>NC_091829.1:43654358-44254358 GCF_038994185.2 Dermacentor albipictus | reverse complement strand
TTGTGACTTTGTGAAATAAATGATTATTATTATTATTAACCTCCATGTCTTTCCTTTGCCTTTCTCTCTCTCTCTCTCTCTCTCGTCCTTACAGCGTGTGCTCCATGCGTTACTAGGTGTCTGCGTCTTACGTTCGCTATGTTAAGGCGCATTAATTCAACTGAATCGCAGTGACAAACGGCTAACGGGCCCATTTCATGAGAGAGCCCGGCTACTCTGACTTCTGTAGGGCTCAGGACACGCATCGGCATAGAAGAAAGCATAGAAATCATAGGTTTAATTCCCATAAAACATACCAGTTGCAAGTCCGGCGCTAGTCACTATCCGCCGTGGTCGCTTATATAGTGGCTACGCTGTTGCGGTGCTAAGCACGAGTTCACGGGGTCGAATCGTGACCCCGACGGCCGCATATCGATGGGGACGAAACGCAAAAAGAAGGAGGGAGGGAAGAGAAAAGTAGAAGGCAAGGGAGGTTAACCAGAATAACGTCCGGTTGGCTACCCTACACCGGGGGAATGGGAAAGGGGAAAACAAAGATCACAGGGAGAAAGAGGAGGGAAGGAAGAGCTCTTGTACTGTGCACTGGGTGCACGTCAAAGAACCCTAGGAGGTTAAAATCAAACAAAACGTCAAATTCAGGCGACCAAATCAACATGAGGTACTACGCCATGCCTCCTAATCCGCTGGCGGTTCTGGCGCGCGAGAAAACCCGGAATTTATCGTTTTAGTGCCAACGGCAGCTGCCGGTATATGACGATCCTTGCAACGCAAGAGGTATAGAATCTTTAGATGTCGCTAGACACAGTGTCATACCTCTTATGCATATACACCTGCCGTCAACATCCTCCCCTCGACACTGTTCCTTCGTCACGTGACATCACTACGTAGACATCTCACACTGTGCATCCACCTGATGTGGTGCTTGCATTACGGGATAACTTGTAAAAGGCCAAGCAGGCCCCGCATTGAACCGCTTATCTTGACAAGTGCTGTGAACATCACTAAAATCCGCTTTATAGCAACATTTCGAGACGTTATTCGCATTGCAAAAAAAAAAAAGGCTACATAAAGCTACGCCTAAAACCGCAGCGGCTTTCACTGGCAGACATGGCCTGCTGCCGAAAAAAGTTTGCTGCGGTTTCCTGGCTAATTAAAAAAGTTTGCTGGTAGAATTCCTGGCTAATTAAGACGGCGCCAGCCCGCGTATAGTGGGCGGCAGAATCTGAATACGCCATTGTTTGGCATCGGTCTCTAACTCTCTAACCCCAGGGTTCACTGAAGAATGCTTGACCTGAATGCTTATATGAAATGCTATTTTTGGATAAACAGTCTAAGCGAGTGTATTCGAGATTCTAGCATGCGCAATTCCTTTATTTGTGCCGTAATATGAGCTGGCGCACGTATCTTCCGCGTCTTTTATCTGTTTTCATTTGGTGCTGTACGTGAAGTGCTGCTGCACAAATTCAGGCGCGCTAACAAGGACACAGGTAAGAACTAAAAGGAAAGCATAAACGCCGCTCTTTGGGATGTCCGTTTTCCGTTCCTTATTGTGTCCTTGTTTTGTCCCCTGACGTGAAACCCCGCAACAACTTACTCCAAGTTTCAGTCGTTCCAAGAAGTACACTTATCGCGCTTTATTATATTGCTGGAAAGGTACCTGTTGATCCAAGCTTGCTTCAAGCTTGTTTAAGCCTGTGTTATCCATTTTAAGCGGGTACACCTTATGCGTGAATAGTTACCTTATCTTGCATGCCCATGCGAAACGTCAGTACCCAGTCGGTGCGTTAAGATATATGCGATACCTCAATACCTTATGAAGTGTGAATACGTTAACATTTTGTCGAATGCGATATTGGCTATCTTGCGTATTCGAGATCCTGTTCGTAACTCGTCTGCACGGGCACCATTATCATCCTCGGCCTATTTCAAAGTTCATTGCAGGACGAAGGCTTCTCCCAGCGTTCTCCAATTATTCCTGTCCTGCGCTAGCTGGTTCCAAATAGTCGTGCCTGCGAATTTCTTAACCTCACCGTAGCACCTAACACGTAAGCCCGTTACCACGTTACCATGGCACCATGTCGTTTAAAGAAATTCTCTTAAAATTGTGCTGAACTGAAAGAAGCAAAGGAACGAAAGAAAAGTAACGAAGTAAGAAGGGAAGCTTAGCTATCAGCACCTTCTCAATTGGCCACTATACAGGGGTGTTCTATGTTAATCTCAGCAAAGCTTTAATCGCTGGTGGCGATTACATAATTGCACTCAGTGATATAGATTGCTCGAAGGAAGCGGCCTTACTTGTACGAGAAATCAAAATACAAAACTGATTATACGCTTTCGGGGTCAATATTCGAATTTACCAACTGGAGCCGGTGAGTGCGCAAGGTCACATCCACACAATAGTAATTCTGAGGTTGGCACGCTGCTGTGTCCAGATATGCGTTCCCAAATTGTGCGACAATCTATACTGGTGTTCCGATTAAATTTGTCCCGCACTGCTTCAGCGGGTGTTTTGTTTGAAAGGAACGAGTGGTACAAACGCGCAATTTTCGAAAGTTTTGAGGGTGCTCACCTTACGGCTGCTACAGGTTGAAAATCCGTTTCAAGCGGTGATTCCTTCAGCACCCACCGGCTTCAACTCTCATTTTGCAATATGTGCATTAAAATGCGTACTCAATAACAGTTGAAGTTGTTCGTAACATACACGTTCTGACTGCTCGAGCAAGCAATGTGCGCCTCTCAATGATCGGCTTAGGGGGTTTCATTATACAATCTGCCACAAGCAAATTTCCGACATTCTGTGAAGATTAAACGAAACACCCAAATTTCTCGAATAAGAACAACCGCGAAATGACGCGCCGCCTGATATTTCTTCAGGGCATTAACTCATGAAGCTAGGTCTTCTTTATTTTTTTTTCGTACGTATGAATAATTAAACTGTTCAATAACATCTAGAAATATCGGCATCCTCATGACATACGCTCCACGTAGAGATGTCTCATTGTTTACAATGCTTCTTCAGTTTATGACCTCATAGAAATGCACGAGCATACCAGTAGGGTAACAAAAATCGAAAAGCGGGAAATCAGTTTTGTGCAAGCTCGCAAGGTGCACGAAGGTTCACGAAAGGGGAAAATCGAGCACAATTTTTCGTTGTACAGGTTCACTTTCCCCCAACGCACCTGTTTCATGCCAGGTTTGTTGGCGTACGACGACTGCGCTAATCGGTCCTTCTTCACTTGAGGATTCGGGCGTATACAAGTTAAGTTATGGGGTTTTACGTGCCAAAACCACTTTCTGATTATGAGGCACGCCGTAGTAGAGGACTCCGGAAATTTTGACCACCTGAGGTTCTTTAACGTGCACCTAAATCTAAGTACACGGGTGTTTTCGCATTTCCCCCCATCGAAATGCGGCCGCCGTGGCCGGGATTCGATCCCGCGACCTCGTGCTCAGCAGTCTAACACCATAGCCACTGAGCAACCACGGCGGGTAGGGGCGTATACAAATACGAGGATATTGAGTAATGCTAGCTGGATCACGCTTCACGAATGGCAAGCGCCACGCACTATAGCGACAACGTTGGTCTTGATTACGGTCTCGATGCGCTCGCCCAAGAAGCTTTCGAAGCTGTGCTCTCAAGCTTGCTGTGAGGGCACAGGCGGGGCTGCCGCACGAGGCATGAGAAGCTCTTTCTTGAGTGCTCCAGAGGAGTTGTATAAGCAATTCCCTTGCACCCTTGTGGGCAGCTCTACATTGGGCAAACCGAGCGTTGCGTGAATGACCGTTTAAGGGAACATGCGCAAAAACTAAAGAAAAAGGAGGATAACGGCGCACATTTGGTGGCTCATGTTAGTGCGTGTGGTTGTGAAGCGCAGTTTCTTGCGACTATTCTGGACAGGAGCGGCAACGCCTCTTCATGGCTCGCGCTTGGGGCCTTCTCTATCAAGAAGAATAGAGATAGGTGTATAAGTGAGCAATCTATCTCATTACTAGATGCCGAATTTGACTTCTTGCGCAACTGTCTTTGAGGTACATGTCCCTGTTTTCTGCTTGGTATGCGCATGCGTGACAAGAGGATATATATGTACTATCCTTCCTTCCATTAAACAGTTGTGAGTAGCGCTTGTCCTTGTCTACCTTTCTTGTTTCCGTGTTTTTATCGCGCTAAGTTACTACTTCAATTATGGACATACAACTAGCCCAACGATCAACTATTCTAAATACGACAGGAGGGAAAAAATGCACAAAAAACACGAAAGTAAAACGAACGTAGCACCTAAGCAGAAAAAGATAGGTTACAGAAGGCGGAAGCGCTTGCTTCACGGAAGTATTCCATCACGATGTTCATTCCATACCTGCTGCAAAATATGACGTCTACCAGCACCGCTCAGGTCCATCCATCTCACCTTGCGCATAAAGTGGGCCTCGAAGATTTCCCCGAGGGTGCGTGTTGAGATACGCCCGTAGAGTTTTGCAAGTGTCAAAATCAACAGCGCAGGCAAGCTCGCCGTCGTCGAAGAGCAGTTACCACGCGTGTACATAAAGCTTCCTACAACTACCACCAGAGGGAAGAATGGCGCTCGCATCGTTCAGCTATCGCGGGAATGGTGGTTAGTACACGGATATGGCTAATCTTCGTACTTGGGGTTTCGGGCGTTCCTGTGGCCTGAATTATTGGATTAAAACTCCTTTTTCCAGTGTAGGGTGGCAAAGCAGATATTCCCATCTGGTAAACCTCCTTGCCTATTTATTCACTCCTTCCCCCCTACATATTACATATACTCCGTAGTCCCGGAAAGCTGTGTCGGCTTCAGTTTTCAAAGCCCGATCTGCACCAATTCGCTTATCTTTCTAGCGAGTCATAACTCGTGAGGGCCTGTAAAGCTAGATAGTTTATCAAGGCAGGATTGTTTCCCTTCCGCTTCCGCATACAGAATTCATTTCATTTGCTTCTATCACCGTAACGATGACGGCATGGGCCGTTGCCTGCGATGATTAACTGGCGATTTAGTTTTCGCCTTGTCTGAACTACTGCTTTTGTATGTTGTAGTTTTCCCGCCGCTGTTGCGCTCATTAACTGCATGGTAGGTGCACTTACTACTCTCGTGATCTCCACCGTAACTCGTCACACTTACGTTACATTTCTGTCCCAAGAGATCATGAAATATTCAGTTATAAAAAGAAAAATGAAAAAAAAAGACGCGTTGAGCATGTCAAAGCTGTAAGCGAACGACACATATATCTGGGCTTATAAGAAAGCAGAGCACTGACTCTTGTACGTACAGTGTTTGAGATAGGTGCGACGCAAGGATATATACCCGCCCATTATCATAATTGCCACTTTTCTCTCCTTTTCTTCACTCTCTCAACTGCATCTGGGTTTCCAGCCTCCGTGCGATGCTAGGGCCTCCTACATGGCGCCACAGTGGCCACCTCAAACGCCCAGATTGCACATGTTGGAGCAACAGCTTCGCACAATATCGTTCTGGTACGATTGTCCGCAGTGATGATGACGAATGCCCAGGTTAACAGCGATTATTATTATTATTATTATTATTATTATTATTATTATTATTATTCCCATGATGATGACAATGTGACGGACATGATGAAGCTCATGGTGCTGGTGGCGCACCGTCGTGCCCATAAAGGTAATTTAACAGTGATGATTAAGAGTCTCTCTAGGCGAGTCTGCATCCAAACGTTCTTGCATTGAACATGACAGCCATCGATATGTGGGTTCCGACGGGCTCCTTATTTTTCGAGATATATAGGCTTGCTTGTGAGCAGACCTATGTGTACTACTGGAAAGCAACAGTACCAAATTGTTTTTTTTTCTTTTTTTTTGCAGGTATAGCATGACGTCGCCTGGCGACTGGGGGTGTAATCGAGACCGCGGCCCCATCTAAACACGTCTTCAGCAGTCGCCACGCGCATTTTTTCACTCCCAAAGCCTGAGAGTGAAACGAAGGCACACATACACGCAAACGGTGGCAAACAAACCCGAAGTGTTTTGTGCTTGTCGACGCGTTCCGATAAACCAAACTCGCTCCTGGCGTTCTCTCGGACCTCGTGTTTCCCTTCTATCACTCCCACTGTTCCCAATGTAGTTTCTGCGAAGAACGCGTCCAGTTTCAACGTGAGCTTTCGAGAAGGGTGCCGCCACAAACATGTGTGCAGGGGGGGGGGGGGAGTGGAGGGGGGGATGGGACGATCGGTTGATCGGCGCACGGCAGAAATTCCTCTCGCGGCGATCGTCCCGAATGACGGTCGCGCATGCGCAGCCACGTAAGAGCAGGTTAAATTCCCCTACCCCGCGCGCTATAGGTTGCACAAACGACCAGAATCATCAGGGCTATGAGGCGAAGTAAAAGAAGGCAAACACGAGGTCCCCGCGATCAAAGCTGATGATCGGAGAGCCCACGTCGGCGCCATGAGGTCGACGTCATTCGGGGACGCCGACGCGCTTCTACCTTTTGTTCGAGGCCCGCGCTGCGCTTTGATGAAGCGAGAGCTCGCACTTTTTTCCGTCTGGCGCTCGCTTTTGTTTAAAGATTTTATTTTTGTTGTTCATTTTCCTTTTTCTTCTTTTTTTGTGGACGGCATACTTTCTTCTTGCGATCCAGTTGCCGAAATGCAAAAAGAAAGCAAGAAGAGATAGGGAGAGAAAATGAAAACACACCGACTCGCACTACTTCTCTCGCCGGTGTCGTAATAGGACCGTGCGAGTCTGTTACCGCGGCGCTGGTTTATGTTGCTTGCGGTGCGGCGCATTTGAACAAGGAGAGTGCGAGATCGTCGCCGTCGCTCACAGACTGCACTTACGTTCAATCATGGCCCGTGCGAGGGGGGGGGGGGGGGCGGGTAGCTTGAGGACTCAAAAGAAACGTACGCCGCGCGAAAAGGAACGAACAGGCCAAGGCAGCCCCAAAATGGATCGACTGCACGAGCGCATCGCGTATATACACCCATAATCTGATTGCCCCTCCCTTTTTGTTAATATACTTCATCTTCGTTTTCCCGAGAGTGCGCGAGCAAATCCAAGACGATGGTTCAAGCCGGGGTTGCCATAATTCAGACTAATGTCTTCCGCGCCTTTCCTTCTCGTCTTCGTCCTTCGAGCCAAACATCTCCCTCCCTTTTCTTCCTCCCCTCTCCGTTAAAGTCTCTCACCTGGAAATCAATACGCGCGGCCTTCTTCGGCTGCCCTTGCCGACCGACCACTGGAAGCAACCGACCGGGGAGAGGTAAGACCCCGCTCGTTAAACAACATACCTTTCTCTTGCTGCAGCTAAGAGGTGCATAGAAAAACTTCGAGCAAAGAGAATTAGGAAAATAAATATACACAGCTACCAGCTTCACTACGGATAAGGGAAAAATAAAAACACGGCCGAGAAAAAAACGACGGAAAGTTGTCAGGGGAGAGGGAGGAGGGGAGACGGTTGCAGGCGCCAGAGAAGAACGCCGTCCGCGTCAGAGCTTCCCGAAGATGAACGATCTGTCCCACGTGAGCCCATTAGACTCGGCATATCGCGCAAGGTTTTTCTATCTTGTATTATCGTTTTTCTAAAACCACTTCGTTTCCTTACTCCGAAGTTTGTTTTAGATCATTCGCGCATTATATTTCTTCATTCGCCATATACCCTCTTCGTAATATCGCGTCGATGCCACGAAGCTAATTCGTTATATACCTTTACAACGGTAGCCCGACCAGGCATACTTTCGTTTTATTTTTGTTCGTTCTATTTTTCTTCATTTTCTTCTAATCTCTCCTCTTTTATGTCGGGCTCTTGTTTAGTTCCGGTATTTGCGCGCTCGCAGAGAGATTTTCATTAGTTGTACGTCAGCGCGACGCTTTGTTACCGCCGGAGCTCGTTCGTGCGCTATCTCCTTCCCCGCTGGTAGCGCGTAATGCAGATCACCAGCCCCGTCGAAGCCAGCAACATCGGTCAGGCGGCACGGAAGCCGGCGACCGCTTTTCCCGCCGAGTTTCTCGTCGCAGCGCTTACCGCAAGTTTAGCGATAAACACTTCGAAGGCGACGAAAATACGAGTACATGACCGCGTCCATTCATTTAAAACGATACAAAATGAAGCCATTTGGTCGAGACGTAAATAGATGGCCGGAATGCGATCCCAAAACAGCGAACAAATCGCCTTTCCCGCGCGACGGAAGCCCGATTTGGGCGCTCGCCCTCTACCTAGCATACAGTTTATTGCGAAACCGCAGACGGTGTTGAGGTAAGTTATAAGTGGAATAACTTGAATTCAGCCACACCCGCCATTGTGGTTCAGCCACTGAGGCATTCCGCTCAGCACTAGGTCGAGGGTTCGCTTGCGGGCGGAACGCGGGAACCCCTGTGTAACTTGCTTGGCGTGAACGTTGAAGAACATAAGCTATTAAAAAAAGGATCATGCGGATCCCACGCGCTCTGGGAATCGGTGCAATAGAATTTGTGGCGTCCGTTCCACCTGAGCGTTTAGCCAAGCGCACGTACGTCACACACACCCGCACACTTTCTTCTTGCGCTATGTGTAAAAAGACGAGCACACGAAAACACGGACATGCGAACGGTTCGCAAACTAACAACCGACTTATTAGTGTTAAGCGATGTTTATATAAAGAGTAAGGGTCATATACGGAAGTGTGAAAAAAAAACGAGAAAATGCTTCACCGGCGATCACGATACTCTCTAATGCGAAAATTGACCGTATCTCTATGCGTGTTTTGATTTGGCGATGTATTGGCTGGCGCGAACAATCTGTCTCGTACTGCACTGTTGCAAACGGAGCGAAGTGTGGCGCAACTGATCGGGAGATAGTGAGAGACGGCGCGTGGGTGCCGCAGCCGCCGCAGACAGATCTCCGCTCATGCAGCGCTTTGTCTCCATGCAGATGATGCGCACTACTCGATGACGCGCACTGCTTATCAACAAGGAAGAAGTAGGAATGATTGGAAGTTATTACCTGAGAAAGGCTGAGGAAGCAGTAAAAAATGGACGCAGCATGAAATCAGCGAGAGGAAAACTTGGCACAGGACAAGCCAAGATGTATGCACAGAAGGATAAGCAGGGTAATGTAATCAGCAATTTCGATGATACAGTAAAAGGAGCAGAAGAATTCTATACTGACTTGTACAGTGCCCAGAGCAGCCACGCTACCTCTATTCGAAGTAGTGATGGACAGGGTAGAGACACTCCTTCTATAACTAGGGAATAAATCAGAAGGGCCACGCAATACATAACCCAGGGAAAAGAGGCAGGCGTACACTCTTAGCACGGTAACCTTTACTAAAGGGGTACATTCTCACAGATTTGTGCACCTTTAACTTATAAGTTACAAATCAACCTTTACAAATTTAACTTCTATTAAAGGTAAGAAAGCGTGCACCTCAACTAGAGGTTACAACACTTTAACCTCTAGTATAGGCATACAGTATTGAGTGTCTTTGCCTAAATATAAAGGTTACTTTTACAATATACCGGTTGAACGATTAAAATGTTCACACAAAGCGGCTTGCAGGAGGTCCCAGATGGACACCGTGCTGCGCATGCTCCGTATATAGAGCCGGTGTCGCCTAGCAACGGGGACGCGGCTCTTCTTTCGGCGGTATGTTTCATAAAAGCCCGTTGCTCTGCGCATGCTCCGCCAAGGCAGTTGTCGCCTAGCAACAAAGGCGCGTCTCTTCCTTCTTTCGCGCTTCTTTCTGCTTGCGCCTCTTCTTTCTTGCGCGCTTCTTTCCGCGGCCGGATTAAGCAGACTACAACCGGGCGCGGAGAAATGTGAGCCTTCGCGGAGGAAGCCCCTCGGCCAGTCCTTTCCGGACGCTGCCTTTACATGCGCTTGCGCTTCGAAATAGTTCACGTGTCCACCTCGTGCGGTTTTCGGGACAAAGGGTGTCGCTGTGTCTCTCTGAACCTAAGTAAGAAAAAAGAAAAAAAAGAAACATTGCGTTTTGCAGGCAACTTAGACCTTACGCATACCGCAACATCTCTTGTTTGGCCTAAAAAATATTAAGACAAATGCAAAAAGTACAACAAAGGTGACCGCGGGAGCCAGAGAAATATCTTTACTTTTGAATAGTATATTGTAAGTGACAGACTCATTTTTTGGGCTACAGTTCTGTAGCTGCTAATCAATAAATGAGGCAAATTTTCGCTTTGCCAACGATAAGTGTTCAGACTTTTGGCTCACGCTGTTGCGGTTTTTATCCTCCTGCACATGCGTTTGTGTTTACTCGGTGGATTGTTCCTAAGGTATCATCTAGCACGCGAAAATGAAAAAAAAAATGAATTTCAGCTCACTGATTCTACTTTTTAATTTTTGCATGCTGAATGATACCCTTGGTACAATCCACACAGCAAACGCAAATGCATGCGCAGGAGAAAAACAAAGCACGGGTAAAGGGCCTGAACACTTGCCGTTGTTCATAAGCAAAGCAAAAATTTGCTTCATTTATTGCTAATAGCTACACAATTGTACCCAAAAACAGTATGCGTCTGTCACTTGCTATGCCATTCGTAAGTGGAGATATGTACTCCCGCACTCCTCCTTGTTGTGCTTTGTGATAGCTAGAAAAATTTTTGACTAGATATCATTGCAGTCGAAGAGATGTTACGGCTTGCGTAAGTTGCCAGCAAAACGCAGTGTTTTCTTTTCTTTTTTTTTGCTTAGGCTGAGAGAGACACAGGGACACCCTTTCCTGTGGAAACTACACGAGGTGGATAGGTGAACTATATCGAAGCGCAACCACGTGTAAAGACAATGTCCAAAAAGGACTGGCCGAGTAGCGTCCTCCGCGAGGGCTCACGTTTCTCCGGGCATGGTTGTCGGCTGCTTAATCCGACCGCGAAAAGAAGCGCGCAAGAAAGAAGAGGCGCAAGCAGAGAGAACCGCAAAAGAAGGAAATGACGCACCTCTGTTGTTTGGCGGCAGCCGACTCGGTGCACCATGCGGAGATTTGGCCTTTCTGGAACAAAACCCAAGGTGGCGCCTCCCCGTTGCTAGGCCGCACCCGGCTCGTCGGACCATGTAAAGAGCGGGGCCCACATGAAATTCTCTGAAAAAAAAAAAGGAACGCTCAACTGAATGTGGTGTCAAAAGTTTACTTTCATTTAAATCACTTAAATCGTTGTATTTCAGCCAACGAAGGGCTACCATGATACTACTATACTGTATCCCTTGGGATTTCTGACGAAATGAAACTCCCCGTGCGGCACCTTTTGAGCAAATATGTAACGGTAATGTTCTCAAAAATGCAGTTCAAAACACAATTTGAACGCCTGAGGAGGAGGCGCCGTTAGCTTGTATAAATAATCTGAGTATAAATTGACAGTTCCACAGGCAGTATAAGGTTAACTTCAGAATGCAACAACTTTATTTGAAAATACAACATAGAATACACCAGAAGTACAGCAGGCCTTGCTGGCACATGACTAGATCTGAAAATTCAACAGAATACTATCACTTGCATCATAACACAGGAATTTTTAAAATCATATCACTATGTTTCAGCCATGCATGTCGTCAATAACTTCGTGTTAACTGTCCATGTAAAAACTTGTACTGCTGTCAGGAAGCAAGAAAACAAGGCAAATATTAGTATATGAGATTGAAGGAACAAAAACTGGACACTTGTGTTCAGATCCACATTGGACACTACATAAAAAAAGCTTTGCACATCAATGTGCAGCATTAGAGCAGGTCAATAAAGACGTTGCCAATGCAATGTAGCCGATGCAAAGAATATAAAAAGTATTGGCTATAGGTGAACGTAAAAAAGAAGACTGGACCACAAGGCCATGCATGCATGCAGCCCATCTATACCTGAGCAACGTTTCCTTAGTGTTAGCATTGACCACCACTGGCATCAAAAGACAACTTGTTGCTCTTACAAACATCAGACAAAGCTTAACCAGGAGATGTGCGAAGTGCTGGCTTGTGGGCCAAATGACAAAAGGCTGGAAGTGGTTATGCTTACAGCATAGTGAACTCTCAGTTTAGATCCTTTTGACAATGCAAACGTGAACATTTTTTATTAAAATTACTACATGACACATTTTACTATCTAGCTAACAATGTCAAGGATGGGATTCAAACTTCTTGAATGCACTACCTATTTAAAATAAATATTGAAAAAGGTCATTTGGGCACTGCTATGCAGAGTACTGCACAATTACGCTATCATCTAGAGGCTAGCAGTTAGAATAACTCAGTGACAAAGAAAGGCCGCCATAATTCACATTGCACGAATTTAAGAATTTTGAGCAGCTAAATAAAATACTTGTGCACAATACTAAATGCCACTTGCATGAATGGATGTATTACCTCAGTAACTTTCAGTAAAACAGTTATAGAAAGGCATGCAACTGTAATGCACAAAGTGATGCATCTGTTCACCACCTCCTGGCAACAAGTGAACATTAATGCAAGGTGAAAATTGTTAACTAGACTTTGAATCAAATCACATTCTTTTTCTTCAGAAGAGCAAAGAAACACTTCAATCTGTTATTTATGAGCCCTCTAGGCACAACATTGCTGGGAAGCACAAGTTTCTGCATCAGCGCCAGGAATGGTGCAAATGCATATGGATAATCGAGGTTCTTGATGTAGTAGGTTAAAATACAATAAATTACAGCTAGCTCCAGGCTGCCGTTCGAGACCCAAATTATTTCTTGCCTGCTGCCAGCATAAACACACGTTTGTTCGCTGCATGTGTAGACGTGTAGCTGCAATCTGGATATCACCACTGGGCAGTGGAGCCTACAAGGACACTTAGAGCCTATAAACATTCGCCTATCAAACATTAAATATGCACAGCATAATGTGAACTGACGAAGTAAAATTTATCAAAAACGTGCAGTACTGCAGATGCAGAGCACAACTCAACCCGAAAGAGCCCAACCATTCTACATCAAGGAAAATTAGAACTGGCTTACCTTTAGCTCTCATTAAAGCATGCAGGAAAAAGCAATGAAATGTTATTTTACCGAAAGTAATCAGTATAATACCAATTTTCGTTTGTTTGCTCAACTATATACAACTGAAATCTCACTAAAGGATACTACTGTTTAGCGCGTAATTATGCCCTGTTCCCACAAGATACGCATTAACGAGATTTCACCAGGTAAATTGGTGCAGCATCGCACACTTCATGAGCTGGCTGTGTGCACGTTCCGTCCGGCAGGATGTCTCTTACGGTTTTTGCTTACCTCACCTTTATTAACTTTGAAATGCAATAAATCACATTTAAATTAAATTGTTAAATATAAATTAACAATTTCATCTAATTTCATTAATTTGCTCCTTCTCTACATTCTGTTCCTTCATGTGTTAATTATCGTGCAGTCTAGCTAAACGGAAGTAGTGAATAAAAAATAGCACCAAAATACTACCATACCTCAATTTAAGCGCATATAAAGTATGAGCAATGCCTCCATCCTTAGTATTATTTCAGGGGAAGAAAATCTAAGGCGACAACATTAAATCGTGTAATGATGCTCCGCTCGACTCGCACCACTGACCAATACAAATGATAATGCTACAATATAAGTACTGAACAGGAACACAGATGTGAGTAAAAGTAATCACAAGGTGAATGCAGAAAGCTTTCTGGACGATATGTGAAAAGTTTACAAATGAGTGTAATATTTAGTATCGTTACATTTGAGATGTTTTCCTTATGAACTAGTAAATTATATTTCACATCACATACCTCGGCCGCATTCAGTATCGCGGATCTCTTTGTCCATGGCAACCACTGGGCTGTCAAGTGGGGGCTCTTGCACATGGGACTACGGTGCGGAGTCTGGAACAAACAAGTGAAAACAAAGCACCCAATAAAACCAATTCTTTCCTGTATGCGCTATGCATTTACCTTTAGAGCAGCCAGGTTGTGATTCTTGCACAGGCATTCAGGCCGATTCATTTTCTATGGAGGCACCAACTGGGACAGTCCTCTCTAAAGCAAAAAAAAGAAAAAGAATATATGTAGATCCCACGCACTGTGGGAATCGATGCAAGCAAAGCTTTCTGTGCTGTTTGCGTTCAGTGGCAATATTTGGCGGTGATGTTGACGGCCTACGACAGTCGTGATGCGATGTTAAATGTTACCTTACGTGCACCACTTGTGTTTGCCTACGTAGTACACCAAACAGCGAGGCGTGTTTGCTCGAGGCATTGTTGTGCGCCATTGTTCGTATGCTGCAAGCAATTTAGCACTGCCATTCTTCACACGGGCGCATGGCATCGTGGCTGAAATGTTTATTTGCTCGACAGCCGCTTGCGTGTTGTCGTCTTGACGCTGCGTGTTGTCGTCTTGACGCTGCGGTACTGAGTGCAGCTTTGCGTCTGCACGCCTGCATCAGTTGTCATCATGTACAAACTTGCAGGGTGTTTATTTTTCAGAAATAGCAGAAACGTGCCGTTTCATTCTTAAACTAACATTTTTACAGTTTCTCCGCAACTGTTGCCATGTCTAGTAGCGACTCTTTTATTTAGGCGACCCGAAATGAAGCATGCTTTCTGGTGGCGTCTTTCCATTCTTCCACATCATACTATGTATGCAAGGCGCCATGAGCGAATATCAACTATTATTCATCCGTTTGGTCAGGGCGTTGGCTTTACAAATTTTCTGTATTATCTTTCCATTGACTATCTCCCCTCTGGAAATTTGCACGTGAGTACAAAAGCGCTGCAGCTTCTACAATGCTTATACCGCAGGCTAACGCGTAATTACAGCGCTCCAGAGGTAATTGTGTCGATGGCCGAGGAGTTTCAGAGGACATTGTGACGACTAAAGAACTCCAGAGGGCATTGTGGCGACGCCCGCGCGGTTCTTGCTGGAAAGGGCTCACAGACGTCACTCCCGCGTCCCTACTATGTACAAGTACAATGTAATTTCTCGTACACTGCGTACATTATGTACATTACGTACTCAACCACTCCCCGACGCCGCGTGCAGGTCAGCGACAGCAGCAGCAGTGGAAAAGCCGAAGGAAGTGGCAAAAAAAAGCTTCGCTTTAAAATATTTGATACACTAGGCAATCAAAAAAGCTTTGGCCAACATTCCACATTATACTAACCATATTGCACTGAGGAGACTAGATGTGCAAGCTTCCACAGTTTCATGTGACACTGAGGCCTCGAACAACGGTGCCTGGCACATTGCATTGCACCTTTGCCTCGGCTGCATTTTTCGTTTCTGAAATTATAGACGCAACGAAACGACATCATTAGTGTTCACAAAGTAATGCAGAGCGCATTGCAGAGCTGTAGGCAAAAAAAAAAAGACGCGTACATAAGCAAAATTCGTGCGAAAGCTACACAACATGTATTCTCTGAAACAACGCTGTATATAATTATACATCATTGTGCGAAATTGGAATGCAAGTTGTAAGAGAAGGTGTGACGTTGCGGTAAAAAGAGAATTGTGTATTCTTCGCAGTTAGTCAATGCTAACCACCGATTCTTATGTTAAATTAATGGCCCGTTTGACTAAAAGAAAATAAAAAAACACGCATTTTTACCCAAAAAGCGAAGCACTAATAGCGATAGCAAAGCATTAGACCACTACTCAAACTAAGGTACGTAGTTTTACCTGCCGTAACAGTAATCATTAGCTTACTAACAACAATGGTGTCACGCGAGCACAGGCATTAATGAACATATCTCATTTGACGACCGCGAACAATCGCTATCAAGTTGACTTGAAGAACGCAGAGGGGAGCGAACGTTTGTTTTGTTGCTCCCTTAAACGCGTCTCCGAACTTTTGAGATTACGCGACCTCCAGCACTACTCGCACCGAAAGAAAGCAGAAACGCAACCACGAACCGCCTCGGCTTGCCCGAACTCTGCACACACCGCAGATTACCTCCAGGCCAGGGCGCGGGCAGTCACGCACCACCACAGCATGGCTAACGGAGGGTGCACGAGGCGAGTTGTGCAATACTGAACGATTTCTGTCAAGCACATCAGCCCAAAGCACGGCGTCAGTACAAGAAACGTATTGTTGAGGTCATTTAGTTGCCCTGACACAACTCATCCCGCCGACAAGCTCAATATTTTAGAAAGGTCTAATCCAATATTTGCACAAAATGACAACATGACAACATCGAATTTAGCTCAATGTAAATCGAAGAGCATAAAGAAGCAAACATATCAACAATAACCTTTTTCAGAAACACTTACGCGAAGCGAGAGCATGCATCATGTCAAATGTTGAATTGCGAACTATAAAGAATTCACGTACTATCCACCCAAAAATAATTTAAAGCAAAAGTTCTGCTTACCGAGATCACATATTTTTCCGTGTGCATTTGGGACGTGGTCACAATAGTCACACCTCACCAGGTTGTCACTTTCCGACAGGCGCAGAATGGTGTATCGCTTGCACTCACAACCCGGCTCGTTGCAGCGACCGCGCAACACACCGAAAAGGTCTCTGCTGCACAAAGGCATGAGGGTGCAGCGGATGGCGCAAGTTCCCAGTAGAAGCGGTAATAACTACTGCAGACTTCAAGTGGTGGCAGCACACAATGGTGATCGGATGGTATCCAAACAAGTCAAATATAATGGCCGTCTCAGAACGACAACAACGACAGGACGACAGCGCGCTAACCACTCCCGCCGGCTCCGAGCCTCCCGCTCCCGCTTAAAATCTTCCCAGCGTGCAACTCGAGCTATCTCGATTGGGCCGAGGAGGAGAGATGATAGCACCGTGGATGGCCGCGCTCCGGCGTGGCTGATGCCTGCTCGCTGCCGCCATGTTAGAAAAAGGCACTTAGAGGCACAAGCAAAAATGAAAAAAATGAAAACAAGCAATGAATTACAGAAATAAATGTCAGAGGTGCCAGTGATGTTATTGGTGTGATGGTGGAAGCATTTCGTGTTTGGACAGGGGTAAAGATTTCATTTCTCAGTTGGCGGCTTCACACATTTAACGCTCTTTTCATCTGTCTATGTCTCCTAAAAAAGACAACGGAGCGGACGGCGCTCGCTTGTATGTGAGTGTAGCGGCATCCTGTTCATTTCACTGAACGTTTGGCGCGTTTCGTGTCTGCTGTAACTTAAATTTGCGGTCGTTGTAATGCCAATCTTCGGCACAGCTTATAATGCCCAAAGAAAGTTGGCAGTGGAATCAGTTGCTACAAGTTTTTAAAACATCCTAAGTGCAATGCAGAATGGTTCGCCGACATGTAGGTTGTTTATTTAAGAGCAGTTACGCTGGTCGCGTAGCGCGTACCGCATCCCCAGCTCCCTCGCCGCGCGTTTATACTTCAGTACGCACGCTGCCTAGCTGGTACCGCGTGTCAGCATGGTTTTCTTATGCACGCGCTTCTTGCACACTAACTATTAACCTCATCTTGAGCGCTTATGGTTGAATTAAGCATGGGAAATTTTTGGTTGACAGCATCAAGGCAGTGCAGGGAATGAAACGAACCCGGTTAAAGGCAGAAAATGTATGCAGACAACTGAAAGGTTCTGAGCAGGGACATTTTAGTAGACAAGTTGAATTATATTGATATGTGATAGAACCATCCAATGTTTTCAACAACCTTTTACTGAAAGACCCAACGCGTTCGTGTGCTTTTCATTTGCTGTTCTTCCTCGCCTCGTACATGAATTTTGTTAAAACATATTCACTTTTTCTAAAGAAACTCGCCCGCTATTGTTTCTCGTGTTGAAATACCGATGTTCCATGCCTGTCTCATGGTGGCTAGAATGCGTGCGAGAGCAGGGGGCTTCCGTCACGTTCGACCACTGGGTTTCGGCAGGCAGTGCACGCCACATCATTCGATGACACAGTCTTCGTTGCTGATATTTCAAATAAGGCTGTGTGCCAAGTATGGAGGGTCGTCAAAGAACAGCGCGCAGATGAACTTGCAAGTGCGATCATGCTTGATTTATTTTTTGGTTTTAAATCGTGAAAAATGTAACTGCTTGGCTGACAGAAATTAAGACCGAATACAGCCCGAACTGCCGAAGTCCTACGTTTGTAATAACCAGATAATAAATGCAGAGCACGAACACATTAGGATACATTTATCAGCAAACGTCCAATCCATGATGTAGGTCTCCTCACTGATGCGCTGCAGTGTTCTTTAGAGGTTAAAATCTAAAGGTTACAAGGCGCTTTGCGCTGAATTAACCTTTAAATCCGTCAATTTTGACTCTTGTAACCTATAGATATATATATACGTAACAACATTTAATTAAAACATCAACATATTTCGCATGTAACCTTTATTTTATAAGTTACTCGTGATTACAGGTTACCATAAAAGGTACCGTGCTAAGAGTGTAACAGAGTTCCGCGGTGCGTTCGCCGCCGATCGCCAACTCGCCGCTTGAGACGCTCGTACTGTCACGCGAGACCTTTGGCGGTATCTTAATGCTTAAATGCCGTGGTCGGTGAGTGTCATGTGACAATGCGCCGCGTTTTCCGGCAGGCTGGGCTGATCGTCCCGGGGTGCCTTCGAAGTCCAACGCGCGTCCCTTCCCTGCGTTGGCCTTCGGTATGGATGATTCCCCTTGTCATCACTTATGGCGAATTCCAATGGCAGGGCAGGAGTGTATCAGGGTCTGCTACGATCGGCCAGCGGGGGAAGTGACCTTCCAGCCTCTCTTGCGGAGCAATGCGACGAATCGCGTCGTGAAACTATCAATGCGTCCCCTCGGACAGACCAGCGGCGACACCAAGGTGTGACACGTTTGGCGAATAGCGTTCATGGTTGGTACATCGCCGCCGTCACCGACAATGGGAGCAAGGAAGACTTGGAAAAGGGTATTCTACGCCGTTTCCTCACGGCCACTGCTAGCCGCCAAGGTCGTTTGACAGAGGCTCAGGCTAATTGCAGTGCCATCCCAGGAGCCAAGATGCGCCAGTTTGAATCAGGCGTGACGATCCCTGTCTACGAGACACCCCTCCTTTCTGCGTGTTCGGTGAACAAAGGTGGCGAAGTGATTGTGCGCACCCTCACCCTCACCGTCAACACAGATACTTCGGCAACTTTGGACGCTCCTTGTAAGTGGACGAAGGTGTGACGGCAGAATTCCCTTGCCTAGGGATCTACGAAAGACAGACGGGATTTAAGCGGACTTGTTTGACTCCTCAGTGTGTGCTTCAATTCAGTCATGCTAGAGTGTTGAGACATAACGTTCTAAACCAAGTACCCTTCGTTCTCTGAGAGCCTGTTCCTTCCTCCAATAACGTCCTTAGTGTGAATGAGTCGGACGACGGCATGGGCCAGCCTACTCCTTTTGACATACCCGACCCCAACTGTTACAGGATGCAGCGACAGTGTGACTGCTCGCCCCTCCCTGCCCCCCCCCCCCCCTCTCCCTATCGAAACGATCCCTGCGCGCCAAGAGCAGGTGCGACGGTGAAGGTGTATCACGTGACCACATTGTTTACCTTCCCGCGGGGATTATCACGCGAAGTTCGCTTCTCAGCCGCCACTGCTGCCACACACTGAACCGAACCGACCGACGTCTCGTGAATACGTTCATCATCCGCCTTTGTTGCGCTGTAGCAGCCTAAATTGTTCTCAACTGCTCTCGGTGTCATCAAACAGCTTGTGTTCTGCCGTTGGATCACAGTGCTCCTGCGTGCCCATTGGAGCACAGCTACTCTTGAGAGATCACTTTGGGGACGCTGTTGAGTTTTCCTGTTCGCCCAATGAAATGCGGCCCTTGAACGACTCCCAAAATGCCCGAGACCTACATCATGGTATCCCCACCGCGCCTCTTGTAACAGATGAAAATGTGCAAGGTCGCAGGAGCGCTCAGCTATCTATACAAATCACCCTATATGGCATACCTAGATTCAACTGTGCTAAGTCCTGGCATAGTTTCACAGCGAACAGCTTTCTTTGCCTCTTTCGCCCGTTTTCGTGGTTTGTATGCGAATAGAGATATTTGAAACCGAATTGATTACAAATCTGTCCGAATAGTTTCCGCACAGTTTTTTAATAATGAACATCCGTTGTTACAATATAAAAATATGTTCACATACTAGTAGTCTTACAGTTCACGAAGTTTCTGGATTGCAAAGTACGTTATTAAGCTATGCCTATTAAAGCACAAATGAAACATTAGGAGCAAACAAGGGTAATTTCTCCGCAAGCACAGGACTTCAGAGTGCGAACAATCACTCTATACAGGCTGTGCCACGTAAATTGAGCCAAACATTTAAAAATGTGCAAAGCCACGTAGCTGGACAGAACCAAGGTAACGTTGTTTTCCTTCACTTGGACATACTCAGACTTTTTTTAATAGGCCGCTCGAGGCACTTTGCCTGAATTCGCGGGCTTCTTTCGAGCTCGGAAAAACACTTTTATGCAGCACGTATCGAGCAACAGAAAACTGTTGTCGGCAGTTTTTCATGTTGCTCTACAATTTTCTCATTGACACTTTTCATCTGATCACTATATTCGAGTAGTTAATTAAGACTAATTGTCTAATTAGATGAAACCAATAATAACAATTTGAGTATCTCGAAGCGAAGGCTACCAACATTAGCTTGGTTCTGTCGAGCTACGTGGCATCTGCATAGTTTTAATGAATGTTTGGCTCCAGTTACGTGGGGACACCCTGTATATAGCCTGTAAAGTTAGACTACGTAAGCGACATAGCCTGCTCCACTACTCAAGTTTTATCTCTATGCCATGCCGGAGGGGGAGTAAATGTATCTTACTTGTACTTCAACTTTACGCTTAATTTAGGGCAGTTGACGTGTTGAGTTATTGGAAAGGTATTCGAAAAATATTCGCACTTAAGTACGGTGGCTGTCCAATGCGAAGAACGAATGGAGCAAGAGACTATGCGAATCGTTATGCGAAAGTTTCAAATAATCGCGTACCTCCAGTGATTGGCTGTTGGTGGTCGGACTTCCAATACAAAGACACCGACGTAAATGTCGCGTGCTCCGGGGCGGCCTAGCTGCGATGCGTGTTCGACGTGAAACACTAATATTGTTAAAGCTATTTGAGACGCACTTGCTGTCTCGCGTTAGCTTTGTGGAGTCTGAAACTCTGAATATTTAAGCACTGTTGTCGAGCGCTCAGGCAGGACAGCTTTCCCCTCCTCTTGCCGCACCCTCCTCCTCCCCACGTGGCAGCTCCAATTGAGGGCTCCGGCTAGAAAGGAGCACGGCGGTAGCGTGACACGCCAGCGTGACGTTGATTCAGCCTATATGCAAAGCCACATGTGCTATCGACACGTATGCAATGGCTGACGGTTCTGTTCTGTACGGAATTACTCACTGAAACAACAAAGAGATACACAAATCTCTTTGAATGCAACACATATACGCCGTCGAGCACATCAGTACGTTAGCAAGGGAAATAGCTTGAGAGAAGCGTTTGACTATTCGTCTATACAAATTCATAATCATCTTCGATGCTTTCTGCACCATTATTGTTTTTTCACTAAGTCTTACTTTGTTCAGTAAAAAACGCAAAGAACACTTAGAAACTGCTGCTCTTGCAGCCGCCGAACACGCTTCGGTAACTATTTGACCAAACGAGACCTTCACGGTGACTCTGGCAAATTTATTTCCCTTCTGGCAGAAAATTTCTAATATTTGGCACCATTTGTGAAATTGCTTCCGGATGTAGCGAAGACTATACGCGCAGCACGCACCTGTTTATTTAACGTACATAATGCAAATAACAGTGGAGATATAACCCACTTTTTGATATCAACGTTAAGCGCAGCTCTTCCTAAACGTTTGAAATAAATGCTATGCGAAGAAACTCGCGACGCGTGAAATCTCATTTGAACTGAAAGTACTCGCACAGAAGTCCTCATTCATCTCCCATTTCAGTAGGCATAATCCAATAAACTTCCTTTGTGTAATATCTTTCTTTATTCATGTGCCCTAACGACCCTTTAACAGGCATCACATAAGAAGTTACATAACATTACATAACACGGTGAGTAAATAATGAAAATATGGAAGCATCTTCGCAGTAACACGCGCGTAGCTTGTTCATGTTCTGCACCACGTTTTCCAGCATTGCGAATACATGCCTGCACGACAGGAAGACGAGGCGTGGAGACAGACCTCCACCACGTGACTCACACCGCTGCTTACTACGGCCCCTCCAGGATTGTGCCAGCGATCTCCGGTGAACAGACGACCAAGAAGTCAGGCCAAACACAGCCGAGGAACGCAAGGAAAGCCTTGCTTTAATTAGGCATCTATATTATTCGTTTAAGCACACAAGGAAGCGCAGCAACAGGAAGTGGACCTCGAAATGCCAAAATTGATAAACAAGAAATGAAATAGACTTCATACTCTTTGCCGATCCCGGCATAGCGCAGGATGTAGAAGTGTCAGAAGTGCAATGACCATACGTTAATGAGGTCTAGGAGTTCCCTCAATTTAAGAGAGAAAGAGTAAAATTAGTCAAGAAGAAACAGGCCTACATAGACGCAGTAAGTGTAAAAAGAGACGTATTCATTCTGGTGCTCGTAAACAAATATGCAGCTTTTGAACAGAGGTAATGAACGAAACCGTAACTACGCTGATTTCAAAACCAGTAATTGAAATGGGAGGTAAGGGACCAAGGCAACCAGCAGGTATGTCCTCCCAAGTAACAAAGAACCTAATAAGGAAATGACAACGCAGGAAAGTGTCCAACTCAAGAAATCGGAATTCGCGGATCTGCCGAAACTGATACAGAAGAATAAAGAAATTATAACGTGCGAAAGATTGAGGAAGCAGTAAAAGGTGGCTCCCGCATAAAATTAGTGAGAAGAAAACCTTGTCATATGACAAGGTTAGATGCATGCGCTAAAAGGTAAGCATCGTAATGTCATCAGCAATTTCGACGATATAATAAAACTAGCAGAAGAATTATACGTATCTGTACAGTACCCAGAGCGGCCAGCCTACCTTCATACGAAGTAGTGAAGAACAGGATACAGACGCTCCTTCTGTAACTAGCGATGAAGTTAGAAAGACCTTGCAAGACATGACCTGAAGAACAGCGGCAGCAGAAAATGGAATAACAGTTGATTTAATCAAAACAGGAGGAGATATCATGCTTGAAAGGCTTGCACACCTTTATGCGCAATGTCTCACGACTTCAAATGTACCCGAGAGCTGGAAGAATGCCAGCATTACACTAGTCCATAAGAATTGATGAATAACAGGCTCATTAGCTTGCTTTCAGTAATGTATAAAATATTCACGAAAGCAATATCGAATAGAATAAGAGCAACAGTTGATTTCAACTAAGGGAACAGGGCGACTTCATCAAGTGCTTATCTACAATGAATCACATCCATGTCACTAATCAGGTAATCGAGAAATCTGACGAGTACAATCAGTCTCTCTATGTAGCTTTTTATAAACATGAAAATACATTCGAATCAGTTGAAGTACCAACAGTCAGAGGCGCTGCGTATTCACTGAGTACAGGTGGCCTAAGTCCCTTCTTCACGGTTTCAAATGGTCCACGTGCTTGTGCTACTTGGACGACGTTATCGTATTCTCCCCAACGTTCGCTACGCACCTCGAGCGCCTCTCAGCAGTCCTGGACGTTTTTCGGCGAGCCGGTCTGCAACTCAACGCATCGAAGTGCCAATTCGGCCGTCGCCAGATTACCGTCCTTGGACATCTCGTTGACGCGAACGGAGTGCAACCGGACCCAGGCAAGATCCATGCTGTTGCGCACTTCCCTGTTCCGAAGTGTGTCAAGGATGTGCGCAGCTTCATCGGCCTTTGTTCGTACTTCCGCCGTTTCGTGAGGAATTTCGCCGCCATAGCACGACCACTAACCGACCTTTTGAAAAAAGACGCTCCTTTCCAGTGGGGCGATAACGAGGCCTCTGCATTCTCTCATCTAATCGACATTCTCACAACGCCTCCCGTTCTGGCCCATTTCGATCCTTCTGCGCCAACCGAAGTCCGTACTGACGCCAGCGGTCACGGAATTGGAGCAGTACTGGCACAACGCCAGCGTGGCCACGACCGTGTTATCGCTTACGCCAGCAGGCTCCTCTCACCCGCGGAGCGCAACTATTCCATCACTGAGCGTGAGTGTCTGGCCCTAGTTTGGGCGGTTGCGAAATTCCGCCCATACTTATATGGCCGATCCTTTTCCGTTGTCACAGACCATCACGCGCTTTGTTGGTTATGCTCATTGAAAGACCCTTCGGAAGACGTGGTCGCTGGGCCTTACGCCTCCAAGAATATTCGTTCTATGTCACCTACAAATCTGGCCGACTACACAAGGACGCTGACTGCCTGTCTCGCTACCCGGTAGACGAGCCTGACGACGCCGACAGTAGTACCGCCGACGGCATTTTCTCTGTGTCTGCCTTCGCTAACATCGCCGATGAGCAGTACCGAGACCTATCGCTGCGAGTACTCATCGAGCGTCTGCGCTCTACACCTACCGACGCATCCGTTCGCCGATATGTCCTCCAGGGCGGCATTCTGTACCGAAGGAGCTTCCTCCCTGATGGCCCTGATCTTCTTCTTGCCGTGCCACAACATCTACGACAGACTGTGCTCTTTGAGATGCATGACGCACCTACTGCAGGACATCTTGGGGTAACCCGCACGTACGACCGCGTCCGCCGCCGCTTCTATTGGCCTGGTCTCGCTCGCTCCGTTCGACGCTATGTTGCTGCCTGTGATCCCTGCCAGCGTCGGAAGACACCTCAGGTGCTACCTGCCGGTCATCTCCAGCCGATCACCGTCCCTGTGGAACCGTTCTTTCGTGTTGGATTAGACCTGCTCGGTCCCTTTCCCACGTCATCCTCCGGGAACAAATGGGTAGCCGTCGCGACTGATTACGCCACCCGATACGCTATCACTCGGGCTCTCCCTACCAGCTGCGCCACTGACGTCGCGGACTTTCTCTTGCGTGACATTACCTTGCTTCATGGCGCCCCGCGACAGCTGCTTACTGACCGTGGTCGAAACTTCCTCTCGAAAGTTATCGCTGACATTGTGCGTTCCTGTTCCATTCAACACAAACTGACTACTTCATACCATCCCCAAACCAATGGCCTGACAGAGCGGTTAAACCGTACTCTTACCGATATGCTGGCCAAGTACGTTTCCAAGGACCACCACGACTGGGACATTGCCCTTCCTTACGTAACATTTGCGTACAATTCTTCCCGGCACGACACCGCCGGATTTTCTCCCTTTTATCTACTGTACGGACGCGAACCTACCTTGCCCCTAGACACGGCACTTCCTCCTGCTGCGGTCTCAACAAGCGAGTATGCGCGCGACGCCATCGCCCTCGCCGACCATGCACGCCAGCTTGCCCGTGCTCGACTTACGGCCTCACAGACCACTCAGCAGTGTCAGTACAACGCCCGCCATCGTGACGTACAGTTTTCACCTGGTGCGCTCGTGCTCCTGTGGTCGCCCTCTCGTCACGTCGGACTTTCAGAGAAGCTTCTTTCGCGATACACAGGGCCCTACCGCGTGCTGCGCCAGGTGACGCCTGTGACTTACGAAATTGCTCCTGTGGGCTCAACCTCGTCCTCTCCTGTGGCATCTAGTGATGTCGTACACGTCAGTAGGCTCAAGGCCTACTACACTGCTTCCGAATCCGGTCTTTAGTCGCTCCGGGACGGCGCTTTTGCAGCCGGGGGTAGTGCTACGGCACAATATGTGCGATCACGAAAGGCCAGCAGTGTGAAGACGACGACGACGGTTAGAAGCTTGCGCGGGCTGTCGCCTCTTTCCAAGCGCAGCGTATTTTCCTTGTAAATATATTTGTACATAGCTTTTCATCTGCGTCTTCCTACGTAACAATATCTTAGGAAATATCTATAAAGATTCCCAGCTACCTTGGTTCTCCACAATAAAAAGGGTGAAAGTTGCCTATCAAGAAAGGGGTCAGGCAAAGAGACAATCTCTCCAATGCTATTTCACTGCATGTTTCGGAAAAGTATATTCAAGCTATTAGACTGGGAAGGCTTAGTTAAGAGTGAGGATAAACGGCGATTTTCTAATTAACTTTCGGTATGCAGATGACGCTGTCCTCTTCCGCAACAATGGGGACGAATTGCAACAAAATCATTGAATACCTTAACCGATAAGTGTAAGAGTGAGGTTGCAGATTAATATGCAGAAGACAAAGTTAATGTTCAGTATAGTATGGCAAGCGAAGAATAATTCAGGTTTATCTAGGCGAATTACTCACAGGGGACCTTGATCATGCGAAGGAAACTTACAGAAGAACAAGAATGGGTTAGAGTGCATACGGCATGCATTACCAAATCCCGACTGAAAGCTTACCAGTGTCGTTGAAGAAAAATATTGCAGGACGCGTAAGCTTCGCCTTTATGAGCGGAAAGCGATAGCATTCGAAAATCCCTGACTGCTTCTCGCGCTTTCCGGCAACTGCAGCTTACGTAACCGCAATGTTTACCGAGAAACGCTGGCGGCGAACGCTATGCACGAAGGGGAGCTTTCTTGTAGAAACGCGGCCTCTTGCGTGGGCCGACCCCAGAGTGCACAGCCGCGCCAAAAAAAAAAAAAAATTACGTCATCTTCAAGTTTCTTCTTTAGCTCGTTTCATATTTCAGTCTGAGAAGATTTAACCTGAACAGCATGCGCTGTTGGTGTTTGGTTTCACGTGCCGCCTGTCAGCCACGAAATTCCAAGGAACAATTTTGTCAGGAATGTAAGGCAAGGTATGCGCCAATTTAGTGATACAATGGTGTGGCACTATAACCCGCATATACAGCATATCATATAGCAAGAAGTGGCATATACATATACCTAAATATACATTGAAATTTTCGCTCACGGGTAACTCCACCGACTCTTTGCGACACGGGGCCCTTAGCGCTATTACATTAAAGGCGTACAATCATTTCATCCTACCAGTGCTAATATATGGCGCCGAAATTTGGAGGTTGACAAAGAAGGTCGAGAACATGATAAAGACCAGGAAAACCGTGAGTAAAGGAAACATGTTAGGAGTAACATTAAGAGACAAGAAGAGACTGGTGTGGATCAGTGAACAAATAGGGATAATCGATACTCTGGTCGACACTAAGACAAAGTATGGAGCAGGGCAGGACATTTAATGCGTAGGGTAGATAACCCGTGAACCATGAGAGTTATAGAATGGGTGCCAATGGAAGGGAAGCGCAGTTGATGGCGATAGAAAACTTAGTGGGGTGATGAAATTAGGAAATTTCCGGGCGCAAGTTGGAATCAGCTAGCGCAAGGCAGGGGCAATTGGAGGTCGCAGGGAGAGGCACTCTTGGGCAGTGGGCATAAATATAGACTGATGATGATATCATGCCACCTCCAGCGCGTGTGCTGCGTGTACACCACGTCCCCGCAGCCTAGTGACGTCATTGCCGAGTTCCGCCAATCGGCTACGACCGTACATCTTTTACCGATTTCCTCCTCTCGGTGGCGCGGATATCCTCCTCCTTATCACCCAGACCTTCATCTACACAGTCCAATCACTACCAAGCGCACAACCCTCTGGGCGCCACACGGACGCTTCACTTCAATCGGAACCTCCGCAACAACTGTGTTGACGCAGAAAAGACAGATGTAATATGCGTAAACACGTACAAGCGACACGCTACTGTTCTTAGTCATGGGCGAAATTGAACGCATATATTCTTTGAAGCCTAACTAAATAGCGAGCTAAAGTTACTCAGGCATCATCGTAGGCATCGTCCTTTTTTTTTAGCTGTCTTTAAATATATAGTTTCGGGCCCTCGTGATAAGCCCCGAATTCTATCGTTTGCTTCACGCTAACTTCCAAGCGCCTCCGGTCGATGCAGGTCAATGGCATTCTAACCGATACTGAAGTGTACTTGGGAAAGTAACGCAAAAAAAAGTTGGGATAATACATTATCTAGCAGAGAAGCGTTACTGTTATCAATATAATATAAACCAAGAGGAGGGAAGAGGACAAGACGGAGTGACGAGAATAGAAAATTTGCAGCAAGACACGTGCGATTCGAGGTGTCTGCGGGCACCGTACATTTTAAAGGGAACTCTCCTTGCTAACCCGCCCGGCGACTGTTCCTGGCGATGGCTGCTGGGGGCTGCTGCTGCTGCTGTCTTGCCACCTAAAAACGGAACCGGGCGCCCGACCGTGCGATCGAACCCCGATCCTCCTGGCACAGCAGCGCAGTGATCCGAGCGTTAGGTCACAGTCGCACGTACACTTCGATCGCGCCAACGGCGTTTAGCTCTCTGATGCGATTGTCGCGTGTGCCACATTGCGTAGCACGGGTGTGGGAGAGCACGTGCACGCGAGAGCACGTGCACGCGTCGTCGGTTTCCTTCACGCTTAAGACGCAGGAATAAATTGCGGCTCATTTGCAGCATTTGATTAACCGCGTTACGAAAGCTTCGCTTCACGTAGATTCGGAGATGTGCGTTGGATCCGCATAATTTTTTTTATTGCGAAAGCAATACTGCTCGCACTTTCGGTCCATCGGTGGTCGTGGCGCCTCCTTACATAGCTGCGCGTCACGTGACCGTGTGACGTCACGCCAGACCGAGAGACGGGGCTCCAGCTCGCGGCATCGATGGTGGAGGCGTAGCCTTGCGCGCCGCTGCTGCGGCGCTACCGAGAGAGGGCGCTCGCTGGTGCGACGTCACGCTAGGAGGATAAATGGGGCTACAGCTCGGCTCCTCGCAGTGGTCGGCGCGCTGCCTTGCGCTATGTCGGATGATATATATAGCCATAAGTTTAACAAAGGGCGACCATGCCCACACAATCAGCCGAACCAAGGCGCAGCCAAGGGTATTGCTTTCGCAATCTTCCAGGCTTAACCAAGCTAAGCCTTCAGCCATTTTTTTTATGGATCGCTTAATTTTGCGAATGTAACGTTTTTGTTGTGGCTTCGGTGGCACACGATCTGACAAGAAGGTTGCATCATTTAAAATATTGTGGATACATCTTTTTTTTTTCTTTTTTGCCTCCAGGCCTCGAAGAGCACAAAGATCACCATTATTAATTAATTAAGGGGAAATGAGACATCCGCCCAAGGGTAGCCATTGCGACAAAGGAAGCCCATACGGGCTCCTTGAACGAAAAGCCTCGCACTTGAAGTAAAATTCGTCCTGGTCCGGGACTCGAATACGGGACCACCGCCTTTCAGGGGCAGCCGCTCTACCACGTTAGCTAACCAGGCGGCTAGCAGATAGCAGGGCGAAGTCGAATTTGCCAACCACTCGAAGCAAAAGGCAGGAGTTTGACCTAATAGTTCTGCGGAAACCCGCAAGGTGTAGAGAAGTAATTAATTAAGGGGAAATGAGACATATATTGAAAATATATATGTACACTTTAGAGGAAAGGGAAAGCGAGGAGCAGGCAGGCAACTGCCACGGGAAGGGGCACAACGCCTGCCTACTCTTCAAAAAGGAGGAGAGAGAAAACATTAACGTGCACCTAAATCTAAGTACACGGGTGCTTTCGCATTTTGCCCCCATCGAAATGCGGCAGCCGTGGCCAGGGGAGAGAAACATAATTGGAAGATAGGAAGAAGGGGAGGAAAGAAAGAACAAGATGACAAGCGTAAGTCAAGGAGAAACAAGTCACGCCGCCATACTACAGGATTTAGAAAAGAAGACAATCAGATTGAGATGACAAACACTGCACATTCAGCCGCTGTTCGAAGATCGCGTTCTCCGCAAACACTCCGCCCGCCTTAACGGAACGAAAAGATTGTGTGCTCACGTCGAACGAATCAGCGAAGTCGCGGACCAGAAACAATGACGACGTGCCGGAAGCTGCGCTTAAACGAATCTCGTCGCCTGCCACATAAAATAAGAGCTCGCATATCGTGCTACGCTAGTTTAAACACATCGCGAGGCCTCTCTGATTTAATTTTATTTTTCTTTCAACGCCGATTCTTATGCAGCCGCGTGGAATAGACGCCCATTTGTTGTTGCGAGCTTCGACAAAGATGTGTACGGTGTCCCTCCCACACGTACTCAGTGCCTACTCTCTCCCTTTCTTCCTCTTTCTATTCCCCTTTACCCCACCCCCAGTGTAGGGTAGCAAACCGGATGCTGTTCTGGTTGACCTCCCTGCCTTTCCTACCCTTGCTTTCTCTCTCTCGCTCGACAAAGATAATGGGGTGGGGGGCGGGGGAGCTTAGGCTCAGGATATATTTTGCCCTTTCCGAATAACATATCCGTAGTTTGCCTCGATGAATCGTTACAACGTTACGGAACTTACGGGATGTGTTCAGGCCTTCTGGTATACCGCTGTAGAGAGCCATAGTAGAATAGACAGATTATCGTCGTCATTTCTATATATCAATGTCTATGCCCCTTTTACTGGACACTGATGGCAAATAAGTTCAGCGGAAGTTCACAAGATGGAGGAAAGTTCGGGAAATGGAAAATTATCTTCCACCCGATTTCAGCAGAAAGAAAAAAATATGCACGAGTTTTTCAGAAAGGAAGATATAATGAACACTCGAAGAAAGATTTGTCCTGGTCCGGGGAGTCATACCCGGGACCAGCGCCTTTCCGGGGCGGTCGCTATATATACCAACATACTTAACAAGAAGGCTAGCAGATCGTAGGGCGAATGTGAATTAACCGAACACTCGAAGTACAGGGGCACCGAACACTGGAACTTCAAGTTGTCGATTTATTCGCAACCCCCCCCCCCCCTGCACTGCAATCTGGTAGCCTCCTGGTTAGCTCAATTGGTAAAAGGACCGCACCGGAAAGATGTTTGTGTCATGTTCAATCCCCGGACCAGGACAGGTTGTTTCGAGTAGTTAGTTTTCTTCTGAGAAACGCGTGTGATTTTCCCTGTAGCGTCGAGCTTCAATCGGGTGGATGTGACAGTTGTCTCTTTCATGACACTGATATCAAGGTTCATAGGCAAAGGGCCGCAAAAACGCTTGACTGAAGCCTCGCAAGCTGTCCGACGTTGGGGATGTTACGTGGAAGGCCAGCTCTCGTTACGCAAAACATTACGATATTGTGCTCTGAAGCCGCTAGCTGTGCGCAATAATTACTGATTTTCTTTCGAGGACACCGTATGGGTTTCCTTTGTAGCAATTGCTACGAACGGGTGGATGTCTGATTTTCCCTTTATTCATTACTTCTCTCCACTTTGCGGGTTTCCGCAGAACTACTACGTCAAACTCTTGCCTTTGCTTCGTGTTGTCGACAAATTCGACTTCGCCCTGCCATCTGCTAGCCGCCTGGTTAGCTCAGGTGGTAAAACGGCTGCCCCGGAAAGGCGGTGGTCCCGGGTTCGAGTCCCGGACCAGGACGAATTTTTCTTCAACTATGTGGCTTTTCTTTCGATTAACCCGTATGGGTTTCCTTTGTAGCAATTGCTACGAACGGGTGGATGTCTGATTTTCCCTTTATTCATTTTCTCTCCACCTTGCGGGTTTCCGCAGAACTACTACGTTAATTACTGACGCGCAAACAGTGCAATAGATGTTTTTTTTTTTTTTTACCCTCTTGAACCTTCCAACGCGAAGCAGAAGTCACGCTTCTTGCATTCCTCTGCTCATGTTCCCCTTCTCGCTCTCACAGTCAAGCTTGAGCATATATGTCTATTTTACAACATGTCTTTATACAGAGCCATCTAAGAAAGACAGACGAGACGAGACGGGGCGGTGACAGACCTCAGCTCTATAACTTCTACAACGGTGCACCGTTTTACCAACGGATAGAGCACGGCCAATCCTCCGCTAACTTAGATAAGTTATGATTATTTTTCCTTCGCTTCGTCTTTATGAACGCACACGGGTATGTCGAGTGACAAGAGCACCACACTCAGTCTCTCAAAAACGCGCGCGTAAAACAAGCAAAAAAACGTGCCCGTCGTTAGCGCGCTATGCAAATATACGCCGAGAAAAAGGCAAAGAGGAAAAAGACAAAGAAAAAAGGGGATTGTGTTTGACGTTCATTACGTGTGCACAATCCGGCGTCGAGACGCGGCGGTGCCCCTGCTGCCGGAATCTTGAATATTCCGGTCTTTCTTGCAGACCCATTTCATATCTCCTTCTCTTGCGCAATTTCTTTTTTTCATTGTCTCTCGGCCCGTACGACCATCAACTTCAGACCGGCGACGATATTTTGGGAACCGACGCGACGAGATTTTCAGCGAGACAGGGGAATACATGCATCGCGAAAACGAGGACCATGGGTGCGAGAAGCACCCTTGAAGATAGTAGAAGAAAAAGACGTTTTTAAGATAACGTTATTCGGATCTTCTCCTTCCGGCGTCTCCTTAGGGAGCCGGTTTCCAGCATATAAGGCGGAGAAAAGCGCATCTCTGGAGACGCACGTTTCGATGGCAGCGAATGGAACTGTTCCTTGTTCTGAAACTTGAAGTGAAATCGAAGCGTAAGTCCTTCAACATAGATTCTTACTTGTGTACGTGTGTTTGAAGCGTCTTGTGCCAGGGTAAACAGATATTGAAACCCTCGACTCGTGTATATCCACTCGTCTGATAGCGTTTGCGAAAATTCTCGTTGCAAGCGTAAATCCCCATTGCCTCTCACTAACATTCGTGCTACAGCTGTACGACATCTAGTGACAAGACGTCCGGGACATATGCACGGGTAGATAGATGCAGGGGACATGCTTCAACGGTAAACACGTTTTTATAGCACAGATACAGCTCACAGGAAACGAAAGGTTGATCCACATCATGGAATATCTGTTGATCAGAAGCTTCACGGAAATTACGGCATCGATATTAGAGTACAGCTAAATCTCTGTTGGCCATGCCAGCCCACGCTAGATGAACGGCATGTTTGTCCATTCATTTGTTGGTGTTTGTTTTCCAGTAAGTGGCACCTTTATCTACTACGCATTTGACCAGCTTTAAGAAGAAAAATTATGAGCCATTCCACTCTGTGAAGGTTGATGACCAGCGAGCTGTTTAGCACACGACACAGAGGTGACATAAAATTTTGAACAAAGGCACGAACACATTTATTGCCCTGATCGGTGGTCATCGTGACGATGGGTATCGACACACATATTCGTATCACCTGTGTTAGTAACTTCGTCCGTCACGTGAGACAATGATTGGCTTATACTCCCTTGAGCAATGGTTCATATTACAGTAAATAAAAACAATTTTAACGCCATTACGACGGCAGAAGACAAACGAAATTCTACGCTGGAATGATGAGCGGAAACGGAGCCAGCTCTGGAAGACGACGATGCTCGACCCATTGCTGATGATGACAGTTGAAGATGATGACGATAGTTCTCTCTTTCCGTTGAATGGCTCATATTCGCTTGAACAATGAGCGGCAACGGAGCCAGCTGTGGAAGACGACGATGCTCCAACCATTGCTGACGATGACAGTTGAAGATGATGACGATAGTTCTCTCTTTCCGTTGAATGGCTCATACTCGCTTGAACAATGAGCGGCAACGGAGCCAGCTGTGGAAGACGACGATGCTCCAACCATTGCTGACGATGACAGTTGAAGATGATGACGATAGTTCTCTCTCTCCATTGAATGGCTCATACTCGCTTGAATAATGAGCGGCAACGGAGCCAGCTGTGGAAGACGACGATGCTCCAACCATTGCTGATGATGGCAGTTGAAGATGATGACGATAGTTCTCTCTTTCCACTGAATGGCTCATACTCGCTTGAACAATGAGCGGCAACGGAGCCAGCTGTGGAAGACGACGATGCTCCAACCATTGCTGACGATGGCAGTTGAAGATGATGACGATAGTTCTCTCTTTCCATTGAATGGCTCATACTCGCTTGAACAATGAGCGGCAACGGAGCCAGCTGTGGAAGACGACGATGCTCCAACCATTGCTGACGATGACAGTTGAAGATGATGACGATAGTTCTCTCTTTCCATTGAATGGCTCATACTCGCTTGAACAATGAGCGGCAACGGAGCCAGCTGTTGAAGACGACGATGCTCCAACCATTGCTGAGGATGGCAGTTGAAGATGATGACGATAGTTCTCTCTTTCCATTGAATGGCTCATACTTGCTTGAACAATGACCGGCAACGGAGTCAGCTGTGGAAGGAGACGACGAACGCGTGAGCAGGGGCAAGAGCGCGTTCGCGCGGTTGCACCAAGGGTCGGCAACGAACCAGTAGCTAGTTCGCACATTGTACGCGGACAGCGGGAATGCCCTGGCCATATAGAGCTTCGATGTAGCAAACAAAACTAAATAAATAAATAAACAATAAACGCCCGTGCTTCATAGATTGCATCTGACCATTCTTACGGCGTAAGCATTCTTTGGCGAGCACCCCCAGCCCCGTCACGCGAGAAGTGTGGTGCATTGTATATGAACAAAAATACGTAATTGGCAAAGACATAAGGCATGGCGTTATAATAGCGCAAATACAGTTGATTGCTAGCTTCATAAGCGATAAGGAACAATTAAATACCCATAGAGAAACACAGGGCTCCCTGGACGATGCATGGAGAAGCTTATTCTAGGTGTGGGTCAACTGAAATTGGGGATGGGTTAACTTGAAATCTCGGGATGGGTCAACTTGAAATTTGGGCGTGGGCCAATCTGTAATTTGGGCATAGGCCAACTAAAGGTTGGAGATGGGCCAACACAAATTTGGGGACGGGCAACTTGAAATTTGGGAGCGGGCCAACTGAAATTTCGGAGTATCCTTACGCATAGTTAGGCAACTCCAGTGAAGCTGTTGGCGTTTCCTGTGGCTCTATCAAAAACTTCAGCGAACAAAGCTTATTTGATCAATTTCTTACTCTCATCACAATGTAAGGAGACGTAAGTTCAAAAGGGCAGCGTTTCCTGCGGCGACGTATGGGTAAATGCGAGGAAGATGCGACAGCATCACGCCGCACCCTCATGAGGTCCCGGAACCGTGGTTTAAACCGGATTCGCCACATTGCAAGTTGTTCAGAAGCTGTCGACACACGTGTTGCCTGTTCAGGAGCAAAGTGCAAGTGACGGAGGCCCCGACTTATGTACATACACTTAGACACTCCTACTACCAACATTATAAAAAAAAGAAAAAAGGCTTCTGTCAGACTTCCTATCAAACGAATCGGTAGAACATGGGGAGGCATCGTTCCTAAGATGGTCGCACGCAAGATTTTTACTACATATGGTTTGCGGCAAATCTCCCGAATTAGAACATTAAAAACCACCGCGGAGCCCGTTGTCCCGAAACAATCAGTTAGTGGGACACTCGAAGTCGCCACTAGGTCGACCAGGCGAATGCGCGCATACCGCGCAACGAGACAATAGAACCTGCTCCAAATTCAGCCACCCAATAAAATTCAGCGTTAGACCGCTCCACCATGAATCTTTCATCAGGCGCTCAACTGCTCTATTTGCCCCTAACCGAGCGCGACTAATGCAGTTGCACTAGAAACGATCGTAATGAAAAAGCGCTCGCGTACCGTGAACTGGGTGCACGTTTATGAACCCAAGGTGCCCAGAAGGGATTCGCAGCGTGTCTTGACGGCGTCCTTCATAACGGACTGTGCAGTTTGGGGACGCTAAATTATACTTTTCGAATGTAGCGCCTCACTCACCGAATGAGTAGTATACGCTGTGCCACTTGTGGTAAGGAAACGGACAGGAATGACTTACACGGGTGACAGGAGAGGCGGTACCAGAAGCGGAAGCAGGCCCGAAACCTGAGTGGCCGGTAAGGGGGCGACACCAATTTCGCCGGGATTCCCAGGTCCTGAAGTGATAGCCGATGACCCAGGCTCTCCAGCGCCATGTAGTGACCGGAAGGCGAAAATTCAGAGGCTCCTGCGCCACGGAAAGGCAACAAGGATTATCGTACACGCAGATGGCATTTGTTTTAGCTGCCAGTTAAGCAGGAGGCACGGTACGATGATTCAGCATGCGATGCGTCGTTCATTCATTGCTCTTGTGCTTTGCACGACACAAACCAACGGGACGAGAGGAACAATGATAAGGAAGGAAAACGCACACACGAGAAAACGCAAAGTGCCCACTAGTGCGCTTTGCTTCCTGGTTTGTCTTTCTTTCGTCCCATTGGCTTCTGCCGTACAGAGGCGCGAAAACTGAATCCCGCCAACTAGTTCACATTCATCGGGCTTTTATAAACGAAATTTGTCCTTCGAGAGTACGAAATTGGGCCAGCCGGTTTTTGAGCACCATGGCGATAGGACAAGACAGAAAGACGCAACTGTCTCGTGTAGTTTATTTCTTACAAACCGGACCCTTTTTAGAGCGCAGCTCTTAAGCGCCCGTTCCTACGACAAGCGTTGGCCTCGTACTTTGTAATCGAGTGAACGAGCGCAACAAATGACGAGGGCTGCATCCACGCACGCGTCCTGTTTTAAAGCGAAAGCTTTAGTGGCCGCAAACTTGCGATTTCACCGCGGCGGTGCTCCGAGGAGGCACATCACGTCACAACGCGCGCGTCGCCGCAGATATTTCTCTCTGTCTCGCTGTCTAGTCACTACTGCACATGCGCCACTAGTAGCACCGAGCCACAGGTGTTCCGCCGCTGCGCAGCGCCGCGCCTTCCCCCGGTGCCATTTGTTATGACGTCACACCGCGTTCCTCGTCGTTACGCTCGCCTCCGCCAGCTGCGTCACATGCCTGATAACATGTAGGAGGATTGAAAAGGAGAGCTCGCGTGCGCCGCAACCACAGTTGAGACGGCAGTATGGACGGCGACAATTCCGATAAGCAGGAGGAGGCATGGAATCGACGTCGGAACGAGATGAAGAGGCAACGAATCGCCCGGGAAACAGACGAACAGCGCCGAACGACTGGCTAAACGCCGCAACATCGACAGCCAGACTAACCTGGACTTGCAATCGAGATTAACCAAGGCTGACCACGCTCTGCCTTAGATTTTGGCTACGTACATTCTGGCATAGCCGAGCTAAGCCACTGCCAACTTTTCTATGCGCTACGCTCGAACGCAAGCCAGCGAGCGAGCAAAGCCTCACCGGCAGAACTGGTGACGTTGGCGACGGGCTCCATGTCATCGTCTTCGCTGTCGTGCTGCCGTGAGAACTGGACTCCGCTGCTCAAGTCGGACGACCAGCCGCACTGGTCCAGGGCCTCGAAGTCGCACGATGGGTCAGGGTCCGCGATGGCCGCTGCACACCGGGAGACAGAAAAACGAGCGACAGTGTCGTCTTGCTACAGGCAGAACAGGTGCACGGCATATAGTATAGTATAGTATAGTATAGTATAGTATAGTATAGTATAGTATAGTATAGTATAGTATTGTATATAGTATAGTACACCCGCGGACAACATTCAGTGCCAGTGAAGGAGAAGCTACAGGGGCGAGGCGCACATGCGACAGCACTCGTCAAAATGTTCCCGTAGGGTCATTCGTTTATAAGGTGGGGAATATAAAACACCCACACTTCACTTACTACAACGCCTATATTAAAATCACACAGACTACGTAGATACCACTCAATGTTAAATTAGACATTGTCTTTTTTTCGCATTCCTCTGCCACGTTTTGGCAAATGCGGAAGTGCTGTAATGATCTGCCGGACTCCTTGGCACCGTATTTACAGCGCAGTATGAATGCTCATCAAGCATGAACATTATTGGCCGTCCGTGAACTTGCTTCTCAATTTGTATTAACCTTCTGGATTTCCATTAACATTGCGGGTTCTCATGTTGCAGCGTGTTGCATTTGCTTTACTTTGCTTCCCCTTCGTGTTATTGTTTTACGCTTCTAAGCGTCGGTCAGTAACTTTCGAAACGACGACTTACCGCCGTTGGGAGTCGCACCCATGCCTTCCGCATCACGAGTGCAATGCACTTCATGAACGCACGTGTATTAGGGCGCGTGCTTTAGGTCTGAATCTGTGAGTGGGGTGAATCGATAGCACGTCTACTTGCGGGTATTAGGCAGCGCTACGCGTAGCCATGCGGTGGCTGTGGCGTTTCCTGTTGGCCGCAGGTGCCGCGTAGTGCGTTAACTTGGCAGCAGGGCAACAAACCCTCGTGTGCCATACCTGGAGGCATCGAGGCTGCCAGAGTCAAGATCAAAGTTATGCAATGAACGAGAAGAGGGATCGAGAGCACTCTGAATTCCGTTTCTTTTTTTATTATTGACATAAAAATAAACAGAAGTAGTTGTCGCCATCTGCTGGCGACGCCTGTTCTTTCTTGCTTGGCTAACAAAATTTTCAAAATGGGTGATTCTCGCATTAGGTGAAACCGAAAGAAAACATTCTTCTATGTAATTGCACTAAGAGCAATGTCTCTGTCGAAAAATTCTCGTTGTAACAAAGTCAGCGAACGTATGGGACGCATAAATTTCGCGTGGAAGAATGCGACAGACACACTATGAAGCAGAGTCAACATTTATCGCAAATGTCAGCGTCTTCCCCTACTTTAGCTAACATACTGTGCCATTCTGGACGTGGCCAATTACCACGATGTTCGCACCTTGAGCCAATCAGAAAAGACGTAGCCGTCGCGCGAACCAGTGCGCCTAGGGCGCCTACAGTATTCTTTCATAGATACAGGCCTTAACCAGACTGTCGTGGTTCACTTGTCAACGGGTGCCTCATCCAAATGAATGAAGACCTGGGTGACTAAGGTGGGTGAATGGGTGAATGACCTGGGTGAATGAAGAACGGGTGACTAGAAATTCTGATTGTGCGCGCAATAATATGCTGGGTCGCAAAGTTGAAGGAAGTTCGCCCGTTCGCTTATCCTGATAGCTAGTTAAAAACAAGAACGATACTAGGCTAAGCAAACTGATCACACTGAAGCGTAGTGCCTAAGGGTTGAAGGAGTTTCGCAATCCCGGTGCGGAATCGAGCATACTATACTGAGCTGTCCGAAAGCTCACGTAGCGGCATAAGCACCTCTAGCACTTTGAAGAAACCCCTTTCTTTTAAGTTTTCGTTGGACTTTGCAAATAAACCGTTAGTTTCAGTGAAAAGTTGGCATCGGTATTCTTGTTGCAGCTTTCACAAACTAAGCCCGTCAACGTGCCCTAACGTGAGTTGAATCTAATTTCCTCGCAGAAAGACCACTTGAAATTCAGTAGACATACTGTAGGCTTCAGCGATGTTTCATATCAAATAATTTAATTTTACAGCAAAGAGCGAGAGAAAAGGATATATGATAGACAGGGGGGTTAAAAAGGACTGGGCCCGGTTGGCAACCCTGAAATGGGGAAGGGAAAAGGGGGATGAAAGATTAGGAGAAGCGAAAGTCCGCTGTGGATATCGTTGACCTAGTAACAGTTTTCTGCACTATATCACAGACGGTCACTCATCTCGTAGCTTTCAAAATTCACAGCAGCGTTTTTGTGGCCTTTTCCAAGATCTTGTTCAAGGTGAATGGTTTCCTATCCAACTGGCTTGGAGTTGTGCAGAGGTCATGTATTTCATTTTCAAAAGGTGGGTAGTAGTACAGTGGGTGTTCTACAGCCTCGTCGAGACCCCAGGCATTGCACTCGGCGCTATCGGCCATTCCAATCAAACACGTATGTGCACTAGTGAATGCAACGCCCAGGCGTAAGCGGCACAACATTGGTTCTTAACTTTGTGGAAGACGAAGTAACAGTCCCAGTTGCATGGGTGAGTCGAGAGAACGCAATCGATGCTGGGTGAATTCATGTGCCGCTTCTATGTCATACGGTACGCTAGCTTGCTTAAATGCTGCTTGCTTAAATCCTGCTTGCTTAAATACTGTTTGCTTAAATGCTGCTTGCTTCAAAGCGTCCTAATTATTTATCGTAGACCAGAAATGTCGCATACAAGCATGTCAGCGCGCAAAAGTGTCTCGCCGGTGATTTTCGCACAAAATTACGCATCGGAGATTATCTCAACGTCGTTTTGGTAGATATCAAGGGCGTTAAAAGGATGTCGTTGCTGGGGACATGAGACCCCGTAGGGTGCGCCATACAAGGGACAGCTGCTTGCGGGGGTCCAGTGACTCGCAATATCATTTCCATATTGGATCTTCTAGGTTATCAATTCGTTACTGTATCGTCCTTTGCGTGCGCCGAGCTACTATGAGGTCGAGAATTGACTTCGTGCGCCTGTGTCTCCTTTCAGCTCACCGACGTAGTGCACGAAGCCTTTCAAATTCAATATCATACTCTGTACACTTCGATGAATGTGTAAAGCAACGCGTACAATCTTGCGTTGCGTCTGAAATTATGCCTTCTAACCAGCATGCGATATGTTTCTTGCATGTGTCTTCTACGAGATCTTCAAAGACGGACCAGTCGATTTGGCGAGAGGCAACCCGTAATGTGGCCTCTAGTCCATCAATTCTCACATCGGTCGGAGTATAATCACTTCCATGGGTTTCAATATCAATGAATCACTGCACTCCCAAGTCAGGCAACGTGACACCAATGTCAAGTCTAGGTAGCTGCTGTACGTTGTTCCTCACAGAGGTGTCGGGCTTCCATCATTTAGCTTCTAGCCTGATGCAAAGGATATGAGTGCATGACCCGCCCCTTGAATTCATCCTGGAGCTTCCCCACATCTGTTGGTCAGCGTTGAAGTCCCCTGCTATTATTCCAGGAACGGGAGTCACAGCCATAATATCTTTTAAGCTTTTGCAATCAAAGTGACTTGTTGAAAGAAGGCAGGCGCTAATAAGTTAGAAGACGGTCTCTTCTCTTTCACACTAACACACACGTATTGGGCATCGTCGTGTGGTGGTATGGGCTGGGTGAAATACGTAAGGTACTTGAGAATGTAAACCAGAACGTTACTACTTCGGGCACACGTGATTGAAACGAAAGGTTCTTTTTATGACAATGTTATGGTAGCCCATAAGTTCGGTTCACATACGATCAGTATAGGAAAGCGGCTTTCAAACATGAACTGCCGGAAATATAAAATACGTGACCTCAGGCTTCTCAAATTCCATGGCGATATGAGGGTACTTCTGGCATCATCCCAGAACGATTGCTGTTGTTGTCAACGAGCCATTGTTCTGCTGTACAGGTTCTCAACCACTGGACATTTGAAGGCTTGCGAGAATTGGATTGGTGACATGAGCACTTGCAACGCACTTGCAACGCACTTACAGCTGTTGCTGTCTGTAGCTTGTCCGGAAGAAGCAAGGGACACTTCATATGTTCCTGATAAATTAACGGACCGAGATAAACAAACTGTCGTACTCAGCCGAGAGCTGAGCATGACAACAATTTGTTGATCTTGGTCCGAAGTAGAAGTCTAATCTCGCTCAGCAGGTGCATTAGCCTCGGGAGTTCTTGCCAAGCGCCAGTTGCGGTACAACTGTTAGAAGCTCCTTTGTCGTTAGAGCCGACTACGTTTGGCCTGGGCGGCAGAGGAGGTGATGATGTTGGACGTGGCTCGCGTAGTGCAGAGGCTTTGGAGGTTCTTGAACGACTTCGGCGACGTGATCGTTATCGTTTACTAGATGCGATCGCTTCTCGGTGAGACGAATGGTCACTAACCATTTTCTTCAATATTGCCATTTTCTTTCAAATCGAATGGCAGTCCTTCTAGGATGCATCGTGAGGCCCACTGCAATTTGTGCACTTCAGCACACTGGCCTTGGAAGTGGCCCACCATTAAATGTGATGGGAGGGATTCGTCCTTAAACATAATCTTTATACACCGTGACATGGCACGACGAAATGCGTTCGCAATGACAATGTTTTCTCTAGCTGGCTTGATTCGTCAGCGGCAATGGCAGCAGAATATGAGGGCGGACTCCCATCCCATCGAATTCCTTGACACTGCGCAACGCATCCACGTCTCCTACGTCAATCGCTAGGGCGTTCTTACGCGTGTTCGCTCTAACATATTTGATTTTATTCGAAATCGGCGCCTCCAGATGTACAGACACGGCTTGCCTGTAGAGGGGCCTCATTTTGTCAGTGGCGAGAACTGGCGCGAAAAGGATGGCATGTGCTTCGGTATTCCGCGAGGACTTCATGGTGGACACATTAGAATTCGATGATGTGTTGAGAAACCGTCTTTTTGTTTCACGGCTCCGCACCAGCTCGAAGGTGTCGTCACAAGATTTTTCACCGATTACATAGTATAGTGCGTGGTGCCGTTGCTGTCAGGGTCGCGCCGTTGTGCTTCCCGGAGGCAGCCGCCGCGGGCACTTCCGAGTCTGGCGGATGCGCATGAGACTTCGTTTCCTTCGCAACTAAGCAGGAAACAACAATTCGCTGGTAAAGAGAGAGAGAGAGAGAGAGAGAGAGAGAGAGAGATAGATAGATAGATAGATAGATAGATAGATAGATAGATAGATAGATAGATAGATAGATAGATAGACAGATAGACAGATAGACAGATAGACAGATAGATAGATAGATAGATAGATAGATAGATAGATAGATAGATAGATAGATAGATAGATAGATAGATAGATAGATAGATAGATAGATAGATAGATAGATAGATAGATAGATAGATAGAAACGAAGAGGAATTCGTAGGGAGGTTAACCAAGGATGTGCCCGGTTGGCTAGCCTACAGGTGAAGTCTAAGAATTTCACAAATAGAGTACAACTGGAAGGCTCGGCGTTCTGCCTGAAAGTCACTTAACGCAAGCTGCTTATGCTGTCCATCATTTCGCGTGTTAATTTTTTTATAGCAACAGCGGCGCTTCTGAGATGCGTTTGGATCGTACAGGACTTTGCTCAATGCTTGCGTACATTGCTTGAAAAAGGTTTCTAAACAATTGCACGGGGTGTGCATGGAGATCGCAGTAGGTTTTTTTTTTAGATTCCCGAAATACACTTCAAAAGATTAAATCAAATTGTGTGGTAACTTTCATAAACTGCACATCCGGTTATGATGTATGCTGTATTGGGGGGACTATGGATTAATTTCGACCAGTAAGAGCACCCAAACATGCACCCAAAGCAAGGCACCCGAGGGTGTTTGCCCTGCCCCCTCATTAAGAATGCTGCCGCTGCTGCTGGGATTCGGACCCGCGACCTTCGTGCTCAGCAGTCGAACGCCCATTTCTAAATATACTGGCACCATCCACTATTGCTATACACAGCCGGTACAGCCAAAGCTTCGCACGGTCTGAGCATATCGAAGCTAGCGCTAACCATGCCTTCTCCTGCTGCGAGGCTACATCACTGTACCGATCACGCCTAAATGTGGCGTGTACGACAGCTCATTCCAACCGTATTGGGATGGCCGATAGTTTGGCGTATGACTCCTGTGGGTGCGAGGAAATCTTCGAGTACCCGTTGTGTATACCTGCCCTCAGTTCGTCTCTCTCTCTCGCACTCTCTCTCTCGAGACAACTGTAAAGAGGCTGAACACATGGCCATCTTCGAGTCAAAATACTGGAACGATGGTCACATCCATTGCTGGTGGAAAGAAAGCTATTAGAAAACTAGTGCAGTCATTGAAATGCACTGCCTTGATTACCATTTATAATCATTCCGTGCATTCACCCACGTGCACTCAGTGCTCACAATCTTCTTTTTCTCTTCTTATTCCTCCTTTCTCTTCCCGCCTGTGTAGGGTAGCAAACCGGACACTCATCTGGTTAACGTCCTTGCCTTTTCTTGGTTTCTCTTTCTATCTACTATTTCAATCGGTCGCCATCGAGTTTAACGCTTCCCAAGTAACGACGTATACGGTTTCCGAACTGGCCGCTCTTCGCGCTGCTGTCGAATACAATGAAAAAGAACCGCCTAGCAAATGGGCAATATTTCGTGATCCTAAAGTAGCCCTCCAAAGCTTGCGAGGCTTACGACGTGGTAATTACGAACAGCTGGTGTCTCAAATCAACAAAACTTGCCATTGCGCTTCTGAACGAAGACATGATATAATCTTTCAGTGGCTGCGGGACATTGTGGCATCGTTGATAATCACCTCGCCGATGACGCTACCCGACGTGCCCAGGATGGATCACCGACACTCCTTATACCCTTATCGAGAGTAGAGAGAGAGTAGACGCTGCAAGAGAGCTTCGCAGTCTCGTTCGCACTATCAAGTTCTGTTAGTGGCATACACCACAGAACTCTATACAGCCTTGACCCATCATTGAAACTGAAATTACCAGCAAACCTTTCACGACCTGACGGAACACTGTTGTGCCGGCTGTGGGTAGGAGTAGCATTCACTAACTCCTACAGCTATCGTATTGGAATGGCGGACTCACCTATGTGCGCTAAGTACAAGTGTGAAGAGACCATCAGTCATCTGTGACACATTTCTCGCTTTGATAACCAGCGTCAGACTCTCCAGTGTGCCTTGAATAGACTAGACGATAGGCCCGTCACAGGAGCCAAGATCTTGGGAGCCTGGCCTCACAGTTCATTAGCCCAGAAAGCAATTCGAGCGCTTCTTCACTACCTGAAGGCAACAGACTTGAGTGCCCGAATATAGACATCCTGCACCTAACCTAATGCATGTGCAAGTTCGATATAGACTCATGTTTTATTTTCTCTCTTTCACTCCCCATCCCCTCCCCACGTGTAGGATAGCAAACTGGACTCGGTCTGGTTAACCTCCCTGCCTTTCCTTCCTCCCTTCTCTCTGTCTTTCTATCTCTCCTTACGTCATCATCACCAGCATGTTATCTTCACTGCAAGACGAAGGCGCCTTCCAGTGATATCAAAGTACCACTGTCTTGGGCCAGCTTGCCCTAGCTTGGGCGCGCAAACTTCCTAAATTAATCTTACCTCCTAATTATCTGCCATCTTCTGCAGCGCTTCCCTTTTCTTTGCAGCCACCCTATGTCTCTAGCACACCACTGTTTATCCGCCCTACGCATTGCATGGCCTGCCCAGCTGCATTTCCACGCTCCTAATGTGAATTAACACATCGGTTACAACCCCTTTTCTCTCTCTAATCCACACCCGCTGTCGTTTTCATGCAGTACGCCTGCACGGACGCACTGACCTCCGCGCGGAATGTAGTCAACAACGCACAGAGACTGTCCACCACTAAACGAAAGGTGTATATACGCTTCACTCTAGAACAAGGTGGCTCAGTGTGCACTCACGAACGCATGTAGGTCTGGAGCCGTTCCAGGAGCGCCCGTCGCAAAATGCCGATGCTCCTCCGCGAAGTGTGTAGCCGAGGCGACACTGGAAGCGCAACATCAGGCCACGGCCACGCACGTTCTCCACCGTGCCACGAGGAAGAAGGTCTCGAGACGGCAGACGGCAACCAGGGGCTGCAAAAGAAGCACATGTGGCAGCACGAATAAGTGATACAGCGGCGCAGCTGTAATGCGACTACAAGAGACGCAGTTCTGGTTGAACAAGCACATGGTAACGCAACACAACGTACAGTCAACACCAATTTCGTCGAGGCCCTGACGAAGACAAGTCGGTTTGCTGAAACGTTGGCTTCTTGTCCGACTGCTACGATGACATCAGAGTAGCACGTCGTCATCATCATCATCAGTCTGGTTACGCCCACTGCAGGGCAAAGGCCTCTCCCATACTTCTCCGACTACCCCGGTCATGTACTAATTGTGGCCATGTTGTCCCTGCAAACTTCTTAATCTCATCCGCCCACCTAGCTTTCTGCCGCCCCCTGCTACGCTTCCCTTCCCTTGGAATCCAGTACGTAACCCTTAACGACCATCGGTTATCTTCCCTCCTCATTACGTGTCCTGCCCATGCCCATTTCTTTGTCTTGATTTCAACTAAGATATCATTAACTTGCGTTTGTTCCCTCACCCAAATTGCTCTTTTCTTATCCCTTAACGTTACACCTATCAATCTTCTTTCCACTTGTTTCCACTGCTTACTTCAACGGAGAAGGGTAACTCAATGGCGCGAATTTTTGTTAGTCATATAACAAGTTGATTTTAGTCTTATGAGTAGAAATAGTAAGCTAAAGAGAAAATGAAAGCGGACAAAAAAAAAACAATAGTTCCGCCGGCGGGAGCTCAGTATTTCGCGTGCGTCAAATACCGCACACATACATAAATACAATGGCAAGGTTCACTGCGTGTGTGTGTGTGCGTGCGTGCGCGTGTGCCTGTGCGTGCGTGCGTGCGTGCGTGCGCGCGCGTTATGGTGACGTCATTAGGCCACGTCGCCTTCTGCTTCACCCTCTCCCAAAGAAAAAAATACTTTCCACTTCAAGAATAACGATCGTAAAATCAGAGTGCCTTACATTTACTCTCCAACCCACTTTTAATATTTTATCCTTTGGCTAGGTTTAAAATATGATGCAAAATTTGCCGATTAAATCGCTAAATAATGGGACCACAACGTGCCGTTATCCTTTTTTTTTTACAAGGAGATTTTATGAGGGGAGTAAAAATGCAGAAATACAGAAAACGCACTTAGCCCGAGTCTGATTCAAGCGAGAACTGAATTAGCAGCTCCTTAAGTCTGTGTGTAGCATGCGTACTCGATTTGATTCTCTACAACCTACTCAAGAAAAATAAATGTTGCGTATGAGACAATCGTTTACAATTCGAAGCACCCTATTATCAAGCAATCATTCTTTCAAATTGCACAGCTATTTGTGCGCTAACGTGCTTCGTGTTCAAAGGACTAGACCATTTTTTTCATTCACGAGTAAGCTTTTCACTCGCCTATAATCACTGAAACACTCGTGCGCAATCGGTCCCTCTCTCTTTCTCCCTATTGATTGCCCTAATTTTTAACGCGACTGCTCTCAGAGAGTGATTTACTTGAACGAAATTTGAAATGTCGGCCACTACTGCATCGTCGGTTCCTCCAAAAACAATTGTTGAAGATTATTGGACGACAACTGAAAACGCGAGAAACGTAGCAATAAAGCGAATTTCGCAAAAATGCTCACGTGGCAAAGAAAAGGAAAAAAAACATATCGTACCCGGTATCCGCCTGAGTCCACGAATACACGCAAAGTGCCTCGAGCGGCCACTTGTGCGGCACTTTTGCGCGTATTCGCGGGCTTTTTTCACGCTCGGGAAAACATTTTCATGTAGCAAGCATTGAGGGAAAGAAAGATGTGTCGCAATTTTTTCACGTTCTACACTTTTCTTATTGATACTTTAGACCTAACGTTACTTTATAAGTTGATTAAGTAAGATTAATAATATTTGGGGTTTCACGTGCCAAAACCACTTTCTGATTATGAGGCACGCCGTAGTGGAGGACTCCGGAAATTTTGACCACCTGGGGTTCTTTAACGTGCACCTAAATCTAAGCACACGGGTGTTTTCGCATTTCGCCCCCATCGAAATGCGGCCGCCGTGGCCGGGATTCGATCCCGCGACCTCGTGCTCAGCAGCCCAACACCATAGCCACTGAGCAACCACGGCGGGTTTGATTAAGTAAGACTAATGTATTTAGGCGGAATACAAAATATGATCTGAGCATCTGCAAACGACGGCAAACAACATTAACTCGGTTCTGTCCACCTACCGTGATCTTGGTGCATGATAGGTGGGACACCCTATATATGCTTTGTCTTCCTTCCTTATGGCAAAATGCTCGATGTGTGACATATGCTGCCACATCTCAGGTGGATACCCGTTGACAGCACGGTGTCAAGTACTCCGCAGTACCCCTAACGGTACGCGTCTTTCGCGACCAGAACACGTGATCTGAGTGCAAGCGCTGCTGAGCGCGATTCCGGTTACTGAGTGAATTATATATATTTATGACGTCTGCATGAAAGTGGCGAAGTTTCCATCCCTAATAAGTGTTGTAAAGTGTTAGAAGAGTTCTTTTTTTAGTTGTAGGCATTGCCTACTGCAAAGAGAAGCAATACTGAGGCACATATCAGTCATATGGACTTCACACGCCGTTGATCAGACTCTGCGGATCGACTAGGTCACTAAAGTCTGCAGGTCTTTTTCAAGGTAAAAAAAAAAAAAACACTCAGAACACTTTGAAGCGAGGTGAACATATAGCAATATATCCATTCTCTAGGGCTAGGCTATCCGTACCACTAGAAATAATTATTAGGTGGCTAACTCCTTCTCTTTAAAAAAATCTAATACTTGCCCTGTGCATATATTAAATATGTTGCGGTTAACAACGAAGTTTTTTTCAAAAATTGTAGAAGTGAAAAAATACGGATGCGGTAGCCGCCACTGGTGCTTTGAATGCGCTCGTCCTTCTATTGTCAGAATTTGCAGAAATAAAGCGAAAGCATTATTAAAAGCTGTGCACGTCTGCGCCAACAATGATGCCAACAATGATCCAGTAAGATTTTAGCCCCAATAATATTTAAGCGGATAGGTAGAGGCAACTCAAGAGAAACCACAAATGATGTGGGTAACAGAACTCTACTAAGCACACTTTCCGGGGGGCGGGGAGCTTCGGCATCGCCAGGGGAGAATGGGGCTCTGCTCTGCCCCCCCCCCCCAACGGAATGCTTTCGAGGGGGCTCGGGATCTGGGGCCTCCCGTAGTAGGAGCCTACGGCGCTGGATATAAAACGCGTCGTCGCAAGCCGGCCTATACACCACCTACCGCACAAAAAACATTGCGGAACCTCTTCACTCTGTAAAAAAGAAAGAAAAATACCTAGCAGAATCTTACGCCGAGTTCTTCCGTCAAAAAGAAACAAGGGGACAGCCCTCAATACCTGGCAAACTGCCTACCACTCGATTAAATCCTCCGCAAGTCCAAACAGCTTATTCTGGTTGCTTCAGCGCAGACAGAACAAAACAAAAAAAGGAAAGAAAACCATTTATACGTTCAAATTTTTTTGTGGCTCTGCTGTCCCTGTCTTAGTTGTTCCCTAAGCCTTCCTCGCTTACTTACATCATGCGGAGAACCGTCATCCAGTAGCCAAGAAAAGCATTAAGGGATAGAGAGAGCTTAAAAACAAAAACAAATAAAAGCAATAATTCCTGTTTCCGGCGTTTGCCTTAGCGAGATAAAAGCAAAGGGAGGTAAAGAAGGTTTCAAGGTGCGTCAGTTCATTGTCCTTTCTATTCTTTTTGTACATCCTCTTAACTGCATGCTTGCGAGAAAAAGGGGAAATTCCAAGTCTATTAAGCGCAACGTGTACCGACATCCTAATGACAGGCTAATGATGTCTCCTCCGGGCTAAATTTATCCTCAACGACAACCTGTTTCTTTTTCTCCCTCTTTCTCTCTTACTTCGCTAGAAACTGAGCGAGGGATAAAAACAAAGAACGCAAACCAAACTCCGAAACCCGGAGAAAGACCACCTAAATAAATTGTACAAAAAAGAGCCTAAATCTAAGGACACCTTTGACGCGAACCTGCACGGCGAGAGACTGTACGGGAATCGATTAGCGAGCGATTTCTGTAGCCGTTGCTTGGAAATGGGATCAGCAAGAGAAGTGCCATCAAAGTGGATGGAGAAAGAAGCTAGGAAAGAAAATCTTTCCACGCGCCGATAATTTGATCCAATTTTTCAGCGTTGATTAATGCCTCGAGCCGAAATTCGAGGAGACAGTATAAGCGCAAATAACAGAGTTAGGAGCGCGACGAGAGAATAGAATTAGGGCAGCCAGGTAAAGAAAGAGCGCAAAAGGAAACAAAGAAATTGGTTTCGGTGCGGTATATAATGAAGCCTTGCGAGACACTCGCGTGCGTGAACTTATTATACGCTAAAAAAAAAAAAGGACGAGAGAAATTGGAACTAAGAATGACACATCGTATCTGCGAGTACTTGGAGTGTCTTCGTCCGTGACCCTTTCAGTCGTTTGGGGGCTTTCCTCGAATTTCCGTGAAGTACTGCACATCTGACTAAAATAGTAGCAGTTATCGTGTTAGGCTTCTGCAACGAAATAATAAGAAAAAAACACCCCGACACTTAAGCGATTGCCCCTTTTGTACGATAATGTCGTTTGCATCCCAAGCGCCGAAGTTGCAGCGAAGGCTTGCAGCCGTTCTTTGTTTAGCTTGGCAAACGTTAGTAGTAGCCCTCGTAACGTAAATATGGCAAACGTTAGTAGTAGCCCTCGTAACGTAAATATAACACCGTGAAATGATGATCGCTCACCAACAAGTTCACCTTCGCATTATATATACGTAAATAGTTGCGCTGGGACCTCAAATGTGAATTGTTGCGGCGTCTTCAACTCTATGAATATGAGAGACGAGGGTAGCCGAGACAAAGGGTTGCTGACGGCTAACTTGTTGAACACTTGTCCTGGGTTAGATTTTTCCTAAAGAAACAGGTGATCTGGGTCTATTTCACGTTCTTCGATATTAGACCCCGCAAAACTTCTAACAAATGGCACTACCAGAACAACAAAAAGTCTTCCACCCACGTTTACAAAAAGCTCTTAGACTAGAAGTGTCATTCAGAACAAATTACAGCCAATCTTAACACTGGACATATAACTAGCGAAGGCGGCCACCCAATGGAAAAACACTTACAAACGAAAGTGTTCGTGAATACGCCCCGGGCTCCTAAGTGCTTACTTGCCTCTTTTGTACGCTGATATCGTCTGGATCACGAGGGACGCACAGCGCTCGAAACGCTTTTTTTTTTCTAGATTGCCTTAGAAGCGTAAATGGTTCAATGAGTTTAAAGTGAGCTGCTGTCATATTTTCGAAGAAAACGAGGAATAGGGGCAAAGCTGAGGTGAAACGTTATTCCCAGTTAAACATGTTGCTCATTTCTACTGTTCTTACCTTATTCGTACAAAAGAAAGATAATGATGTTCCGGGTTCTTCGGAATCTACAGCAAAACTTGTGGGAAATGGCATAATAGTCTAACTGGCAAGCAACTGTGCTGGAATTGCTTTCTGTAGTAAGCGATACCTACTGTTCCTGCTGCCCCATTACTTTTTTTGTCATTGTTTTACTTTAGTTTTTGGAATGTGTGTTTTGTTGCTTCTTTTCTCTTTCATTTCCATTCGTCCTATATTCTACTTCCACGTTTCTGTCATCTCCTTCCTCAAAAATAGGGATGCGTTGGGCACCTTCCTTTGCCGGAGCAGAAACTTTTACGTCTTTTTCAAAACAAATAATAATAGCAAGGTATGGACGTACTATATATGTCAATAACTTCACATGCGCAGTCTATCAAGCGGCATGTATTACTGCTATTTCGTCTGCATTACTTGAATATCCTGGCACGTGTATAGCGTTCACATATGTAACATTTCGTTTCGCAAACATTTCTCGCTATTTATTTACAGTTTCGCATTATGAAACAGGAAGGATCCGACTAAGCGATCTCTACGGCGGCGATTGGTTTTGTAAGACTCTTGTTTCATAAATCATTGAGCGCTGCACTCTGGAAAAAAAAAGGAGAGTTGGGCCGTCACTGTTTCACAACTGGCCTTCCAGTAGGCGTTAGGAAGTTACGTCAAAGCCTCGTAAAAAGAAAAAAAACAGTATCCTGCATGTGCGTGTCGCACATAAATCAGTATAAGGCGCTAAGACACACTGTGGCACCACCTGCCGATGAGCTTTCAGTGAGGTCATGTGTGTCATCACGTGACAAAGATTACATAACTTTTCCCCCACCGCCTCCGTTCGTCCTTGCAGCATGCAAAAAAAAAGGGGGGGGGAGGGAGAGGTCACACGGGAAGTTTTGTTTTTCTTGGTTCTGTAGGTGGCGCTTATGTGAGATCATTCTCGGCACCGCAAATTCAGGCACTTGCCGCGGAGTCATTAGGTTGTTGGTACGCTGCCCTCTCCAACTCGTTTAGAAAAACAAAACAGACACGGAGGAAGAGGTCACACACAAGCACAAGTAAAATATGTGAAGTATCCCTGCGCACTCAAAATACATTTCAATACATGGTCTGCATTGACTCCCTCATGATCGCTAAGTTAGGGTACTAAGCACATCCAGAAGCTGCACGAACGAGAAACGTCACAGCACGACCGGCGCGTTTTGCTCCGACCAATTGATAGATAAGAGCGATAACCAGGGGGAAAATGGTCAACGTCAGAACGCAATACAATGTTCACGTGATAATATGGTACGGAGTTCATGGTGTGACGGAATGTCATCGGGTCGGGGTAGAACAAGGGTGAAATAAAACGAAGAACCGACCACAAAAGATTTAAAACGGATTTCGATGAGACACTTAGTCTCATATGTGAACAACGCACCCATGTGGGAGCCGAAACACTAACCTTCTTAGATAACGTGGTACGCGCCCTGACGTCATCGTGGCCACCGTGTTCGGGACTTCGGGTACTAGCGTCGCGGTGAGAAGCTGCGTCCGCGACATTGCGTGAAAGCTACCTATCATAGAGTTTCTCACTATAACACCTAGAGGGTAATCTGGCGCCACCGTCTATGGGAGTTTCTTAAGGAGGCGCCATGCCGTCATGGGAATGACGGTATATGTGTCTGCGAGGCTCGTGTTGGCTGATGTTGTAAGAGGCTTCGTCTAAAACGTGGATTTGGCTACACAAATAACGCGTTCTCAAAGTAAAATCTTCATAAAATGTTTCCATTCACGCATACTACATCTTTACTCACCTACAATGCGCGACCAAGCGAAGAAAAGCAAGAACAGACGACAAACTGTTTCAAATCGAGCGCGAACCTTGTCGTCTATCCTCCAACTTTAGCGGCTCGCTGATACTTTTTCCGTATTATATAATCGTACACGTAATAACAAGTTCTCATAGTTACAGATCGATAGGTGGCGCCACTCTGGTTATCTGGCTGCATATCGTGCTCCGTTTTCACCCGTCCTTGGCCCGGTCCAGGGCCTTGCCCGCCCCTGGGTCTACTCTTCATCTTTTCACGAAGACTTCCGCCACAAGTGGACACCATACGACTCCCGGTCCGACGCCAGGCTGGCCCTCCAGGCCCCTCCAAATCTACGAAGCGGCGCGGCGCCGTGCTAGCCCTAACTCGCCGCGGCTGCACCTCTGACATGCAGCGTCTCACGAAGACCCGCCACCCGACAGCCAGCAATGCCCCGCTGGCCTCCTCTTCTACCGCCGCCGGTGCCACTGAGCCTACTCTGTCAACGCTGAATGTTACCAGCGACGTGCCTAATTCTAAGCCGGCAGCCCTGCCTCAACCGGCTGCGTTCCTGCACTCCGCACACGCCACCGTGCATATTCCGGCCACGTTCAACGCTGTGAGCAACGCTGAGAGCTCTGACTCGACCGCCGCGTCGCAGTCGGCGTTCGTCGCCTCAATGCCTCCTACGACCAAGTTCCACGCTGTCAGCGACGCCAAGAGTCTCGGACCACTAAACGTGTCGCAGCCTGCAGCGTTCACCGTCGCCGCCACGGATGCCGCCGCGTCTATTCCGGCCACATTGGCGCCTGTTGTAAAGTGCTGCAATCAGACATCAGAATCGCAGCTGAACGCGCTTGTTGCAGCCGCTCCCACCGGATCCACCACTTCTGCCGTGCTGGACAGTGCAAACTCTACGCCCACCAACGTCATTCCCAATGTTTCGAGATGTGTTTCTGTCGCCCCTACCTCCTTGACCCCTGTGTATCCGGCTGACGACTCGTCGGCGGAGATGGATTTCACGTCGTCCCCAGACAACGACCATAATACGCCATCATTAGAAAGCGGCTGGAGCACCGTCAGTACCAGCCGCAAACCTGCCTCCGCCGCCCGCCCTCGCACCGAGCTCATCTCAGTTGGGATCCAACTTCCGCCCGGTACCCTCACTCCCAAGCTGCCTCTTTACGACTTGCTTGCCGCCATCGTCTCCGCCGCACATCTCTCCTCCAAAACCAGCGCAGAGATCACCCTTCAGGCCAAGCCAGCTCAGAGCCTTGTATTTCTGAAAACACACTCCCCTCTCACCGCCCAACTCCTACTTTCTCTCACGCATCTTCAGCTCCACGGTAAGCCAATCACCGTCAAAACATATGCCCGCAATCCTCCCATTTCCTGCCTCGGCGTCATTCATAACGTTGGTGGTCACTTTACTCCTACTCAGCTCATGCATGACCTTGAATCATACACGACTGATATTCTCGCTGCTCGTATGATGGGCAGCACAGAATCAGTGCTCATAACCTTCGCTGGCACCGTCATACCCCACTTCGTATATTTTAAACGCGTCGCTTTCCGATGCCGCCCTCATAAGCCTAAGCCCCCCACATGCACCCGTTGTCTTGCTCTGGGACACCGTGCTCACCAATGCCCTCAGCACGACGTTCCGGCCAAGTGCCGCCGCTGTGCTGCACCCCTACCCGCAGATCCTACCGCTCACGCGTGTGCCCAACCATGGTGCATTCATTGCCAGGTAAACACACATCCCTCTCTCGACCCCACCTGCCCCTTCCTCCTCGCTAAACAACGCGAGTGTGCCAAAGCCGCGTTTCTCCGTCGCACAGCTTTGCGCAGGGCCACGAAGCCCACCCCTTCTTCCGCCTCCTTCGCTAATCATGCATCTCCGTCAAGTCAGGCTCCATCACCTCCAGGCTCCTACGCCGCTATAGTCAAAGGGCCCTCGGTGCAAGCATCCCTTTCTTCCTCTACTATACCCTCGCCATCCCTGACTGACGAGAACCGCTCCTTCGATCTCCGGCTCACAATGCTTGAGCGTCACCAGCGCGAACAACAGCGCATCTCCCAAGATTTACAACAGCAAATCCACGCATTGACACAAACCCTAAAGACAACAACCTCCTCTCTTACATCCCAGCTTACCAAGCTAAATGAGCACCTTGCCACGCTCATCACCCCGTCCCCTAACGCCCAGGTCGCCCCATTGGCTGACCTGGTAGAAACCACCACCACTGCACACCACACTCGCTTGCTTCAGCTCGAAACTTCGATTGTCCAGATCCTCACCACCCTCCAAACCCAGTCCAAGCAATTGGAATCATTCGCTTCTATGCTGGGCTCCCTCCAGGAGTCACTGCCCCCGGCCAAAAAGAAGGAACGTGTCCCCGCAAACTCTTCTACCTCTAATCTATCGTAAACATGGCGCCTGGAGAGGACCTCGAGATTGTGCAGTGGAACTGTCGAAACCTTCGCCACAATAAGACCCCCCTCCACCAGTATCTCCTCACCCGCCCTTCCCTGCCCCATTTTCTCCTTATCCAGGAGACTCGGACGGCCCGCACCGTCCCAGGTTACCGCGCCTACCATGCCACGACGGGCACGCCGCTTGCGTCCATTTATGTACGCAGCGACGTCCTCGTCGAGCCACTTGATATCCCCTCCAGCCTCCGTAAATATTTAGTTGGTGTTGTGTATTACCGACCTTCATCGCGCATCTCACTCGCCTTTATGTCTTTCTATAATCCCCCTGCCACATCCTCTTTGTTCACTGCCTTGGGCAAGTTCCTTCATTCTATTCCCGCCACCACCCATCTCCTCCTTGGGGGCGATTTTAACGCCCCTCACACGCTCTGGGGCTACCCCCAGACCCTCAAGCCCGGCCGCCTTCTCCACTGTCTTGCCCAGGAACGCCACCTCACCCTTCTTAATACCCCTGGCTCCCCTACTCGAGCGGGCACTGTCTCACAGCGCTCCACGACACCCGACCTCTCTTTCTCTCGGGGCTCCCTTTCCTTTCACTGGCAGGTCACAGCTGAAACACTCCTCAGCGACCATTTCCTCATTCATATTACCGCTTCACTTTCCCACATCCCTCGATCGCACTCAACCACTCACACTGACTGGCACGCATTTCGCACTAATCTCCTTTCCGCCTCCTTTGAATCTTACGATGACTGGACGTCGCGCATCTCCGCTGCGCTTTCGACCAGTAGCCGTCGCGTTCGCTCACGGCATCCTATCCCAGACCCGGATCCTCACTTTCTCCGTTTATGGCGTCGGATGAAACGTCTCCAACGTTCTTTGCGCTCCCAACCCAAGAATGCCCAACTCTCCTCTCGGATTGCTGCTCTGCGGGCCGAGATAGTCGCCCATGGCACGTCCCTCGAGCATTCTCGTTGGAGTGCGCTTTGTGACGGCCTCGATTCTGCATTACACTCGCGATCCACGTGGTCCCTTTTTAAATCTTTCTTAGGTACGAAGCCTGCACTTGCTCCCACTCTAGCAAAAGCCCTCACTCAGGGGACTCCCTCCGAGGTCTTTGACAAGCTCACTTCTTTGTATCTCCCACCCCCTCTCACACCTTCCTACCCAGCCTACTCTGGCGATCCTAACCCAGACCTCGACCGCCCTTTCACTCTCCGGGAGCTCGAAGCTGCCCTGGCTGCTAATGCTTCTCGCTCGGCTCCCGGTGAGGATACCATCACATACACTACACTCCGCAACCTCCCCGACCACTCCAAGGAATTCCTCCTTCAGACTTTCAACAATGCCTGGGACAGCGGCTGCTTGCCGAGCGCTTGGACATCCTCTCTTATTTCTATGATTCCGAAGCCGGGCAAACCTCCCTCCCTTTCTAACCTTCGCCCTATCTCCTTGACGTCGTGTGTTGGCAAGACCCTTGAGCGAATGGCTTTGACTCGCCTCTCTGATCTTATTGAAGCGAAAGATTTCTTCCCCCACTCTCTTATCGGCTTTCGACGGCGCGTCTGTGCACAGGACATGTTCCTGATCCTCCAGCACACCTTTCTCTCACCCAATCCCAGCCAGATCCACGCTCTTGTGACTGTTGATGTCCGCAAGGCCTTCGATGGTGTGTGCCACGACCATATCCTGTCTCAGATTTCCTCCCTAGACTGCGGACACCGCATGTACTCTTATCTCCGCTCCTTTCTCTCTAACCGAGTGGCTCGTTTCCGAGTGGACACACATCTGTCCGATCCCCACCCGCTCACCCGTGGCACTCCTCAAGGTGCTGTTCTCTCTCCTATCCTTTTTAATCTTGCTATGACCCCTCTCGCCTCCCAACTAGCCCAGATTCCTGACCTCCACCACATCTTTTATGCCGACGACATCACCCTCTGGTGTTCGTCTGGTTCTCCCGGTCACGTACAGGACACCCTGCAACGTGGCCTCGATCTCATCAACTCCTTTCTCCCCACTGCTGGCTTGTCACCTGCTCCGGAGAAATCCGAGCTTCTCCTTCTTAACTACTCCTCATACCAGCGCTCCCACAACGCCCTAATCTCCCTACATCTTTCCGGCTCTCCCATTCCTGTTGTCCCCCAATGCAAAGTTCTTGGCTTCCCGTTACATGCAGCCAAGAATGTGCAAGCCCTACACCACGCGGTCAGGACTTGTCACTCGGTAACTCACCTCCTGCGGCGCGTGGTCACTCGGCGCTCGGGCCTCCACGAGGCTCATGCGTGCCGAGTTGCCCATGCGCTCGCCCTCAACAAGTTCCTGTACTTTGTGCCTTACGTTTCCTTCACCCACACTCAGCTTAACACCCTCGAAACCGCCCTTGTTGGCCTCTACAAGGCAGCTCTCAACCTCCCTATCACCACCTCCACTGCTAAGCTCTTTGCCACAGGCCTCTTCCACCCTCTTCGTTCTCTTCTCTCTCTCCACCGTGACTCCCAGCTTGCCCGGCTTTCTCTTACCCGTCAGGGTCAGTGGTTACTGGCCCAGGCGGGTATCTCTCCCATTCCCGTTTCCTCCTTTACCTCTCCAAAATCCACCCCGGCGCCCAATCTTCGCATTCTCCCCCTCCCGTTTAATATGTCCCCTGTCCTGCATGCCGGCCGTCGTCACGCGGCCGCGCAGCATCATTCCCCCCTCTTTACTACCCAGGGAGTAGCCTACACGGATGCCTCTTTCATAGCCCCTCGAGGTTCCTGTGGCTACGCTATCTACCATCCCCACCTCCCAGCACCTGAAACTCACACGAGTGGGCCGTACCTACACCCTCCGGATGCACTCTCTCTCGAGGTCCTTGCCATTGTACATGCCCTACAATCATTTCCCTCCCTGCCCTCGCTCCCAGAGTACACGATATACACCGACTCCCAAGCCGCCATTCGCCACATACAGAACCGCACCCTACCCCATTCACTCCAACAAGAGGTCGAACGAGCGGTCTCCGCACTGCAACCTTCCACCGTTTTCCTCCGCTGGGTCCCTGGGCATTCGGGGATTGACGGCAATGAGCTGGCCCATCAGCTCGCCCGTGATGTTTTTAACCGGGCACCGTTGATCCCCTGGTCGGGGCCCTCGCAGGATTCTGGGGGACTCTCCCTGCGCCGCACTATCAAGGAAGTTTACCTCCAGCTCCGTCTCGACAAGCGCCTCTACCCTCCCCCTCATCCATCACTCACTGTGCCGGAGGCTCGCCTTCTGCGGCACATCCAAATGAATGCACTGGTTACCCCTTCCCGCCTCTTTCTCTATCGCTATCGCTCCGACCCCTCCTGTCCCAACTGCCCGTCTACTTATGCAGACCTATCCCATTGCCTATTCTACTGTCCGACTGCTCAGCAATCAAGTTCCTACCCTCCCCCTTCGCTTTCCATCACCACCTGGCTCGACTGGCTTGGCGCTGAAGGTGAAGAAGAACAGCGTCGACTGGCCGCCCAGGCGGTCGATATGCTCGGCCTGTAATTTTTGGCTGAATAAAAGTCTTATACTACTACTCATAGTTAAACAGAACATGTTTTGCGTAATTATTAAGCTAAAACAGCTTTTCACGTGCTGTTTTAGTAGAAAATGAATCATTGTGACAGACGGAACGGTACTTGCCCAGCGCGTATTCAAGGTGTCGTGTCTCTCCGAGAACGATGTCAATTCGAAGTCACAACATACCGGCATTCCCATGCATACCACAGCGCAGCAGCGCCAGATTTCCCTCTAGGTAGTGTAGTGAGAAACTCTATGCTACCTATATATAAAACGGATGGCCACGCTATAGCTGACATTTCAATATTGGAAAACTTGAGCACTGGGACGACGCGAGACGAACAAACGCGCGCCTGCATGCGTCCTCTATCTTCGGGTTTCGTCGTCCCAGCGCTGTAGTTTTCCAACGAAGAAAAAAAGGAAAGACAAGCTTAACTGTTGCTCTCGTCGTCTGCTTGCACAGACGGCGTTGTGAACGGCAGCAGACGTGAAACCGCTGCTGGTCACCCTAAACAATAATCGCTATCACAGTAAACATTACGTTTAGCGTGTCGGCACAGCGTCAGATCAAGAGGACGTGCGTTTTCTCAGAAAAGTAAAAAAAAAAGATGTGCGCAAGGGTTCTGTAGTGCGTTGGTTCAAGTAGAACGCCAAGCTTGCAACAAAACTCGCTATTCTGCTCAATAAACAATCGAAGGAAGCTGTTCTTGCGGGTGGATTTTGTCGAGTGATAATTCTGCCCGTGGCTAATAACGATAGTGCAGTGAAAACGAAGGCGAAGGCGTGGGCACAGCACAACTATTTGATATGTAACCTTGAACCCTGTACGATGTATGACGGAACCACTCAAGAGATGAGGAGTAGCCGGCGCCTTAAACTGTGCGCCAACATATCCTTATATCATATCAATAATAAAAAAAAACAAGCGCTGATGATAGCTTGTTCCGTGTCTGCGCCTTCGTGACCAACTTGCCCCGTTGGCTGTCCTCTTCAATATGTCCTTCACTGTTTCTTTGACCCACAAATTCTTAAAGCAGGGGCACAATCCTAAAGTGCCAAAAGTACCGGCTGAGCAGGCAGAAGTGCGTCCAGCAGACGGCCCGGTAACGAGCTCACGAACGATTCGGTAATGAACGACGTAACGCAGTCCGGCCGGTGCACGTTGTCTATAACGAGCTGTGCTAGAACTTCCGCATTCAAGCCTTCAACGTACAGCATGCTAGACCAGGACTCGTTCAGCGCAAGCGGGGACACACAAAAGCGCTGCCCCCTCGTTTGACGAACTTAGAAATCCGCCGACGAAATGTTCATTAGTTGCATTGCACTTCGCGAGGCTCGCATACAGCGTACAGGTCGGCACAGAAGCGCCAGCTAAAATATTGCTCCCCACGCGCGACATAATAATAATAATAATATATGGGGTTTTACGTGCCAAAACCACTTTCTGATTATGAGGCACGCCGTAGTGGGGGACTCCGGAAATTTTGACCACCTGTGGTTCTTTAACGTGCACCTAAATCTAAGTACACGGGTGTCTTCGCATTTCGCCCCCATCGAAATGCGGCCGCCCTGGCCAGGATTCGATCCCACGACCTCCACGCGCGACAGCTGCACGGGAAAACACAAGTGCAGCACACCACCGGGTGCCCCCGCGTAGAGGTCGACGGTGACGACCGGGAAACAAAGAACGAAAAAAAAATAAAGGAGCCGGCAGTGGTAACAGCAGCAGCAGATACATCGAGGCCAGAATAAATGGGCGCATGAAAACCAAGGACACGGGCAGAAACGGTCCGAGGGGCCCTTCTCTTAATGCAGAAATCGATGAGCCGGCCGATTTTCGCAATCAATGCGCCGCCGATGCAGCCGCTGCCGCAGCAGCAGCAGCAGCAGGCAGCCCTGCGCGGGCCAAATGAAAAGAAGGTCCCCGCGACAGCGACTGGTCGACCACACCTCGTCCACGCGTCAGGGCAGAGCGCTGGCTGTCTGCGCGCGCACACACACACACGCCCCTTGCTACGAGCGCGCGTTGACAAACACACGCACGCGCGTGCAAATGTCACCACGCTCCGCGCGATACCTTGTGGAGCCGGCGGGCTCGAGTGTCACCAAGTCGCGGTCGACGCAACGCAGCTGTCGCGCCGACAGTACAGGCGCTGAAGCGCATTACGCAAGCGGCAGTGCCAAGTTGCCGGCGCTAATACCGCGTTGTTTTCGCCGCGAAGAGGCGCATATACACTTTCTGCATGCCGAGACCTTGGCTGCATCGCCCCGACGTTTTACTGTGTTTTTTTGCCTGACCCAGAAAGCAATATGCGCGCTGACGTAGACAGACTTCAGCGAGCGACTGTGGTTTCGACATGCACCACTTGAGGGCTAAGCGACACCCGCAGTGTTTTATGTTTTGTTAAAACGAAGCATTCTTCGCAAACCTTTTCCCGGATTTTCGTGACCATGGCTGCCTGCTGATGTGCCGCCGAATAGCTCATAAGCAAAAAAAAAAAACTAGACACGTGCCTGAAGGTGGAATAGAACCTGGGTCCCACAGCAAAGCGGCGTCAGCCATTAAGGCACAATCGCACACCTATTTTTATCGTGACATCACCCACTACCTGCTTTTTGAGGCAGGTAGTGGTACTGTGACATTGTCACAGTGCTTATAGCATGGCTGTGCGACAACCTATGCGCATTTACACCAGTTTGCATAACGCCAAAGACGCAGGAATGAAAGCGCCAAATTCATAGCATTTCATTAACCCCTCCATGGAGCGGTCCAAGAGCTAAAGCTTCGCTTCACGTATATTCCAAGATGCGCATTGCATCTGTATAATTTCTCTTTCTTTTCCTCCCTAACGCCATTTTGCTCAAAGTAAGGCAGCGAACCGAACGTACGTTTGGTTGAACTCCCCACCTTTCCTTCACTCCTCACTCTTTCTCTATGTGTGTGTGTCTTTCCTGCGCCCTCTACGGAAATAAACTGTTGTGCAGCCTGTTCTTTTTTTTTTCCCCTACGCGCAATCCCATGCTCTCCGCAAGTAGAATCCGGCAGCCGGCAGGACTGCACTGAATCTGGGCTAATTCCGGCGCTAATCTAGAATATAGATCCATACAGCTGGTCTATAGATCAAAGCGTGCAGACTTCACTCTCAGCGTAATGCACTACGCGTGCTCGCTTTCTGAGCAATGCGCACAGAGTTATCGGTCTGTCAGCAATGAAATAACAAAAATACCTCGGTCCGTTATCGGCTCTCGACAATCTGAAACGACCACCGGTTCATAGACGTCCTTTTGTGTTCATCACTCGAGCTTTGAGCTGAAGCAGCTGATGGAGCGAGTAATTACCCGGCTACATCTCTCCATGTGGACGAGTCTACAGATGGTGGGAGCAACGTGGCGATATATTGTCACACGGGGGCAGTTCGGTAATCGTTCCGTGTCCTAATGTTTGCTGAGCGCATTAGCGGAAGGCAGCGGTGTTCCAGGCTAGCCTACATCGCAGCACTCCAATCATCTCCAGACACTGGCCACGCGACGATCGACAATCAAAGCGGCGAGAATCAGAGAGAGAGAGCGAGAGAGAAAGAGGAATAGAATGCTATATTTTCGTCTGATTTAGAACGCTTGACGCCAGCGTTGAGCAAAGCGCGGAGGCTAGCAAAAAAAGTCGCACTTTCGCCCGAAAGGCGAAACATCCATTGCGATGGCAAATTAGTGGAGAGTTAGTTATATGAACTAAGAATAGTAGCTTGATTGGCCGTGTAAACTCGTAAACACAGGCATACTAACTAAATTAACAAGCATAGCATCACGCGTCCACAAGCAAACATGAAGACATCTCATTCAATGACCGCGGAAAGTCGCTGTTAAACGCTGGAGTGAGGAAGCGCTGCTGCAGCAGCAGCGCGAGGGAATTTACCTTCGCACTGCGTCTCGCATGAACGCGAACTACGCTCTTAAACAAAATTACACCCTTTGGACCGTATCTCGGTACACATTAATAAACATAATCTGTCTTGTCCGCATTTCCTTTCTTTAACGCTTCGAGCCCGGTACTTCCAAGGAGTAGAACGCGCCCCCCTCACTGTCCCACCTCTGGAGCTGTGCGCGCGACTGAGGACGGCGCGCTTCCTCCCAGCTTTCCTCGCTCACGTGAGCGAAATCGAGCCGCTATCGCTGGCTCACCCTCGCCCGATTTCACCCGCACATACGGCATACGGCGCGCGGGTACGAACTTGTTGACCTTGAACTTCATACAGAACCTCACGGCTACGGCAGAAATGCGCCTGCGGGTCCATATAACTGATACCGCAATAAAACTTTTTTTAAGTGACAGATTGTGGACAGATTACTCACCCAACCATGGCATATTGACATGAAAGGGCACTGCTTACCAGGTTTGTACATTGAAAAGAAAAAGCCCAGTGCGTAGATCACGCGTGGAGGATCGTGTCTGCGAAGCATTGCTCCAACGTATGCTGTGAGAACAGCCGAGTATTCAGACCAAAGACAGCGCACCTTTCTCAAAGGAGCGATTAGTCTGACTCGGACCCACCTGCGAGATGACGTAACACGCGTGGTGCCTGCAACGCGCAAAACCGCCAACATCAACGCGAACTAAGGCAACACCGAGAAAGACAGTGCGCGAAACCACGTCTGCAAATGTGTGACGCGTAAACAATCGAAAAGCTGCGAGAAGGAAAAAAAAAACTCGGTGCCCTTCCACTCTGTAACGAAGGATGACCAGCGAAGCTGTGTATGTGGCCCTCTTAATGGCGAACTGCGCCTCCGCCGCGGGTCAGGTCGTTATTGCACTATCTTCGGTATCGGCCCACGTATGGGGATTGCTTAACGCCTGCTTCGCCTCCGCCGCTGGTCGACCCGGCATTGCACTAACTTCGCGATTGGCCCACGTATGGCAAGCGCTTAACGCCTGTTTCACCTCCGCTGCGGGTCGGTTCGGCATTTCACTATATTAAAAAAAATTAAATTATGGGGTTTAACGTGCCAAAACCACTTTCTGATTATGAGGCACGCCGTAGTGGAGGACTCCGGAAATTTTGACCACCTGGGGATCTTTAACGTGCACCTAAATCTAAGTACACGGGTGTTTTCGCATTTCGCCTCCATCGAATTTCACTATCTTCGGTATCTCCCCACGTATGGGGAGTGCTTAACGCCTGCTTAACCTCCACTGCGGGTCAGCCTGGCATTGCACTATCTTCGGGATCGGCTCACGTATGGGGAGTGCTTAACGCCTCCTTCCCCTCCGTCGCGGGTCGGCCCGGCATTGCACTAACTTCGGGATCGGCCCGGGTATGGGGAGTCCTTAACGCCTGCTTCACCTCCGCCTCGGGTCGGCCGGGCATTGCACTATCTTCGGGATCGGCCCGGGTATGGGGAGTCCTTAACGCCTGCTTCACCTCCGCCGCGGGTTGGCCGGGCATTGCACTATCTTCGGGATCGGCCCATGTATAAGGAGTGCTTAACACCTGCTTCACCTCCACCGAGGGTCGGCCGGGCATTGCACTATCTTCGGGATCGGCCCATGTATAAGGAGTGCTTAACACCTGTTTCACCTCCATAGAGGGTCGGCCGGGCATTGCACTACCTTCGGCATCGGCCCATGTATAAGGAGTGCTTAACACCTGCTTCACCGCCACCTAGGGTCGGCCGGGCATTGCACTATCTTCGGGATCGGCCCACGTATGGAGAGTGCTTAACGCCTGCTTCACCTCCGCCGCGGGTCGGCCCGGCATTGCACTATCTTTGGGATCGGCCCACATATGGGAAGTGCTTAACACCTGCTTCCCATCCACCGCGGGTCGGCCCGGCATCGCACTGTCTCCGGGATTGGCCCACGTATGGAGAGTTCTTCGCTTACGATACAAAAGTTACTCGAGCGGTAGAGGTATACAGATTCGCTGCCATTGCTGCAGTTGACATCCACGTAATGCGAAGCATATTTAAGGCGAAGCTTTTCTTTGTGACATCGCGGGTTTAGAGTCAGTGGGCACTGCGGCCTCGCTGTTCCCTTGGAATATAGGCCAGCCAATCACAGCGGAGCACACGGGCCACGTGGGCATCTGGGTTCCTTGCAGTATCACCGGATGGCGCTCGCCTCAGCGCGTCCCTGGCAGTGGCGGCGCTGGCCGTGCGGGGCAATGACAAAAAAGAACCAGAAAGCTCTCGTTCGCGCATCCGCGGCTGCACGGTAATTAGGAAGTAAACGCTTCTTGCGGATTGAATAGATTCGAAATTGGCAACGTGCGTACGCGCGTGATCCCTTTGAAACCATGAGGCGTTCAAGGTGCCCGTCGTATTCGCTAGTAGTCAGCAACCCCGCTTGAAGGGCAACTCCGACGATTTCTCGATGTCCGCTGATGTTAATAAATTGAGAATATATGTTCTCATTTCCCTTCTGATCTTTTGTGCCAAACTATATGGCTGCAAGTCATTTAGCTTTCCTGAAAATGAATTTTAAAAATTGGTTGGTTTCCGGATCCCTGACTTCCTACTGGTCACTCTGTGTTTGCGACGTCAGAGTCTACACCCTATTGTCGCTGAAATCGTCAGCTTAGATCACCGCTGTCTAGTTCGGAAACTGTGAAAGCTCCCTATGCCGTCAGGAGACATCAGCTTCGCATCTTTGATGTTACAACCACGTGTACTGCGTGTTTACATTATGGTAGGATGGACCTGACGTCATTCATTCATAGTGACGTCACACGAACCAGCTACCCGTTTCTGTTTCGGTATCTCGTTTATTGGTTATTTAAAATTATTGGTGAAGTTCTAAGCAAATTGAACCACACTACAGGTGACAGGGCCGTCAATATCATTTGAATATGACAATATCCTAATATGGTTAAAAACAAAAGCTGGAGTTGCGCTTTAACAAAACGCTCGGTATAATTCATGTGCGTGTGTGTGCGTGTGCGCGCGTGTGTGTGTGTGTGTGTACGCGCGCGAACTCGTGCTTCGACTTTTTATGCTTCCCACAAAGTTTCGCTCTATAAAGATTCCAACTCGTTAGATCTGCTGCATTTCTTCTTTCGAAAGAACGGTTCAATGAGTCTAGCGGCTTCGGCAAGGCTACGTTTCTGTTCCTCGAAGTCGGCTTGGGTCAGCAGCTTTCAAGGGTGGAGCGTAGCGGCGGGAACTTTCGACGTGCCAATTAGGCGAGCATCGCTGCAGCACCATACGCTGACGGGCGTCGAGCTGGTAGGGCCTAATGGCCCGAGCCGCATTTTGTCCGTTTGCCGTTTGGTGTTTTAAGACACGCCGAAGGGAAACCGAACCTACCAAGCCAGCGCGACGCTCGTTTGCGCGCCTGCGGTCCTGCGGCCATCTGCGTACCTGCGGCAGGACGGATAACATCTGTGGCGCTCTACAATAACATGTGCGCCGGTATCGTTGGTCATGTTTTGTGCATAGCGGATGAGCTAGGGATGCATCGTGCGTGACAAGCTCGACGCTCACGCCTGGTTCTCTTCCGTCGTTTCACCTCTCCGCCGCCAACGTAAGCGTCAGCTACTTCCCATCCTTAAGTGAAGATGTAGGAAGTTGTCTGCTCGTTGAAACCCCGAAAATGGCGGTATAGACTACAAAACCTGGTTTGGCTCGGAGAATAAAGCTTCGCTTAAATAAATTGAGGTAGGCGATGGTCGCGCAGGTTACGACAAGAAAAAAAAAAAGAGATGGGAGGTGGACCCCTGGCTCCGATACGGGAACGGGAAAGAAAGCATAAAAATATCACGCTTGCGGGTGCTGGTTTAGGTAACGGGAGAGAGGAGCTCTGCTGAAGGAAGGGTAGCTGGCCTTCTCGCATCACGACCTCGCAACATTTCATTTCCTTCTATCTCGGCTACCACTTCAAGCCTTTTAAACATAATTTAGGTCGAATACCCACTGGATAGTGCTTTACAGCTTGTAATGATAACCAAAAACTATGTTTTGTATGTCATTTCTCGCAGCTGTAATGCTTACTGGCAACCACAAAAAAAAATTGCCGTAAAAGAAAGCTTGATTTGTATCCATAAAAGATTCGTGCTCACCCCTCAAAGGTAAAGGTGATGGCCTCGAGACAGACTAAGCACATCGTATACACCCCTAAGGGTGTGAAATTTTTTGTTTACACGCGCCAGAGCCGATGGCTACCTTCCGTATCACAAACACCGGAGCTCTAATGGCAATGAAGGTCATCGTCACAGCTTTGAGCTTTGCACTTTACGAAAATTCACAAGAGTACGGTGTACGTCAGGCAAATACGTTTGCATTAATACTAGGTTTCTGTACCCCAGCTTGTGCCAACATCACTCAATCAACTTCGATCTTTCGCGAGCCACTTTCCCTAATTGTGCTCCCGCCAAGTACGTTCGACAAAACGTTATTTTGAATCATTTGACTTTGCTTCGTACTGAAAGTTTTGCAATGGCGACTCGGCGCCAAATACAGCTTCAAGCATATGACATCAAACCAATACAACTTCAAGCATATGACATCAAACAAATACAACTTCAAGCATATGACATCAAACAAATACAACTTCAAGCATATGAGATCAAACAATAGCCATTCCCGTAATGAGAGCAGAATGACGTTTGGGTAAGTTCCGAGAGCTCCGACGCTAGGCTCCATTACGACTGGATTGTGCTCGCTATTTCAATAAAAGCACCGCTTCGCTTTACGCCCGTGAAGAAAGATCGTTGGAATATCAGTCTCTCTCCGGGCTGTAATTACAGAACCTCGCTTTCCACTGCTCCACGGGCACAGATAAAAATTGCCAGCGCTAATATCACCGGCTGCTTGCGACATGCAAGTAAAAAGTAAAGGTCTCGCGTCAAGAAAATAAAAGTTCGTCGTCTGTCTCGCTTCAAGAATACAAGCACAAAAGGAAGAGGGAAAAGGAAGCGCTGCGCACAGTTCAGTCGTGCTTTCTCGTTTTTGTGCAAGCGTAGATCCCGAGCAGCCACATTATATATATATATATATATATATATATATATATATATATATATATATATATATATATATATATATACATATATATATATATATATATATATATATATATATATATATGTTACTGCTTGGGATCTGCTACGCTACGCTATCTATCTATCTATCTATATTTATATATATGTTCTGAAATTTAGCCTCGTTCTTGTTCCAAGTGCCTGACACTAGCGTATTTGTACACTGCGCGTTTACTTTCCTTAAATACATTTATTTCGTAGATTTCTTTAGGCAGTTTATTATCATTACTCGAACAAAACGTTTTTGCGCATTTCGCACTTGATTGGCATTTATTGGCACAACGCCAGCTCGGGCCATGTTGCGGAAGGTATTTCGTCATGCATTTCAGGTTACGCACATTCAGACCATCAGCGGTGGCACACCGCTTACATTTCTTTTTACTTTGTAAGTGGACCTGCTTTGCCCGTCATAACCAGCTGAACGCACATGTACGAACTATACCGTCTGTACTAACTAAATGTCGAAAGAATTAAAAAAAAAATTACAGAGGACTTTACGCGAACGGTGTCCACTGGGTGTCGATAGGCATTGTTCCTAGACATGCGTATTGTATTCTTTTATAGATTTTGCGCTCTCTTCTATATTTATAGAAAGAAAGGCGCCACGAGAGACCTAAATTACTTTCAACGCGGTTATCTGTCATTCTCATTCATCCACAACAACATTTGCTTGGTTACCTGATCGATTAAAGTTAAGTAAAGGCTAAAGTGTACTGATTCCTACAACCATATAGTAAAAGGATCCTCCGAGCGAAAAACTACAAAGCGTGCCTTGAAAACGTTCGAGGCACTGCAGAAAAACATGGCAAATCACCATACAGGACTCACATTAGCGATAAAAAGAATGAGCTCTACAAACTTTATCCAACACATATTCACGCACATTATAATACACACACACACGCTCGCAACAAACGCGAACAAAACGAAACAAAAACAACATAGAGCGTATGTCGCACCCGTAAAGCCCTCCGCTGTTTTTAAACTTTTGCCGAGATTAGTTCGGACAGCTGGCAGACATGCACAAACCGCTCCCGTCGCCTTTGACGGTACTTTTAGCGTGTATTTTTTAACGCTACAGCTTCCCGTGATGGATCGCCAACTTGCACAATCGTTCGTTTTTGTCAGGCTCCGGGCGAGGGCGTTACGAAAGCCGACTGCACATAGTCGCACGCGTCTCAGAAGATTAAAATACTCGATTATGGCCACGACACGGGACAGAAATGCAGCAATAGCCAAAACAACTGCAATATCGCTGGGTCGATCGTGGATAAAATTCGCAAACAAACGAAAAAAAAAAACGCGGCAGTTTCCGGCTGGATATACCGACATGTACCCCATTCTATTTTTATTTATTTATTATTCATTTATTTTTATTGTTCGAAATCTTTCTTTTTTCCTTTTGATTCTCCGCAACAGCGCAATTCTGCTGCTCTTGTCTATACATATATATATATATATACTTGAGGGCACGGGAAACGCTCGCAAGAGGAATCGGAACGCGTAATTCACTAAAAGGCAACACTTTCTATAGTTGACTTTTTAAACTGATCACATTAATGCCCTTATATTGCGGTTTCCCGACTACAGGGGGTGAGTTCGCAAGGCACATTCACTCATCATGAATTCTGAAGCACGAACCGGTTTAGAGATGCGCGTTTCCAAACTCGAAGACGAAACGAAAGGGCGTTCTAGTTAAATATTCCCTATATATACTGCCTAATAAAGTCAACATTTTATTAATTTCTGTGGCATTACGTGCCGAAACCACGATCTGATTATGAGGCACATCGTAGAGGAGGACTTCGGAATATATTTGAACACACGAGCTTCTTTACCGGGCACCTAAATTAGTGTACGCGTCGTTCTTTTTTTTTTTTCATTCCGCCGCTATCGCAAAGCGACAACCGCGTTTGGAATTGAACCCGCGACACCGATCACAGCATACATAGCCACTACGCTACCGCGGCGCATGCTTAATAAGTTATGTCGTTAAAGAAGTATAAGCGGGAAAACAGTGAACCTTTCCAAAATTTGATGGGGCTAATCTAAGAACAAAAAAAATGGCTGTGGCTTAGCTAAGGTTAAGCCCAGGATGCGAAGCATACTAGCCTTTATTTTAGTTGTTGAACCACTGTTTAGCCTGGTAAACTGCTGTTGCTTGGCTATATTTGGTTCGGCTCATGCGTTACTCTGCTAATTCCTTTATTTTCAAACCAATAAATACGCTCTACCGCTACCAATACCGCTATACCACTGGTATAGCGGTATTGGTAACCTGGTATAGCGGGAGGAGCGGGAGTTAGGCCGCAGTACCATCTGTGCGACCGCAGGCGAGCGCACGAGCTGAGACCCGGCTATGTAGCTACGCGGCCGCAAGCGAGCGCACGAGTTGAGCCTCCGCTTTTGCAGCTGTTATGACGTCATATGGTAGCTACGCGGCCGCGCGCGGCGCAGCAAGGAAGAGCGTGGTTGTGCGGCTAGTATGCTTCGCATAAAAATTGGCCGATTCGCAATTCCATTTTAGCAGACATTCCTTGCAGTGTGGGCTTAACGTTTAATTGAATTAAATTGATATGAGTCCAATTAGTTGACGCAGATGGGGCATCGTATTGACCGGGACACATCCCCCCCCCCCCCAGCCTTCCATCTGCAGCATCCTTGACAAAATGCCTTTCATGTCACTGCTAACACAAACCGTTCCTCCGGCGATAAACCGGACACGAGGCAATTCACCTAATATTTGTGCCCGTCCCTGCGCCATGTACTTTATCAATCAATATCAATAATGTAATAAACGTCAATCGACGTTATATTCTATTTTACTTTGTTTATTTTCATTATTTTCTTTTTCTATTTGGGCACTATGTTTCACTTCAGCTGCGTTCCCACCTCGCCAGACGCCCTCCGTCAAACGCTGGACTAAGTTGCTCTGACATGCATGGAAAATCAGTTCTGAGAAAACCCACAAAAAAAAGGGGGAGGGGGTGGAGTGTCGCGCAAGAAAACATCGTAACTTCGCCCCACATATGGACGTGAGTTCTTCCTCTCTTGTACCGCTCGCGCAAAAGAATCCACAATGACAAATGATAAATGCAGATACAACGCACACGTTTAAAACCTTCGCGAAGCCTATCTTTATAGTTAAGCTGTTTATTGAACCCCACAACACACAGCAAAAAAAAAAACACAACGAGCATACCTGCGCATATGGGAACGGGCCGGTCCCATCGTCCGGCGTTGCAGCTTGACACCGAGTCGCCGAAAATCGTGAACCCGGGCCGGCAGGTGTACTTGACGACGCGTCCTCGGAACCGCAGCTTGGCGAAGCCGTTGCGGAAATAGAGCCTCGGGTTCACGCAGCGCGTGGTCAGGACGCTCGACCGGCTCGGTCGGATGCCCCCGAGTAGTGCGACTGCGCCGAGAGAGAAAGAGAAAAAAATTGAAGAGAACAACGGGACTCGGGGGCAAGGTGTGACGTCATTGTGGCAACTTCCGACAGCTACTTTGCGAGTGACTCAAAGACGAGTGCTTAAAGGGACACTAAAGTGAAAAGTGATTTCTTCTGCATCAGTAAATCACCGTTCTACAACACCAAAAACACCACTCTTACAACGATAAGACGTTTGGTAAGCCAGAAAAAGCGCAAGAACGAAATACGGGTGGCGACGCCTACTTAAGTTCCCGCACCTGGGGGCTGTGACGTCATGGATTTTGATGGCATCTTCTAGGGCCTACTAATTATATATAGCGGTGCAGATTGACTACATTGTGTTCTAAAGGAACCAAATATTAAGCATGCCAAGTTTCGGGAACCTTTATTCAGCCAACGCGGCCCAAATGCGAAAACAAACTTTGGAATCCCTGACGTCACACTGACGTACCGGCGCCGGCGTTTCGGCGCGAAATTCAAATACTGATACTTGGACCTTCATTTTCTCATCTAATATGCAAACTATTTTCTTGAAATGACTGCCTGCAGGGTTCTCAAACAATGCTTTATTAGTCTAAACTGATTTATTGTTTCCCTTTAGTGTCCCTTTAACAGTGAGAGGGGAAAAAAAATAAATGCAAGGCAGGGAGGTAAACCACGACTGAGTCCAGCTGGCTACCCTGCACGGGGGGAAGGGAAAAGCGGAGGAAGAGGGTGAAAGAACGAGTCGCCGACGTGACGAACGTTGTCAACGCTGCGCCAGAGGCGGTTGCAGAATGATCTCTAAGTTGCAACTTCCAAATTGTTCATTCCCCTCTCCTCTTCCATTAACCACACGACGCATGGCAAGTCCCCCACTGTGACTATGCGCCATGAGCACACGGGAGGAGGAAAGCCAACAACTACCACTACTACTACTACTACTGTAACAAGAAACCGAGGACACATCTGTACTGCATGTCCGGCTTCTGTGGTCCTTCCGAAACATCGGGCATGGCGCCATGACCACAATACGCGATGACACATGCAAAGCCTTCAACCGCCTTCACTTCAAAGAGCTGCAGTGCGGGACAACAGTCTCTGGCTAAAGACCTCTTTGACGTTTAGCCAGTCACTGTTATCTTCCAGTTGTAGACATTTCCACAGGGGCCACGCCGAAATGCACGAATATTACAGCGAAGTCGTTAACGCGAGTTCCACAACGGTTTTCGCGCGATGGCGGGGGTGGCGTGGCCGATATCCAACGTGAGCCAGAAAGAAATCCACTAACGCAGCCTACATCGAAGCCTCGAGGAGGCCGTGTATGAACAGGCCGGCAGAACATGCAACCGGAAACCGGAATCGGCCCAGCCGGTGCAACGTACAAGAACACGCGCCGGTTATGGCGGACATTATATGAAAGTACGAAGGTCGAGTGTGGATACAGCGTTTGAAAAGACTCGTGTATAGCGAACAAATTGCGCCGGATATAGTGAAATCCTTGCGAAACCTTTGGTAGACTTCAGGCAGTTGCAAAACCTGCAGATCCTTGTAAATTGCGAATAATATGCACCCTTAAGAGGAAGCTTTAGCTCGGGCGTAACTCCGACGCGGCCTATTCAAATACATGTAAAACGCAAAAACTTTTTTTTACATAGACCCTGGACCGACATTTATGAAATTTGTTGCATTTGACAGAGAAAGTTAAGTTATAGTGACTGTTGGAAGTGGAATTTCAATTTATGACTTCAAATTTGTTGAACTCTTAAAAATTATAAGGTTCGAAAAAAATAGAAGCACGAAGCTCTCCGTGAACAGATATCGCAGTTCTGTAAACGGCATCAATTAGATCATTCAAAGCGGACACACTGCAAAAGGTGTATTTACACATTAATGAATCTTTTGAGATTCATGTTTAACATATCGATTTTGTCCGCTTTAGATTACTATGAGATGCAAATCACAGAATTTCGATATATAATTTTTTATTGCTGAGCGAACTTGATAGTTTCGTTTTCTGAAAATGTGGGATTTTTGGCAATATTTTAGTAAAACATTTTGATGACCTAAATCAAAAATTCGATACCAACAGTCTCTAGACTAAGTTTTTTTTTCTTTTAAATGCAACAAACCTCGTCAAATTTGGCACTATGGTTGCTGAGAAAAACAAGCTCTCCTTTTACATGTATTTCGATAGGAGCACCCGAGTTAAAGCTTCCTCGTAAGGTTGCATAGGGGCTGTCCATTGGCCTATAACTCACCTGCATAAACCATTACGGCTATGATGGTAACAATTATAGGCCAATTTAAACTCATGAGGACCTCTAAGGCTGTAAATTAGAGCGCAGGACTTCGTAATAGTGGCGGGAACTACCGCATCCAGCTGGGCTATCTATCTGATGTGTGTCGCTCGGATTTGCATACACCTGCGAAGATCGTTTTTTTTTTTTTCAAGACACAGGAATACGGAAATATGCGCCGATGTGTTAAATGTTAGCCACCACCGAAATCGGAAGCCTGTATATGCAGCCATGTACCGTGTTTTTGCTGCCCATATAGTGATAAGCTTTGGCGACGTTGCTCTAGCAAGAAATGCAACATCAAGCACGTTGCGAAGACGGTAGGCTTGAAGACGACTCAGCGTCAATCCCGAGGATGCATCTTGAAAAGTACCAACAGTCTAACTGACGGCAGCGCGCCTCCTTTATCAGGGTGCAGCTTCGTAATGCAGCTTCGTCTGGCCAGATTTTTCTGCTCTTTTATGTACCCTTTCATCATCCGCGTAAAAGAAAAAATCAAGCATTTCCGTTTTATGACAAACTCCATTTCGAAACTTTAAACCTTAAACATAAGCTTTCTACGTACGAAGCTCACTTTTTCGGTTATGGCGTCGAATATAAAAAAAAGCAATTCTTTCTGCAGTTGATTTAAGAGCCAGCTTCATGTATTCACTTCAATCTGTTCTTTATTTTTATTTTTCAAGCGAAGAGAACTGCTTACCGCTGTGGCTCAGCGCAAGAGCTTATGTTCCGGTTTGTTTGCGCCGTTCGCAACTTTTCATAGTACTGTCCCAGTTCAAGTGGCCATCTCTACAGCGTCGCGCTCTTCAGCTATAGCGACGGCGCACACTGCAGAGCGCCACTACAGGTACACGACCCTTCCTGTGTTTGCCGCGAGATTCCGGCCCGGATTTGTCGTTTCGGCGTGTTCCAACGATCGAAGCGATCTACAGTTCCCAAGTACAGTCGACCTCTCGAGACAAACACACACACACACACACACACACACACACGCACACACACGCGCGCGCGCACACACACACACACACACACACACACACACACACACACACACACACACACAACTAACAGCAGTAAGCCTCACGCTTGCACTCTCTTCCGATGCACTTCTGCTCGGCTGAGCTCTGTGCAATCTCTTGCCTTTTCTGAGTTTTTGTTTGTTTCTTTCAGTCCTCATCCCTCTAGGCGTTGTCTGTGGCTAGTGACTCGGAAACGTAAACAAGATTTTATTTTTTGCCATTTATTGCCGCTGACTGTGAATCACGTGATGCGCTCAGTCTATGCTTTTTTTTATCGCAATAAAATTATTGCGGTTGTTTGCCGAACGCTGCGTTCGTCATCTCACTTTCTCCGTTTTTGTCCCTTGCACCGTCCCCAGCCGTTAATCTTCACTTCCCTTTTATTTCCTTAAAGACCCCTCAATGGGAGTATTACATAAGGGGTGGGGTTTACAAATGTTCATTTTAATTAGTGGCCACATGAGTTCAATGAAGAATACTAGTATTAAGCTTATCAGCAAACGTCGTTGAACAGGTGATCTCGGATATGTGACGGGGCAGGCCGTTCCAGTCGGTTGATGATCGGCAAAAGAAGGATGCAGAGAAGGTTGTAGTTCGACTGCGTGGACGGGTTACTTGCAAGGAATGCCCCGTACGCAAGGAATGGCGAGGGGGTGCGGCCAGCACATATGGTGCATGATGGAGCGAACTGTAATAAAACTTGTGAAAGAGAATTAACGAATCAGTGCGACGCCGGGATAATAATATTTGGGGTTTTACGTGCCAAAACCACTTTCTGATTATGAGGCACGCCGTAGTGGAGGACTCCGGAAATTTTGACCACCTGGGGTTCTTTAACGTGCACCTAAATCTAAGCACACGGGTGTTTTCGCATTTCGCCCCCATTGAAATGCGGCCGCCGTGGCCGGGATTCGATCCCGCGACCTCGTGCTCAGCAGCCCAACACCATAGCCACTGAGAACGCGACGCCGGGATGATGGCGTGTTTAAGACGGACAGCGCTTTTAGTAGTGATACGCTAGTGTTGTAAGAATACGAAGAATGAACGAATCTTGCCGCACGATTCTGAATTCTTTCAAGTGCGTTGATAAGGCAAGTTTGATGTTTAGGTTAGGTTAGGTTCCATTTCTGTGTTGCTGTCACCTGCCTTCAGAAGAGTAGGCAGGCGTTGTGCCCCTTCCGTAGGCAGTTGCCAGCCTGCTCCTCGCTTTCCCTTTCCTGTGTATATGTGTTCAAAACAAATAATAATGTGGTGACCAGATGGGGGACGCGTATTCAATTTTCGGGACGCACGAGCGTCTTGAATGCTAGTAGTTTGACGCGTTGCGGTGCATGACGCAGATGGCGTTTTAGGAATCCCAGTGTTTGGTCAGCGGAGGCAGTAGTGCGCGTTACATGAGCAGACCAGTCTCAGTCGCATTCCACCCGGCCGATCTTAACACACTTGACCAATTACCTGCTTTTCTGAGCGCCCACCGACAAGCGATGCGCAGCGGACTTCGCCCCACGAGCACGCACCGCGAGATAGAGCCCAAGCGGCGCCACCCCCCCCCCCCTCTCCTACCACAACACGTAAACCCAGTGATACCTACCGTAAAACATCGTAGAGATCAGTGCGCAAACATTCAGATCTCATAACACTCCCGCACGGCTGCTCGTGCGTCTTAACGGTGTAGTAAAGAGTTTGGATGGATGGATGGATGGAAACAACTTTATTCTGAATCCGGCAAATTTGACGACCCAGGCTCAGGTCTCCCATAAGGGGACTTCGAGGCCTTGCCTCGTCGCCGCTTCTCGGGCTTGCTGGACAGCCCACTCTTGTGTCTTGAGGTTGGAGCTGCGCAGAGCGGCGGCCCACTTCGACGCAAGAGCCTCCGGAGCTACTGCCATTGTAGCTGATGTAACCCGACACTCCCACAACATGTGTGACAGCGTCGCTCTAGTCTCCTGACATAATTTGCAAAGAGCAGTCGGGTATTGCGCGGGGAAAATGTGCTGCAATCGCACCGGACTGGGGAAGGTTTGTGTTTGCAATTGTCGCCAGATGACTGCCTGGCGACGTTTCAGCATGGGGTGAGGTGGGGGCAGCAACCGCCTGCCTAGCTGGTAGTGCTTGGTGATGTCATTGTAGCTGACAAGGCGTTCTCGCGTGTTTTGAGCCAGCAGTTCTGAACTCGAAGAGGCGGTCTCCGATTCTGCGCGGCGGGTCAGTTCTCGCGCAGAGCGGTGTGCTACCTCGTTCAAGTTAATGAGGCCCTCATCGGTGGGGGTGGGGACGTGCGCTGGAAACCATATGATGGCGGTGTTATCGAAGTGCTGTCGACCAGTTTGGAGAATACCGCTGCGCCTCCAACTCGGATGGTTCACACACTTTTCCGTATTGCCCCTTCTCTGGGCAGTACCGATGAGCCAACATTCGCGGCTGCCAAAGAAAGGTATTCGTCAAGTAGCGAATGAGTGTCATTTCAAGACGCAGTGAAGACTGTGATAGCGAAAACATGTGACGACAGCCAACCGACGTATATAAGGCTCCATCGTTTCAGCCACAGCAGCAGCACAAGGTTATACCATAACTTTTGCAAGATTTTTCATCTAAACTACGATCGCTTCTGCATAGCAAGCTGTTAGACAATACTTTCTTTTAAAAGAAGCACTAAGGCTTATTGCAAATGATTCAATACAGACAAAGTAAACTGCACGTTTAATGCTTAATTTCGTTCTAGGCGATCAAAGAGTATTCCCGAGCGAGCTGGGGGCGAGATAGGGGCAGAGTCACTGCGGCCCGCACTTTACGGCAACACAGCTCACGTGACGGGAGTAGGCGTACCGGACTTTACTGCACTCTTCGGGATCGGCCTAGGTTTTGACGTATTACGACGCGTTAAATAACCTGAAATAATTTCCCGAATTTTACGTGTCGAATCTGCGATCCGATTATGAGGCACGCCGCTACGGTGGAAAAGCAAAAAAAAAATTACGGGGTTCTACGTGCCAAAACTACTTTCCGATGATGAGGCACGCCGTAGTGGAGGACTACGGAAATTTGCACCACCTAGGGTTCTTTACGTGCACCTAAATTTAAGGACACGGGTGTTTTCGCATTTCGCCCCCATCGGAATGCGGCCGCCGTGGCCGGGATTCGATCCCGTGACCTCGTGCTCAGCAGTCCAACACCATATCCAGCTTTAGTGGCACTACGAATCGCCCTGACCACAAGTAAAACTCTTGCTTGGGCTAGTTGGTTCCTGCTTGAAGCAGTAAAGGCAAGGCGTAGAAGACCAGGACTCAAGAGGAAGAACACAAACGACAGGACCGGTGCCGGTTCTGTCATTTGTGTTCTTCTTCTTGAGTCCTGGCCTTCTGCTCCTTGCCTTTATTAAACGCAAGCTGGCTAAGTACACGTGCGCGGCGTGAAGTGCGCGCACGTCCGCATGGACAGAAAGAACTCGATGACCGCGAGCAGCATCGGCTACGACCCCGAGGTCTCGTCGGCGTCGTCGCCTTGCGTCGACCTCGCGTTCCTGTAACCCTGCGGCGTACTGCTCACGGCGGGAATGACGTGCGTGCGCTTGGCGCTTTTCAATTGCACGGTTTTGACGGCGTTGTCGCTTACGGCGCCTCGGTCTCATCGTTTCCGCGGCAGCGCTTCTGCGCTGCTCCTGGCGTTTAGCAGCAGCGCGAACCGTTGTTTAAGCACGTTGTTCCTGCGCCTGGACCACGGAGTGGTCTCTGATGGACATCTTGGACATCTTGTTGATGCATTAGAAAAATTATGCGACGTGAAAATAACGCGCATTGGCAGATGCGCCATTGCTTTCGTCACGCTCCGCCTCGCTTAGTTCGCGAACGCTCGCTGAAATCCGTATATGAAAAGGAATCTGTCGAGCATGCGGCCATAGCGTGCGGTGACGCTTTTGCGCATCTGAACAAAGCAGTAAAACGTGGAAACAATGGCGGAACGATACTTACCATGCTGTCGTGCAGGACGTGGGAAGCGGAAATGCTCGACATCTGTTGGAGACGAAAAAAAAAAAAGAAAAGACAGGTTAGTTTTGTTTCCCGCAGTAGCTGTTCGGTCTGAGTTATGACGTCATGGCACGTAAGGCGGTCACGTGGGAAGAAAACTCATCTCGCGGTTTGGGCCCTACCTCCGGCCGTGTTGTTGCTCGTTGCGTGGCCCGATGTAAGTAGCAGCGAGGGCCACGACGTCACGTTGTCCCACGTGACCACCTTCTGTGTCATGACGTCATGGCACATACACCTCTGGGTAATGAAACAGAATGAAACCGCAACTGATTCTTGGAGAACCGCTTGCAGGAAGCTGCAGACGTGGTGAGCGACTATGCTAAGTCACGCGGGCTCAGCTGCGCCCCCCAAAAGTCGGAGCTACTCCTGGTCTCACCGCGAAAGAAGCACAGATGCGACTCGCCCACTATCAACATACAGCTGGAGGGACACACCATCGTTCCGTCTCGGAGCGTAAAGATATTGGGAATGGTTTTCCAGTCGGATCGCACCAATACAATATTAATTCAAAAGCTTAAGAATACAACAGCCCAAGTTACGCACATGATCCGGCGAATAACAACCAAGACAAGAGGCATGGGGGAGGCGGACACGCTTCGGCTTGTCCAAGCCTTCGTCGTGTCTCGAATAACTTACGCTATTCCGTACGCACTACTCAACTAGACGGAACTCAAGAAAATCAACACAATGATCAGAAAGGCATATAAGCAGGCGATGGGTCTGCCAATCAGTACGTCCACAGAACGCCTACTACGACTAGGTGTGCACAACACGGCCGAGGATCTGATCGAGGTACATTTATCCAGTCAGCGAACAAGGCTGGCGATTACGGAAGCAGGGAGGTCCATTCTCTTACGCCTGGGGCTCTCTGGCCCTCTGAGCCATCCGCCGCCTCAGACTGTGAGCTTACCCCATGCCATCCGGAGAAACATCACCGTACGTCCTCTACCTCGCAATATGCACCCAGTGCACCACGCAGAGCGAAGGGAGGCCCGCGCCCTGGCCATACACAAGCGATACGGAACTTTACCCTCTACAGCCTACACTGACGCGGCTTCTTACTCCAGACGCGCAGCCACAACAGCCACCGTAGTCGTCAACACAGAACATCGGAGCAGCATTTCGCTCACACGAAACAATCCCCTCCAAGCCGAGGAAGCGGCCATAGCCCTCGCTCTCTCCCAAACAGAGGTTGAAGTCATAGTGACCGACTCCCAACAGGCGTGCCGCAACTTTGCTAGCGGCAGAATTCATGCCACTACACTCCGGATCATCAATCAAAAGCCGCCAACGAGATCAGTCATGATCATCTGGGCGCCAGCTCATCAAGGCATTCCTGGCAACGAGGTCGCCAACCACGTGGCTCGAGATCTGACCCACCTAGCCGACGCCGAGGAATCTGAACCCGAGCGCATGCACCCTCTAGTCTCTTACCAAGACATCACACAACACTACAAGCTAACCCGCAGAACATATGCACCACCACACAAGTCACTACCTAGAGAGCAGGAGCGATTCCTCCGGGCTCTACAGGTCAATACATTCCCCCACCCAACCAGGAATCACCTCATAGACCCTACAAAATTCTCTCCGCAATGCCGCTTCTGCGCAGAGCCCGGGTCCCTCAGGCACATAGTAGGGGGTTGCAGAGCGGCACCATTAAATCATCCGAACCCTTACCCCACTAACGAGCTTTGGGAGAGAGCCTTGGCCAGCTCCGACCTCGAGGATCAGCAACGGATGATTGCGAGGGCCCAGGACGCGGCCCGAGCTCAAGGCATTCTGGAATGAGGACGCCTCTCCCTAGCTGCATTTCCCTAATAAAAATGTTTATTCTCTCTCTCTCTCTTGGAAAAGCTAATATAGTAAAATATTCAGGGCACTGAGGCCTATCAGTATACTTTTCTAGGTTATCAAGTTCAGTGACCATCTAACGCTTAAAAAGAAAAATAAAGTCGGAAATGTCGAGTCGGTACTTAAATAATAGGATCATGTGACGTCGGCATCCGTTTTGTGCTATTATGCGACTTTCTGGCGTGTCGAAACCGCTTCCGTCACTAGCAGTGACCGACTTGCTTCTACGGAAGAGTAAGCCACCAAGCTTGCATAACTTACAACTTTGATTAAAGCACCTCTAATGAGTGACGTCGACAGCTGTGAGCGGGATTTCTTTCTTGGCAGGCATAAGATGTTGCCGTAGTGCACAATAACACCACTCCTTCTTTCACTCTACTTATTCGGGTTTCATTCCACGTGGGCGACGTATTATTGACAATTTCTTATGCTGCAGTGGCCTTCTAAAGTGATATAGAAAAAAAAATTTGTGCAAATCCAACGCAGGAATCTGTGAAGCGATGCTTTCGTGAACCAGTTATACTGAAATGCTCTCAAACTAAATGTGATGCTTACAACCGCATTTGCCATGTATGCAACGGGTAATCGCATGCGATGTTTATGTACATTACCTGTCACCCCTTTAATGCGATGCATTGTTTTGGTTGCATGCCGAGAGTGTTACGACGCGAAACACTGGGCTAAGGTTAACTATAAAGTTTATACAATAATTACTAGATGGAGATCTGGCTGTAGTGTCTATGCGGGGTGCAATGGGGGCGGTTCAGCCACCACAGTAATTATGGGAAGTGCATGGGTTTGCCTAAACGTCATCCTTCTTGCTTCAAACTGCTTTGTGACTTCGTAAACTGGTCATTTTCAACAAAGTAATGTGTCATAAATGAAGCAACACGACTAAAGTTGCCCGACGGCAGGATTCGAACGCAGAGCCTAAGCCCGATATTGAAAGCATTAGGCCACGGACGAATGAAAACTCGTATAGTGCTGCACTAAAATTTCGCATTCGTGATAGTCGCTGAATTTTTTTTTTTTGTGCGCGCCTTTTCTTTAGTGCAACTGACTGCATTCCTTCGTGAAGTCCTCCTCAGAGCACGATTTCGCGTTAAGGTATCGAAAGAAGCCCGTTTCAGGAGTTGCGAGAGATACTTCTGGAGCCCGTTTAGAGCTATACTCGCAAAGCCACCACAGCGTGCTATAGCGTCACACGCACGTGACAACGCTGTCCCGGCTGCTAGCAAGGCAGAAACATTCCCGCAGTCCTGTTCGCTACAAGCTAGCTGACCGACTGCCGGTTGCCATGGCAACTAAACCATTCCCTTTCGATCTATTTATAGCTGGTATGTTGCGCGTATTTTTTCACCGGACGACGCCGCTATCATCGGAAGGTTTAGCCGGGTGCTCCTATATAAATACATTTAAAAGGAGAATTCGTTTTTCTCGGCAACCACAGCACCAAATTTGGCAAGGTTTGTTGAATTTAAAAGAAAAACTTAAAATATAGTGACTGTTGGTTTCGAATTTTCGAGTTAGGTCGTCAATATTTTATTAAAAATTGTCAAAAATCAAAAATTTTCAAAAAACTAAACTACGAAATTTACAACTCAGTAGCGCAAGGACAAAAAACAATAATACAACTCTGTGAATTGAATCTAATAGTACATATAAAGCGGACAAAATTAATATGTTACACATGAAAATAAAAAAAAAATTTACTAATATGGAAATACAGCTTTCGCAGAACCCTTGTAAACAACGCAACAACTTCCCGTAAAATGTAAACTGACATATCAAATTTGTCCGCTTTGACTGATCTAATGGACGCCGTTTACAGAACCGCGATATCTGTTTTTGATGCAAGGCAATGAATTTGTAAAATTCGTGCTTCCATTTTTTTCAAACTGTCGAATATTTGAAAATCATTTTAACAAAATTCAAGCCCTAAATCGAAATTCCGCTTCCAACAGTCACTAGAATTTACCTTTCTCTCTCAAATGCAACAAATCTCACTAAAATCGGTCACGGGTTATCTCAGAAAACCGTTTTTGCGTTTTACATGTATTTGAATAGGCCGCGTCGGAGTTGGGTCCGAGCTAAAGCTTCCTCTTAAGGCCAGGCGTGAAGGGACATTTCCCGGACGTGTTCGCTTCGGCATTTGTCGCGCTGTGCGCACACCTAGTGTATATATAGGCTGTCCCAGCTACACTCTTAGAAAAATTTACACCCTTTGGGGCGTATCTTGTCCCACAACAATAATCGTCATCCGTGCTGCCCGCGTTTCCTTTCTTTAACGCTGCCAGCCCGGTACTTTCCAGTCACGAACGGCATGCGCCTTATCAGTGTGACGCAGCATTCTCGACAGGAAAGTAGCGAGCGCCGAGTTTTCAGGAGAGGAAACGCAAGCAAGGCAGATGACGATTATTGTTGTGGGACAAATATACACCTCAAAGGGTGCAACCGTTTTAAGAGTGATAGCGTTAGCCACGCTGTCTAACTAAAAAAAAAAACAGGTTAAAAAAAAACAAAGGGCAAGATACGATTTTCAAGCCTACGGCGTTTGGTTGTCACACCTCCGACGACCAAACACTGTAGGTGTTATAATTGTATCTTTTATTGTAATATTATTGTTCGTTGAACAGCTCGGCTAGCGTTAGCTAGGATATAGTATATCATCATCATAAGTATATCATCATCAAGTAAGAGCTGTAGCTTATCGCACTAGGAACGAGATGCTGTGCTCTTTCCCCGACGCGTCAGCAGATTCCGGCGCGCATCTTAGGTCAAGATGGACAGGTTTACGTCTGATACCACCACTTTCGCTTCGCGTAGAAGCGATGTGACGCGGCATCTTTTCTTTTTTTCTTCTGTAGCGCGCTGTTGCTCATCAGGAAAAAATGCCGCTCATGACCTAGCTTGATCTAAACGCAATTATCGGTCATTTTGCATGCTCACCCGTAACATTTTGTAGACGCTTTATCGATTGGCTAATTAAAAGTGATTAGACGTCCACGTTATGCGAAATGATAATACTGTTACAGAGCAGTGGGGCGGCGGTGTTGAAGAAATGCTGACTGCCAACAAAGAAAACGATTTGGTGGGAATATACACACAGAAAGAGCACAATTTTTTTACAGCAATATTCAGATATTTAAGCATTCATATCTAAGCAGTGGGCATTTTATTTCACGTTTACAAGATGCTTACTTCACCTTCATTTCCTGAAAAATAGACATGACGGTAACAGTCTTTTCTCCACCCGACTCATGGCCGATCCCCCAGAGTGCCATGGGCAGCGAATTTCAATAATGCCAATTAATGCACAATGGTCGCCCTTCCGTTTAAAGCGCTCGCTTATTTTATTCTTTTTTTTCATGTCGACATTCAGTTGGGACAGCCGGTGTACTTCAGGCAATTTGTTAATTTTTTCCTATTGAACATTGGCAGTCTAACGTTGCAAAGCGTCGTCGCATTACTGGGCTATCAAATACCTAGCTCATAAATTCTTAGCTCACACAAAAGAAGAAAGAAAGGAAAAGAACGAAAGAGAAGTGAAACATTCAAGTGCTTTGCTGGTTCGGGCAATGATGGAAGCAAACTACGCGAGGAATTCATGCAATTTTCCCTGCTAAGGTACGCAGGACGAAGGGGTCCCGCAAAGCCGTTTCTTAGACACCCTCATTACCATAAAGTCTACAGCATTACTCCAAGCACACTTCTTTTTCGCGTACTGCGACCTTGACACATACACCCTTGTGCAACACCGCAGCAGAACATCACGGAATTCTGTTCCATAATGAACGATGGCCGCCATTATAAATTCTAAGGCCGCGAGCTTAAACTCCGCGTAGCAGAATTTCGGGGACCGCGCTCTTGAAATAAAATATGAAACGTCGCATTACGGCCCGCTTACTAACCTAAAATTACGGACCTTCTCAGTCGCCATCCTCGGACCCACCTACACAGGCTCCGCATGTCTGGGCCAGCAAAGGTGAAGGAGCTGTCAGCCTAATTCGTATGCATGATCCACTTTAAGGCATATGCGAAAAGACCAAGTCCTTCCAAGGCCTTCCTTCCTTCTTTCGAAGAGCGCACTTTGCAAGATTAGACCTAAAAGCGGCGTGGTCAGGCGCATTTAGTAATAATGGTTAGGGGGTCAGTCTGACTATTGTGTGTTGATGTTATTCAGTCCCTCTAATTTTTCTTGCGCATTGTGAATTTAGCGGTGATAACATAAGGCGTTTATGCCCCCGATACCTACGCTATTGATAGCCGTGCAATGTGCCCAGTACTACGGAAAGGCAAATTAGGACCACTGGTTCCCATTTTTGGGACACGAGTCGCACTATGATTGTCTAACCGAAGGGTTTGGACCAGGATACTGTGGGAGGGAAAGCGAGAAGGCCGACGGTGGCTGCGCGATATTACAGAAGCGACATCCCATGCAGCGCCACGTAGCGCTAACGATGAAATTGACAGACGACATAGAACGCTCAATACGTCCGTCAGCCGGGATTCAAACTCCCGATATCAGCAGCCCAAATGCCATAGACACCGCACCCGTTTCGGTACACACACTCTTAGAAAAATTTACACCCTTTGGGGCGTATCTTGTCCCACAACAATAATCGTCATCCGTGCTGCCCGCGTTTCCTTTCTTTAACGCTGCGAGCCCGGTACTTTCCAGTCACGAACGGCATGCGCCTTATCAGTGTGACGCAGCATTCTCGACAGGAAAGTAGCGAGCGCCGAGTTTTCATGAAAGGAAACGCAAGCAAGGCAGATGACGATTATTGTTGTGGGACAAATATACACCCCAAAGGGTGCAACCGTTTTAAGAGAGTAGCTGCAATTACGCAGAATCTTGCCGTCTGGTATGCCAGTCGGCGGCTTCCCGCCACAGCGTCCTTTAACTGCAGCAGACGATGCTCGAAAGGTGCGCCCAGTTATCATTCGTTTCAGGGGGCGAAATCCACGCGCGAACTGCGTTATCACTTTTCAGCCAGACGTAGCCACGATCAGATAGCACAGAACCGGCGGGAGAGAGAGAGAGAGAGAGAGGGGCAAGTAGAAGGAAAGTACGTGCAAAGTCGAGAACGGGCAATGAGCTGAAGCGAAGGGTAAAAGAGCACCGCAGAAGCCACGGCTGCATGACGTAGGCCAGACTAGAAGGGCAGAAGGCGAAAGACATTGCGGGATGCCGGAATCGGCGCGCCTTGAAAATCTTGCTCTGCGTCGGCCATTACGGGTCTTGAAAATAATGTCGGCCGTCTGACACTGACGATTTTTTTTTTGTCCCCTCCAAATGCTTTGGCTGCGCATATTCTGCTGTTCGCCGTTTCATTTCACGACCGATAATAGAACCATATTTCTCTATGGTAGAACATTTCGTAAAAATTGAACAAATATGTAGCTTGTAGGGTGCTTTTTTCAAGCTATACAGAACTCTTTAGCCTGTAGCAGACAGAACAACAGGATTCTATGCACTGAATTGCTTGAAGAGACGAGCATTATTTGCGTAATCGAATAATTAACAATGCCTTATTAACTAACGAACATATTTCAATTTACGCACTGTAACCACTACGTTTTCAAGGCATTTTAACTTGAAACGAACTATGAGGCAAGTACCTATTTAAAGGTATGCGCCGTCCTTCTTCCTGTAAAAAATGCACTATTAACTCGTTTCCAAAAAACGACGTTTTATGCATTGAAGCACAGACAATGATCCATATCTCAGTAAATAAAGCTTAATCATCGTGCATTCAAGTACAAAAGTAACATAAACGCCAATGTATTTCATCGCACCCTTTAGAAGTGTATATATGATGTCCCAAGAATTAGTTTCACGACGATATACTCCTCGCGAGCTCAGTGGCTGCAATTCCTGAACTGCAATATGCGCCGTAAAATAATTAACAACGCATATAATTATCGAATTTCGGCTAATTAGTCAGTCGTGCATTTTCAGTTGTGCAAGTCGCGCACCTCTTCGAGTAATCCAGATAAATGAAAATTGCGCAATCTCCCATACGCCTTTTTTTAAAATTTTGCATAGCCTTAAACGACAAAACACCGGTTATGTAATACGAGACGCCGACACAAACGCGTACGCAGTGGCCGTGATACGACAGAGATTACATAATGGCCGCTTCAAAATATTGCGAGAGGCAAGTCACTCTACCAAGACGACAACGCTGTCTGCGACAGACGGCAGAAGACGGACACGCGACACGTGATAACTCGCGCTCTTATTTCACTTCTCGCGGACACGAGCGTGCGCGTGCGTACAGGAACGTCTGGTTACAGAACGAAAAATAACGTCATCAGCTGCAGAGTATGGGACCTTAACGCTAATTAACTGGCGCCACTGAAAACACAAGCACGAGCAACGCACATACCTGACCGGAGAGGAAGCAGACGAGGTTGGTTGTAGCAGAAGGCCTGTCTACAAGGTGCCCCACTTCTTCTCCATACGCAGCCGCGAACTCGAAACTAACCTACATACCACTGGCTTTCATTAGAACATCATTACACCTATTTTAACTGAAGAAGGTTCCCGGCGCAAGGAAAAAAAAAAGAAGAAAGACCGCACACGTCCGAAGCTGACTAGCGCCGAATTCGGACTGCGCCTACGCGACACCTGGCGGTGGCCGCTGGGTTCCAGACGCGCCAGAAACGGGTGTCAAGGGCAAGCTGCGGGATACATGCACGGCAAGCCTTATCGAAACCTGGGTGCTTTGCTGCTGGCAAGCGGCCGGTTGATTGGGCGCTTTCACTTATCGGACGGGCCTGGCCGCAGTTGGATCGTGACGAAGCGGTATATGTCGTGCGATTCCGTAGACACACGCGCTTCGAATCCCAGCCTCAAGGGTGCCCGTCTGTACACGCCGTCAGGGACAGAGAACGAAACATGAAACGAAGCGCCGTGAGGATCCGGGGAAGCTTGCGCGGACATTTAATAACGAAAATAATAAGGTATTTAAGAAGGCGTTCTCGGGTTGACTAGGCGTTGTCTACGAAACATTTAAAAACGCGTTCTTAAATTCGTTATCACTTTCCTTATTAAATGTTCGTACAAGCCACCCCTGGTCGTCTAAAAAAAGAAAGAAAAAAAGCCGCGGCGCCTGGTAATATATAGCGTTTCTGACGGCTATTGGCGACACCCGACTGCTTCTTTAGCCAAGTGGGAATCACCGTTTGTGTAAAATATTGAAATTAATGCGCTCAGGTAACGACTAACGCCTTGCTGACGGGCGGAGACCCTGCTGTCGACATCAACGTGAAGTGGAACGTGAAGTAATGAAGCAAGGAAATAAAAGCGCACGCAGGCAGTCGGAATATTCCGGCGTATACCATCGGTGAAGGTTTATTTGAAGCGAAAAACAATGTCCCCTTTTGATGCCCAATTGCGAATGCGAACGAAATAACCAAGCAAGAAATGATGGGACTACTTCGCCACCATTTTAAGGTGCAATCTTCTTATAAATAATATTGTAGTCAGAACCTACGTGATCAGGAGTCTGTCGCGCGCGTTCGTAGTCCTCTGTAATCACCTCCCACATTTGGCCAGAGATGGCTGTCGTCAAACAAAATTTCAGGTTCGTTTTTTTCGTTTTTGTTTTCAAAGGGCCGCAAGCGTTTGCTGTACTGGTTAAATATCTGCTTCTTGCCAACCATCTCTGTCTCGTCAAATCCAGGCTATACGCACATAACTGGGCTTACGCACTTCGGCCATGGTAATATATATATATATATATATATATATATATATATATATATATATATATATATATATATATATATATATATATATATATAAATATATATATATGTGCGCCTAAGCAACTGGCACGGATCTCATACATGCAGGGCGTGCTTCAAAAAAACAAAAATACAAAATACGCTCGAGTTTATTTAAAAATCGGAAAGACGCGATAATTGAGCGATTTCCTCGTGATGTCTTTTACCATACAGGCATACATGTTAATATGACACGGTGTGGTGATTAGACAGGGTAATCTGAATGTTAGACTTATTAGCTTTTTAACCGAACGAATCAGACGATTGGTCCTTAAAGCAATACCTGAAGCCTATCGTCTCAGGAGTTCGTAGCCGGTTCCAGACATGTAAAACTTTCTTCTTTTTTTTTCGTTTTAGGGTTTTACGAGCCAAAACCACGATCTGATTATGAGGCACGCCGTAGTGGGGGCTCTGGATTGATTTTGACCACTTGGGGTTCTTTAACGTGCGCACATTGCTCGGTACACGGGCATTTTTTGCATTCCTTCTCCGTCATGGCCTGTATCGAACCGTCGACCTGGAGTCTAGCAGCTCAAAGTTGCAGCAACTGGGTTACCCCGTGGCAGGTATACAAGATGTTTTCTGCAAGATTTGTGTAGTGAATATCAAGCCCAGTCCATTTCATTACCCGCCGTCCCCCCTCCCCACCCAAAGAAAGAAAGAAAACTAAAAGTAAACTTCACATGTTTGTTCGTGGTCAGCTGTCACACAAAGTGTCACACAGAGCTCCGCCAGTAAGAGAGAGAGTACTCCCTATGATATACAACAAAGACAGCCGGTTTATTAAAAAAGTCAAGCGAATTTCTTTCTTTTTCTTTTTTTTTGCTTTCGCATCTTGATGCCACGAATATCAACAAAATTACTTCGCCTTCTCGTACAGACTTATACTACTCTCCCAGATTTTCTTGGAATAAGTGACGGTTCGCTCTCTCTCGGTGTTCGCTCCAGAAAAGGTACCGCCTGTGAGAACAGTCAGCGCAGGTCTACGGAAGAGGGGCACTCCACACGCGGCCTTTTAAGACGTAGTGAACCACGAAGAGTTCGTAGTGTGTGTGTGTGTGTGTGTGTGTGTGTGTGTGTGTGTGTGTGTGTGTGTGTGTGTGTGTGTGTGTGTGTGTGTGTGTGTGCGTGTGTGTGTGTGTGTGTGTGTTTTGTGTGTGTGTGTGTGTGTGTGTGTGTGTTTTGTGTGTGTGTGTTTTGTGTGTGTGTGTGAGAGAGAGAGAGAGAGAGAGAGCAAGGAAAGCCAGGAAGGTCAACCAGACGAGCGTCCGGTTTGCTACCCTAGTCTGGGGTGAGGGAAAGGGGGAATAGAAAGAAGAAAAGAGGAAGGAAGTGATGACCGTGTGCAGTGAAGCACCGTGACACCAAATTGGAGTTCCATAGGTGGTGATCTGCGTTGATCCCATCTGGGACGACCAAAGGACCAGTGGTCGTTGCGCGAATAGGAGTAGTAAGCGAAATAGTTATGCGTCTATCGATTGCCCACTGAACACTAAATAAAGAATCAGTCAGTCGGAGGCAAATTCAAACTGGCACGTATCCCAATTTGCACATCCTCAATAAAGTACATCCTACGGCATACCCTCCTCGCTGCCCATGGAACTCAGCTAAAGCCACCCTATACCGCATCACGTGGGCATGTCAGGCAATAACTGCCGTACCCCCCATACAACACCCTACAGCGGAGCGATGGGAGGAGCTGCTGGCCAGCGAGGGCCTTGAATATCAGCTGAATCTGATTGACCGGTCCCGCAGAACAGCAGCCGCAAGCGGAGCCCTGGACTGAGAGCCCCACCCATCGGAAGCCAAGTACCTCCGACCATTCAGAGTCTCCCCGCAGCGATTTCATTGCAAATAAATAAGTTCTCACCCCAACCACCTATCGAGTGCCTTCCTGCGAGACACCGAGTTCATGAACGTTTGGCAAAACACCCATACTAGTAGCGTAGGAAGTGCTCAGGCGCAACAACTGCCGGGCAAGCACGCCAGGCTAACCTCGCCTGTTTCAACACAGGCACCAGCGCCACCGTCAGCTCATAGAGATACCGGCTGAAAGCTCACGCTTTCCACGCACCGAGCGGACCGACAAGCAATGGCTTGACAGCGCGATGCAAGCGGTGTTCGAACCATATGCGTTGGCAAATTGAAGAACAAGGTGCTATAACTCGAGTCAGCACACCCCCGAGAGACCGAAGGCTCTAGTAGAGCAAGCCGAGAGCAAGACGCAAAGTTAAAGGGACCTGAGACGAGCTAAACTCATTCAGAAACTATGCGAATGATGGATGAGCCATCTATTCCGTGAGAAATGCACATATGCAGAATTTCGGCGCTCATAGCTCCATCTGTGCCAGGTAGTCTGCTAAATAATGGCAATAGCCACATTCGTCTTGCTAAATATGTATAGCTGGTGTCCACGGACGACGTCATCAATGCGCGCTGGGGAGTTATCGACCAGCTGCTAGAGCGATAACGAACTGGTGTTTTGTGGCTGCAGCTTGCAATTACGCCTTTAATGCTGCGGAACCTGTCCGGCGTTTGCGGTTCATTTGATCTCGTCGACAAGATGTTGCGCTTATCTGGGGAAAAGCGATGCCCCAACGCCGTGATCGAAATGCAATGTCTTTGAAGTGCAGTCGCATCTCGTGGTGCACACACGAAACGACACCCCATGGATCTCGAACGCCACGCGAAATTGCTCAAGTTTCGCTGCTAGGCTTACGATGTTTCATGGAACACGACTGTGTGCCGTGCAAAGAATGTGCCCAGTTGTTGTGTCATACGAAGGCGCTATTTTTAATAAATAATTAAACTATGAATCATAGGGACGCAAATCCGCGACTTACAGCCCCCTCTATAATTTGGCGTTCAGTCGTTTTAATTCCACGTGCCACTAGTGTTTAAAAACAAGAAACTACGTGGTACTGTTTGGCCTACACCTCCTTGCTGGCCATCTTGTTCAACCTAATTAACCGAGTGGGGCAGCAGGTTTTGCAACTGTCAGGTCGCTGGCGAGTCCCAGTTGGTACCGCCACATTCGGCCGCGAACGCACACAAAGAAGTCCACACCAGCGCGCCACATACAAATTGTATCTTCCGCAGGCAATTTCCCCCGCGTCGGGCAAAATACATCTACACTGACCTGAAAACCGCTGAGCCTTTGCAGGCGTCAGCGTTTGCTGTAGCAGCAGCGCCAGGCCGAAAATCCAGACCCCTCGTCGCATCCTTCAGGCCGTGTGGGGTCTCCAAAGGCTTAAGTCTCGATTAGCGGACAAGACTCGATTCCCGCGCGCGGGCCCTCTCGCAGCTTATTCCGCATGTCCGGGGTCGTCAGCGGCGGCGTGCAGCGCCACTAGTTCCGACCGGAAGTCATCGGTCCTATCTGCGAGTCGAACCGGATACGACACCGGAATCAGCGTATCGGTCCTAGCCAGCGCGCGGGGCCCGACCCGGCCCGTAATTGGCCCGACCAGAACACCAGCAGCAGTAGCAGCATGTATGGGTTGCCTTGCGTGGGCAGCCCCTGCCCGTTCGACCCCGTCTTTTTCTCTCTTGTTGTTCTTCCGCCTCGTATGTGTGCTTCGGTGAGTGTGCGTAGCAAACCGCCTGACGGGATGGTGACAACAGCTCATTCTAACCGAGCGAGCCGGCAGATTCGGAAGGGATCGTGGAGGACATTGCGCGAGTTCCGTTCGATGTAACGCCGGCGCGATCGTTGGTTGTTCGCCGGCGTGATAGGATGCGGCTCCGAGTCATCCAGAGGGACGCGGGAGATACGTGTGCGGACCGAGAGGATCGACGTCATCAATGCATGCGAGAGAGAGAGAGAAAGAGAAAGAGATAACGAGAGGATTTCTCATTCATTCGCCGTGTCGTAGCTGTCGCACTTAGTCATCAGCAGCGAATGGTTAGGCGTAGTATAGGACCCGATAGTGCTACGCTTTACGTGAGTAGTTTTACTGTGGCGAATGTGAGAATACACACACGCGGGGGATTGTGAAATCAGGTTTTGAATGATTATCAGACTTATAGCCAATTTGGCACCGCGTGTCGCTGTTTACCGCGTCCTAGGGTATGCCTAGTTTGGTTGGCGCAGTCTTTTACTTTCCCTTTATCATAACCTTTTTTTTCTTCTTTTCATTTCAATAGTTTTTAAGGGTACTTCAGCTTGTTTTCATGGTGTCTATGGCGGGTATCTTCATCACGTTCCCTTGGCATAAGTATGCACTAGGGCAGAAAACCAAATTTATTTCCGAGAATTCCCCCCCCCCCCACCCCCCGTTTACGCACAGCAAGCCTTCATAGAAGTCATGCCGCAGTCAATAGATGCTGTTCTGGACAAACTGTCATATAATGCCATGTTGGCGTTTTGTGCCAATCAGAGAGGCCATAGCAGCCCTGCTAGCCAATCAGAACTGACAAGATGGCGAGCTTGACAAAATGGCGGAACTTTTACAACATCCTGAATAGAGTCCTTTGTGGTCGTCAAGGTTGTTTTTGAGCCGGCTATTAGACTTTGAGCAGGCTTAACTTTTCCTTCAAAACTTCTCCCTTCTATTTGTTTTTGTTCTTTTGAAAGGCAATATTTCAAGCATTAGCTACCCAACAACTCTAAGCCAGCGCGTCTTTGAAGTCCACGATGTCTGCCGGAGAAGCGCTCAAGCGTTTCGTTCAGAAAACTCCCGTTCAAGATGGCTGGAGTTGGTGATGCTATTTGATGTCTCCTCCAAGCTTTTGTAAGTGATCGCACAACGCCGTACTTTTTGCCAGTGGTAGGGAGCTTCGACAGCTTTCGCGGTAACTTGTGGCAGTGGTCACGTGCTTGCGATTCTTTCATTTCGTTGTCACTGAGACAAATGCTGAGTTTGTGTTTGAGACAAAACTGTCTTGTATAGGTGAAAGTGCGCGCCACACAACTTCATTGTGGCTTAAATACCTATAAAACGTCGCAGTTTCGTCCGGTCGGAGCAGCATCGATTGCGATAGCAAATTAGTAGACACCTATGCGAAGTAAGGATAGTAGTTTTATCGGCTATATATATGTATAAACACGTAAACATTGCCTTACTGATTCAGTTAAAAAGCATGGTATCACGCGGCAACAGACAAACGTAAACACATCTGACTCGATGAGCGCGGAAACTTGCTGTCGAAACACTGTCGTGAGGAATTGCGGCAGCACCAGCGAGCGAATTGAGCTTCGTACTGCCTCTCGCTTCAACGCGAACTTAGCGGCGAGAACACAGCGCACACGAAGCTATCAGCCTCCGGCGCATCCAGACTCTGCACTCGTCGCCGATCACTTTCAAAATAGGGCCCGCGAGGCCGCACCATGTGCAGCAGCCGCAGGAGTAGAACGCCCCTCTCCCCCCGGCGCCTTACGCGCGACAGAAAACGCGCTTGCTCCCAGGCTTCCTCACTTAGGCACGCGACACTGAGCCGCCATCGTCGGCTCCAACCACACACACTTTCACTCGCACATACAGCATACGACGCGCGGCGACTATGTTATCGCCTTTGGACTTTACACGGAACATCACGACGACGGCGACGGCATCAATGCGCCTGGAGTGTCCATATATAATTGCTATCGCAATAATATGAGATGTTTCACAATACTGCGCGCGGTCCTCCTCACCCAACCCCTAGCTCTAGATGACAACGATGGCACTACAACGGCTACAAATGCATGTCGACGATGCAATGATAACAGTAGAATGACCACTATTCCCCTGCCTTCTTTCTGCTTATCCACCTTTTCATGAGTTTGCTTGCCAGCTATTAGCCAGGTGGCGCACGCATGCTTCAGCGATTCTGGTGCGCGCCACAACAAAGGCATGACGACAATGCGATGACGATGCTGGAATCACTATACGACAGCATGGCGACGATGGAAGATGAGGACGTAACGATAGAGGAATGATCCCTATTAGGGGTAGCAAAAATAGGAGCGCCGTCCTACATATGAGCTGTTCAGCAAGTTGGCAGCAGCCGGGAAGTCGAAGGAAGAGGCGAACAAAGCTTCGCTTTAAACGCGTGAGGCAGAGAGTGAACGCGGCCGGCATGCGAGAAGATGCGCGGGGCTGTAAACGATCGCTCAGGCCGGGGCATTTCCGGAGCTGCACTAGTGTACGAGTAGCTCATTGTGCCAGCGACACCCGCCGTGGTTGCTCAGTGGCTATGGTGTTAGGCTGCTGAGCACGAGGTCGCGGGATCGAATCCCGGCCACGGCGGCCACATTTCGATGGGGGCGAAATGCGAAAACACCCGTGTACTTAAATTTAGGTGCAAGTTAAAGAACCCCAGGTGGTCAAAATTTCCGGAGTCCTCCACTACGGCGTGCCTCATAATCAGAAAGTGGTTTTGGCACGTAAAACCCCATAATTTTATTGTGCCAGCGACGGATGTGGCCACGGTATTAGTGTATTTTTACTGAGGTAGTGGCCTGGAGTCCAGCCGGTTTTTAAACTGTCTAGAGAGAGAAGCGTTGAACGTCGTACCGCGCGCACTACACAGCTCTGAAAATCTTGGGCATGACTACAATTCGTCACCAACACGTAAGTTAACAAACATTAAGCTTCCTTCCAGAAGATTTACGGCGGACAATTTCTGGGTAACACAACGAAGTTTTTATGCTTCACTCAGAGTGTTTTTTTTTAATGCGTAGGCGTAGGTGGCCCGTCTGTGAAATCGGCGAGATTATGTTTTGAGCGGCGAGGGAAGCAAGCGTCGGAGGAGGAAGACGCCTGGAAAAGGAGGAGAGAACCGGCGCGTTCGCGCCCTTTCCTTCCGTGTTTCGACGCCGCGGTGCTCACTGCGTACGTTGGCCGCGTTTCTTCTTTGCATGCGTAACAATGGGGAACCAGCGCTGAAGTTTTGAGCTATAGCTACTGTATATGGCTCCCGCTGGGAGCCATACACAGCAACTCTATTTCGAGCTGACACACAGCGCCCTCTTGAAGACATCGCGTGCATTGTTTAGTCATACAAATCAGAAGAAAATGGCCAGCGGGGGTACGGCGAGGGACGTACAAAAGCCATAAACAAGAAACCTTGGAGCCCGTTGTTATTGCTGCGTGGTTAATTGCCAGAACTAGAAAAGCCGTAATACAGCACCATCGTTCTATTATTTTTTCTGAAAACTACGAGCGTCAGCGACGGCGACATTGAATTCAGGTAGTCGAGATCGCACGCCGTTTCAACTATTTCTACAACTTCTACCGGCAAAATGTCCATGTGCACTTCATTTTATTGAAAACTTAAATGTCAATGCTTCATATAGTACAGAAGTATACGCACGTGTTTTTTACTACAAGAATACATACAGTCGGCATTTTAGTGTGGACGCTAAGAGTAATATTAGTGCCAGCCAGCGTATTCGAATATCCGCTGGCCGGGTTTCCAGGGGTGCATGGTGCCTTTGACAGCGGCTGGTGACAAAATGAAAAGAAAAAAAAATGACAATGCTAATCATAAAAATCTCACATGCGGTGGACACGAACAGTGAGAAGTTCCTGTTTACAGCAGAAACAGCGAATTGACTCGTCGCCGCGACAGGTTACGACATCGCCGCGACATTGGCTATGCAGCGTCTATATATTCAAGGCAAGATGATTTCCGTGAAAGTGATGTGACGCGTAATGTTCGCTTCATTAAGAAAAAAAAAACGCCCATGCACCCCGTACATGGGGTAAGTCAGCAAAGCTGAAAGGTGCGGCCCCGATGTTTATCGCTGGGTTAATTCCGGCGGCATATTAAACTATTTCCCAATTATTGGTTAGGCCTTTGTGTTTCTTAATGAGGTTACGCACGCATTTGGCTTGGGTTTATCACAGTGTTTACTTGAAATGCCACACACTGGGCTTCGCATAAGCACCATCATGGAGTGGTGCAATGAGCTGTTCATTGTGTTAATCCAGCGGGTTCACCAAAGTCTTCCTGAATTACGTTACGCATTTGCGTTTCGTAATGCGTTATTCATAGTGTTTACGACTCGGTTATGCACTGTAGTTACCTAGTGACCCACCGGGGTAACACATTTCATTTAATTAAAGACAGGGACACATTCTTGAACCTATTGTGAGCTCGGAGAGAGACCGCTGCGCGCGTGCTCCGCTGCGAGAGAGAAATAACGTCGCTATCGGCGTAGCCAATGGCGCGCCGCACCTTCCAGCCGCAGGGTTTCTGTGTTCGGACTGCGAGCGTTTCCCCACGGCGTATACAGTTTCGCTGCAAAAGTATTTCTCTAATTATGTCATCATGATATTGTCTTAACCCCGTGCCCCTATGTGTCCCTTCCCTGCATTGTAGATTTCTATGCCTATTCAATGAGAAATTTGTCCGTCCGTCACGTAAGACGAATACAATGGCTCATACCCCCGCAGTAAGGTTTCCATGGTCGGACCACGAGTGTTTCGCCTAGGCATATATACGGCTTCGCTGTAAAACAAAGTCCGCGGTCAAACGTTTAGCACTAACAAGAGTTCCGATACAGGTTCAGCTGCAGCGCATGGCTGTCAACAGCGCACAGCGTATACCGGTTAAGCCGTGCTCGCATCCCAGCTGACGCCGCCGCAAATATCGGCATGTTGTCGTCTTCGTGCGAAATTATTTCTAGGAGAGGGTAAAGCGGCCATAACGGTAACATTGCTGCATTGGGAGCTTCGGCGGTACGATCTCGAGCGATTTCAGCCACACATTCGAAGTGAACCGGAAAATGCCCAGCGACGATATCGGCGGCAGGCGATCAGCGTTGGTGAGGCTGCCAGCGACGTCGGAACGTAGCCGCGGCCACTGCTCTGTCGCTGAATGACCCCGTCGCTGGGCCGCAGGGAGATCTCGCTGGGAGATCCTCTGTGTGACAGGCAGAACTGGCCTTTTGCCGGCAAGACTGCCGCCGGCCGTCGGTCCGCGAACTGCAAACGGTGTGCGGCGAGTTGCCGTGTCGCTTACGGGGACGCGCCATTTCGATTCCGGCGCCGTGGCTACCAAAGTGGCTACGACGAAATCAACGTCACGCTACTTGCGAAGGAACTGTCACTATTTGCGTCTGGAATATGCAGAAATGGAACAAGTGATCGCTTATTTGAAATTCGGTGGCGTTTATAGCTTCTTTTCACTCGTAAATTGCCTTTCGCTGAGACCCTGAACCACCGTGGTTGTCAGGTGTCGTTTTCTCAACCTAGAAAACAATCTATGTAGTCCTCGCCCTTTTCGAGTTACCTAGCATCGAGGAGCTCTTAAAAGGAGTCGATCCTTTTGAAACAATACCTGAACACGATGGGCGGCATACGCTTGCAAGCATGGCTCTCATGCAGCTTTCTGCGCAAGACACGTCTAGCTCTGTGCTTCCAGGGCGTTTTGCAGCAAGGCTGTCTATGGCTAGGATCCCGGGATTTCTTCGAGCCCAAATGTCGACAGCTAATGACCATCATCATTGGCTCATACCGCCAAATGCAGTGGCTCATACCTCCCTAAGGCAAAGGCTCAAAGCAAGCACTCAAAGTGAAGCGAAAAGTGCATACATTCTTTGGAATCACGCATACAAGATACAGAACAGCACATGTTTCAATAAAGAACAAGGTCAAAACAAGCATCCGAACCCCATAACGATAACGATAAGGCGCTCCTGCACTAACCTGCAATAGGAAGCACGTTCTTCTGATTTTAATGGAAAATCTGAAAAGTACGGTGCTTTTACTGCCTCTCGTGCGAAGGCAACTCCACAGCGCTGTGCGGGTGGGGGAGAGGGAGAAATAGTAAGAGACAAAGATAAGGGAAGGAAGCAAGGAGCGCTCCCCGCATAAGTTTACTAAAGCAACGATTACTAAGCGCAAGTGCCACGGCAACCAGGCCAGGATGCGGAAACTCCCCATGTTCCCCTATGTTGTGCTTGGTGTCAGTGTTTGCTAGCTTCTTATGCTACAACTCCTTGGGACACTCGTTCCCATGCCGATACGCGGCACCGCTTCCACCGCTGGCGGTTGCCGGATATCCAAGTGGAAATAATACACAAAGAAAACAATGCATCCGTGACGTCCCTGATGAGGTCAGAAGATAGAGGGAGAGGGAACTCCGCCGGGAGGAGAAGGCTTGCCGCAAAGCCCTCCTCTCCCACTTCGCATGCAAGCGGGCTGTATTCGGGCTCTCTTACAGGCCCGCTGGCAAGGCGGAGACATTGGCCAAACCGCGGAGCAGAACCCGCTGAAGTGTGCCGTGTTCACGAGGCGTTTCTCTGCCGCGTTTACCTTGGAAGCTTCTATTCATCATTTAAAGCTCTGGGACAGCGCTCGTACACACCAGTGCCAAGTAATTATAATGAAAATTATTTATATAGCCAACCGCCGTTTACTACCAATATTCGCAGGTAATGTATTACATTCCGTCATTTCGTGAAAGTTGTCCCTTTGAAATTCCTTACTTGTAATTAAGTTTAGGGCTATAGTTCAACTTGTCCACAGATATAGTGGTGGGTAGTATCAAGAAAACAACTACCTGGCACCACCAATAGTTAATTTTGTTCCTGTACTGTGAAGTGAATCAACTAAAGCTGGCCGATTTCTCAGTCAGCCAAAGCTCAACGCAAGTAAAAGTTGAACATTTTCGTTTTCATTCACACATTCCGTAGCGGAAAAAGACTGACCTCCCCGCTGTGCGAAAGTGTCAACTTGCAGATGCAATTTTCATTTACAAGTGAAATTTGTGCATAATTAGCGAACATAGATTCCAGAAGATGCAAGCCAATGCGAAAATTAACCATCATGGACTAGTCACAAGGAAGTTGACCATCACGTACTTTATGACGGCGACACATTTTGTGGCTCACAGAAAGAAGGTAGAGTACAATACATGTATTTCAATGAGCGTATGAGAAGTAAGGACCCACATAATTGTAAATTGGCTGCATGCATCATTATGAACAGGAAGTAGCCTATAATTGCTCTCATTATTTCAGCTACATGTCGAATGACGGATCATATTATTATAGCGCTTACAAGTGCATGTAATCCGCCTGTCGTCATACTTGGCGTCATATTCATATACACAGAAAAGCACGGAGAGTATTACGACATTATTTTGACACAGCAGCAACGCAAGGAACAAACCATTCATTAAAAGAAACTCAATATCGCTCTTCATCGCAAGGGGTATTACCAGTTCGTACTTAATTAGCATTATATAGTCTACACTTGTATTACTGGCATTATTAAATAAATTTTACCGGCAAAACAAACAGCATTGCGCTTCGTCTATAATGCAGGCACTCAAAAACTTGCACACAGTGAAGCTGAGCCTAAAGAAAGGCAACTGAGTAACAAAAACGAACCTGCACTCAAGTCTTTCAGTGCAAGTATTTCGCTAACAGCAGACAGGCTGCCGTCATGACGAATAGGTCGAGCGACACTGCTCCTATGTCAGTCCACCCCAGGCTTGCACAGAACTGATTTACTCGTGCAAAATGAATACCTGCTCAGAAAAGAAAATGAAGTACTCTTGCTTACCTGCTGTCATTAGGAAACCTGAAAAACTTTGCATAACTGGAATTCCCGGTGTAGAGAACACCACAGAGCCGCGCAACACATGCGATGCCCCGTTTTAGCCATCTTCGTCCAACGCTCGGTTGACCTACTTTCCTGTGCCTTCCGTTCGTTGCACGGCCGATCAAGCTGCGCTGTCTTATCTTTCCCATCTTCGTGCTTCGGACGACAACCGAAGCAGATGACCGAGCGCGATCCGACTTGTGATATCGCTGAGCGAGTGGCAAGGGTGAGGGGAAGTAAGCTCGACGAACGCGCGAAGACGACCAGTTCCCGCGCTTCACCCGATCGATTTAAAATTCGCAAAAAGAGGAATAAAAAGAACATAAGACGTCCGGCAACTGCTTAGAGCGCGCATGTTCCTTGAAACCGAAACTAGCACTCGCCTTCCGGGGGATGACCAGGCATGCGGCGAGCACGGGAACAAAAGCGCTGGCGTGGGCTTCGGGCTCACTGCGCATGCGCTGCTTCGCCTGCGACGTCGCCGCTGCTCGGAATGGGCTTCGCCCAAGCCACGCGTTCCCACCGTTCCCACTTTCTTTGTCTCCTTTCTTAACAATGAGCGACACAAGCGGTGACAATGCTTCGTCTGCGCTGCTGCTAGACGAGCTGCCCGCGCAGAGGCTCAGCGCCTCAGCCGAGGGCACCCTGTCGTTCGGAATCAAAAATTCTTTGCCACAATAGAGAGTTTTAGCAGAGCGTTTACCGTCCGCTCCGCTCACACCGGCCCATCACAACAATTGGCACGCAGCCGCTCAGCAAAACGCTACTGGGAACACTGACGCGCGTGCGCACAGCACACAAAGCGGCAGCGGAACGTGGGACGCTGACCACGTTCCGCTAGGAATCGGATTTAGCGGTGCGTCAGGGAGCGTGTACTTGCTTTCGTAATCGTTTTACCGCCAAGCTGAGAGCACGTCAGTAGCGTCTCTGGGAGACGCGCTTGTTAGATAAGCGAAATCAATGCATTCTATGCAGCCACCGGCGTGCGTAAAACGTGTGCGGAGCGGAGCGCAAGGAAACGCTCTGCTAAAACTGTCTAATATATCACGAATTCAAAAGACCTAAACTTAGGCTGCGCTCGAAATTCGCATTAGAGAGTATCGTAATCGTCGGTGAAAAAAAAATTTTTTTTTCCAGTAATCTTTGGCCTCGGTCGCTAAACACATACTATAACGTAAGTGAGTGCATTGCACGAGATGTTTAGCTTATGGGCGCTTTTATCCGCTCTATGGCAGCAGCGTGCTCAGGGCGCTAGAAAACTTCCCGTCGTGCATTTTTTACAGTCAAGTTAGCCAAGAAAGATGTATTTTGTTGCATTGTAGACTGAAGGTTCATATTCTTGATATCTTCAGATATAGAGAAAATGCGCCACGCGTCGAGCTCATGTATGGGCTTTTTTTGTAGCACTGAAGAATAAAATTCACTTGAACACTTCAACTATGCAGCAAAATTGGTGCCAGCTCGAGGGTTCTATAAATGTATAGGTATGTATAAATGTATATATATGTATATGTCTATAAATGTATAAATGTAAATGTATGTATAAATGTAACTGGTGTTGTTCCAAAGGGCTTAACAAGAAGTCTTCCGGGAACTCTGTTTGCAAGCAAAAAATAAAGAAATATAGAGCCCTTCCGCTATGTGAAGATGCAAGACCAGCTTCGCTTATCACCTCTGTTATTAAATGTGTCCGTCACGTAAGACAATGAATGGCTCATACCCCCTTAAGCAAAGGCTCACAGCCCCGTGAACGTGGCCTACCCATTACGACGATAGAAGTTAAATTATACGCTGGAATGATGATCCGCAACGGAGCCAGCTGTGGAAGACGACGACGCTCGAGCCATTGCTGATGATGACAGTTTTTTGCGCAACGGAGCCATCGGTGAAAGATGAGGACGACGAACGCGCTAGCGGTGACACTAGCGTGTTTGCCCGGTTAGCGCCGAGAATTTCTGAACAGTTCTTCTTGAAAAAAAAAATTGTACAAAACATTTTTTTCTTCAAAGACATCTGTTCTTAACCCTTGCGCTTGGGACCACTTAGGGCCCCACGTGTGCCAAGGGTAGTTCAAGGGCACGTTACAGGTCCCCGAGCTCACAGGGATAGGTGCCATTGAACTTGGACCCTTTCAGCACCATCACCAGGATTGGTGCATATGATGATTTGTTTTTGTCGACATATCGGGGGGGGGGGGGCGCACATTTTTTCCCATATTCTAGCCATAGACAGCTTCGCTGTTACGAAAAGAAAGTTTGTGATTCAACAGGCTAGTAAGCTCCGTCTTTATTAACACAAACTTCGAAAAGTACCCTTTATATTACTACAAATGGATGGCAACGACAGTGCTTAATGCACTTCGCATTCCTGGTGTGAGATGATGGTACTAATAGAGCACGCCACCATGCACTATAACTTGGTGCTTTACATGTGCCCCGGGACATACAAATTGCTGTGTTAAAATAAAGGTAAAATGAAACGTACGTAACGAAAGTCTATTCGGTACTCCTGCGCGCATTGCTGTAAAACTAAATTGAAGAAATTTAATAAGTCTGCGTACGCATGTGGGCAGATGCTAGAGCGTAACAAAAGGTAGGAATTCATGCGCCGCAACTTCTAACAAGATTGGGAACCCAATTGGCGGCTCCCCAAATTTGGCGGCAAACAGTGGTTAAACTTTTGGTGCTGTCACCGCCGTAAAACAGCGCTTGTATGCACGCTCCATATACGGTGGGGTCACTGCCCCGCTGGAACGCTAGTGTGCACTTTCCAGCGTGGATAGTTAGTAGCTTGAAGCTTCATAACAAAATAACAGATCTGAATAAAGTTAAATTGTTAGCCATAATTACATGTAAACGAGAGAAGACACTATGGAATCGTCTTACTTACGTACAGCTGGTAGCTATGGAACAGCGATGCCAGTGCCAAGTTCTTTCGCAGAAATCATTGCTGAATTAAGCCTTTGATGTGTATATGTGGCTTTCGTGTATAGCTGGGGGTCTCGACGAATTTCAGAGCGCAGATTGCGGGTATGCTCGTTAGCCCGGAAGAAAAATTAAGGCGAAGTTATTCTACAAACTGCAAACAACAAACGTTCTTAGTTAAAGGACCGATGTTAATGGTGAATCTCTCCCCAACACTGCTTGCGCTCCCGGCTGCACAGGAAGGTTAAAGCAGCCTTCGGATGAAAATCCTGCAAAGAGCCAGAACACCTTAGGTGGCTGAGTAGCATAGACTTCACTTGCACCATGGTAATAGTCGGCTCCAAAAGCAGTAGGATTCTGCGGACCTTGGACGAACATTCTACAGTGAAGCTATCTATGTCTAGTCTTCCGGGATTTCTTCGTGGCACAAGGTCGACAGAAAACTATCATCATGATTGGTTCATGCCCTGTAAGGCAGAGGCTACACGCATTCGCTAAAGTGAAGCAAAGAGTGCATACATTCTTTCGAATCACGCGTACAACATACAGAACCGCATACGTTTCAATAAAGAACCTGCTCGAAACAAGCACCCTGATCATATAATTGATGAAAAGGGGCTCCTGCGCCTACATGCAATGCGGAGCACGTAGCGCTCCCCGCATACTTTTCCCGGTAGAGCTTAATGTTGCGCAAGCTGCCGCCGCGACGGCAGCTTGCGATGTGGGAAGTGACGTCCCTCGCCTTTCGTTTATAACATAACCAGACTATCAACTGATTACAATGTTGTTGCAGCACCATTATGGAGGGCGGCATGCTGTCAAAGTTACTATTACTTCCATGATTCTAAAATAGCTTTACTGCCATTACTCTAAACCCATAAAGAATTGCATACCCCCTCAGCAGTTGTAGTGACGGTTTCCAAAAGCTTCGCTGGACATCGACCTTCTCAGGAGCGGGATGGCGAGCCAATTTTTTTCACAAGTAAATTCGTCCTCGGTGATCGTAGCCTCTTCACTGTTTTCCATATTCACAACGATAGAAACGAAAAATAAAAAAAGAAATCCACCGACGATTACGATACCACCTGATGCTGATTTTGAGCGCAGCTGTTTAAGTGTTTTGAATTCGCGATAAACTGTGGCAAAGAATTTGATTCCGAATGACAAGGTGCTCTCGGCGGCGGCGCTGAGCCTCTGCTAGAGTGGCTGGTTTAGCAGCAGCGGCGGACGAAGCATTTCCATCGGTTGCATCGCTCGTTGTTCACAAACAAAGCGTGGTAACGGGAACGCGTGGTTCGCGCGGAGCGTCTTCTGCAGCGGCGGCGTCGCAGGCGAAGTAACCCATGCGCAGTGAGTCCGAAGCCCACGCCAGCGCTTCGTTGCCGCGCTGCTCACATCCTTTGCAAGGTAAATATGCCTGGTATAGCGAAGCTTCCATAGGAGCCCATACGTTCAAAACATGGCAGTCCATCGGCGGTTCACGGGGCGTAGCGCCATCTGTATGTGGAGGGAACACTTCCGGCGGAAAAAGAAATTAATGTGACGCCATATCCGTTAAAAACAGAAGTGACATCATTTTGTTTTCGAAGGCGCGAAATTTCTTTTGTTGGCCTGCCTTTAGAGCTATATGTTCAAATGCCCCGCCATTCGACTTGATGGGGGTTTCGAGCTTTCAGCACGGAAGTGTTGGAAAAAGTGTGGCGGAAGTCACGTGCTGTTTTTCACAAATGAGCACTGGGACTCGTACCCCAAACTTCAACGTCTGTGGCGTAATGGTTTCAATACTGGCGTTTTTGCTATAGTTCGACCCTGCCGTCGGACAATATTGATAACGTTTGTTGATTTATTACGTAGTACATTGTCGAAAATAACCAGTTTACAAAGTCACGAAGCCGCTAGCAAAGCCAGAAGGACGAAGCTTAGCCAAGTCCATGTACTTCCCGTAATTTCCATGCTGGCTCAACCGCTCCCATGGCATGCTCCCGTAGACGCTGGCGTCAGAGTTCCCTCTAGTAATTAATTTATGAAACTCTACTGTTCATAGGGCGCAGACGAGGGAACACTTTTGGCGGAAGAAAAAAAAATGTGACGCCACATCCGCTAAAAAAACGGAAGTGACGTCATTTGGATCTGGAAGGCGCGAAATCTGTTTCCGTGGCCTGCCATTAGATCTGTACGTTCAAATGGCCCGTCATTCGACTTGTGCATGCGCGTGCGTTTGTGTGCGTCCGAGTTACACATAGATCCGCAACGTGACATCCCCGCCACGAACGTCGCCTGTATTCGCTCCGCCACCGAAAAACAAGAACTCAGACAAAAAGATGCGACAGTGTCCACGCCTCTCGAACCTTGAGGGTCAAGGCCACCAGAGTTCAGAGAGCCAGCCTCCTCCGAGCCCACTCGCGCCGTACAAACAACACCCGACGCGCAACCGCGGCTTGCGACATGCGTCGACGCGCGTTGCCTCGAGTAGCGACGCCTCGCGCGCGGCGTGTCACATGCCGGCGTCGCTCTCATCCTGTTGGCACATCCCCGCCTTCCTGTTTTCTTTGTCTCCGGCACGGCGGCGACAGCGATTGTCCTAAAAGCGCGAGCGCGGAGCAAAAGCCGCTTCTTGAGGCGGCGGCTGAAGCGTCTGGCAGTGCGCCGCTAAAAGCTCGCTGCCCTCGAAAGCCGGCGTGTGAAAGTTGTCATTTCGATCCCCTGCCTACAGCGAGTCTTTTAACTAAATCGGCGCAGTATGCCGGGTGTGTACTGCTGCTAGTTTAAGCTAGTGAGGCGTTCTTAGAGATCTCGCAGACATTTATCCATAAACTAGCATCCCCTGAATATAATTTACATAGTCGATGTATAGTCCATAGCGTGCTTATAAGCAGATATTGGTTGAATAGGCGTAGGTGGATTTACATGCACTGCAAACACCAACGTCCATGTTAGTTCTAAAATTTCTATACATACAAAAATAACTACTCTTTAGTGTCGGCTATTCCGAAACTCCAAATAACTTACTCAGGCAAGAATATTGAGAGAAAAATGCAATGAAGAAAAAAGAAAGAATACTTACGTGCACTAGGCGAAAACGCACAAATAGTCTCAATGTACCGGCATTAGCGCTGGCAGAATAGTCAAGAACATGGGACAGTCATCAACAACACAGGAGAGTGGTAGTGCACGTAAGTCCTTTCATATACACCGTTAATACAGTGTTGCTATTCCATCACGTAGTGAACTTTCCTTTACTATTATGAGTGTGTGTACCAAACGTCTAGCTGAATGCTTTTATTTGTTCGCTTTAATTTTCATTTTACCTGGGGTGCGATCGGAGATGGTTGTTCGGCGCGTTCGTTCGGTTACCGGCGCGCGCGATTGGCCTACTCCGCGCCGACGTCGCCAGCCGCTGGGAGCCGCCCCGTTTTTGGTGACGTCAAAATGGCGACACGCTGCTGTCAATCATCCGCCCACCGAGCATTCCGTCCGAACGCGACGGGAGTTGAGAAGTTTGGAGCGATCAAACGGCTTCGCATGGCGCGTCTGGTGGATTGGATTGGATCCAACAGGCGGCCTTTTCGGCTGCAGAATGGCACGTTCGCGAAACGCGTTTGAAGAAATGACAGAAAGTGAATTCCGGCGTCGTTTTTCTTTCTCGAAACAAATAATTCGTTGGTTGCACAGAGGAATCGACAACATCATCGGTGCCAGCGAGCCACTGGGATGTTGTCGCTGCCTCTTGAAAAGTGCGCCACTCCTCCCGTCGTTTTTTTTTCTTTTTCCTTCTCGCTGTGCGCGACACCACCTAGGGACGACGCAAAGAACCTAATAGTTATAAATTGCAGTAGTCACACGTACTGCTATTTGAAAACGTGTTTGGGCTTGAGAAGAAAAAATACATTTTTTTAGACAAAGATTTCATACAATTGGAAGACGAGAAACATTTGGCTTTGTAGTATGCTGTTTGCAAGCAGACGACAAACGACGGAGGTAAACTTCCGGGGAGGTGACCGCTTCCTGATTGGCTGCTCTCTCCGCCCCGCTGTCACAAATTGTGCACACTGCAACTTTGTGACGTTGCAGCAACTGAACAGAACGCGTATCGAACAAAATATCTCCGATCGCGCCCCTGTACGCTTAACATAGTTTATCTGTCTTACGCATATCACATGGCGAAAGGGTAGCACGCCGATGATGCACAAATCTTATATGATTTAAACATACCCAGGAGCTAAACATTCTGTGCAAGAAGAGTTTGCAAAAAAAGAAAAAAAGAAAGCTACAAACGAGAATTAAGGATAAACAACTAGGTTGCTGTCCACAAGAAACTCTCTTAGGGCAGTCAAAGCGCGTGTCCGTGTGACCGATCATCATAGACCTGTTAGTCTGAGCGCAAAGATTCATCGTTCATTGCGTTGTGAATAGTGCATGAGATAGAACTACACCGATGGCGTCCACGGTGTCACAGTCAGTATATGTGCACTTCGAGTTCGTAACCTTTCTCAGATTGTAGTGCATCATTCGCAGTGCAGTGATGCATCGCAAGCGAAAGGCCTTATACACTTTGGTTCAACTATACTGCGCACAACTTTCGTGCGGCTTCGAAGAGTCAAAACGAAAATCGAATACGGAGGACTCGCGGAGCCAGACGCGACTGAGAGAAAACACATTGGCAATATAAGTTTCTCTAGAAGAGCGTTGTGTGAACTGGGCTACTGTTAACGCTGGCGTCTGCCTTAACATCGCCAACGCAGCGTCGTCTTAGACGAGGCATAAATTGACTAACGCGCCCAGCCTTCGGCGCTGCTTTGCAACAAGCCTGGTGGTGTCGCACAGCGCTTCCTCCAAAAGTTGACCGGTCAATGCGGGGCTCGTTGTCGGAAGTTGGAGAAACGGGGGGAGGACTAATGCAACATTGCTGTCCGCTCCGGGGTGCCGAACTTCAAAGCGGACTCCGGGGACGCAGTCAATCCTTATCAGGTTCCTCGAGCGAAAGCGTGAGCTTTATGGGCAAAGGCGGCGGATCGCGAACCAGGCTACATACGACAGGAAGTTTGTGCGGAGCGGAGCGCTCCATTCGACAAGTTGTTCGCCACTGTTGCCCAATTTTGAGAAGGTCTGAGGGTGGAGGTAAAAGAGAGAGAGAGAGGGAAGGTGAAGGGGTCAGTTTTACCACCCACATTTGAAACTCGAACCTCCCAAGAGACCCGGCTTTAAAACGTCAAACCTGACTCGAACGAGGTCACTGCTCTGTCGACAATGCGGTTACGGGTTTCAAGTCGGCAGCGACGAGATTTGGCGTCATGCAGCTAGGTACGCGCGGTTCATTTCCCTGGCCGTTAATTACTCGGGATATTCTTATGCAGAGACAGGCAGCTGCCCATCGTAAAATTCTGAACACTTGTCGCAATCGATACCGAGTAGCTGTAAATCCTAGGGGAACCAGACATGCCCGGTTCGTTAACTAGAGAGCGATAGACCGATGAGGCATCGCGTTACGCAATCAAGTGTCTGCGGAGTTTCATCCGACGGTTAACTATAGTCGACATTTGGGATAGCTTCCCACCACTAACTTTTGAAAGTTTCACGCAGCACAGTTACAAACGATGACCTGTTCCTGTGAGCTTTCAGGCTAAAACGGTGTCAGCGGCAACTCTGCCTGAGCACCTTTGCATAAAATCAATGAAAGAAGTATTGCAATGCTTTTCCCAAGTACGAACGTGTGCTCAAAATATCGGGGAGAATTTTATGCACAGTGCCTGCAGTCCGCTGTTGTTTGGTCGTTCACCCCCTCTTGCATGGGTTCGTGTTAGCGCAGGCTAGAGAGTCCTTTGCTTTCTCATTTTCTCTCATTCATTTTTTTTAAAAGCAAACATACATATTTCATATAAATAAAATGGAGCCGAAAGAGGCCTACCGCTCCCACTATAACATCTCCACTGAACTCCATTTAATCCTGACCTCGCATACCTTCCGTTTAAGTTACTAATGTGCGTGGAAATTGGCTGTTGGCATTGAAACTCTCGCGGCATTTACAGTTGTTGAGGGCGAAGTAGCTAGTTCCATGTCGCAGTCACCGCGACTAATTTCGGCGGAGTGAAATACAAGGTCACGCGAGTGTTGAGATTACCATGCATGATAACACACAAAAAAATCACAAGTCCATATGGCTTCCCTTTAAAAAAAATTAAATGCTTTTAGTGATCACTAGGCGGGTGTATGCGGGCACATCTTACACATGGACCGAACTAGACGTCCCAAAGACAAGAGTAGGAGCGAGATGCCGCCGGCAATCGACTTGAAAGCTGTTTCTACTCCTAAATTCAGTGACATCACCAACGACCTCCGACATATACTTCAGCCACAGTTCACGCTACTGTGAAACTTGCCAAATTTCTACGCTTTCTGGACAGGTATACATTTCGGCGTCTGGTATTCATAGATTGGGCAAAAGACAGTAAATCAGCTAACAGTAACAGCAATTCTTACTACTTTCTTGCCTTATTCACTTCGTCGCCTTTCTAGTTAGGTTTCCTAACCAAAGTTACGAAGAAGCTAGCAATACAGTGAAGTGCCATTTGCTCGAAGATCACAACAAACCCGTCAGTTGAACGATAACGCAAGCTGCCAGCGCTGGTAGGAACCCCTGCCTGTACGCTTCCTTCGAATAGAACTTTCGTTTGAGCGAACAATTTCCCCGAGATCTCTTGTAGTTCGCGAAAGCATAGTTTCACTGCGTACGTCACAGGCGCTTGCGAAGCTTTGAATTACCATAAAGCAGACACCGAATTCGACGAGGTTACTTCCTAGTCTAGTCACGGGAAGTGACCGGCGCTCTCGAAACAAACTCTGACACTACGCGCATGTAAGCTAGCACTTAAAACTAGAATGTTCTAAGCAGTAACGCAAACGCGGGGCATCAAAGGGAATGCGAAATTCGCCCTTCTAGTAGACACAAGAAAGAACGCAAGCATACCGAAGTTAGACGCGACTATGTCGCAATCAGAAGCTCGTACCGTATTTTGTGCTGTTATTAATGCGCCATTGTGTAGAAATTCAGGTAATATCTCGTCCACTCGATTTCTATCTTTGTACTGCAAGAGAACTAAAGAAGCAAAACTAAACGAAAGTGTTGAAACAACTCGCTTAGAAAATGCCGCGACGAGGAACACGGTCCTTTCAGTCACGCTGTCGTACTGCTGTTTACTGCCGCCTGTTGTTTGCTGTAATATAGTACTCCTATTGTATCACTCCATTACTATATAAACTCGTAATGTACCTTGTATCATTCTAATCATATCGTTTGTAATTATCGTTACTTCTACTGCCGCTACAGATGCATTGGATTTAATTAATTTCCTATTTCAGTGCTTTTTATAGCACCCTCATGCTTCAATATGTCGATTTTGGTGCCGATACTACTAGTTCTGTCACCATACTCTGGTTATCCTCCCCTCTCTCTCTTTCCCAATCTAGCATTATATTTAGGATATGGGCCCCTGGGGCAACTAGATGAACTGAAACGAAATCAACATATAACTGAGGTCCACGCCGCTATACGCACGAATACGGGATCCTCTTTGCTGCCATGAACCGCTGGAGCTGGAGTCCTCCATGTGCAGACGCACACTCAGCGGCACGCAGGTCTAAACGGACAGCAGAGTTGAAGCTCAGTTTAGAGCGCGGTACATAAATGTCGCGCTCTGTGCAATGTGGCAAACGATATCGACATAAATCACATAGGCCGATGGAAGCATTCGCCCGCATTTTCCGCGATGCCGTACAAAATTAGAACACGTACTGCTCAAATAGCAAGGTCGTGCTCTAGAGATGTGTGCGTCGGGGGGAGGGGGGCTGTACGCCTTTCAATAAGTATTTTTTAAATACTGCTATTACAAAGCATTCTTTGCCTCATATAAGGCACGTTTGCGGCAGGTATACACTCCTGTCCCTCGTTTCAGGCTTCCTCAATAAATATATGAAAATGTATGCGGACCCAATGAGCATGTTGCGAGATACATTTACATTATAGGTGTTTTTTTCGTTTTTTGCCACGCAAACGGAACATTTACCAGGATCTAGCGCTGGGCTTAATCCCATAACACAAGATGTCATTACTAAAACGCGACCTCTCAACCGGCAACCCCAAAGTTTTCGGAGAACGGAATTCGCGAAGAAACGCTTAATCTCCTCGCGGCTTGACATACCAGCGTAGAGTTGAGCTGAGCTATATGTGAGCGTCGGCCACAAAAGTAAAAACTACAAGTATCGATTCGAGGGCCAAATCACTCTGGCTGCAACAAAAAATTTTCAGTGTTCCGCGCGTCTCTGTGTTCACAAAGCTATTGCGCCAGAGTGTACGAAGCACAAATTTCACACCATCTAACGTTATCACCAATTTCGTTTCGAGTGATTCTCAGAACTAGTAACGATTTCGCTCCTATAGAAACGAAATTAAGCAAAGTAGGAAGCACATGCTTCCAACCTCTCCAACATGAACCCCTAGCTAAATCGATTTATCGTTGCATTCATCGATGCAAAGATTTCTCACGCAGCGGCGCATCCGGACGGCAATAAATTATCGCAAATTACACACTTCATCTTCACTGTATAAAGAAAGCACAAACACACACAAAAAAATTACAGGTTCTCTGAAAACGGGATAGCACAGCGAGCGGATTGTCTGGTCGAAGGAACAGAAACCGGGCCAGCTTATGGCTTCCTCATAAAGGATCACCCTCCAGCTATGACGGTACGAATAATGAAAGCACAAAGACGCTTCCGAAAAAAAGTTATATCTCGCGCTTTTGTGTTGGGTCGCTATTCAGTGTCCAGGCGCGACGACCTACCGAACGACGACAGTCACTTTTTATGACTCCAGTTCACTGCACTGTACGCTTAACTCAGCTGGTATGAAAGAAGGAACACCATCGGCAAGCTCGGAAGAACGTGGTAACATGACATCTTGTATTCATCTGCCCATTGTGCATTCGACGCGCTCGCTGTCCGAGTCCACGAGAACTAAAAAAAAACATAATTTTGGAGCGCATACTCGGCACGGCTCCAAGGACGATCCCTTTCGGTAAATATTATCGTTTTCGTGCGGCGTATAGTGGTCAACCAGCCAATCACATCACCTGGTTTTACTCAACCATCTAATAAGGGCGCACTCAAAGTGATATCGTAGAAAGTAACCATCCGGTAACACGTAACACGATCTCCCACACGATGCGCATAACAAGTAGGCTCCCGTTGAGAACAACTCCAAGAGACAAACAAAATCCGTACAACTTACCAGAAGCTATCAGACTAGGTAGAGCAGCAGGCTATTGCGCCAGGGGACCCGAGTTCGATTCCAAGCCAAACCTACCAGTTAAGGCCACGTCTTTCAGCACACACCCGCCGTGGTTGCTCAGTGGCTATGGTGTTAGGTTGCTGAGCACGAGGTCGCGGGATCGAATCCCGGCCACGGCGGCCGCATTTCGATGGGGGCGAAATGCGAAAACACCCGTGTGCTTAGATTTAGGTGCACGTTAAAGAACCCCAGGTGGTCAAAATTTCCGGAGTCCTCCACTACGGCGTGCCTCATAATCAGAAAGTGGTTTTGGCACGTAAAACCCCATAATTTTTTTTTTTTTTACACAACACGTGTCTCCGGCGAGGACTGTCGACGAAGAACGTTAGGCTGTCAGTACTGCCACCTGCTGCAATCCAGACGGCTGTCGGTGAGGGAAAACGGCGTGCGTTATGAACATAGAAGCACAAGGCCCTTTTCTTTATTAACCAGACCGTGCTTCTGCCGCCGCATGCTTGCTGCCCGTCCCCTCCTCGTTCCAAAGTTTTAAAACATCCTCCATCCCGGGAACCGCCACGCTCCCTCCATTCTGTGACGTCCGACAGACTGGTGGTCCCCGCGGTCCGCGTGCATCGGTCGCGGTGTTGGAGCGTAGAGGCGCTGCTGGTACAGGCGGGGCACCCGCTCCACGTGGTCGGCGCTGGGGCTGAAGCACCGCCGCGCCGGCCGCCACTCCGCCGGCGTCATCTCAGTGATGAACTCCTCCTGCACGAACCAAAGGAGCAAATGCACGCAACTGCCCAGCAAAGATTGCACGGGCAGGGGATCTGTGCGTCAGCAGGCCGTCCGTGGCATCATCAACTACAAGGCTTGAATTCATGGCATGGCGGCATGTGGCGTTTTTGTCAAGCTTTTATGTCCTTCTTACCCTCAGCAGATCAGTGATGAACTCATCCTGCACGAACCAAAGGACAAATGCACGCAACAGTTCAGCCCCAGCAAAGATCGCACGGGCAGGTGATCTATGCGTCAGCAGGCCGTCTGTGGCGTTATCGACTACAGAGCTTGAATTCATGGCATGACGGCATGTGGCGTTTTTGTCAAGCTTCTATGTCCTTTCTCTTAGCAGAATCGGTTGCGTACATATGTTCCTTCTTCCGCAGTAAACGCTGTGTTGAAAGTTAGCGCTTGTCCTGTCTAGTCTTTGTCGATCGTCCTTTCCGCGCTATGCTTCCAGTTTAACTATGTATTACCAAGCAGCCCAAGCCTATACTCTTCTGACAGCAAATTAAGGCTTTCAATCTAATGAAAAGCAACAGCTTATTTTTCTTGAGGGGGGGGGGAGCTAATTCTCCGGGTTTCTGTGACTGGCGGACGGCACTATAACACAACAGAGAGAGAGAAAGAGAGAGAGGATAGGGGAAAGGCAGGAAGGTTAACCAGAAGGGAAAATCCAATCTAGCTAATAAAAGTGAGTATGGGGGGGGGGGGGAGTAGAGAGTCCAAAGGTAAGCGCATGCGCATAGGAGAATAAAGGAAAGGCACGTGATTGCTTGCAGCAGGCGATCATTCCACGCACATAGGACGAGGCACCCCACGGTCCAGGAATAACGTGAGAAACACCGACGGGCAAAACGGAAAGCAGTCACTGAGTTTCGCAATTGTATTCCGACGGTTACTGCCGGAACGCAAAAGTTAATTAAATTATGGGGTTTTACGTACCAAAACCACTTCCTGATTATGAGGCACGCCGTAGTGGAGGACTCCGGAAATTTCGACCACCCGGTGTGCTTTAACGTGCACCTAAATCTAAGCACACGGGTGTTTTCGCATTTCGCCCCCATCGAAATGCGGCCGTCGCGGCCGGGATTCGATCCCGCGACCTCGTGCTCAGCAGCCCAACACCATAGCCACTGAGCAACCACGGCGGGTGAACGCAATAGTTAGCATGCCTAATAAGCGCCATCGGAACACATTGAGCTAATTAGATAGCTATCGCTAGCGTTGCCAAGTGCAAGGTAGTGTCCTAATAACCTGCTCGAAGCAACCAGATTAAGGCCGTTTTTTCCCCAAGGCATTTACCATGTTAACTGACGGCAGCAGCTCAGCGACCATGGCGTTCTACTGCTGAGAACGACGTCGTCGTGGGTGTGTTTCCCAACCGCGGCGGGCGCGTTCCAGTGGCAGCGGAGAGCGAAAACGCCCTCGTACCGTAATTTAGGTGCACGCTAAAGAACTCACGGTGGCCAAAATTAACGAAGAGTCCTTCGCAAAGGCTTCCTCGATAGCCCAAAGTGCGGCTTAGGGATGTTAAACCTCCTCTTTCATTTAGCCAGTTTAGCTCATTTCCCAAAACGAGTGCGAGATTATTATGTACAAAATTTGTTTTATTAAAGTGAACAGGGTTTTTAAGAAGACATTTCAGTGAAATATACAAGGTGATCGTTTTTAAGTACAGTGAAAGCTCGTTAATTCGAACTTCAATAATTCGAATTTATGGATAATTCGAACTGTACGATTTGGTCCGGCCAAACTCCACAGAAGTGTATGTATAAAAAAGTCCGTTAATTCGAACGCGGGAAGGTTCCCTCACGGATAATTCGAACTACGCTCGCCTGGCACACTACACACTGCACTGCCTACACACAAGGCTGTATTGCCTCCGAAACGGAGAGAACGGTGAGAGAAGGCAAAATCGGAAAAAAATCTAACCGATGCGGGGTCAGCCAGAAGGCAGCGGCGGCTGCCGCCTCTCCGTTCTACGTAACCTCCGAGACTTCTTGCCCGTTGCGAATTTCGGAGGCTTTGCAAATCTTGTACAGCTGCTAATGTTGTGCGGAGATGGCACGGCAAGCACCAAAGCACAGCGAACCAAGTACGTCGCAGCTGCGCTTGCAATCAAGAACGAACGAATCTGGGCCTTCGCCACCTTCACATGTTCAGCGTCTTTGTCTCGGCAGTCTTCATCGGTTGTGCACCTCTGTTTTCAGCTTAGGAGGTATCGGCCGTCGCGATTCATTGTGATGGTGTTAAGCCTCGGCTAACGTTCGTTTTGGTGGACATCGGTGGCGTGGCACAGTCGGACCCAGAGCTTTGACTTGAAGATGGCATGTGTCCGCGGCACACGCCATCACTTTCTGACTCGCCAAATTTTTGACATGCCCTACTGCTTCCAAATCGCAGTGTACTGTTGCTCTCCTTCACTTTCGTTAGTTCGAACTTTCGTTAATTCGAACTGAAGCGGCTTCCCCTTGCGGTTCGAATTAACGAGCTTTTACTGTATTACGGAATTAAAACAGAAAGTCGGCTGTGGCAGATATAGCATATTTATATTCACTGAGCTGTATTATTCAGAGGCGTACATGAACGAGAAATAGAAACACAGATCAAATGAACAAAAACATTAATTACTTAAATAATTACGGGACATTGCAATTTACGAATTGTGGTCTTATAATTAATTTCCAGTGTGGCACCAGTTTAGAGATGTTGAGAGAGAGAGAGAGAGAGAGAGAGAGAGAGCGGTCATAAGGGAAAGGCAGGGAAGGTTAACCAGACTGAGCCCGGCAGGCTGGCTAACCCCAATCCCCTTTCCCCTGCACTGAGGAAGGGGAAGGGGGATTGAAAGAGGAGAAGGAAGAAAGAAGTTCACAGTTTGCCCTGTTACACACACAAGTGTTCATGACTGAGTCAGTCACAGGTGGTCATACAGGCTGGTGCATTTCAAGAAACGCACCAGCGCCTTGGTGGCCTTGCACACAGCAGACGCACGATGCCACCGGCCTAAAGTAAGATCTTCTCCTCCTCTGTGAAAGGAAGGGTCGTCCAAGTGTCCCAAAGCTGTATGAAGCGCACTCGTCTCGTCTTCCTATCTAGGGCAGTCACACAGGAGATGTTTTGTCGTTTCTTCGACACCACATCTGCTGCAATCAGGACTGTCCGCCATTGCAATTAGGAACGAGTAGGAGTTTGTGAAAGAAACTCCTACTCGCAGGCGGCAGAATAACGTTTCTTTCCGTCGGCTATAGCCAGGTAAAAGTTGCAGTGTCATGTGCGGATCCATGACATATAGGCGCCGATTGGTGAACTCCGCTGTGTTCCATTTTCCTACAGTAATGATATGGCCAATACCACTGAGGTACCGCACTCCATCCGTTCTCGACAATGACATCGGGGTGCTTTCGCATACATCACGTGCCTCACGGGCAGCCTTGTCGGCACTTTCATTGCCAGTAATGTTACAGCGCCCAAGTAGCCACTGAAATCCAAAGTCGCGGCCTCTGTTGACCGCATGGTGGTAGCGTAAGCGTATCTCCGCTACCAAATGTACATGTAGGCTGCGGCGCAGAGCTGATAAGAGTGATTTTAGGGCTGCCTTTCAATCATAAAACATAGCCCACTGATTTGGCGATTGTTGATGCACATATAGCGCTGCACTCCGGAAGACGGAAAGTTCGGATCATGTCGATGTTGTGATGTGGCTGATCTTGAACTTCTTCGAGATGTTAATTTCAAAAGTGTGGGATGAAAAAAACTAGGGCATTCCAGTTGCTTTTGTGCTCCAACACATTAAAAAGCGTTTTGTTAAAAAGCAAGTGGTCAAACAGTGCATCTCCACGGCGAGTTTAATGGCGCATATTTCGAAACCGGTGTCACCCTGGCAATTCACTCCAATTGGATAAGCCTTGCAAGCTGCCGGGCTATAATTCGCAAATTGTGTCGTAACATTGCAACAAGACAGCAATTGATACAATATCCGAAAAAAAAAATCCCGCTAAACCATTGCATTCGCACCACATGTCACCAAGTAACAAAAGTGGATTCTGGACGCTCTCAGATTCCGCCATATTGTCGAATTCGTCATCTTGCTCTGCTCTGATTGGCTCGCAGCTCTGGTGTTCGCGGCGGGGAAGAGACGCCGCGAACATGCGCAGCGTCGAAGCACAAACGGACAGGGCGCGAACGCGGTTGCTACATTGATCTCAACGGTGCGACGCCTGTTGTATTCCGGACACTCTACGATGTATGGGCGTGCCTGCCCGTGGTGTAGCGACTCACCACCGTCTTTGTACCACATCTCATGGGGATGCCAAAATAGACCGCCGAATTTAAATGCCTACTTAGTTAGGTATAATCAAACCAACACACTGGAGCAATGGGAGGCACAACTCGCCAGCTCAGACCCAAAGGTGCAGAAGGCCCTTCTTGGTCCCGTTCGGCTAGCGGCAGAAGCCAGTGGAGCCCTGGACTTGGGGCACCACCCATCAAGCTCCTAATCCCCTATCCCCATTTCCCCAATTCAATAAAGTTATTCTTTCTCTCCAGTGAAGCAGCTCGCCAGGCGATATCCGCGGGGTGGTCAGGCGCCGCTTGGCGACGACGGTTCAACGCCTCCCGCTCCCGCGCAACGCTCAGAGAAGACGGCCCCGGCCCCGATCTCATCCATGGCCAAGCTCGCACTGACTAGGCGCTAGTCTTAGCCAGGCGCGGCGAGTCACGTGGTCAGCCGGCAACCCAGCTCTGGAGAGCGCATGCGCAAAGCCGGCGGCAGCGGTGGCGGAGCTCGGCGCGGCGAGCCACGCGATGCGTTGCCAATGCTACGGCACAGCTGCTGCAGACAAATGAAGGTCAAATTGCTGGCAACGGCGAAACTCGCCCCAACGCGGTTAGTAAAGCTTGCGCTTTAGAACTGCCGAGAAAGGCAAAGAACGCTAATCGCATTAAATAACCGCAAAGTGGAACCCACGTGAGCGCAGGCGACAAGAGTGCGCTGAGGCTTGGCGTGCGGCGCACTGCTTGCCTATCATGGTACACGATCTTGTGCTTCTAGTAGAATTCGCGGCATACCCCTGGATTACGTTTTTTTCTTCTTTTGGATGGGCATTAAGATTGTCACGTGACATTCCCTTCTATTTTTTAATGCATTCTCATTGGAAGTGTCAAAAGGGAAGAGTGTGTGGGTTTGGGGGGGTGGGGGGTCAGGTGGGGGGGGGGCCAGGTGGTCGAGGCAAAGAGTGCACAAGAGAGTTTAGAAAAAAAAACACATATTATTGTTACGCAGGAAGACGCAGACGAAAAGCTATGTACAAGTATGTACATAACACTAAGTATGTACATAACACATAACACTATGTACAAGTAACACTAAGTAGTTCAAAAACGTGGTCTCTCCTCAGAGCACTACTCGACCCAACGCACACAAAAACGCACACAACGAACACAGTCCGCACTATCATCCACAAAGAACAAATGAATGATGACGCGCTCCTCCAAACACTGCAACAAAGATACATTGCTACAGGCCACCGACCGGAGTACAAAGAGTATCCACACGAGGAAGAAACACAATTGGACGGCAACATTACAGAGACAGAAGTGAGGGCAGCCCTACACGGCATAAGACGAAACACGGCGCCCGGAGCAGACGGCATTCACTATGCACTGCTACGCAACCTCGACGACCAGTCCATACGGCAACTCACTGCATACTACAACGACAATTGGCAAAACGGAACGCTTCCACAGGAATGGCGACACGCCGATATCACCTTAATTCCGAAACCCGGGAAACCACTGTCCCTCCAAAATCTCAGACCCATTTCCTTGACTTCGTGTATTGGCAAACTCTTCGAGCACGTAGTGCTAAATCGCCTCCAGCCTCACCTCGAAGCGAACCAATTCTTTCCCAATACCTTATTCGGCTATCGACCAGGTCTGTCTGCGCAGGACATACTCCTACAACTTAAGGAGGATGTTGTGGATGGTCCAAGTAAAGCTCAAACAAGAGCCATTCTGACGTTGGACCTCAAAGGAGCCTTCGATAACGTCTCACATGACCTCATTCTAAACAACCTTGCATCCTCCCGATGCGGAAAGCGCATCTATGATTATGTCCGAGCCTTTTTATCTGACCGAACAGCCACCATCGGCCTAGGTGATATTCGGTCGGACATCATAAAACTTTCCGGCAGAGGGACTCCCCAGGGTTCGGTTCTCTCACCCACCCTGTTCAATGTGGCGATGGCAAAGCTACCACCGCTCCTCAACAAACTTCCGAACGTGCAGCACGCCCTGTACGCCGATGATATTACAATCTGGGTGACCACAGGGTCAGACGGCGCCATTCAAGATTCACTACAGGAAGCCGTAAATATAGTTCAGGATTATGCAACAGCCGGAGGACTCACATGCGCAGCTGAGAAGTCGGAGCTCCTGCTTGTACTGAAAAAACGGAACAAGGCCGATATTCCACCAGCCATCACATTGCATCTCAATGGCAACGTTATTCCAAGGGTAGACAGGCTACGTGTGCTAGGACTTCACATACAACAGAACGGGAAGGCCACACATACCCTACACGTGCTCCGCCAACAAGTTACCCAAATAACGCACATGATAAAACGCATTACAAACCGCCGACAAGGACTGAAAGAAAAAGACGTACTCCGAATCATGCAAGCCCTCATAATTAGCCGATTAACCTACCACCTCCCCTATCATAATCTGACTCAGACTGAGATGCACCAGATGGACACCCTCCTCCGTACGGCACTAAAGGCAGCGCTGGGACTACCCCAACATGCGTCTACGCAGCTCCTACTACGGCTGGGGGTGCACAACACCATCCGCGAACTAGTTGAAGGTCATCTTAACAGCCAATTGCAACGTCTGCAACGAACAATGCAAGGTTGCCACATTCTATCCCGGCTAGGATACCAAATACCAAGAACACCACAACAGGAAAACCGCACACTTCTTCCGCTTAGCATTCGCAACAAAATTCACGTGGCCCCAATTCCCCGGAATATGCACCCTGACCGTCATAAAGGTCGACGAAAGGCAAGAGCACAAGCCCTGGCTCGCCTATTTGGCGATGACAAATCAAACACTTCAGTCCTATACACCGACGTGGCCCGCTACCCACAGAAACGCGCCCTATGTCTGGTCGTACTAGATAGTGCAGACATTCTGAGAGCTTCGGCCACGCTCAACACTGTGGACAGTGGCACGGCGGAAGAGGCTGCTATTGCCCTAGCCATCGTACACGCTTCAACCATGCCGGCGCCGGATGGACCTATCACAGTGGTCACAGATTCTCAGACCGCCTGCAGGACTTTGGCACAAGGGAAGGTGACACCCTACACACACCGCATCCTTACATCATTACACCCCACAGCGTTACACAGGGTGCGTATCGTCTGGACACCTGGACACGCCTCTCTCCATGGTAATGAACGCGCTAATGCGGTAGCCCGAGAGCTCGCTAACCGGGCGCCATTGGAAGAGCTGTCCAACCCAGACGACGCACCGACAGAACCAATGACCTACACTGAAACTCTACAATATTACAGAGACACCAGGAGACACTTCCCTCCACCACATAATTCCCTTAATCGAGAAGATGCCGTCGCGTGGCGACAACTTCAAACTAATTCATTTCCCTGCCTCTTTTATCTTCACCTCTTCCACCCCACACACTATCCCTCATACTGTCCCTATTGTGGAGCAAAACCCACAGTATATCATTGCACCTGGGAATGCCCACACCCTCCGGGCTACTCCCCTATTCCTTCACCTTCCCCTTCCTCCTGGGAGACTGCGCTGACCAGCTCAGACCCGCAAGAGCAGCGACGGCTGATCCGGCGGGCACGCGGAGTGGCGCGAGCCAATGGGGCCCTGAAATAAGGGCTCCACCCTGCGAGGAAGTCGCCCAAACTGATGATAAATAAATGTTTTCTCTCTCTCTCTCTCTCTATGTACAAGTATATTTACAAGAAAATACGCTGCGCTTGGCCAAGAGGCAACAGCGCGCGCTAGCTTCTCATCGTCGTCGTCGTCTTCGCACTGCTCGCCTTTTCGTGATCGCACATATAGTTCCGTAGCACTACCCCCGGCTGCAAAAGCGCCGTCCCGGAGCGACTAAAGATCGGACTCGGAAGCAGTGTAGTAGGCCTTGAGCCTACTGACATGCACGCCATCACTTGATGCCAGAAGAGAGGACGAGGTTGAACCCACAGGAGCAATTTCGTAAGTCACAGGCGTCACCTGGCACAGCACGCGGTAGGGCCCTGTGTATCGCGAAAGGAGCTTCTCTGAAAGTCCGACGTGACGGGAGGGCGACCACAGGAGCACGAGCGCACCAGGCGAAAACTGCACGTCACGATGGCGGGCGTTGTAATGACACTGCTGAGTGGCCTGTGAGGTCGTCAGTCGAGCACGGGCAAGCTGATGTGCATGGTCGGCGAGGGCGATGGCGTCGCGGGCATACTCGCTTGTTGAAATCGCAGCAGGAGGAAGTGCCGTGTCTAGGGGCAAGGTAGGTTCGCGACCGTACAGTAGATAAAATGGAGAAAATCCGGCAGTGTCGTGCCGGGAAGAATTGTACGCAAATGTTACGTAAGGAAGGGCAATGTCCCAGTCGTGGTGGTCTTTGGAAACGTACTTGGACAGCATATCGGTAAGAGTACGGTTTAACCGCTCTGTCAGGCCATTGGTTTGAGGATGGTATGAGGTAGTCAGTTTGTGTTGAATGGAGCAGGAACGCACAATGTCAGCGATAACTTTCAAGAGGAAGTTTCGACCACGGTCAGTAAGCAGCTGTCGCGGGGTCCATGAAGCAAGATAATGTCACGCAAGAGAAAATCCGCGACGTCAGTGGCGCAACTGGTAGGGAGAGCCCGAGTGATAGCGTATCGGGTGGCGTAATCAGTCGCGACGGCTCCCCATTTGTTCCCAGAGGATTACGTGGGAAAGGGACCGAGCAGGTCTAATACAACACGAAAGAACGGTTCTACAGGGACGGTGACTGGCTGGAGATGACCGGCAGGTAGCACCTGGGGTGTTTTTGGACGCTGGCAGGGATCACAGGCAGCAACATAGCGTCGAACGGAGCGAACGAGACCAGGCCAGTAGAAGCGGCGGCGGACGCGGTTGTACGTGCGGGTTACCCCAAGATGTCCTGCAGTGGGTGCGTCATGCATCTCAAAGAGCACAGTCTATCGTAGCTGTTTTGGCACGACAAGAGGAAGATCAGAGCCGTCAGGGAGGAAGTTCCTTCGATACAGAATGCCGCCCTGGAGGACATATCGGCAAACGGATGCGTCGGTAGGTGTTGAGCGCAGACGCTCGATAAGTGCTTGCAGCGATAGGTCTCGGTACTGCTCATCGGCGATGTTAGCGAAGGCAGACACAGAGAAAATGCCGTTGGCGCTACTACTGTCGGCGTCGTCAGGATCGTCGACCGGGTAGCGAGACAGGCAGTCAGCGTCCTTGTGTAGACGGCCAGATTTATAGGTGACAGTATACGAATATTCTTGGAGGCGTAAGGCCCAGCGACCAAGTCTTCCTGTAGGATCTTTCAGTGAGCATAACCAGCAAAGCGCGTGATGGTCTGTGACAACGGAAAAGGGTCGGCCATATAAGTATGGGCGGAATTTCGCAACCGCCCAAACTAGGGCCAGACACTCACGCTCAGTGATGGAATAGTTGCGCTCCGCGGGTGAGAGAAGCCTGCTGGCGTAAGCGATAAGACGGTCGTGGCCATGCTGGCGTTGTGCCAGTACTGCGCCAATTCTGTGACCGCTGGCATCAGTACGGACTTCGGTAGGTGCAGAAGGATCGAAATGGGCCAGAACGGGAGGCGTTGTGAGAATGTCGATTAGATGTGAGAATGCAGAGGCCTCGTTATCGCCCCACTGGAAAGGGGCGTCTTTCTTTAAAATCTCGGTTAGTGGTCGTGCTATCGCGGCGAAATATCTCACGAAACGGCGGAAGTACGAACAAAGGCCGATGAAGCTGCGCACATCCTTGACACACTTCGGAACAGGGAAGTGTGCAACGGCATGGATCTTGCCTGGGTCCGGTTGCACTCCGTTCGCGTCAACGAGATGTCCAAGGACGAGATGTCCAAGGAAGATGTCCCCGCACCTCCACCGGATATGTTACGTAGGAAGACGCAGACGAAAAGCTATGTACAAGTATATTTACAAGAAAATACGCTGCGCTTGGCCAAGAGGCAACAGCCCGCGCTAGCTTCTCATCGTCGTCGTCGTCTTCGCACTGCTCGCCTTTTCGTGATCGCACATGATGTTCCGTAGCAATATGCAGTGCATCTGACAATGGTCAGTTCCTGACCACCAACAGATGCAGTTCGCTTCTCAAAGAAGGGCAGGGCGAGAGTCAAGTGCGTTCCCGAACGCTATGCAAATGTGGTTAACGCGGTTTAAAACGGGGATCCTGGACTTCAAAGTGGTGCGACGTAAAGACTAACGTATTTCACTTTTACCACTAAATTGCCACTGTGTTTTTTTTTTTGTTCATCACTTCACGACGTCCGTGTAGCAATGCTACATCGCACTCTTGTTGGAGTGATCACGCGCGAGACGTTTCATTCTCTCGCATTCGCAGTTCAACGTTGCACGCTTACCACGCGCTCGTCACGTATTCCACTCGGCGGAGCGATCGCACGTCGCGTTGCTGCGTGGCACTTTCGATATACGGTCGCGCGGTGGCGCCGTCACGTCCTCCCTTTATCAGCCGCACGTTTAGCGCGGCGCGCAGTTTATTGGCGCGGTGAGTCAACACCGCGCTTCGAACGTCGGCCGCAGCGCAGACGCCCCGAAAGATGAGTCAACGGGGAGCGCTTCCTACACGTGAAATCAGGCCAAGTCTGATCATCAGCCCCTATGCAGGCTCGTGCACTTCGCTGTTGTGGAGAGTTATGCTCGGTCGGGAAGGAAGCGGGCGCTCGAGAAGAGGAACCTAGATTGCGCCGGTGGAAAACAAACTGCGCCACTCGCTGAAGCGTTGATACGAAGGTTCCGCGATAGCTGCCGCGTTAGGGACAGTGGAGAACAAGTAAAACGCATGGGGGCCACGTGACCCAGGAGAGCTTGGATGCGCATTTTGCTGTTGAAAAAAAGAAAGTGAGGGTGTGCATAGAGTGTGCAAGAAACTCTGTGTGAATCTGTGTGTCAGACTGTCTGCTCGTCTCGGCCCCTCCTCGACAGGCTATCCTCTCCCCGGAGTGGATGACCACCGTTAAGCTCCTGAAGAACCAAATGTACCTGGAGGCTTACATCAAGCAAGCCCTTGTGGAAGAGGCCTGTGGGAGCCTGTACTGAAGGCTCCTTACACGCAACACCTCTCCCTTTCACACAATTTTCTTCGTCCTCGATAAAATGGCGTCTGTCCTCGTTTTTTTTTTCCTTTTTTATCAACTCCGCATTTTGGCTTCAAAACAGAACTCGCGCGACCACATCGTAAACCCCCCCCCCCTCCCCCTCAGGCCCAAGCCGTTGTCCTTGCGTTGCAATTAGGTAGCACCTGCACGGTTCATCGCTTTTAGAGCGACAGCTACTGAAGGTACGAACATGTGCTCGCGCACAAACACAGAATGCGTACGCGAACGCATTCTCATCTACAGACCTCTCAAGCTGTGCTAGACGACGCTATAGGGACAATGCTGGGCGGCGGCGCTCGCAGGAGCAAATGAAAAAGGTCGCCAGGCAGCGCGGTTGCGTAGGCGTGCTGTGTGCCGTGTACGGTCTGCCGAGATTCGTGTCTCCCGTGCATTCGTCCGCACAATCCTGCCGTTCAATGTCACAACAGCCTCGAAAGCATGCAAAACCAACACCAGCCCGTGAGATTTTACATATTTCCGGGGCAGGTGGTGCAGAGAGAGAGAGAGAAAGAGGGGAAGTGTGCGCCATGAACTACGGTTGTTGGCAAGAGTCAAGTAACTCGCGCTTGTTAGCTTACGTAGAACAATTTAACGCATTCGCATGCGAAATTTTATCCGTGTCGTATCCAGGGAGCGTGTCGTGTAAGTGGGGTCCATTATTAACGGGGACACTTTAGAGTTCGAAGCTGAGTGGCCACCGCCGAACGTCAGCAGTAACGGCGTCTTCGCGATGCTACAGCGTGTGGATGCGATATCGCTACAAGTTAAAATCGGAAAACGAATGAGGAGGCACAGGATTCGTCGAAGAATAAAAAAAAAAACAAAGAAGAGCGCGAAGAAACTCGCGTGGAACCCGCTTCACAATACCAAGAGAGACGATTTTACCATCGCGCCGCACGACACTACGACTGTGACGTCCCTGAGGGGTCAGCCTCTATGATTTCACGGGTAAGCTGTTCTCGGCTCGGTGACCTTTGCATCAGCATGCAGTGTATTGCCCTCACCAAAAACGAAATCAAGTATCTGGCTGTGACGCGATACGGGCTCATGAGATGTGCGACATCATGCAAACGTTTCAATTACTTTTTGCTCATGTCTAAAATAAACAGTTCTGGCGGTTTCGCAAATAAAGCTTCGTTGAAGGCAGCCCCTGTGTTGTGTCCTTTCATTTGTCCTCGTCTTTTTTGCGGTGTGCAGAGGTGTTGATACTGAATCACCAACTCGTCCAAGCTTCCACTTTATCATGTGCTGAAGCCAACTTTATCATCAGCAGCAGCAGCCTGTCTTATGTCCACTGCAGGACGAAGGCCTCTCCCTGAGATCTCCAATTAGCCCTGTCCTGCGCCAACCAATTCCAACTTCCGCCTGCGAATTTCCTAATTTTATGCAACTTGCTACAACAGAAATGTCCCCGATCAAGTCCACGCCAAGGTAAATAAAATATACCTGGCAGCAAAGCATCAATAGAAGCCCACAAGTTAAATATATGGCAGTTCATGGGTCTTCAGCGCCATCTGTGTGACGAGGGAGCCCTTCCAGCGGAAGAAAAAAAAATGATGTGACGTCATATCCACTAGAAACAGAAGTGACGTCATATTGTTCTTCAAGGCGCGCAATTCGTTGTGTCGGCCTGCCATTACAGCTGCATGTTCAAATGCCCCAACATTCGATTTGCACGCGTTTCGAGCTTTCAGCGCGGAAAGCGACGCAGCAGAAAGTCAGCCGCGCGGGTGTCCAAAATGGCACCCCTTGCACAGAACAGACTTGCCTTGGAGGCCGAAGAAAAATTTAAAATTATGGGGTTTTACGTGCCAAAACCACTTTCTGATTATGACGCTCGCCGTAGTGGAGGACTCCGGAAATTTCGACCACCTGGGGTTCTTTAACGCGCACCTAAATCTAAGTACACGGGTGTTTTCGCATTTCGGCCCCATCGAAATGCGGCCGCCGTGGCCGGAATTCGATCCCGCGACCTCGTGCTCAGCAGCCCAACACCATAGCCACTGAGCAACCACTGCGGGTGGAGGCCGAAGAAGGCTTTGGATGTATACTGCTGGCCCCACCGACAGACGCTAAGCCCGTCCACCAGCGCAGCCGCACGAAATCAGCTAAACAATCATGTCGTAGTTGTAACTCGCCACTTTTGACTGAACAGGTTTAAAAAAAACAATGCAACTACCTGCGCAACCAAATTCACACGAACGTCGACAAGCAAAACAACACAACATGTGAGGAGGTACCTTTCTGCACACTTCAAGAGCGGCATTGCAAGTGATAGCGACGTCTACATAAATTTGATTAGACATTTTGTTTTCGTTTAATGAATCCAACTGTGTCTCGTTTTAATTAAAAACGTTTATTTTTCTTTCACGACATTCGTTCCCTCCTCACATGGTCGCGCTCCCACCGCTGCTCCCGTAACCACCCTTGCTGATGTCGGTGACAACTTGTTCTGAACCGCTATTGCGCCCGAAGCATCGCGACCACATTGGAATCGACCCTGTCCATGCTGTCAAGCAAACACGAGAAAGCACAATGCGCGTCGCACGCACAAATAATAATAATAATAATATTTGGGGTTTTACGTGCCAAAACCACTTTCTGATTATGAGGCACGCCGTAGTGGAGGACTCCGGAAATTTTGACCACCTGGGGTTCTTTAACGTGCACCTAAATCTAAGCACACGGGTGTTTTCGCATTTCGCCCCCATCGAAATGCGGCCGCCGTGGCCGGCATTCGATCCCGCGACCTCGTGCTCAGCAGCCCAACACCATAGCCACTGAGCAACCACGGCGGGTGAACGCACAAATCAACAGACGCTCAATACTCTTCGTCACTCAATACATCACTCAAAACGCTTCGACGTAGAGCTGCAGCTAACACTGCCTGCGACCGCCATGCTCACTACAGGTTTTCAAGAAGCGACGCTCTTCTTTGCGAATCTCTCCGGGTTCTTCGTGAGCGTGGGAGCTGCGACGTGGCTGTTCTCTCACCGAATAGGCCAATCGATCACAACGCAGGCCCCGCGCGTGACGTCACCACCGCTGAGTTCCTTGCACCACCACCAGATGGCGCTAGCCTCAGGGCATCCGCACCGGCGGCGGCAGTGCGGCGGGGGAAAGAAAAACCAGAAAAACACTAGGGCGCCCCGCAATGTATTGCACGTGTGTGTTTTGTTTTCAAGAAACTGCAATAACCTTTCCACCGTGCCTGAATAAAGCCTTCCGTGTCACTTTTGTGCAGAAATTCAATAAACGCAAAATCGCATTTAGACTCTCTATGCACTCGCACAAGGCTTCGGCGTACGTAGATTCCAGCTCGTTGGGTCGGCTGCTTTTCTTAAACAAGTTTCTGTGACGTGCCACGAGCTCCAAGACCCTGACATGAAGACAACTCATCGTCCAGAGGTACGGAGTGTCAGGGGCGCCACGGGAAACGCAGCACACAGACCAAAGACATCTATATAATGTTGAATTCCAATGGCGGAGTCGGATTGGCCGACGGACTCCGCGAGCGAGCACTCGACGCTGGCGTAGAGCAACGCCTCCAAATCCGCGAGTGGAACACAACCGGCGCCGCCTGAGCAAGGCGGAAGCGGAACTTCTATTGCCGAGTTACCCAGGATGACTTGCGTGTTGTCATTTTCTTCCGCTGTTTGCTCCCAGCATCGCCGTCACTTGCCTCTTCAACGCCGTTCACTTGTTCTTTTTTTTATGTGCGCAATTTATATCTCGCCAAGCGTGCAGCAGCTTTTGCTTCCTCGCGAGTTGTGACCGGTGGCAACGTTACTAGACTAGGTTCAGTTTTCAAACTCCCGTGACTGCGTGGACCCACCACCCATCTCGTGGCGCTGCTGTCGCACTTTGCTCGGTCAGCACGGCGCGGACGGGGCGACGAAGCACTGTCCGTTGTTTATCTGTTTTGGCGCGCTGTATACATGCGTGTTTTGCTGCAGTCTCGGTGCATCTTTGCGACACTCTTGTGCATTTTAAATGCCGTGTGCGTTTTGAAGAGCTTACGGGTCGTATCATCCAATTTTATTTGGTGACGCGAAAGCATATTTACGCTCCGGTCCCGCAGCGATAACCTACTGTGAATGTACAAGTCTGCTCGCAAGGGAGCAAAGCTCACGTAAATTTCAACATTGCACTTGTGAATGCGGTGCTCTGATGAAAGAAATAGTGTCAGCTTCATTTTTTTTTTCATCCCGAAATGAAGTGCTGACAGTGCGTTTATACCGTGTGTCCCAGCTAACTTTAGCCAGAGTTTTAAAATGTGTGAATGCCGCGTAGCTTGTCACAACTAAGGTAATATTGTTTGCCTTAGCTTGTAGATATTCAAATTATTTCAAATCCGCCTAGGCAATTCATTGCCACTACTAAAGGTCGAGGCTTCAACTCTCACCAACGACCGCGGGTTCGAGTGCCTTAACTATATCTTACAAACTGGGCCTTAATTAACATCGCCCTAATTGACACCAACGGTCGCGGGTTCGAAAGGTTCCCCCAATGGTCGTGGGTTCGAGTGCCTTAACTCTATTTTAATTAACTGTGCCTTAATTAACTTCGCCTAATTCACTCTGCCTTAATCCACGCTGCCTTAATTGGCGTCGTGAACTGCCTCGATTGGTTCGCTTGGGCTCCCGTGACTTTTTTGGACCATCGTGTGGTCGCGCTAACATCGCCTCATGAGTCATACCATGCGTTCGCATTAATAACTAATTAGTACTAAGCAGCAACAGCTGATTGCAACTACTGATCAGCTACTTACAGCTACTCATCAGCAACAGCTGATTAATAGAGCGCAGTGGACGGCCGGGGCTGCTGTGGCCCTCGACTAAGGACTCCACAGCGCATTCTGGGGCAGCGCAGCAGCATTTTCATAGCTACGTAAATTTCTTAAATCAATCTCCTAAACGCGATAATATACAAACATTTAAAGACGCATCCGTGAAAACATTTGCTGAGTACGTAAGTTGCGAAGTCGCAGGACCCGAGCCCCTTCGCAAACGCAGAGCTGCGTCTGCGTAGAGATACCTGCGGTGCTCCCGCCCTCTGGCGGCAAACCAAGAAACGGGGGCATCCGCGATGTACGGCGCCTACGGAGAGTTTGACAACTGAACCTAGTCTAGTAACGTTGACCGGTGGCGCCTCCCAGCAGACAAACGTGGTAAAGGAAATACGTCACGCAGAGTTCCGGTCCACTCCGCCGATTTTGGCGGAGCATCTTTTTCTGCTCCACGGAGTGACTCCGGCTCTGAATCCACTCCGACTCTCTCATTGGAACACTTTACATCCACCCTCACTCTGTCATTGGAACAAACTTGCTCTGAAACGAACAGAAAAACTTGCCCCGACTCCGCCATTGGAATTCAACATAAGTGAAGGCGCGAGGAGCCCCTAAGCTTTCGACAAAGGCTGTATATAGCGGCAAGATCTTTCACATCGGGCGATAGCGCAAGGAAAATAACGAAACAGTAGACGACGGCGTCACCTCTTGTGGATTCGCGTTTTCTTACATACTTGTGCGGTTGCCTTAAGAGCCTGTTTGGCACAGACGCATCTGCACCTTCATATCCTCACCCTTCCCTCCCCCACCTCCTTTCCCCCAACCGCCTCGTGAACATTTCATTACACCTCAAAGAAACAACCACCGCAAGAAAAAGAAAACTACAAAGAATAAGGTATCAGGTGAAACCGTCACTCAAGCCCACTTTAGGACATCGAGAGAAAGAATGAAAAACGGAGTAGTTAGCTCTGAACATTTTCGTCAGCAACGACCACTTACAAAGGATACAGAAGAAAACCGAGCGACGCTTTTTGCCGGGGCCTTCGAAAGGTGGCGGCTCAATTGCACTTCACTGAAAGGCTTTTGAGCAGCTGCCCACCCCCGCACTCGAACGTGAAGCGCACGAAACCAGCCGCGAACCTGCTCGCCCGCAGGATCAGTCCAGTGCGCCGGATCAACACACGACGTCGCCAAGAGAAACTTACGGGGGGCGAGCTGCCCTTTATTCCGCCAGGAACTATAGCACGGAACTGTCTGTCCCGGTCTGACCAAAGCTTTCACGCGCGTTTTTTCTCAAGAGGGAGATGAAAACTACGAAGGTAACCACACATAAAAGAAAGAAAAAGAAAAAACACGGCACGCTGCCGAAGCAGCTCACTCGGACAAAAACTAAATGTATAGCCGAAATGTGTAGCTCGTCTCTCACGAAAGCACTTGGAAAATGAAGTACTTCTCACGAGTAAAAAGAATGTTTTGTATTGAGTTCGATGAAACTTATTGGTGAAAAGTGACGTTCTATTTTATTACGGACAAGTGACTGCCACAACGATGTCAGCTGTTCTGTGGCTTTCACTAAGTGGGTAGATGCTTCAGGAGACCTCGAGGGTAAACAAATCGAAAAAAAAAATTTTTTTTTCTGGCCTGAACAAAAAAAAATGTTACATCGGGCACGCTCTCCCAACGTCAAGGAAAAGAACGACTCTGTTTAATGTTCGAAGACTGATAGTAAGAAAGGAGAAACAACCATAACACTTTTAAGACGGCCACTTAAGTTTTCCTTTAGCACTTTCAAACGGGAAACGAGTACACCACGCTGAAGTAAAAGATCACGGCCAATGCATGTCTCGTACAACGCACGGATAAAGAAATAGTCCACGTGGGGGACAGAAAAGTGAAGACGCAAGAAAGAGGGCTTTCAGCGGCTTTTGCGAAATAGCTATCTCTTACTGCTGCAGGCTACTGATCTAAGACACGGTGGCGTAGATTGCGGCTACAGAACCACTCATTCGTAAAGTGGCGTCTTTACAGAGTGCCGCGCGAAGTAGCCGTGAAATTGACCGGTAGTGCTTGAAGAAATTATTCCCTCTTAAGTTCATCTTACTCCGAACGACAAGGCGAATGACTCCCCCTCACCCCCCCCCCCCCCTCCACACACACACGCACCCCCAGCAGAGTCCACGCTGAGGACAGCCGATGAAGAAAGGCAAACACATGATATGACAGCATGCAGATGAGGCCGGGGCGCTTATTAGACCCCCACAGTAAGTGCTGGACGGGAATTACACGCCCGGGGCACAAAGGTTTAGCCTCGAATGAATATGCAGATGAACTCGCAGTACCGAACCACCATGGTTGTGCAATTCCCATTTTTGCCAACGTCGGTTTTCGTCACCGCGGCGCGGTTCAGCGAATTTACTTCGACAAATGACTTCGCCAAATGATCGCTGTCCCCAACGTCCGATTTCCCGTATCTCAATTTCCCTTGAAAACTGAAGTATCGGTCATTACGAGGCTATATATACGGTACCCAGCGCCCCCACTGAACTTTTACCTTCGCTGCTCTGACCTGGCTAAATCACCTTTGTGTCCTCTATGCAAATGAATCTCTGCGACATTACTCGCGGCAACACCTTATCTGCGTATTATCTGCGACAGCTTATCTATGGCCGCGGTTCGTGCTACAACGCTCTCTCGTTGCCCTCGGTCTTGTCTACAGACCACACTTGGCTGACTTGACCTCGAACGGCAAAAGCGGAAATTACAAAACCGTTTCGGTGACCAATCGCGAGGGTGACGAGTGACACGTCATGAGCGTGCGTCATCGCGACGGTCACGTGGTGCGAGTCGGATCAACCTGCAAAAGAACAGCGTCCCACGGAGCGCACTGCGAATGCGGAACCGCTCGGCCGAACCGCCAATGAGGCAACGTCGAGAATCGGGACTTTATATAGACGTCGTCTTGACGTCTAAAGTGGCAACCACGCGAGAAGTGCTTCCGACACACTTTCAGGGCATGACGCCCGTCCCGGGTGCATCCACATCACGCCGCGCTAGGACTAAGTGGCCAGTGAAATATGACGTCCAGAAGCACTAATAGAAAGTATTAGCTTGTCCGGCACTTTCTTACCGTTAGTAGTTTACAGGGATACCACACAGGTCTGCGGCTGCAATAACGCTGGTAGCAACATGTTGTGGCGCTTCGTATAATCGCAATGCCCTTATATATAGGCTTAGGTGTATGTGCGTGTTCTTGCAGAAAAAAATAACATTTAAAAAGGCAACGTGTTCTCGACTACGCCACTGGTGAAATTTTACACCAACAGCGAAGTACAATACGCTTAGATGCTCCAGTAATAGCTCTGTGTTTGTCTGGTTAAGCTGTGTTTGTTTTGTTAAGCTCTGTGCAACCAGGTAGCCCCACCGAACCAACCACTGACGTTTACGCCTCCGGTAGGCCGGTAATCGGCAAAAGGTAGGGTTGTCCGTAACTATATGGCAGTTTACGGAATACCGAGTAGCCGGAGACCGGTGTGAACAGCCTAGAGTTGCTGTATATGCCGAGTTACTGGTGCCACCTTGCGGTGTAGAATGTAAATACAGAGATAGAGAAAAATCTTCACTGCAGCGACTAACAATGCTATACTAAACTGCTGCTGCAAAACATTGACAAAGACGCAACCGCTAACGTGCAATGTTTCGCTTTAGTTCTCCTCTTGCGGGAACACCCAGGTAACAAATCGTTTCTACCGAGTAGTGGTTGGACAAAGCGTCACAAAATGTCACTACCAGCGTCGCTACAGCCACACACGTATCCGGTAAACCTACATGAGAAAAAATTTAGCTCGTACGTAAACGTTTCAGCGTCTACGGAACACCAGGTTTAGAGGTGTACAGCAGCAGCAATGCTTGCGGCGCCATCTGGTGACGCAGAGTCGAACCAGATAACGCGCAAAGCAAGCGCTGCCGTGACTGACACATTCTACGTGTGAAGTGAAAGAAGTTTATGGACAAGCTAAAGCTCTCTAATAGCGGCGCAGTCAAGGCGCAGCATGAAATGGACATGTCCACGGCGGGCAACGTCGCGTTTCACGAGGTTCTCTAAAGCCCGGTTCCCGCTTCGAGAGCGCTCGAGCGGGAACCTCGTGAAACTTTCTTTCTTTCCGGCAAATAAGCGGGAGAGAGAGAGAGAGAGAGAAATCAACAGTGCACGGCCTATCTTGCGTACGGCTGGGCGCTGCCAAGTCGCAGGCGGCGGCCGCGGCGGAGGTGGCGCTTGCAGCGTTCCAGGAAACATCGGCGTCGTGGACATTGGCACAAGAGCCTGCCACGGCGACGGGCCGGACACGGACGACGCGGAAGGCCGGGCGCGCACTGGAGTCATCGGGGGGTGCGTCTCCGCGCGCCAGCTGCGAAAAAAAAGAAAAGATAAATAAACATCCATATCAGCGCAGAGTTTTCCCTATATGCAAATTATGCTGGAGAGAACCCTGGCGCTGTGACAGTTCGGCTACCACAGGAACAGCGGGTAGTACATGGGTTTCCCTAACCTTCACTTCTGGATTCAGCTTGCTGATATCTGCTCTCTGAGAAGCAAGGTCGCCGGCGCGTACATAGAGGGGCTACTGTGATGAAACAGCCGCCGTGAAAACATCAATGGCATAATGGCAAAGAGTACAGCTTGAACGTAGAAGGTACTCGGTTCGAATCTCAGCTCTACCGAGAACAAACTGCTCCTTCTAATGAGTAAGAGACGCCTGGCCACCTGGCAGCCAGGTAGGCCCCGTGACAGCAGCGATGGCCTGTACTCCGTCTCAGACATAGCGTTCACACGTCGTCGAGGCTAGCAAGACTTCTTGCAGCAGCTGCGTTCGCAACCAGAAATAGTTTGGAGTTTCATGCCAGCAATTATGTGACAGCGTTCTTTACTTAAGCTCTTTATTTCAAAAAGTTTTAATCCATTATAATAAACAAACTGTGTAGTCAGGCTGTTAATACATTGTTCTGAGTAGTTCTCTGTTTCGTTTATCGGGCGATTCATTAGCAGCCTGTCGGGGCAGCCTTACGCGCAGGCTCCCGCGAGCGTGTGTGACCACGAGAGTTCGCGACGAAACGCGCGGAGTGATGCAGCTTGATCACAGAACTTCTTGCGTAACTTACATGCACATCATCGCGTGCCAAATACCAAACGGAGTACACGGTAGAGCATTCGTATCGACTGCAGAAGGCACTAGAATCGAATTGAAGCGCCATCGTTGAGCAATGTGTCCCTAAATCCCTTTGCACTTTGTGTTGGGAGACGCTCCGTGATCTCCCTCGCTTTTTACGTGTGTGCATCCTTTATTTACATTTCCGTCTTCCCTTACCCCTTCCCCAACGCAGGGAAGCAAACTCGATATCCATCTTCCGGTTAACCTCCGTGCCTTTTGCATCTCATGTACCTCTCTCTTAAGCGCTCCTTCTCTTCTTAGTCGTTCGGCCCCGAAGAAACACGAGTGCCAGGGCGAAGGACTTGCACAGACTTCTCGCATCTTTTTCTTTATCTTTTTTTTCAGCGATAGCTAAGTGGCAGCAGGGATCTCTCCCGCGAGGTGCCCGGGAATCCGTTTTTAATTAGCTGTGCCGCCTCGCTGGGCGAGTTCGCCTCAACGCTTAAGTACTTTGCAATGCGAAAGGGGGAACGAACGAGCGGCGGAGAGGAGAGTGGAGGCCACTGAGGGTAGACTGACCGGCAGGGCGCTCATTAGGCCCCGGTATAACACACGCAGCGCCGGTAATATAACCAGCCACGACCATGAACGATCCTGCCTATTCTATCCCTTTCTTTAGTTTCTTCTTCTATCTTTTACCGCCAATCTTCCGAGGGTGGCGCTAGCTGACAATCCGAATCGACCCGCCAGTGTCGGCTTTCACACTTGACGCCGCCACAACGAAACTTCCCAGTTTCGTAGCCGCAGTAAAGAAAGGGAAAACCACAAATACTAACACGCGGCACGAAGTTCTGGAGTTTCCAAGTCATCTGTGCTAGAATATATTTGTGCCCCGGGACCAATAAAACGATATATTGAAGTAAATGCTTGTGACGCATCCCGTCTATTATTTCGTGCGTGCGTGCGTGTGTGTGTGTGTGTGTGTTTTTTTTTTTGTTCTGTAAGACTACCATCGGAAACGTATTAGAAATAGTACGTGCGTACTGTTTATAAGGGCAAGCTCAAGCTTGGGCCCAACTCCGACGCCGCCTTTTCTAGTGCACGTAAAACGCAGAAATGCTCTTCCGAGTTAACCAGTGGGCCAATTTTAATTAACTCTGTTGCATTTGAAAGAAACGGTTAGATTCTAGTGACTTCTGGAAGCAAGATTTTAATTTATGGCTGAACTTTCTAAGAGGAATTTTCAAATCTTGGTCAAATCTTGGTTAGCTTGAAAAAAAAAATAGAAGTAACTTTACAAATTCACAGCTCTACACCAAGGACAGGCATCGCTAAGTTCTGTAAACTGCACACGTTACAACATCCAAAGCGGACAAATTTGACATATCAATTTATATTCTACATGAATTTGTTAATGTATACAAGGGTTTTGCAAACATTTCACTCACATATTAGTGGCATATTTCAGAGCCACGAATAATACATCAATTTTGTCCGCTTTAGATGTACTACTACATGCAGCTTGCAGAATTGTGACCTTATTTTTCATGGCCCATATACAAAGATAGAAACTCGATCGTATCGTTTTCGAAAAATTGACGGCCTAAATCGAAAATTCGTTGCCATCGGTCACTTAGACTAACGTTTTCTTTTGTATACAACAAACTCCATCAAAATTGGTGCAGTGGCTGCATAGAAAAACGATTTCTCCTTTTCCATTCGTTCAGACAGGAGCCACCGCCCTCAAGCTTCCTCTTAACGAAGTGCCGCACACGAGGAATATTTTCTAGTCACAGCCGCGGACAAGCTAGAGGTATATTGCGTCAATTTCTGATTGATTTCTTAGTTGTGTCGTTATAAATGTTGCACTTTTATTTATTTATTTATTTATTTATTTATTTATTTATTTATTTATTTATTTATTTATTTATTTATTTATTTATTTATTTATTTATTTATGCACTCAAGCCTGTGCGGCGTTACAGACAGGAGTGGAAGAGTGAACAATAATGGAAAAGTATAACAGCAGGTACACTTCATTACAAGAGTTCTTCAATTACAAATTTGAGGGAAGCCGGTGCTACGAGGTAGACGACGCTGGTCTTTTGGGACGAAGATCAGCGTCGACTTCTTTTTTCTATGCAAAGGCTAATACGCGGAACGTATCTGATACTGGCATTTCCATTGCCTTTCTTTATTTATTTTTCCTATATCTGTACAAGAGCGGTGCCCAACGCCGATAATGTCAGCCGCCTGGCGCTATCCCACAAGTCATTGTGACTTCAGCAGGAAGCTTCTCGAGATCCATAAGGCGAATTATTCTCTATACCGAAAACGCGAAACGTACTGGCCGATAATCACGCACGCTGAGTCCCTGATAAGTAAATGCGCATTGGACACCATCCAAATCCGGGTGCCACCCGACGCTTCAGCTGGATGTGGTACTCCGGCACCACGCGGTCGTTGAGGAGAATGAACTGGAGCAGGCCTACACAGTCTAGCGCGCCGAAAACTCTATTTTAGGTTAAGCTAAGAAAGATTTTAAATAGAGGCATATATTACCCGCTTACTACGGCGTTCCGTTTTCTACGATTCCTTCCTTGCCTCTTTTCTTCACCCTTTCCGACCCTCCTTCGTATTTCTCATTTCTGTGTTTCTGTCGCCTCCTTTCTGAAGGGTAGGCAAGCGATCTGCCCCTTCCGGTGGCAGTTGCCAGCCTGCGCCTAGCTTTTCCCTTTCCTGTGAAATGTATACATGTTTTCAAAACAAATAATAATATTAATAATAATAATAATAATAATAATAATAATAATAATAATAATAATAATCCTTCAGTGGTTAGACAACCGATCCGCAAATAACCAACGCGTCGCCGAATTTCGTGGACGTTCGCTACGAGCGAGCTTAGATGTATCGAATTGCCCGATGCGTCGAACTGTTCCTAGCGCACAAAAAGCGCGTTCGCTAAACTGTTAGAAATCGCACAAAAAACACAAGACGACAAAGAAGAGTAGGCGAGAGGAGGCACCTTATCCCGTCGTCTACTTCATGTTTGTCGCCATGCTTTGTGCCATCTCTACCAAGATTGATAGGTATACCAACCGGGGACAACAACAAGTACTACTCGGTTCCCTGTAACGTACGGACAAACATTCCGGCGCGCCAACCTGAAGGCATGGTGCAGTGGCCGCGCTGCCGCAGTCGACCCAGGCGTCGGCAGCAGCGCGGTTCCTCTTCCCCACGGGGCGGCACCGGGTTCCGGGACTGCGACAGCTTCCCGCCGGCGGGAGGAACAGGAGGAGGAGGAGGAGACGCAGGGCGCCGGCACCGCCGCTAGACGCGGACCAGCCTGCGCGGCTGCGAGCCGGTTCCACGGCACCAGGAACGACGAGGCTGAGGTGCCCGGAAGGGCGACGTGTCGTCGGTCGCCCGGCGGCCAGGGCTCGACGCTGACGACGTCGGCGGCTTCTTCGACTTCTTCCCCCTCTTCCGGTCCCCGTCCGAGCCGACGATCGCCTTCGTCTCCCTCGCACCACGGCGGCGACGGCGGCTGCTGCTTCCTGGGGGAGTCAGGCAGCAGGCTAGACGCCGGGCTCGCTGCGCGTACGGACGCGCACACAAATGCGCGCGGCGTCGCTGTAGCTGCGCCCGCTCCGGTGCACATTAACCCGCGCCTCCCACCTCCCCCAAAACGTGCGCGTGTTGACGTCGCAGGTGGTCGCGCGGGAAAACCACGTGAACGCGTAACTTCGCGCGTCTTTAGAGCGCCCTCGCGCTGTTTTTTCGACGAGTGAAGAAAGACGCGACCCCCCCCCCCCCCCCAGAGTGCCCGCGACCGGGCCGTCAAGCTCGGCTTGGCGGTCCCTACGTGGGACTAGCCGGGTGGCGCGGGGTCTCCCCTGCGTCTTCTCTGGACCAAAATAAAGTTACTTCACTCACTCACTCACCCTATCGATATGTTCAGTGAATGCTCCCCACCTTCCCGTTACCATGTGAGGGTAGCAAACCTGTTAGGCTAAACTGGTTAACCTCCCTGCCTTCCTTCTCCACTTTTTCCTCCTTCCTTACTCCCCACCTTCTTTACTTTTGTAGGCTCTCCTCAGTCAATCGGAACTTTCGTTCAGGTAGTTGGCCGACTTCGGAAGTGCGCAGGCTGCCGCGTATATATATATTGAGCGTATGAGGAGCGTGCGCGTATACACTTCGTGCAAATTGGGAATCCTGGTTAGGTCCGGTCCTCGCGCCCCACAGCAAAGCCCCCGAACAGCTGTACGCGCTCGTATGTCAACGCGCCATCGTTATCATACTAATCAAGGATTAAGGCGTACTGACGAAGCTCGCATTACGACTTACGTGCATTAGGCAGCCCACAGAGAGACGACGACGAACACAGGCGCGTGTCACGAAGGCGTTTAGCGTGTATAACTACAGTTCATGGATGCAGGGGAACAACAGGACGCACGCAGGGCCTCTGCATCCGTGTATACACTATAGTTGCGTTTACGCTAAAAGCCTTCATACTGCCGCATACCGTGCAAAGCCCAACTCACAACCGTGATGGACGCGTGTCGTCAGTCCTCTGACGCGAGAGTGGTGGTTATCGCTTTACTAGCTGACTACGAATCCATTCGTGGTGCTGCAGGCGGTATACTTATATACGGGCTTGGGAGCCGTCATCGCGTGCGCGCACTCTTTTAACCGCTCCCGGCACGGGCTTAGACGTAGCACGTACAGTCGGGGACAGAATATTATGGACCATGAAATCTAAGAAAAAGCTGAATATCTCCGCAACCTCACAACGCAATCTGGTATTTGCACTTTGGACCTCGACTAGAATATGCTAACAACGTTGTCGTGGGCAGTTTTACTGGTTACTGCTGCAGGCTGCTCGGGAATTGAACGTTTTCGGAGATCCCGTGGTCCATTTTATTCTGTCCGCGACTGTACATGCCAAGACTTTCAGGGTGAGCCCCAATGCTGTAAAGTCATCCCGATCAAGAAGGCAGTAGCTATAGCTAGCGCCCCTGCTGAGACCAAATTCTTGCAGCGCTGGGTTTAATGAAGATGATACAGCTTTGCAGTTCCACAACTCTCGATGCCCGGACTCTGGGAGCAACTTACACCACATCACCGCCGACTACGACGTGTACGAGCGAGCCCTTGTGCTCGCCTGCGTGCGCGCGTACGCAAATAACTATATATTCGTGAGTGAAAAGACAACTGACACAACATTATCTAAGTGGCACGAACGATTCGTTGGTTAAGCAATGTCTGCAAACGGCTAGATCTTACCTTTCCGACTTTTCTTTCAATTCATAGTAAGCACATAATAAAAGCGCGACAACTTCCGCAATCTAACGTGAATAAATTGTACGCGTACTATTTATTTCCTGACATTCCCATTTCCATAGGTATCGGGTAGCGTAAAAAACGAAGTAGAAAGAAAAAGTGCCCTTCCACTCTGTGAAGAAGGATGACCAGGGAGGCCGTCTAGGTAGGGCCCTTAATGGCGAACTGCACCTCCACCGAGGGCCGGGCCGGTATTGCACTATCTTCGGGATCGGCCCACGTATGGGGAGTGCTCAACGCCTGCTTCACCTCCGCCACGAGTCGGCCCGGCATCGCACTATCTTCAGGATCGGCCCACGTGTGGGGAGTTTTGTGTCTACACACGGGCACGATCCTGAGGGAACTAGCCCATAACAGCTTCACTGTAAAAACTTGGAACATGAAAAGAGAAACGGGGGAGGGGGAGGCAGACGACGGCAGATGGCGCTGCTGTCACACACGCGCTAAGCGTGGTGTGTTCGCCGCATTATCGTCCGTCCATTACTCAGCCGTACACGCACTGGTGGACAATCCGGTCTTCACGTTAGCGAGACTAACTATAGCCAGCAATGCACGGTACAGCTAAGAGCATTGCGCGGCAGAGCACGCTTGCTCTGTCGAGGCTCGCACACAAGTAGCGACGCTGCAGATAATCGCAAGGCGCGATCGCATTACCAGAGGCAGGAGCTAAGCGAAACTAACGAATAGAATGGGGGTTGGGGGGCTGCGTATAACGTAACTAACCGAGGGCTCTTAGAACGCAACGTATGCACACAGAACACCCGGCACAAAGCGGATACTTATTGCCATTTGCTGAACCAGCTAGCCTTTCTCCTTCTCTTTTTCTTTTGCTTCGTTTAAGGCGGAATATCACACACCAAGGTCGTCGTATTGCAGCGAGACCCAGAACTGGTCGGCAATAACAGCGCCCGTTCAGACATCTCGCGGGCACACGTGCGTAGAAGTACTGCCGTTCTGTTCAAGTTGTGTTCAGCTTAGTATCTGTCGGGTAAGCGCCTTTCTATCACGATAATTTTCATGCAAAAGCATACACACTGAATCGTCGAGGCAGTGTTTAACCTTACTTCAAAATGGAAGAAAAGGATCCTTTACTCGAACGTTCCATCGGCCATGTAATGCGATCGCATTTCTCAGTGTCATCTCTTGCTCGGTGTGGAATGCCTGACACGCCTATATGCGCGACTCTTGCGGAAGCACATAAGCTGTTGAACACCTTTCGTGCCTTTGTCACTGGTGCGACGTCGAGCGTGAATCTCTCTGGACAGCCTTCAACAGGCTGGACTTCAGACCCTTCTCGAAAACGAAGTACCTTGAACTATGGCGCTGCGCGTCGCTGGCTCAGGAAATAACGAGAACAATTATGCGGCAACTCAAGCCGACAGGTCCTTGCATAATGCAAAATAGAAGTGAGGCGTGCAGACAGGACACAAGAGTAGAGAAGTGGACAACACGAACGCCGACTATCAACTGAAGGGAGCACTGAGGCGAAAAATGAAAGACACAAAACTCATCTGCGCATGCTCAGGAAATGTTGAGTTTGAAATGAGATGAGTTTTGTGTCTTTCATTTTTCGCCTCAGTGCTCCCTTCAGTTGATAGTCGGCGTTCGTGTTGTCCACTTCTCTACTCTTGTGTCCTGTCTGCACGCCTCACTTCTATTTTGCATTATGTATCCTTACCAACTAGCTCAGCTTTCTGTCGTTCTAAGGTCCTTGCAATCGTTTAGAGATAGCTTGCAAGCTAAGTCAGGGACGCAGATCCTCATCGTGACGATTCCACAATATAGCGCCTAGGACGAGGTCAGTGCATCATAGTCAGTGTCACGGGTTACCTGTCTGCATAAAAAAAAATGGCTGTGGCTTAGGTAAGGTTAAGCCCAGGATGCGAAGCACACTAGCCTTTATTTTAGTTGTTGAACCGCTGTTTAGCCTGGTGAACTGCTGTTGCTTGGCTATATTTGGTTCGGCTAGACGAAGAAACAACTCATGCATTACTGCTTCGCCTTCAAGAGTGGAACGCGACAGCGTTCCCGTCGACCCGCCAAGGGGTGTAAGACAATGGGCTACAGGGCAGCGACTACGCGCCCCGCATTGGACGCGGTGAGCGTCGAGCAAAGCTGCGTTCGGTGCGGCAACGAAATGTGCGCCTGAGCAAGAGACGCACGCCTTAGAAACAGCTCGTTTCTAAGGCAACACCGCATTCACTAGAGGCGCTTTTGTACCGCTTTGAAGCATCGTACTCGTGGCTCAGTGGTAGCGTCTCCGTCCCACACTCCGGAGACCCTGGTTCGATTCCCACCCAGCCCGTCTTGCAAGAGTTGAGCCAAAGCCACTTCTCCTCTGTCGTGACGTCACGGTGTCACGTGGTTTCAAGGCGACACCGCCGCGCCTGAGGAGCTGGGTTGAGCTCTCGTAATATGCTTCGCATAAAAAAAAAAAACTGGCTGTGGCTCAGCTAAGGTTAAGCCCAGGATGCGAAGCATACTAGCCTTTATTTTAACGCGACAGCATTAAGGAGCTCGTGTCGCAGAAAAGCCGGTGTCGTCGGCGTCGGCTCAGGCGTGCGGCGCTTGCTCAGGCGCACATTTCGTTGTCGCGCCGAACGCTGCGTTGCTCGACGCTCACCGCGTCCGATGCGGGGCGCGTAGTCGCTGCGCCGTAGCAAAGCCACCTAGAAACAGTCTCTGTAGCACGCCGCAACCTTCGCTTCTCATTCCAACGAGCAGCTCTGTCTCCAGGAGGCATCTCACCTCGTGAGTGTCTAGCAGAGGCAGGCGCAGCTGCTTATATACCACCGCGACGCCGAGAGCGACGGCGCGAGTTGGAGCCCCGTTTCCCCTCCGTCGTGACGTCACGGTGTCACGTGGTATTGAAGGCGACACCGCCGCGCCTGAGGAGCTGGGTTGAGCTCTAGTAATAGAGAGTTTTAGTATAGCGTAAAACCCTTGCGTTAGCGTTAGCGTGCGACGCAACGCTAACGCAAAGAAAGACTGCACTGCGCGGCACAAGGTAGTGTTTTAGAATAGCGGAACGGAGAAAAGCGTTAACGTTAACGCAAACAAATACAGCGCCATCTAGATGTAAAGACACAAAGTACTGGAAACCCAAATCCACACAAAATGTCGAGCTTATCCAATGCCGAATCCGCAAGTGTGTCCCTAAGTCAAGCTTATCGAAAGCCACAGTCGCTGCGTTAATTACGCATGCAGGTGTTTGGTTTGAGCGTTGTTTTGCCGAGAGTCGCGAAACATACCGATTAATCTTGGCATGCTGCGATCGAGTGTTCTGTGGGACCCATATTACGTGTCCTTTTTAAGTTGGGATGACATAGACACCCTCATGCTTCGGGAATGAGAGCGACCGCGCAGGTTGTACGTGTCCTCAAGATCCACTCAACGTCGAAGCTATTCCGGAGGGGACGTTTCGCCGGCAATTTCTCTTCCAGAAAGCGGATTTCCCACTTCTTTCCAATTTTTTGCAACGGACGCCCACCTTGACGTCCATCCGAATGGGTTCAAGGCAAAAACCTCCTTCACGAGGTTCATATCGTCGTCGTTGGTAAAACGCACACGCATTGTGACCACAGCACCGACCACACTACTCTGTTTTGCCGCGGAAAATATGGCATGCATCGGTTCCACATGCGGCTTTACACCAAGCGAACGAGCGAAATACACTTGGGCGCCATCTCGAGGCGGATACAGCAAACACATTTAGCAAACCCATAGAGTTGTTCTACTAACTCTATGAGCAAACCCTCTCGTTAAGCCTACTGCGCCGCTAATCGAGAACGTATATCGTAAACAACGCCCATTTGTCACCTGTGCACCGCTGCCGAAGCATCATCACACAAATCTAAGGCGAACACGAGCATTAGTGGGGAAGGATAGAGCCTAGCAGTGCAGGCAGACGGCTCGATAGATCCGAAGCGGGCTGCTCTCACTTCGACTGGCGCCGCCATCTTGCCGTACGTAAGGCTCCCCTTGCGTGCGTTAGCGTTCAACGCTAAATCCTGAAAATAGCGTACGTACGTAAGAGCTCCAGCAGCGTTTACGTATAGCAGATGCGCAGTGTGGTGCACGCAACGCTAACGCTAACGCTAACTCTTTGCGTCTGCTGCTTTACGCTATACTAAAACTCTCTAATATGCTTCGCATAAAAGGAAGCGTAGGAGAGGCCCTCGGCTTACCGACTTTGTTGAAGACTGTTGGAGCAGAGTCAACTCCCCTTTCTTCCTCCCCAAGTGCAGGGCAGCCGACCGGTCACTTTCTTGGTTAACCTTCCTACCTTTCTCTCTTCGTTTCTCTATCTCTCCCTCGCTTTTGGAGCCTAGCGATACGCCAAAGGACGCAGCTGCTGCACCGAGCTGGTTCACCAATACGGCGCTCAGGATGACGTCAATGCAAGCCATCTATAGTATAAGCTTTCCGTACATTTTCCCGCTCGTTCTTCCTCCTTCGTTCTCTCTTTTTTTTTCATGCCTGTGTCTGTGCTCTCATACCCCTATGCAGAGTAGCCAGCCGGATATATCCCCAGGGCTAACTTCCCCGTCTTTTCTTTCTTCTATACGTATCTGTTCCTAATTGCTGACAAGGCCTCGAAGAGCGAGGACAGACAGTCCACGCCAGTGTGGGAAAGGAATATCCCGAGATTGTGGCATTCGGTGCAATGTCGGCGATTCAGTCGCAATCCGATTCAGTCGCGATTCAGTCGTTACGACTACAATCGTACTTTCCGTTACCCGCGTTCAAGTAAACCAACACACACGCCAAAGCTCAGGTAAGTGCGCCTTCCAGCGAAGTGTTCAACTTGAACGGCACTCTACCGCGTTCACGAAACAACCCAAAGTGGCACCCCCGTCGTAATCGCTTCGCCAGACAAGCGCGCTCTTGAGTGACGGGCCCGAGCTTTGAACACGGCGCTCAAGCACCACCGCCGCCGACTTACAGTGACAAGCGCATTCGACGCGGCGCAAGAGCGTAAGAGGACACGACACCTTTATACCGTGTGTCCTCGCGCTTTGTACATGCGTGCGTGCGTGCGCGCTTGTGAGAGCACGATTTGAGAAGTGGAAAGCAGGGGTGGCAGCCCTCAACCTAATTTGAGAACAAAGCTCGCCGCAGACGTGACCTCGCCACGGGTGTGACGGGCTTGAAGAAAACAAAAGCGACAAATCCGAAATCGCACGAAGCAAGCGTGAAGAGTGAAGCCGAGGAAAAAGCAGCCGCACTCTTTGCCCATCTTAATTTGCGGCCGGGGCCTGCGACTCAATTATAAAGTAAAGAAACAATAATTGCGTTACCGCTTCCATCCGTCGACGGCCGTTCCTTCCTAGTTTCATTTCCTACAGCCCCCCCCCCCCTCCCCTTTCCCCGATGGAGCGCTCTCAGTGTTCTCTTAAGGCGATTAACTCGCTTCGCCGCCCCTCCCCCTCCTTCCCACCGACCTCCTCTCAACCTTATTCGACTCGTTGGGGCGGGGGAGGGTGGGCTCTGTACGTTGTAGCCTTTGTCATGTGTACAGCAAACCACCGAACGTGCACACAAACAAAACAAAACAGACAGCAAAAGGTGAAAAAAAAAGAATGGCCCGGCGTAGCCTCCAAGAAGAGAGGGAGGGGAGGATCCTCTGCACACCGTCCCGCTGGCATGGCTGTCGAATCGGGAACGGATCTAATTTATCCCTGGCGCGCAGAAGAAACTCCGGAAGCCGGGAGCAGAAAAAGCACCGGCGGACGCTTGTCGCCGCCGCGGGTCGAGGAAGGGAATAAGGTGGACGACGGGTTCTGTGTCCAATCTCCATCTCTGGAGCCTTCATTAGTTTACTTTCTTTTTCTCACTCACTCCCTTTCCTTCTAAACTCTTTCCAGGTTCGTCCGTCTCCTCGACTTTCCTATATTCCTCAGTCGTTCTTAGTTATCGCCCTACTTTGTTCCTGATTTACCTTAATTGTCTTCTTCCGTTATCGTTCTCTTATTTTTACCGGCATTCTTTCCCGAAGCTCATCCTTCCACCGCGCATGTCTCGGTGTAATTTTTTTCTTCTTTGCAATCAGCGTATTCTCGGAATTCCTCGCAACCTCCATCTTAGCCTCCTTGAAGTTATATGCCGCCATTTTTCTTCCCGCCGTATTTATATGCCTCCTTCGCATATCCCCTCCCCCATTGTACTGCGTTTTCTTTCCGCATTCCTCCCTATGCGTTTCCCGTTCGTTCCCTTCCGACCCTTTTCTTTCGCCTCGCCTTGCTATATCTAGCTCCTGTTTCTACCCAACTCTCCGAGAACCCCGGAACAAAGCGAGAAAAGTCTAGCTCTCTCCCTCCCTTCCCTCCATTTCCCACACAGGCCAGTAGAAAAAAGACGAAAAGGGGAAAATGGGAGAAAAGGGAATAGCGTCATGGGCGTTTTCACCTGGAACTTTTCCTTGAAGCAAGGCGAGCTGTAGAGCCGAAAAAAAAAGGGAGCTTGAGTGCGAGCGAACTTTTGCAGCAGCAAGACCCAGCGGCCACGTGTGCTTTTTTTTTGCTCTATTCCCTGTTCCTATTCCTAATGCCATCCCTCACATGCCACCGCCGGAAGGCGCATGCGCAGTAGCTTCGTCTTACGCGCCGTTAGAGTGAGCTACGCGTGAGCGTATAATATAGCGCGGCGCGCCGTGGCGGGTTTCCAGGAGGAACTCGTAGAGCCGTGAAACAGCGCCGGTCGGACGGCTGGCCGACGACGGCGCCCTGCCTAATTAAAAACGCCCGCCTCCTGCCCCCCCCCCCCGCCTTTCTCATGTACCTGTAGCTCGTAGCTTACGCAGACAGGAACCGCGGTTCTTTGTCGAGTGCGGGTAGGACCTGAGCGTTTATGCTTTCAACGCGACGCATATATATATATATATATATATATATATATATATATATATATATATATATATATATATATATATATATATATATATATATATATATATATACAACGTTTTTCAACTTTTCGCATTCTTTCGGAGGACGTTTTAAGAGTGTTGGCGGTCACATTGTGGTCTGCGGTCTCCGCTTATAGTCCTTAGGGATTTTACGTTGTTTCATACGGCAACTAGAATGTAACTTGCAACGTTTGTTCGGCGAAGGATTTAATATCCGCGGCTTTTGATTTCATTGCTTCTTTATTTTATTATTTTATTGAAATATTTTTTACTGCGGGCGCATTTCTTCCGTCGCTGTCGCCGAGCGGTTCCATATTAATTCCAAGGGCGATAAGATCATCGCCGAGAGGCGTATGATGTATACGCGAGTGGAAGCGTGGCAGAGTGAACCGGATGATGGTAAAGCCCCTTAAACTTCATAAAGTAGTGCCACGCTTTGAAGAATGCCGCCTCCTCCTCGCGAGCGCTGGCCGAGGCCGACGCCGCATCGCTATTGGCCTGATAGCATCACGTGGGCCCTCGCGCCGTGTATCAGCGCCATTTTTGCTCCAGAAGCGTCTACGGAGTGGCGAGGAGCGCATGTTGGCGCCGTCGCTATGCTCGAGCTCTGTAGGCGGCGCCACGGTCGAGGAGGGAGCGGGAAAGAGAGAAGAAGCGAGGAGGAGAGAAGGCGAAGGGGGAGAGTGTCACTACGAAGTTTAAGGGGCTTTAGATGATGGCGGCTCAATTTCGCGCATGCAATGGCGGAAAGCGGGGAGGTAGCGCGCCGCCTTCCGTCACGCGCAAGGCTTCAAGGGCGGCGGTGGGGGGGCAAGAGGGGGCCGCGTTCTACTTCGGGCGGCCCAAGCGCCACGCCACTGTATCTTGAGAGCAATATGCGATGGGTACGCAATCCGTGCTGCGCTGTTTTCAAGGCGTAGTTAGCGTTGGTGCGAGCGACTGCACGAAGGTCAATTCGTTCGCTGCTGTTTTCGCGTTTCTTCCCCACAGCGTTTTTACATCGAGTTTCGGTGGTCATTGAGTGAGATGCGTTCGTGTTGGCTTGTGTGCGCGTGACACCATGCTTGTGAGTTTAGTTACACTCGCGGCCAACTTTCTGTGGCTATGAAGGGAAAGCTACGGAGGCAAAGCGCGGATTAGTGAGAGCGCTTCTGAAGAGAGCCGCGCGTTTTAATCCACCGAAGTTTAGGCTGGGGAAGACGAAACAGACACCTTGTTAGCGACAGTACCTCAATAAGATAGAACACACCACTAAGTGTGAAGGTTTACTTATTTTGTGGCTTTTGCCTGCCGCGTCTGGGCAACGCGAAACCGTTACACGTGGAAGCTGCATCGATTTCAGCGTCTGTTCCGAGCACTCAAGAGCTCTGTCAAACGCTGCCGGACTACTTGTCCCAGTAACACACGTGCAGCAGCCACGCACCTTTCCCTTAATACTCACAGAAAGTTGTCCGTGAGTACAGTATGCCTACGTTTACAAGTTTATAAGGCCGCAAAGACTACTTTCGTTACTTCCTACATCCGTTCACTAATTTGCTGTCGCAATCACTTTTTTTTTTCGGGTTAAGCGGGATGCGAAAGGCACGCGAACGTTGGGCTAACCCGTGTGATCGTAAGAGCGCCTTCTGTGCGCAATTACAACTCAAACTTTCGCGTGGTAATTTTGGCGATCACCTTCGTAAGACCTCGCGTTACTTTTCAGAGGGAGCGTCGAAGTGGACGACCGACAGCGTTCCTCGCAATGTGCGAGATGTCGAGCTTGGCACAGCGCAAGAAACGCTGACATTCATATGTACGTAGACGTTGTCCAGTGCCGAGTTACGCGAAACGTCCGCGAAATTGACCGTATGCCCTACAGCTAAAAGTACGGTCGCAATACTAACCACAGCTCCTACTCGGCGAGACAGCCGAAAACGACCCGGCAAGTCGCGCGGAGGCAGGTAAAGAAAGCTCCGCTTACCAAAACGAAAAAGAAAGACAAAACTACGGAGCGCGAGTCACGAAAATTGTGACGCAAGCGCGCCCTCAGTACGAGGGTCACTTGTAAACTTCCCCTTGTAGTCACCTACTGGGTCAACGGTACGGTAGACACGCTCGTCTACAGCGCAATGACTGTCCCTGCGGTTTCACCACACGGCAGGCAAGCACTGCCGGCTGCGCCAGCGGGAAGCGCCGCTGCAGAGTCGAAACTGACGCCACGTAGAGCACATGGGGGAACGAGGCACACGCGGTGGGAACGTTAAGGAACTGCGCGGGTATTCAAAGTCGGCGAAGCAACGCACGGGCTACGAGAAACACCTAAATCGGGAGTTCCGAATTATTTTGTATTTCTTTAGTATTTCCTCCGATGCGCACTGAAAAGGCGCTATACGCGAGCGTTCTCGAATCCTACATCCCAATCAACATAAGGCCTCAGCTGTCGCGACTTCCACTCCGTGGCGGTCTCGCGCAGCTGCGTGCTGCCATAGCCGCGAGCCGCCAATGTGAGCTCGCGGGAATGTTGCAGCTCTGTCAGCACCACCAATGCTAACAAAGCCTACGAGTTTGCGTAACTGCTATCTTGCAGTAATGCTTATCGCGGTGCGTGTTTCCCTCCCTGCTTGCGTGCTTTGAAGTGGGCCTAACTGCGCAAAAACTCCCCTCTACAGTTCCCAACATCCAGGCCTTCTATAAATTCACTGGAGAAGTGACGCAACCTGATTTCTTTCTTTTTTTTTCTCGTGGAGGGGGTCATGCACTTGATCGGCAGAGGGGACATGCTGTCGTCGCATGTCGTTTTATGCCAGGTACACTGTTACACAGGAATTTCAGTAATGAGAGCCTGTGGGCACGTGACCGGCGTCAAGCAATCACCAATTCCCATCTTATGGCGAATTCGGCAAAGAGCACCGGCGCGCACCGGGGCGCCCCGGGGCGACGATGATTGGATGAAACAGAGCATTGGGGCGCCCCGGTGCAAACCAGTGCGATTCTCCGAATTCGCCATTAGTAGATGTGTGAGCGTGTGTGCTTGCCCGCGAACATGTGAGCCCAGAGCCACCATTTAAATAAGTTATTGTATCTGTGTGTGCGTGCGTTTGTGTGTGTGTGCGTTTGTGTGCGTGCGTTTGTGTGTGTGTGTGTGCGCGCGCGTTTGTGTGCGCGCGTTTGTGTGTGTGCGCGCGTGTGTGTGTGTGTGTGTGTGTGTGTGTGTGTGTGTGTGTGTGTGTGTGTGTGTGTGTGTGTGTGTGTGTGTGTGTGTGTGTGTGTGTGTGTGTGTGTGTGTGTGTGTGTGTGTGTGTGTGTGTGTGTGTGTGTGTGTGTGTGTGTGTGTGTGTGTGTGTGTGTGTGTGTGTGTGTGTGTGTGTGTGTGTGTGTGTGTGTGTGTGTGTGTGTGTGTGTGTGTGTGTGTGTGTGTGTGTGTGTGTGTGTGTGTGTGTGTGTGTGTGTGTGTGTGTGTGTGTGTGTGTGTGTGTGTGTGTGTGTGTGTGTGTGTGTGTGTGTGTGTGTGTGTGTGTGTGTGTGTGTGTGTGTGTGTGTGTGTGTGTGTGTGTGTTTTGTGTGTGTGTGTGTGTGTGCGCGAGAGAGAGAGAGAGTGCGTTTGTGTGAGTGTGCACGTGCACTAGCTCTCGTGCGCGCGTTCGAGCTAGCTAGCGAGCGAGCGCCCTCTCAGGCCGACCGTCCAGTGCGTGTCGTCCGCACTGGAAATTTGTCCGCAGGCTTTCGGCACAAGCCACGTATACGTTTTCGTGCTGAAACATAAACGCAAAAAAAATGAAAATTCGACCCTCACCCGTTTGCGATTCCGACGACAATACCACGACGATCTCCTCGTCCTCCATCGGCTCCTCGTCGACGACAAAATTAGGGTCAGGCACGGCCTCCTCTTCCTCCACCATGGCCTCTTGCTGAGGCGACGGCGACAGCTTCTCTTCCAACGGTGGGTGCTCGCTGTGGAAGTGAAAGGGTTGCAGCTGCTGTCCGTCGTGCGACAAGGTAATCACTAAAACTGCGGTGGAGCCATAACAACGAGCGCTCATTCAGCTAGCCACTCTTTTTGTTGTTTTTACTTGCGAATGAAAATTATACCTTTTCTTTGCACTGGTTCGTGACGTGCCTTGTCTGATGCCTGTTAGGCGTCATATGTGCCTTCGAGTGTGATCTCGTGAAAAATTTTACTTACTGTAGCGTGTTATAGTTATTCCTAGCACTGACCCACGTATTCAGGCAAGTCCTTCGTGCGTTATCTGCCTAATAACTTTTTAAAAAGCAACAACAACAAAAATAAAAGGAAACAAAGAAAGGCACGAAGGTATGCACCGAAATTTCGGAGGCGACAGCCATCATTTACCAAGTGCATCTTAAATGACGCCGCAGTATACCGAGCCGTAAAACCCCTTAAACTTCTCAAGGTGGCGACAATCTCCTCCTCCGCTTTCACTCCTCGTTTCTCCTCTCTCTCACGCTCCCTCCTCGACCGTGGCGCCCCCTACACCGATCGAGCGTAGAGACGGCGCCAACATGCACTCCTCGCCAATCCGTTACGGTGGCTAGAGGCCATATCTCTGTAGACGCTTCTCGAGCAAAAATGGCGCTGAAGCACTGCGCGATTGCCCACGTGATGCTATGAGGCCAATAGCGACGCGGCGTCGGCCTCGGCCAGAGCGCTGGAGGAGGAGGTGGCATTCTCCAAAGCATGGCGCTATTTTACGAAGTTTAAGGGGCTTTACCGAGCCGCAGCAAACACGGCGGCTTCACCGAGGTACGTTGTATCTACGCTTTGTTAGCGCCCTCCTCAGCCGTGCACAGTTCAAGCGGAAACTACTGATCATAAAACACGTACGGCAGTGGCGACATGCGGAATAGTTACCCGGCCCGTTGCTGCGGAGACGGTACAACACCTGTCGATAGCACACCATGTTACAGCGCAACGAATGGGCGGGAACACGAAGAGACCACACAAGTGCTCCTTCGTGACGTCATCTCATCCCTGCACGTCAACAATCCCCTTCCGCAGCATTCACTAGCTTCCAAATTTCCGCCCAATACATACGGCTTAACTATTTCGCTCGCAGTTTCACCCACGGGCGATCGCGAAGTGTCGAAATCGCGAGTGTACACACAGTATGCACGCTCCGGCTAAGGCGACCCGCAAAGTATCTACAGCACGAAGCGCGCGCAAAGAAAGCGCTTGCTTGAAACCTGCAGGAATCAAGAAGCATGGAAGAAGCGAACGGAAGAAGAAGAAGGAAACGAAACAGCGCACCTTTGAGCCCGGCGAGCAATCTTCTGGCAGTAACTTCGCACATCAGCCAGCATGCCTGCGAGGAAGTGACATCCACACATTGGCCCGCTATACAATGACGCACAACGTTTCAGCTGAGCGTAGGCGGGCGCATGTCAAAACTGCCAACAACAACGCACATCCGCGTTTTTGTTAGCAATTCAGCGTGCTGTACACTTTCTTTCTTTTCTTATTCACCAATATAAATCGGATTCTGCACACACACAGCTGATTTCAGCAAGAAGGGTATAAATGTCGCGACATTTAGCAATAGTGCACTGGTTTGCCCTAGTTCAACAGCTACGAGGCAAGCCTGTACAAGTGTAACGGCATATACCGAACGACGTTGACGGGCACAGCGGCAATGGAAACGTCTTGCGCCGATTCGCTGTGTTGAACCTACACTATAGTTCAACCATATGATACGAGATGACATAGCACTTACCATAGGCGATACACCACGATGGCACCGAAGCGCCGAAGTTTTCAAGCTTCATTTCGTCGCTCACTGGTGCCGCAGCTGTCGGCTAGTCCCGACAGTGGGATTAGCCGACAGTGGGATTAAATGGGATATCTAGTTAGGAAAGAGAGAAAGGAGTGCAAAACGGCCAGTCCAAATTTGAACGCTGAACAAATAACAAATATATTCACTAGAGTCGAGGAAGAATTTGGCAAATGGCCAAATAAAGAGTGGGAATATTGTGAGCTTCTAAGTGTTATTAATAACACCAGGAATACGGAAAGAGAAACAACGTGTTCGTTGGAAAGGAAAAAAGAAACCGAAAAGCTGGTGGAACAGGGAGATACGAGAAGCGACCGCCGAACGACAGAAATCATCCCAAGAGCACAGGGAGACAAAGAAGTTGCAGTTGCCGCAGGATGAATTAGCCAGTAAATGGGAAATACACCGGGAGAAAAAGTCTATAGTTCAAATACTGGTGCAAGCAAAATTAAAAGGCGAAAGTGAACGTTGGTTGTCAGAAATACGTGGGAAAGAAAAGGCCGCACCTAGAATATTTTGGAACCACATAAAATTATTAGGCAGGAAGTCAACAACAATACAACAACATATCCTAGAAGACGGAAACAGACTGGAAGGAGAAGCGGTAATAAATTACATCTGAAAAATAACAGCCGAATCTTTCCAAGGCAATGCCAAGGCTGAAAGAAGAAAAAAAAGAAGCAAAAAGAAAAAAAAAGAATTTGAAGAAAAAAAGAGCATGAAGAGAGAGAGAGAGAGAGCAAATGATAAATGAAAGGTAGGGAGGTTAACCAGGACTGAGCCCGGTTGGCTACCCTACACTGGGGAAAGGGAAATGGGGACGGAAAGATTAAAGAAAGAAGAGAAAGTCCACTGGGGATATCGTTCAGTCACTCAGTCCGGATTACAAACGAGCACTCAATCCTGTATCTTTCAAATATCGCAGCAGCGCTTTTGTGGCCTTTTGTAGCTGCTATATACGAGGCCATGGTCCCAAGATCTTGTTCAAGGTGAACGGTTTTCTATCTAACTTGTTGAGAGCTGTGCAGAGATCTTGTCTTTCATTTTCAAATGATGGGCAGTAGCACAGTAGATGGTCTATAGTTTCTTCGACACCGCAGGCATTGCACTCGGCGCTATCAGCCATGCCAATCAAAAACGTATATGCATTCGTGAATGCGACGCCCAAGCGTAAGCGGCACAGCATTGTTTCCTCATTACGCGGAAGCCCTGGTAACAGCCGCAGTTGCATAGATGATCGAGGGAATGCAATCGATGTTGAGTGAAATCAGGTGTGTGCCACTTCTCCAATGTCATACGGTGCGCTAGCTTGCCTAAGTGTTGGGCTGCGTCAGTACGCGATAAAGGTATAGAAACAAGGGTTGCTCCTTCGTGTGCTTTCTTAGCAGCGTCGTCAGCAAGGTCGTTGCCGGAGATACCGCAATGGCCAGGCAGCCACTGAAACACGACGTCGTGCCCTTTAGCAATCATGTGATGGTGAAGTTCTCGTATCTCCGATACGAGTTGTTCACAGGACCCGCGACGAAGAGATGACAGAAGACATTGTAAGGCCGCCTTTGAATCACAGAATATTGCATGAAATTGCATGAAATATTGCCTTTGAATCACAGAATATTGCATGAAATTGCATGCAATATTGCATGAAGAGCATGAAAGAGACCCAGGTGGAAAAGGAGCTCGTGCTGACAAATTTAAACTGGAAGAAAGCCGAAGAGAAAATTCCTAAGCGCACAGCCACAGGGCTAGACGAGGTTCCCGTTAGGCTGATTAACGAACTAGGACCAAAAAGTAAGGAAGCTCCGGTGAAAGCAGTGGAAAAAACTTTAAAAGACTGACGAATACCAGACAGTTGGCGACAAAGTAGAATGAATTTAACTTATAAAGGTAAGGGGCAGAAAGATAGAATTCAGTCGTATAGACCGTTGACCATTACATCGGTAATATAAAGGCTAGCAATGCAAGCAATCAAATTAAAGGTTCGAGCATGGGCAGAAAATAATGGCATTTTGGGCGAAGTTCAGAGTGGCTTCAGAATAGGTAGGCGTTTAGATGATAACTTATTTGTTCTTACTCAGTGTATTAAAATATCGAAAGTAGAAAACAGACCGTTATATGTGGCCTTTTTAGACATTACAGGAGCCTATGACAATGTAGACTGCAACGTCTTGTGGGATATTCTGGAAAGGGAAGGCTTAGGTGACGATTGTCTACAGATTTTGAGAGATATCTACCTAGAAAATACCGTTTGCGTTGAATGGGAAGGGATGAGGAGCGAGGAGAGAGTTCATATCAACAAGGGACTTCGGCAGGGGTGCACTTTATCCCCACTGCTGTTTATGATGTCCATGGTGAGGATGGAGAGGGCGCTAGAAGGAAGTAATATCGGTTTTATTCTCTCACACAAACAGGCGGGTACAGTAGTAGAGCAGCAGCTTCCAGGTTTATTTTACGCGGACGATATTGTGTTGCTAGCTAACAAGCAAAGTGATGTGCGACGTCTGGCTAATATCTGTGGACATGATGGCAACAATTTAGGTTTGAAATTACGTGTTAGAAAATCAGGAGTTATGGTATTCAATGGAAACAGTGAGCAGACAGTGGCGATACAGGGCCAGGAAATACCTCGGGTAAAATAACATAAATACCTTGGTATACGGACAGGCACGTACCCAGGATTTTTTTTCGGGGGGGGGGGCCCACCACCTCCATCATCATCATCATCATCATCATCATCATCATCATCATGTTTTATGTCCACTGCAGGACGAAGGCCTCTCCCTGCGATCTCCATTTACCCCTGTCCTGCGCCAACCGATTCCAACTAGCGCCCGCGAATTTCCTAATTTCATCGCTCCACTTAGTGTTTTGTCGTCCTCGATTGCGTTTTCCTTCTCTTGGTACCCATTCTGTAACCCTAATGGTCCAACGGTTATCTAACCGGCGCACTTCATGACCTGCCCAGCTACATTTTGTCCTCTTGATGTCAATTAGAATATCGTCTATACCCGTTCGCTCTCTGATCCAAACCGCTCTCTTTCTCTCTCTTAACGTTATGCCTAGCAATCTTCGTTCGATCGCTCTTTGCGCGGTCCTTAACTCATTCTCAAGTCTCTGCCTCATATGTCAGCACTGGCAAAATGCACTGATTGCACACCTTACTTTTCAATAATAATGGTAAGCTTCCAGTCAGGAGCTGGCAATGTCTGACGTATGCGATCCAACCTATTTTTATTCTTTTGTGAATTTCCTTCTCATGATCAGGGTTCCCTGTGATTAATTGACCTAGGTAAACGTACTCCTTCACAGTCTCTAGTGGCCGACTGGCGATCCTGATCTCTTGTTCCTTTGCCCGGCTATTTATCATTATCGTCATCTTCTGCATATTAATATTCAACCCCACTCTTACACTCTCTCTGTTAAGGTCTCCAATCATTTGTTGTAACTCGTCTGCATTGTTGTTGAATAGAACAATGACATCGGCAAACCAAAGGTTGCTGAGGTATTTGCCGTCGATCTTTACTCGTAGGCCTTCCCAGTTTAATAGCTTGACTTCTTCTAAGCACGCAGTGAATAGCTTTGGAGAAATTGTGTCTAACTGTCTGACCCATTTCCCTACAGGTATCTCCCTGCTTTTCTTGCGTAGAATTAAGGTAGCTGTAGAACCTCTGTATATATTCTTACGCAAAGGACGAGCCAGTAAGACGAGAAACTATTTACAGATTATATTTACAACAACGGTTGCAGCGCTGACCGGTTAGATTCACAGCGCGAGGCCAGTTCGTTCTTCCTACTCTTTTCTGGAGTGATGGCGCCCACGCACCTTGTTCAAACAAACAAATACCAAACGCATGTAGCAATATTTTTCAAGCTTTTTACGTAAGCGTTCTGTAGTCCTTGATTACGTAGTGCCTCTAGACTGCTGGTATCTCTACTGAATCATATGCATTTCCGTAATCTATATAAGCCACATAGAGAGGCTTATTGTACTCTGCAGATTTCGCGATAACCTAATTGATGACATGGATGTGATCCATTGTAAGGTATCTCTTCCTGAAGCCAGCCTGTTCCCTTGGTTGACAAAATCCAGTGTTGCCCTTATTCTATTGGACATTATTTTGGTAAATATCTTATTAATACTGGGAGCAAGCTAATGGTCCTATAATTTTTCAATTCTTTAACGTCTCCTTTTTTGTGAATTAGTATAATGTCTGCATTCTTCCAGTTTTCTGGGACCCTTGCAGTCGATATACACTTCGTATAAAGAGCCGCCAGTTTTCTAAGCAATATGTCTCCTCCATGTTTGATTAAATGGACTGTTATTCCACCTTATCCTACCGCTCTTCATCGTTCCATGTCTTGCAGGGCCCTTCTGACTTCATCGCTAGTTATAGGAGAGTTTCCGTATCCTGTTCATTACTGTTTCTAAGTGAGGTATCGGGACTTCTCTGGGTACTGTATACAGGTCAGCTTAGAATTTTTCCGCTGCTTTTACTGTATCTTCGAGATTCCTTAGGATATTATCCCTCTTATCTTTTAGTGCATACATCATGGTTTGTCCTATGCCAGGTTTCTTTTTTACTGATGTCAGGCCGCGTTCATTTTTTTACGGCTTCTTCAGTCTTTCAGATGTTATAGTTTCGAATATCAGTTATTTTCGCCTTGTGCATCAGTTTGACAGTTCCGCGAATTGCGTTACGCTCTGCGGCCGCCAGTCCCATACAAACGCGTAGAGCGCAGGACTCTGCGATTCTAGACGTACTGCGCTCACCGAGAAAGGTTAGAAAAACACCCACATAAGCACAGCAGAGAAGTGGCTACGTGAGGTGGTTCGACCGATAACTGTAGAAGCGTCATTCAAAGCAAGTAAGTATTCTCCACTTCCGGCGGCGTTTTCTCTACTTCCTCTTTAAATAAAAAGATGTTGATCCATAAATATTCTCATAAACAACGGTTAACATTTTTATTATTCGCTTTTGCTTGCAGTTTGGTTGTTGCGCGTTGGCTCTCTCCCTTAGTAGATCGCTTAATTTCTCAACTCCTTGCGATTTTTGTTTCCGGTTTCCAATTTTGCACGAAAAGTGCGATACAATTAAGGAAAAACAGACGAGGTAACTGGCGACAGTCATCTTGCTTATGGGTTTAAGGGTTATTGCAGGGTTTCATGATGGACGCTCTTTCACATCATTTTATTACCCACCTTATCTAACCCATATCACGTGTATATGGTTCCGGGCATCGGCCAGTCGCGGCGAGCCGTAACTCAAGGAAATAATGAAGCAAAGGGAAAAGTTAAACGCAATTGGTGTTTTCTCCGGCCGCAACTCGTTCCATGAGAGTACATACCAGCTGAGTAACAACCGCATCCCTCTCCTGGTCCCAGGATCAGCCTAAACAAAGAAGGTTGAACTAACAAAAGCAACAGCTATGCGCGTGACGGTTGAATAGATGGTGACAACTGAGCGCAACTCGAGTTAATCGCGCGGGTGCGGAATCTATGAGAAAACTGTCCTTCACATTACAAGAAATGCCGATAACTACCGCCATCTAAAAGGAGTGAAAAAGGCAGCATAATGCTGACCGATGAACAGCTGCCAAGTCTCAACATTAATCTGGCGGCGCTGTAGGAATGTGTGAGGAGTGGTGGCGTGGGCGGCGAGGGGGGGGGGGGGTATGCCACTTGATTTCGGGGGGGGCCCGGGCCCCCCCGGGCCCCCCCCTGGGTACGTGCCTGTATACGGATAAACGAAGGCAATATATATATGGAAACACAGGAAGAAACAATGACAGTGAAAGGGAAGAGAAATGCAGCCATAATGAAGCACAGATCGCTATGGGGATACAAAAGGTACGAGGTCCTCCTAGGTATGTGGAAAGGTGCAATGGTTCCAGGACTTACTTTTGGAAATGCGGTTGCTTGCTTTAAATCAGGGGTACAATCAGGACTCGATGGGAACCAAAGGTCAGTGGGTCGCCTCGCATTGGGCGCTCACGGGAAGACTACAAATGAAGCTGTGCAGGGTGATATGGGGTGGACTAGTTTTGAAGTTAGGGAAGCTCGCAGTAAAATTGAGCATGAAGAACGGCTGAGGAATAAGGAAGAAGTAAGTGAACTGGGAGAGTGTTCAGGTATCTGTACAGCAGCAACATTGATTCACAGTGGAGGAAAAAGACTAGAAAGCTTATCAGCAAGTATGCGGCCTGTAGGATGGTTAGCACAGCAACAAGAAACGTCAAGCGGAAAGTCAGAGAGGCCGAAATATTCTCATGGGTGGCGGCAATGGAAAAGAAACCTGCCATGAGTAACTACTTGAAAGGAAAAAAACGAAATCAGGAAAGAAACCATTTATAACTCAAACGGAAGCTCATTACTTTTCGAAGCGAGATCGGGATGCCGTAGAACACGCACCTATAAAGCGAGATATATGAAGGAAGAAGAAGCATGTGCTTGCTGCGGTAAAGCTAGGGAAACTATGAAGCATAATTTATTAGAATGTGAAGACGTCTACCCAGCGGGCGATTTAGGCACCACTGGCCTCCGTGAAGCCCTTGGGTTCAGCGAGAGCAGGGGAAAAGTAAACATGTTCGCAATAGGGATTAATAAGAGGCGATTGGAGGATTGGTGGAATAAAAGCAGGGAAACGACAAAAAAACGGAGACGTACAAAAGCAGAGTTCGCAATAGGGGATCAGAAAATTTGGTTGCGGAAGTTCACAGCATTCTTTTTTTTTATTATTTAACCTAGTTAGGACATTAGGCAGCATAATCGCAACAGCTTGCTGGCGCAACCCGCCACCCAGTTCCAAAGGGGACGCTCATAACATCCATCTATCCATCCCGCAGGACCCGTCTGAGCATGACTACCAAATAATAGTTTCTTACAAAAAATAAAAAAATAAAAAAATGGTCTAAGTGAACGCTGGCGCTAGGGTCTGTTGCAGCTGCTGGGTTGAGCCAGTGTGGGAATGAGTTACGTGAATTTGGCTAAGCTTCCTCCTTCTGGCTTCAAACTTCGTCGCGACTTTACAAACTGATCATTCTGTCAACAACATGTTGTGTTCGAAATGCCACGATTCTCAGTGATCACGACTTGCTGCGTTTACGAAATTGCGAGTGGATGGAAGTTCAGGCACGAAGACTGGACGAGTCCACGTAGTGAACTACCATTCCGACAGAAAGGCCGAGGCGCCAAAGTTCCCTCGAGTAAATTTTTTTTTTTAGGGGGGGGGAACCCTTACGATGTCCACAGCCCTATGAGCAGTCGCGCAAAAACTGATACGATTGAAGAACTGTGCGCAGAATAGCATGAAGAAGATTAGCGTTTCAGTTTCGGCAAGTTGGCGCGGCATACGGTAACTATTGCGACATACGGCGCGAAGAGACGACGACAACGGACAACTTACTACTTGCAGTGCCCCTTGAAAGACCATGCCGCTGCCTTTCAGTCACCCCACACATTGCACCGCAGACTCCTCGTCGCCACCTTAACTATTTCAAAATTACTCTACCTATTGCTTGACCGGCCGTTCTAATGCCTCAAAAACATGCCGCCAACGACTCCCCTGAATACCTCCTAACCTTTCGCATCCCCAACACGCTCCCAAGCCCCCGTATTTCTTAAAGATTTCATTTTTCTCTTTCTTTTTCTTTCACCCCCCCCCCTTTGTTGTGTCTTGGTACGGCCCTGGCTCCCCCCTGCTTTTTTTTTCTTTTTTCCCCCTTTTTTCTGCTTCTATTTCTTTTCTTTCCTCCCCGCGTGCCCACTCTCACGCTCTTGTCCCTTCGTCTTGAGAATGAGGCTCACAGACGTCGGACGACAACGCCTGTTCCCTCTTGTAATCTCTCTCTTTAAAACCAGCCGCCAGCGACAACACCCGCACGTGACGTCACTGCACTAACCCTTTAAAACTAACACGCCGAGGATGACGAGGCCGCCTTTGACGAAGATAGGTCCACCTATCGAAACGTTGGCCAGCCTGTCTGAGGTACTTCAACCCTGTTTAAAAAAGTTTATACCACAGTGTGCCATTCCATCTGCCAGCCCCTTTCTTGTTTTTGGACTTACAGGACCAGACAGAGATGGTCCTGTGTGTCAATGTGTGTAGACGTTCTTCGTCATCATCTTTTCGCACCATTTTAACTTGCAGTATGCAGAGGAGCGCATAGGCCGGCCACGCTTGTTTTGTTTTAGTGGGCAGCCCCAAGTATTCAACCCTTCAGTTCGTGCGCAGCTAGGAGTCACCGGAGCGGTGACTCCTAGCTGAGCGTTGTATTGCAGGGATTCCGTTCGTCGATGTCTAAGTGGGCAGTTCTTTGTCCCTCGTCAACTTTAACCTACGAATAGGAAATTACTGCCGCGACTGGACGAAAGGGAAATCACACAAAAGAACACACGGAAGCATGCAGAAGCATTGCATGCTCAGCCATTCTGCCCATTCGCGTTGTACTTTTCCTGTAATAATCACGAACCGCCTGTTTGTCGTTATCTTTTGGAGGGTAGGGGGGATCGTCGGGCTACTAAAGAACGTACGCCAACAGATCAAGTACGCTACTCAGGTCCGAATAAAGAAAGAAAGAAATACAAATAAAGCAAAAAGAAACTTATAAAGCCGCAGGCACGCAAACAATGTCACTATAAGTATTTCCGTGTGGTACACACGTATTCACCATCCATATCTGCACATATGCATGAGCGCGAAAAGAACAAAGCGCCTAGTCACTCAAAAATGTTGCACTCGGGCTCAACCAACTCAGCCCATCAGCTCGTTGTATTGTGGTTTTGAGGGGCCGAGGCTCTTTATCATCTTTTTTTTTTATGCAAAAGCGTCAAATGCCCCATTGAGCGAAAAGGTCGGCGTCTATCATCCGTAGCAGCGAAACCGCACCTAAATTCCCTTTGGCTACGACGCCGCGTCGCGAGCACGCCTCGACGAAGCAGAGCGGGTGAAAGGGAACTCGATAGTGCGCTAACTGTTGCATGGCGGGACAGGTCATCACCGCGGCGCCACGTCACACTCCCGCTCTCGGAAGCCGGCGCGCGGCCCGTATCTCTCTCTCACCCCCACTGGACTTAGCCGCTGCGCGCATCGCTACTAGATACTTTTCAGTTGTAAAACTCCGCCTGGGGAGCGGCGCGAGAACGTGACCCTCTGCCGTCTCCTCTCGCGTGGTGGCGCTGCCCCAACAGTTGGCCCGGTTGGCTACGGAAGCTTCCCAAGGCAGCAGCGCACCGCCGACTCTGCCAGTTTTTTTTTTTCTTTTTGCTGCTCTTCATGGCACTGAATGTTCAAAGAATAACCTTTTTACATTGTGCACTCTAAAAATCAGCTAATAGGTGATTGAAGAGGAGAGTGAGTCTTTTCGTTTGTGGCATGTTGTTTTAAGAGAATAGGTCCGGTACAACGCCGGATTGATGAATCTAAGCATGCTGCATCGATATTCACAAAAGACGCACTTTCTTGGTTGCTACAGCTACCTTGTGACCGCTTTCTAGTTGACAGTTTGTATCCCTGGAGTACAAATGCATCCGCATAACAATGAAGAAATTCAGTACTTCGCACGTGAACGCGAACACATGCTCTGGACAACCAAGAAGAGGGAGGCAGCACCCCTCTAGATCATCTAAAACCTTCCAAAATATCTCTCCGTAAAGGCCTGCCTCATCCAGGGAAGCTGACACACTTTTGTTAGCAGTCTTCATAAAGCCCAGCATCTTCGGCGTCGGGTGCTTTAAGGAACCTTGCTTGAGACTTCTGTACTCAATTAAGTAACTGTCGCAGACAACTTCTGGGATTATAGAGCTTATGTGCGCTATGCATAGATCACATGGTGCGCCCTTTCTGACTTTCCGAATGACATATCCACACAGATAACAACCAACATTGTCCTCTATGTTTCCTCGAACATAAGTGTGCTCATTGCAAGCACATTCTGGTGAGCTGCTTGGCTCCACGCAACTTATCAACGTCGCCTCAATGGCATTGCGAAGACTATGCTTTGACTTGCAGGCTTCTCTGGTCTGTTTGAATGTGTCGTTGACGCCGACGAGCACAGGGCCTGGCACACCTTCCACACTCCCACGTAGCGCCGTTTTAACAGGTGTATACAGGCTTAGAAGGCGGAATATCTGCGCGAAGATGATTATAGTTGGATGAGACTCATCTCCACCGAAGGAACGCACTAGTCCAAAGTGAGGCTGAAAAAACATAAGGGAGTGAATTTCCTAGCAAACAGTGCAATGTGAATGCATTCACAACAAATGTGAACAGTGTGCCTTAATTACCTCCAATGGATCTTGATTTAACTTGGCTGTCGAAACATAGAGCGCACCTTGACGCAGCAGATTATCGACATTGTTTAAAGTCTACATCAGAGTTACTTGCAGCGACTCTGTCGTTTGTTATGATGCAAAAAGCTTCAGGTTCTTTTGAATTGCATTCTGTTCTGTCAAGTTTAGCAGTTCCAAAAAAAACCTTTGATCACCTGAAATGATTAGTGTAACAAGTTTATAGCCCATAGGAAATGCGCACGAAGTTCAAAGGCGGTGGTCACGTACACTATTTCGTCGTAGAATGCTAGCAAGGTTTTATTACCACAAACAAAAAAGCACGAGTAAAAATATACAAAGTGATAGGAAGGGCGCTGCACCCTCCCTAGCTATCACTTTGTCTCTTTCTCGTGGTTTTTCTTGTTTCATTGCAGGCACATTTGTTCGCAAGGCGAGCAGCATTTTCCTGGCACACAAATAAGAAACACGAGCAAAACGTGGCACGCTGCTTCACGCATCGGCGTCTCTGTCCACCCGCACAAACGTTGCTCGCGCCGCCCGCCTTCGGGCCGACATAGAGTTACTGTATATGCTACCACAGGTAGCAGAGTTGCGCGTAGGTCCGCCATCTTGCCTGGCAAGCAACCAAATCTATGCGGCGAAGCCGCACTCTGTTTTTGCAGGCGACATGCCTACCGTATAGTCGATCGACCGTGGGCGCTTTTGCATCGCTTGTGGACTACTTTTCCGCCTAATCGCAAACAAAGTGCATCGAAACAGCTGACTGAATAAGATCGTCAAGAAAAGATGCCGAGATCGGTCCCCACTGAAGCTTATGCCAAGCGTATCCGCCGAGTCCATCTGCACGCTCTCGGCGCGTTTAGGCTCAGGAATCAAGAAGTCTAACAATGATAAATCACCATATTTCAGCTTTCGCATCAGTGTCCTTAAATAAACACAAGTAGCATGAGCGCACAAACAGCACAAGTAGCGATGAGCGCCGATGTGACGCGTCATGAACACAGGTATGTATGTGCTGTCGCCGAAGGATCACAGTCCTAACCTGCGCTTCTCTGACGAAGATATATGAATAGACTGACGTGTTGACTGAAAGGCATCACTGAACTAAGAAAACGTTGCATATCCTTCGCGTGAAGAACAACAAACGGCTATCCAAATCGGTAGTAACAGCCCATACAGCGTCCCGGGTCGGTGGTTCATTTAGGACTTTTTTCGAAGTTAAAATGCCAATCGCAAATGAAAATCGGTGTTGTGGCACTTCCGAGCAAGGTACTGAATATGGACAGCAAAATTTTCTTTGTGGTACAGGCGTGAGCTTTAGTTGCTGGGCGATAGCGCATCTACCATCATTGAGCGAGACTCCTCTCTGTGAAACTAAAACTGCTTCTTCGTCCTTGACGTAGAAAATCATGCGCCGATGTTCGGTTTTTGGCGTGGCGTAGTGGTAAGGTACCGGGCTTGGGATTTGCAGGTCCGACGTTCGAATCCTGGTCGGAGGTTTTTTTTGTTTTTTTTTTATTGCGCCAAAACGCTCTCTGTTTTTTTCTGTTCTCAAAAAATATATATACGGTGTCCAGGCACCGCGTACTTAACGTGCTAGAGCTGTTTTTCGAACCAGTACCCAGTGCCTCCCAGTACGCCGCGCCTGCCCAGCACCCCACCATCCAGCGCACGGCACTGGGCCCATAATCCGGCGCTGCACTGGACACTGGGTACTGAGTTTTGCAATAGGCATACCTGATTATGGGCCAAAGCTCTCAACGTGTAGGCAGTCTTAAATATTACTGGTGAATAAATGACCAACCATTAGTATTTCGACTCTGGTACCCCATTGAATTTGCTGTAGAAACGTACCCACCTACTAGCAGGCACTGGATATCAGCCACACCTTCAAGTGCCACTTCATTATGTGCCTTTTCACTGCAGGGATTCGAAAAGTAACCTTCTGTGGGAGTGTAGTGAAAGTTTTTTTCTCACAGGATTGACATAGCTACAATATGGGCAATAATGCAAAACACAGTAAAGGCCCTTACCGAATGATAAATAACGACATTAATTCCTCTTGCATCCTGCTTCACACAAGCAGTAGTAGATGAAATATCTTTACTTAGTTGTGTAACCTCTTTTATGTTCAGAAACAGCAACCAAAGCACTGCATTATCCTGAAAATGTGAGCTGGCTTTTTTATGACAGTTCTGTGAAAGCAGTGTGGTGCATGGGTTTGAATGGGATCGAATAAAAAGCTTTTCCGCTTTCAGAGCGATTCGTGCAGACGGGAGCAGAGCACCCGGTCATTATATCATTCCGATGGGACTGCGCGGACACTGCGATGAACCAACTGTGAGATGCGCTGCGCGCGTTGTGTTGTTTCTCCGCAGCTAGCGCGCACGCGAACAGCGAACGCCAAGATCGGCCGGATTCGCTTTGAATTTGACTGGCGATAACTTGTGTCAATCCAGTTCACTGCAGCGGCGGCGGCGGGAAATACAAAAATTGGCCCGGGCATCTGCTTCTCCGCAATGCACGGTTGCTTGACTACCACGTGATGACGCTCTGCCAATAGGGGTGCTAGCGGCATGATAAAACAGACGCGCAACTCTGCTACCTGCGGTAGCATATACAGTAACTCTAGGCCGACAGTGTCGCGCGCGCCGCCCCGCGGGCGCGACAGAAAGGGGTCAGGTGCCGCGGCGGAGTTTGACAACTGAAAATAATCTAGTAACGTTGGCTGCGCGAGCCAGCCGGTCTTGTGGCCGCTGCTGCTCCCTAGATCTCGCGTCGCGCAGGACGTCGGTGGCACGCGGCGTTGGCCCCTTAGGCTACTGCTGCTGCTTGCTGGCTCGGGCAGCCCGTATACCGCTATGGAGCTTTACTCGCGGCGCAAAACTCGAAGGACGGCGCAGCGGCGTTCAATTGGACGTTAATGGTACCGCATTCAGAACTCGTGTGAAGTGCTTAGGCGTCCTCGAATTTTCATGGAAACAAAATAGTATGGTAATCCTCCTCTCCAAGGCTGGCTATATAGGAGCGGGGGAGCCTCCACAAGTCCTGTCGTATGTGCGTATTTGCAACCCTCCGATTTGCACGTAAACCTGACCGCGGAAAGCACGACGCGCTAGCGACATGAAAACGTTTAAAAAAAAAACGCAAACGAAGGAAGACCTAGGCTGAGCAGACGAATCAGGCAGTGTCATTCCCAGGCGGCACCCACGAAGTTGGTTTTCGCTAAGGAAATCGCGAATGACGCCGCCGGCACCGCTTCCGACTTATAACAGGGAATGGCTCCGCGGTCCAAGCGCGTTGTTCCCAGTGAGAGGTCGTCTGTCAAGGACGCTCTGTCCCTCGCGCCACTGTGCATACGCAGGTGCAGCGCGCAAACTCACCTCGACAGGGCAATGACACGCGGGAATGCTTTAACTCCCCCCTCTTCCCCCCCCCCCCCCCCGCCAGCATGTTAGCGCGGGCTCCTACCGAGCAATCAACGCCGCGTCAAAAACCCGTGGCGCGATTTATGCAGGCACGCACAATTTGCGGGCGGAACGCTATCCCGGCGACATCGCGAAATGCAAATTAAGCTGCCGGCACGCATGCACGCGCGCGAAGCGAAGCGGTGGAGACAACTTTATGTGTAATACGCCGCGTGCTCTTTTCTGCCAGCGAGTGTATCGGATTATTACAAAAAAAAAAAACGAGAGGATTATTAAAAAGTGGCGCAGCGATGAGGGCACACTGCATGCGCGCCTGTCGATCTCTTTTCTGCCATCCGTGTTCTTACTGCTGGGTCATAACTCCTCTCAGAATTGACGCACCCAGATAGCCCAATAACACGTTTTTTTTATTATTAATATTGAGCTATATTAAAAGGGCGCAAAGGAGAGAAATCTGAATTAGCCTATATTAAGTGCCCTTTCAAGACTTTAGTTCATTTGGCTGAAACACGTTCGCTAATAAAAGAGCAAAAAAAAGGTCACATTTTAATTTACTGAATATTGCGCCGAAAGCTGAGTACCGGCACGTTAGTATATCGTCATAGGCTGCACAGTATATCGTGGTATTTGGGCCTATATGCAGCAAAGTAAAAAAAAAATCCGTTTGCAACGTGTCACACGAGAAAGATTGCCCGCGCCAGACAATATGTCACGAAATGAAAACACGTATACAGCTGCGCTCAAATTTCGCATTAGGGAGTATCGCAATCATCGGTGATTTGTAGCAGCAGCGCTGTTCTCAGTCGAGCCTTCGCCGTCCATTGTCCCGTGTCACGCACGGGGGGTGGTTCCGGAGCTCACTGCCAGAGGACGCGCCGAGTGTAGGAGCGGAGAAAGGAGTGGAGGAAGGAGCGAAGGAAGGAGCGGAGAAAAGAGCGAGGGTAAGAGCGGAGGAAAAAATAACAGTAAAGGGGAAGAGAAATGCGGCCATAATGAAACACAGAGCGCTATGGGGATACAATAGTGCTCCGGGGTATGCGGAAAGGTGTAATGGTTTCGGGACTTGCATTTGTAAATGCGGTTGTTTGCTTGAAATCAGGGGTACAATCACGACTCGACGGCAACCAAAGGTCAGCGGGACGCCTCGCATTGGGCGCTCACGGGAAGACTACGAATGAACCTGTGCAGGGTGACATGGGCTGGACAAGTCTTGAAGTGAGGGAAGCTCACAGTAAAATTAATTATGAAGAACGATTGAAGAATATGGAAGAAAGTAAATGGGCTCGGAAAGTCTTCAGGTATTTGTACAGAAATAACAGTAATTCACAGTGGAGGAAAAGAACTAGGAAGCTTACTAGCAAGCATGCGGCCTGTATGGTAAACAACACAGCAACAAAGAACGTCAAACGGAAAGTCCGAGAGGCTGAGATAATCTCATGGATGGCGGCAATAGAAAGGAAACCTGCCATGAGTACCTACGTAAGAGGAAAAAAATGAAGGAAAGAAATCAGGAAAGAAACAATTTATGATAACTCAAAGGGAAGCTCATTACTTTTCAAAGCGAGATCAGAATGCCTTATAACACGTACTTAAAAGCAAGATATAAGAAGTAAGGAGAAGCATGTGCTTGCTGCGGTAAAGCTGGGGAAACGATGGAGCATGTAGTATTAGAATGCGAATAATGTGAAGCCCAGCGGTCGATTTAGGCATCTCTGGCCTCCTTGAAGCACTTGGGTTCAGCGAGAGCAGGGGCAAAGTAAACGTGTTCGCAGTAGAGATTAGTAAGCGGCAATTGGAAGATTGGTGGAAGAAAAGGAGGGAAACGACAAACAACGGAGGCGTGCCAAAACAAAGTCCATAATAGGGGTTCAGAAAGTTTGCTTGTGGGAGTTTATCGTGGTTTACTTTCCTTTTTTTAACATAGATAGGACATTAGCCAATGCAAACAAGCAAGCAACTCCTGATCCTTTTTGGCTCAGGGCAGGCGTTTGTCAACGTCACGCAGCGTTACGCAGCGCTGAATCTGCAACTCCTCAAGAAGGACGTCTTACAACTTCACGCAATAATCACGAAAGTCACGAAGCAGGCCCTGGGTATTCCCATAAATTCATTCACGACAAAATTACTTCAAATGGTAGTCCACAACACAGTAGCCGAGCGCGTAGAAGCCCACCTATCCAATCAAAGGGTACGTCTTAGCCAGACCAAGGCGGGCACAAGCGTCCTCCGTAAGATCGGATGGCAAAAAACACACGACACCCGACACGGCCAATTACTCGAAAAGTGGACTGAGAAGCTGGAATGCAAACCACTACCGCGCAACATGAACCCCACAAGGCACGCCGGACGACGCGACGCCCGGGCAAGAGCCTTCTCCAGGACCCTGGAGGAAGACGACACTGTCCTGTATACAGACGCCTCTCTACCCAAACGCTCCACGAGGGCAACAGTCGTGTTCACCGGGCTAGAAAAGCTGGTCAGCTGCGCATCAATCAACACTCCGTCTTCGGAGGAAGCAGAAGAAGCGGCGTTAGCCCTGGCACTCCTGCAACCTAACGTCACCAAGATCGTCACGGACTCACAAGCTGCTTACAAGAAGTACAGATCTGGCTGGATGTCCCTTGCGGCACTAAAAATAATCGGAAAAGCTACGCCTCCTAGACAAACAATCGAACTAGTTTGGGTCCCGGCCCACTCCTCAGTTGAGGGCAACGAATACACTCATCAACAGGCCCGAGCGCTCAACTCCCGCGCGGCCTAGGAGGAGGCAAGGGGGTGGCAACCCATCACCACTTACATATAGTCAAGCATTACAGGGACGGTAGGAAGACATTCCCGCAACCCCCCCCCCCCACCCCACCCAACCACTCCTTGAACAGAGCCGAAAAAACAATATACAGGCAAATCCAGACAGGTTCCTTTCCCCACCCCTGTCTCTAGAACAAAAGATAGCCTGAAAGATATAAGAACATATGTCCTCACTCCAATGCACTAGGCACCCTTCGGCACGTCATAGGAGAGTGCAATTTTTCCAAAGACCACCCCCAGCTATACCCATAACTAACCTCACTACTTTCCCCACCCTTTACGAGCGATGGGAGATCATGGTATCCAGCCCCGCCCTGCAAGACCACCTCCGACTGATCCACACGGGCCAGGCGGCCCTGGAAGCATATGGAGCCCGTGAAAAGGGAGCCAGCCCATCAGACGCTTAACGCGCTCCATTTCATTATGGGCCAGTAAAGTTGTTTCTCTCTCTCAACGCCACAGGAAATGCTGAAAGCACGAAAGGAAAGAAACTGAGGCGTAGAAAGTAAGGAGAAAAAAGAACATCAAACACAGTTTCGTCACAGTCACAGTCTGTGAGGCCGTCTGGGTGGTCCGGTTCGCTGTACTCCAGGCTCCAGTCGCCTCGGATTTCACCAAAACCACGACGATCCAATCCGCCAGCCATGCCGGCTCAAGTAAGCGCGTCGCGTCGCTCCCTGGTCTGCTGTGATCTGTCGTAGTAGCTCGCGTAGTTGAGGTGGTCGGCGTCGGCGACCGCTCGCTGTCGGAGTTCAATGTTGCTGTGATGGGGTGGCTCTAGCCGCGGACGATGTCTGTCTGAGGTTTTCCGCCAGATTTTAACGCGACAGCGTTAAGGAGCTCGTGTCGCAGAAAAGCCGGTGTCGTCGGCGTCGGCCGTGAGCGAAAAATAGCGGAAGGCAATTCATAAATAAAAACAACTTGCAAGATGGGCTGGGTGAGAATCGAACCAGGGTCTCCGGAGTGTGAGACGGAGACGCTACCACTCAGCCATGGGTTTTTTTTTCTTTATTGCCTGTTTTGTACTTCTATATCACACAACAAATGAGATTTGAGAAAACAAGACAAATTAGCAAGTTTTCAGCACCAAGTGTCAGCCTTATAGGGCTGGCTATTTTAGAATTCTTTGAGCGCGGTCAAGGGTTCCACCCTTGACAGCCACGCAGGTACACAATCTTGTGCTTTCTGAATTTCCACAAATCTCGACATGCATTCTCGGAAAAGCATTCGTGCAGGCCGAGCATCCGGATCGCAGTGATAGCCCGCCATACGGGCGCGCCATAGACAGTGAAGGCCAACTAGCATAATAAAGTCAAATGGCAGTCCATCATCGTTTTCTATAGATAAATATCTAATACCCTGTGGATCTAAAGGAAAGTCCTTTTTGATAGTCCTCTGAAGTACATCCCAAAAGAAGACACCCGCCCAACAATCTAGAAATACATGATCTATAGTTTCTGGTTTCTTACAGATCAAGCAATGCGAGCCCCAGGGCAAGAAAAAACCACGATCTTCTAAAAAGGTTTTGACATTCAGCGTACCCGTGTGAAGCTTAAAAAAGAAAGACTTGGTCTCTGGCGTTACTGGTATTCTTTTCACCCGCTTAAGCACGTCTTGCCCTTGGCCTCCACTGTATATGGCCCTGTAGATTGGCACAGGGAGAACTACATCGCATACATCTTTGTACAATGTTTTACGTTTCACTGAAAAAAGGTACTCATTTGAAAATCTAACGGACAAAAACCGTACACTTAAAATAACTTCTCTAAGGACTCCACAAACAGGACCGCTCATATTGTCTGTGCAGACTACATAGCTAGGTAACGCGCTCCTTAGCCTCACTTGGCACACCGTGCGCAAGAAAGGATCGCTTAAGTCGCGGAAAAATAAAAACCGGTTTACGACCTGTCGTATAAAAAGGTGCGTCATTCCCAAACCTCCGTCTTTAACTCGCCTAAACAAATTCGTTCGACTGCATCGTTCCCAATTCGAGGCCCACACAAATACTGCGAATACTCGGTGCAACTTCTGTATATTTACCCTTGAACAATGCAATACCTGCATTACATACCATATTTTTGCGACAAAAAATAGATTGCAGACTGTAGCTCTTGCAAACATTGACAGATGTTCACCTTTCCACTTGTTCGCTTTCATCTGTGTTTCTCTTGTTTGATCTTGCCAATACTCATCGTTATTTTTGTAATATTCCAGTGGGACGCCTAGGCATTTAACGGGTGTCGTCAGCCACTTGACATTGGCAAAAGTGACAGGGGTGGAAGGCCATTCTCCGTGCCAGAAGCCAAGACACTTTCCCCAGTTTACCATGCTTCCAGTTACCTTGCCAAAACCCTTCACTACAGCGATAGCTGCAGCTACACTCTCTTTATCTGTACAACAAACTGCGACGTCATCCGCATACGCCAGAATTTTAACTTCCGATGCATTTAATCTGAAGCCGTGAATGTTGCTGCTTTCAATGATCGCTAGGCACATTGTTTCTATGTATATACTGAACAGAAGGGGACTCAGGGGGCAGCCCTGGCGTACAGAACGCTTTAGGTTAATGGGGGCCCCCACTGACTTGTTAACAATGAATCGCGTCGTGCAGTTCCGGTACGCCAAAGCTACCCCATCTCTAATGATGGATCCGACATTAATGTGGTCAAGGATGTCAAGCAAAATACCACGAGGTACACAATCAAAAGCTTTCTCGAGATCGAGCTGTAGAATTGCTACCCCTGCTTGCATAATGTCGCAGCACTCCAGCACACACCGCATCTTATGTATATTAGTCACAATCGAACGCCCCATAATTCCACATGTTTGGTGAGGACCAACCAATTCCTTAATTACTTTCTGTAGCCGCCTTCCTAGCACTTTCATCAAGATTTTATAATCACAGTTAGTTAATGATATAGGCCTGTATGAGGAAACCAATTTTAACTTCTCTGTCTCTTCTGTCTTTGGTATTAATACAGTATGAGCTTCCCCAAAAGACCGGGGCAGGACATTTAGTTCGTAAGCCTCATTAAAAAGAACTGTAAGCAGATGAGACAATTCTTTTTTAAACGTTTTGTAAAACGAAGCGCTCAGACCATCAGGCCCTGGCGACTTGCCGAGATTCAGGTTATCTATAGCCTTTTCTACTTCCGTTTGTGATATGGGTGATTCCAACTCTGTTCTGGTGTCATCTTGCAGTCGTGGCATTCTCTCAAGAAATTCTTCTTTAAACCTCTCTGCATTCACAGGTCTAGAAGCAAAAAGCGCTTTGTAATGTCGAGCAAAAGCACGTCCTATGCTGTCATTGTCTGTCATTACTATCCCGTTATCTTCAATAACATCTATATGGTTCCGCCGGGCGCGACATTTTTCGAGTCCAAGTGAGCGTTTTGTTGGACATTCATCTATAGCCATCGCTTCTACCCTGGCTCTCAATTGCGCTCCGCGATAACGGTTCTCATCATAAAGGAGCTCGTGTCGCAGAAAAGCCGGTGTCGTCGGCGTCGGCCGTGAGCGAAAAATAGCGGAAGGCAATTCATAAATAAAAACAACTTGCAAGATGGGCTGGGTGAGAATCGAACCAGGGTCTCCGGAGTGTGAGACGGAGACGCTACCACTCAGCCATGGGTTCCATGGTTCAAACCGCGACAAAAGTGCCTCTAGTGAATACGGTGTTGCCTTAGAAACGTGTCGTAGAAAGTTGTACTGCGGTGTACATCGGTAATTATGAGCATGTATATTGCAGAAGTCGCAGTTAAACGCGTAGCGAAGTATGTTTCCGCTACATTTCTTCTGCGCTTGACGCACTTGCAGAGCCATCTTGCGGCAAACACAGAAGACAATGTACGCAATATACGGTGCTGCCCCGACAGGTGGCGCGCCACTCGCCCGTTTCTTAAAGCCCCTCAATTTTCCAAAAGTAGCGCCATTCTTAGATCTTTCCGCCACCCCGCTCACCCAGGCGCTTCCTCCTCCACTCCTCCTGTCGCCCCAGCCTCCTCCGCTCCCCCATTGGCCAATCTGTGTCACGTGAAAGCGGGCCCCGCGCTTTTGTATATTTTTTTCTTTCCGGCGCAGAGCAGGCGCCGCGCTTTTGTATATCTTTTCTTTCCAGCGCGCTGCGACCGCCAATCTTGGGCCTGCGACCCCCATTCTTGGGTCTGCGCGACGAAGTACGGCAGGCGGTTTGAAGGAGCGCGGTAGTTTTATACAATGTGTTAGGGCCGAGTGCTTAATTGCGATGCCGTGCTGCTGCGCCTACGGTTGCCACAACAGACCCAGTGACGGCAAAAAGCTTTTTGTTTTACCATCCGCCGGGCGCAACGAAAACGAAGAAAAGTGTGGATTCACAAGATCGGGCGGGCTGACTTCGAGCAAGTGGCAAAGAACGCGCGGCTTTGTGAAGTGACACGGCTCCTCCAACCTCTTCTTTTGACGCCCGTGTCAAAACGGGCCCGAGTCCAGTGCATTGGGGGTACGTTAAAGAACCCCAGCTGCAAAAAAAAATTAATCCAGAGCCCCCATTATGGCGTGCCTTATGAGATCGTGGTGTTGGGATGTAAAACCCAAGAATCAACTTTTCTTCTGTCTTGTGTGCCTTGACTGTTCCAGTTAACGCAACACTGCTTCCTTGTGAAAACTTACAACGCAAAAGAATACAGACGCACGTAGTATACAGAGATAAAATTAGCACTTCAACAAAAGTGTTGCTGGTGCCAATGAGGGAGGGGGATAATTATTTTCTGAACCTCTTTCCAGTTGTCCCATCAAGTTCCTTCTTTCTTTTCTATCAAATTCTAACCATTTGCACTGTAATAAATAAATAACGATTTCATATGCTGGTACGTTGTTAAAATTATCTATACCGCCTATGTGTGAAAACGTTGCTCATGGCCACCACAACCTGTGCATGAGCTACGTACATCTGTAAAAGGCGCGGAACAGAAACGGCCCTGCTGCCAGGCATTGCTGACCGCAGACAGTCGGAATCTCTCACGCGCCGGCCGAACAAAAGCATCCTGCAGGTACGTAAATTATCCTACGAAACCACGTGCACATACTTTCGCGCTGTCAAAACCTGAAACTCTGGTAATTACTCGCGTGTCTGAGCACACCGCGTGCTTGTGTCGTGTTTCAGCAACACGAACTTTCAACGTGCGCGCGCTTTACGCCTTAAATACGCCTTAAATACGCCTTGAATAATGGTGCTTTTCTCTATTTCTTCCGCAAATCCGACACGACATTCTTAAGGCCAGTTACCGACTGACAAAGCAAGATCTAGATTGAAAAAACTGCTCCGCAGGACTCGAACGAACGTTTCCGCGGATTTCCTCCCGTAGCGTGTTAGCCGTCGTCTGCTACGGCAGGCCCACCACCAGCGGCGCCACCATCGAGGCCGCGCAGAGCGGAGGAGGAGGGAAGTGAATGGCGCTACTTTGGGAGATTGAGGGGCTTTACCGTTTCTCTCCTTCTTCGTCTCGTTTGAGCGCATTGGGGCCGTGCGGGGACCGATGCGAGGATGCCCCAATAGCCTTGCGTTTAATAAGTTTTCTCGCTCTCTCTCCCCTTCCTACTTCCAGCGTGCGTCACTCGAACCCTCGTGTTTAGGCGACGCGGATCTTCTTTCCGCTAACAGCGCGATTCCTAGGTGCAGCGTCCGATGCGGGTCGCCTCTGACGTGATCGCTGCGCCGTAGCGCGTCTGGTGGTAAAGCGTCCCCTGCGATGAGTGCCGTGCTGCTGGCGAGGAGTCATGCGTCTGCGTGGTGCTCCCAAGCGATATAGAGGACGATCCCATCGAGGCGTCAGCCCCATGATCGCGTCCGTCTTTGTGTGACTCAAGAACATGCTGAGCGAATCAGTGGGCGGTGCGAACGGGGTGCGATAACGCTATCGCGTTCCGCTCTTGAAGGCGAAGCTTAAGCGTCCTCCAATTTTTTTCAGCTCGCCTGCCCAATTGTTCCCACTGTTCTAGCCGGGTCTTTGTAGCCTCGTAGCATGCAGCTCAGTCGTCCTCGGTAAGACCAGTCAGCGCTAGGCTCTCGGCCATGAGGCACGATCGCGGATCTGCGGGAAGTCTCGGGCATTGCTGTAACACGTGGAGGAGGGTTTTTTCTGGTGCATCGCACAAGCGACATGTTCGGATCCACGCCGAATAGTTTGTGGCGGCGTTGGTTTGTGAGGAGAGCGCCAGTGCGGACTTTACACAGCAGGGTGCTGCCTCTATCTCCTCGGTAGTGTGGCGATAGGCACGGTTCCGACTTGTGGCGGTAATATAGTGCCAGGCTTTGCTAGCTGTCTTGATGTTTGTGTATCTTAGGTGTAGGTACACTCTGCGACTGTAATTTGTGTGTGCCATGAATTTGAGTCTGCCGGTGTATTGTAATTTGGACCTCGCCTCCCATTTGCCTCGTACGAGGACCAGCTCATTTCCCCGCTTAGTGCTACGTTTGCAGTGGCTGTGCTGCCCCCTAGCAGCCAGCGGCCTGGTTCTGTTGGGTGACCCTCCAGGCATTTTATGCTTTGACGACCAGCGCGTCATCTGCGTACGTTGTCGATGGTACTGCTATTCCATTCCACAGTGTGCGTCTAACAGTGTATGGGGTGTACGAATGTCTGGCCAAGTGCCAGATGCGGCCTTGGTGGCGCTTAGATTTTTTTGCTAATGTGTTTTGGTGCAGATCTAGAACATTTGGTTGGTCGCTGAGAATTAGGCCAAGGTATTTGTATTCCGTTTTTTTTTTATGAGGTTCTCATGGAGGGGGAATTCGTCACTATTGTTGTTTGTGTTTATTCCAATCCACTGTGTTTTGTGAGTGTTGAACCTTGGGCTGGTTGTTCCCTGCAACTCGGGAACAGATGTCGATCTGGTATTGGAGGTCAGCTGCTTATTCTGCTGGCAGCACAATATCGTCGGCGAATGCCAGAGATGAAATTCTTGTGTATTCTTCTTGCTTCTCAGTTGTTACCACGTACAAACGCAGGCCTGGTCCCTCGTTGTCTAATGTTTGGATGAGTAGTGTGATGCATATGTTTTGGTAACAACGGGCCTCCTTTTTTTAGTCCCATCTTTTGCTCGACTTTCTTCGACCTTAGTTCGTGTGTACACTACTGCGAAATGCGTGTATAGGTCCTTGAGCAGGTCTATGCTTTTACAACCTAGCCCAATGCTACATAATAACAAGGGCTTGGTGGCGCAACCCACCATCCCGTTCCAAAGGGGATGCTCATAGCATTCATCCAACCATCCGGGGCCCCGCTGACATGGATGCGGACCAATCAGAGGGCACGCGAAGGGGTGGGGGGGGGAGAGGGGGCCAATCAGAGCGCGCGCCGGTGGAGGGGGCAGAAGGGTATAGGAGCAGGTGTTTCGCCGGCGCGCGCCCTTTTGCCCCATGGATTCCGCTCGGCGCGAGCTCGCAGGAGAGCAGCAGCGCCGACATCGTGCAAATCCCGAGCTTCGCGAGGGAGAAGCGCAAGCAAAGCGCCAGCGGAGGGAAGCCGCTACCTCCGGGGGTCGAGAACGGGAAGCGCAAGCCCCGTTATCAATTCGGCCACAGACCCGTTGACAATGGCATCGCGAACGTCGACGTTTGCAGCGATGATGTACGGCTTGCCTATCACCTGGTTTTTGGGACGTTTCTTAGAAACCGAAGCTCGAATCTAGCAAAACGACGACAACGAGACAAAGGACTTTCATGAAAACCGCGCTAAACACGAGTTCGAACTTGAGAGAACGACCTCCAGCTTCGCTGTTTTGACAGCTTTCAGTGCGTGAAACTGGCTTTATTATTCGGCCGACCGTTTTGGCACGGTCAATGTTTACTAAAATTGCTACGACCCGTCATGGGCTCTGTTGTAATACAATGTAGCCCATTTTTAGCGATAAACGATTAAGTACGAGTAGACGCCGCCAAAAATTATTGTCGTCAGGGCGAGCTGATGTGGGAAATTCAAGGCAGCGATCGGGTCTTTTGCTTCTGCGTCTTTTTCTTGCCTATTAAGCATCGTTAACAGCCCAAGATGGCGGCCCAAACAAACGCTTCCGTAAAATAGCCTGCAGCTCGCATCGACGCAACGTACAGTACACGCCAACGCACTAACACGTCAACAAACACTAACGAGCCCGGACAAAAAAAAACACAATAAGAAGAATGGCAGCCGCTAACTCTCGGAAGAATTCGAATTCTCCGCGAAAGGCAATGAAGACAAAGGTAGGTTGTGGAGGGAATGGGCGGGGGGTGGGGCGGATAGGGGAGTCTGCAGTCGGCCCCACGACACCCCGGGGCACGCGTCGATAAAGAATGCAAACGGCGCGCGAACAACACGCGACACCTACCTATACAGCCTGTCGCCGCCTCTGAGCGCGCAAGCAGGCCGCAGCAGCATCACCTAAAAAAAAAGAAAGAAACGAGCTGCTCGGCCAGGCTACCCGGACGAATAACGGGCCCTCTCGTAAATCGTTCACGGGTCTTTGCAATGGGGACGTGCGCGCAACGTCCGGTTGGTGCGTGCATGCACACGTGCGTGCGCCAGGCTCGTTACGCGAGACAAACGGGCCGGACGCTAACGGCGCGATGGGGCGGAGAGGCGCACACGGGGGCTGCCAAACCTTGCAGTGCATTGAGCGGCCGCTATGTATGCATGTCGGGGCAGGAATGGGACCGCGACCTAAAAACAGAAAGAAGAAAAGCACGTGAGGCTATCGCGAGAGCGGCCAACTGATTTTGTTCAGCGTGGGGAAAAAAAAGAACATTTTCCAAGTTTTTCTGGGGGCTTCTCCGCGGAAGCTTGGGACGGTCACGCTCGCGCTGACAACATTGCAGCCTTATAAAATAGCGGTTAGGACCTCCATATCGCGATGCCCATGTTGTAAGATGATTGCTGTTGTCGTTGCTTGTCCTTTACCATGGCACAAGTTCACTACGGAGGACTGGCCACGAATCCGGTGAGCAAGGCTAAAATGATGATTGACATTTGAAAAAATCAGTGAAATTGTAGCATCGCTGAGAACTAAGCGCAGTCAATTGCGAGAAAGCTGTATGTACGTCAGAGAAGAAGGCGGGTGAATCGAGGAGGACGAATTCAAAGATACAAATAAATAAAACGCAAAGAAAGAGAACAGATTTAACGGGCCCATCATCTGGAATCGATAGCGAAATCCCGGCGGGATGCAGGAAACGTACCCGCGAGTGAATTCGAGTCGAGGTTGCACAAGAAAGACAAGAAGAATTCTCAGCCGTGGTTCATCTTCTCTCCTTCCTTTCTGTTGTGCTTTCACTGCTGCGATCTTCCTTGACTTGAAAAAGAGGCGTCACCCAGAAGCTCAAGCGCGAAACACGCCACCTACCTTCGTGCGTTGGAGCATAATATCAGATCGGGTACATTTTGCGAACGGTGACATCACTTTAGGACGCTGCACAAATCTTCAAAGGCAGTCATCATCATCAGCATCCTCAGCCTATTTTATCTCCCCTGCAGGTCGTAAAAAGCAGTACCGACATGATATCTTCAACCGATCGTTTGCGTTAAGTGAAGGACCGTGTCCTCCTTACCCTGGAAAAATTGCTAGTAAGCTTCAGAGCGCCCTAAGGAATTGAATATAATCGATTTTCTAGAGAGAGTTCGGGTTTCGTTTCTGAGTTCGGGTTTCGTTTCTAAGGAGGTGTCTATCTCGTGACGTCATGCTGCAGAAGGTAGACACGCGGGAGCAGGACATCGCGATGTTTCGCCGCTCATTCCAACTCTGCTCTGTTGCCACCTACGCTACTTCTCACGGTGCTCCGACCTATAGCGGCAGAGCAGACGAGCGGGCGAGCCAGAGTGTCAAAACGTCCAGATGTCCTGCTTCCACGTGACCACCTTCTGCGTCATGACGTCACGACACAGTCAGCTACTGCGGTACGAAAACAAAGTTGGCTGTATAATAGCCATTATATGAAAATACTTAGGGCGCTCCGAGGATTGTCAGTATTTTAAAGCGAACCGTTGTCAGATGGGAAGAGGACTTGGCACCTCTGAAGGCACCGCGTCCATGAGCATACATATCTCATCAACCCATCATCATCCGATACATTGGCCCCGGTTCTCCCCCACAACCCGGGTTGACTGGGTGGGGGGACTTGGTTCGGGCCAACGGTCCTTCCCGGACAAGGGGGCTGTTGTGGTGCAGCAACACAAAGTTACCCTTTCTTTGCGAACCCCGTGCGCCTCTCTTGCCGAGTGTGGCTGCCTGCTGCTGCTGCTCGTGCGTTCTCCCTTTATAGCTCACATACGGATGCGGGACGGTGGCGCCATCTAGGAGTGATGGCTCACGCTACTTCGCCAGCAGCAGTGGAGGGTGGAAGCCGGCCTGCGCAAGCGAATGGTGGAGAGAGCGAGGGGTCGCGACGCGCAGAGCCGCGATGATACGGGAGAGAGGAGGTGGCCTCACGTTGCGCGTGCGTTGCGCCGCCTGGCAACCGTGTGGACTGTCGCATCTGCGCCTCCGAGGGGAGGCCGGGTACTCCGAACAAACGGCGAAGAAGGCCAGCTTGCTCTTTCAGACCCTATAACGCTGGTTGAGTTCAAAGGTGCATTGCATTCTTCGCAACCATGAATGAAGCGTTTGGTCTCACTTAGCACTCACGTTGAAAAAACACAAACACGTGTTACGGCGCTCCTTGTGCATTTACGGAAAGCTTCGCTGTATACAGATTCCAACCGGGCACGTTGGATCTGCCGCATTTTTATATGTACGGTTTCGAGGTCGCGGACCTTCATTTCGCGGAAGAAAGATACAGAGGGAAATTAATTATGAGTCAAAAATATTATGTAAGCACTCCTTTAAGAATCCGCAGTACTCAGCTACAGCCAATGAAATTTATGCAATATTTAAAGAAGTCAAGATTCAATGAATGTTATTTTGTATGAGTGTGCGAGTGTTCGAAACTTTCGTATAAAGAATCAACTTTTTTCCAAGTGTATTCGGTCTTCGAATAATCGAATAGTGGCTATTAGTCAGATGCTCGCGGTCAAAATCACCAGCTGTGCGCCTTTCCACATTTTAAAAATATAAACTACAGCAGAAAGTGCGACTTTTTTTTCGAACCAGCCATAATAGACATAGAATACGAGAAGTTGGATAGTAGAGCCAGATTTATCTACCCAAGCCATTATGATGCGCACTCTCCGAAACCGAAGAGTTTTGGGCGTGAGAACAAAGTGCTTATTCATTCCAAATCCTAAAATGTGTGCGTCTAGTAAGCAATGCTCCATAGTTGGCAGTGTAATGGAAGAAGTTTGCTAACGTTACGTGTACAGAAGTACGTTAACTTCATTCTGTATTAATTGTAGAAACGGCTCTTTCCATCATTCGATAACTATTCTAAAACTATTTCTTATTCGGTTCGCTACTGGCAGTATTCGATTGGTATTTGATTCGGCGTGAAACATTATTATTCGCACATCCCTATTAATTTGTGTTCCCCTTTCTCATTTATTTATTTGTTTACAATACATTATAGATCCCAGAAACGGGACATTAAGCATCGCGACTCATGGCGTGGGGCCTCGCAGCATCCTGAATGCGTTCAACGCGCCTGCCAGCGACGTCACCCCTAGCAATCTTGCAGACAGTTTTGTCCGAAGCACTGGACCAAGCGCCGCACGACGAAAGCAATTTGTGGCAAGGTTGAGGAGAGTCCGGGAAAAGACCCTCGTAAAGTATGGCGCCTTGCGGATATGCAACACCCCCTCCCCCCTCTTTCAGTTCAAGACTCGAGAAGCGAGCCAAAACTTCTCAGAGCTCCAACAGTCCCTTGGAAAGCCGAAAGGCCGCACACGTAACGCTGTTGCCGCGACGAAATATATATCGTGGGCCTGGCGGGCAATGAGCATTTGTCTCGAAGGCTACGGCGACGATTAGCGAAGGAAGCGATGGGCTAATATATATGTGTGTACGCACGTACACGCAAGCGCTGCGCCTAAGAGCTCATAGAGGCCGCAGAGCATGGGTGCGGCCACGGGGGGGGGGGGGGGGGGGGGGGGTCGCTGCTATAGCAGGAGGGCCGATTTCGGCGCACGCCAATTAGATGGTCGTTTAATAGAAGGGCACGCGCTGGGAGCGGTCCTTCTTACCACGTTATGGGTTCTGCAGTGCAGCTTCTGGGTCCGGGAAGGCAATTCCCGTCTAGTCCCGTTAGATTTAGCGACGAACAATGGAGGACGGCGCCATTTGCCGAGAGGAGAGTGCGTGCGTGAGCGTGGAGGACGGGCGTGGTGCGACCTTGCGGGACTCTGAGCGTAGCTCGCTGGAATTAGCTACGAGGACTCATTAACGCCCTGAATGAGTTGTAAGTAACGCGTAGGTCATCCGGTTGGCGGGCGTATATGGCGTACGTGACATTCGTGGGATATCATAGAGACTCAGAACAATAGGAACGTTTCGTCTTGCGGTCGTAGCAAAGTATAGGTTCCAACTCTCAAAACAAAAAGATAGACGTAAAAGAAGCAGTCAAAAAAGAGAGAAAGTAGCTAAAGATGATATGACACATGTGCTTTGTAAACGGAGAAGAATCAGGGGTACTGAGGGGACATGAATTTGTTTTTTTCTCAGTTGTAAACGCATCAAGCCATATAAACCGAGGAAACTGAGTTTATTAAATTGAAATATACAAATAGAAAAAAAAATATGCAGGTCCAACGCAAATGTTGCAATCTATGCGAAGCGAGGCGTTCAGGAACCAGTTTATTAAATACTATAAAACTAAATAATAAACCCAATGCAACGTCTCATTTCCTGCAACGTTCATGTACCATACAGGTACCAAATTTCCTTTCATGCAATTTTCGTGGTTGTATGCACTACACCGTTCGCAAGCTATGCCGAAATGCAAAAAGCAGTTCATGTGATTGCACAATGTGAGATGAGTAAGCAGAAATGTGAGGAAAACGAATTAGATGTTCGTCGAGGGATGATGAATGGTGAGGAGAGGCATACGCAGAGACAGGTGTAAGACATATGTAAACAGATTTAAGGTTTAAGATTTTAGGGCTTCTGTATACTCATGTTGTCACACTTTCACATACTGAATGGCACATAATTAGTGACCGATGAATGGGTACAAAAGCTATAAATAATATAAAAACATGAAGGAAACCACTGAACATCATGCTTACACTATTTACCATATTTTGTTAAGAGGTCTGCGCGTTTTAGAAATACCTATGAGCAAACATAGTTAAAGGTTTTAGGCACTTATTTATTATTCCTAGCTCAACACACTGGCACGTTCACCGGAACACTTTTGTTGCTCGAAATTCCGTGCTATATTAAAAAAAAATTCAATTATAGGGCTTTACGTGGCAAAACCACTTGCTGATCACGAGGCACGCAGTAAAGTGGGACTCCGGAAATTTGGACCACCTGGGGTTCTTTAACGTGCACCTAAATCTAAGTACACGGGTGTTTTCGCATTCAGCCTCTATCGAAATGCGGCCGCCGTGGCCGGGATTCGATCCCACGACCTCGTGCTTAGCAGCCAAACACCATTGCCACTAAGCAACCACGGCGGGTTTCCGTGTAATATAAATAAGCCCCATGGAACATATACACTTTTAAAGACAGGTTTCGCTTGCCTATACATATCTGCGAGTTCGAGGAGGGTCGTCGATTTATCGCGCAATAGACGCGCAATCCAGGCTTTAGAACCCACAAATGTAGTGCTAGTGAACGCACTTCTGTTCGGCGTGATCAAACAATAAATGAGGACATAAAGCACGCATGTATAACGTTGGCACACACGTATCCGAGTAAAGCAAAGCGCCCTCTTATTGGTACAGGATATGTGATAATAGCACTTCTCTGATTTTCCTATATTTGCGAGCGCGTGCCGCGAAAAGTGCGCCAGCGCCGCCTCGCGCCACTTCAACTCACGCTCGCGTGACGTCAATTCCGGAGCTGTGTGCGTGTGCAATGCCATATTATTGGGCCGCACAGTGTTGGCGCATGCGCACAGCACCGGAGTGCACTGCCCCGCGAGTTTGGGCGGCGCGACACCAGGTGGCGCTGGTGGCATCCCACACGATGGGTATGTTCCATCGGGACGCCTTAGAACACGCACCTATAAAGCGAGATATAAGATGGAAGAAAAAGCATGTGCTTCCTGCGGTTAAGCTAGGGAAATTGTGGAGCATGTTTTATTAGAATGTGAAGACGTCTACCTAGCGGCCGATTTAGGCACCACTGGCCTCCTTGAAGCCCTTGGGTCCAGCGGGAGCAGCGGTAAAGCGAACATGTCCGCAATAGGCATTAGTAAGAGGCGATTGGAGGATTGGTGGAAGTAGGGAAACGACAAAAGACGGAGACGTACAAAAGCAAAGTTCGCAATAGGGGATCAGAAAATTTGGGTGTGGTAGTTCACAGTGTCTTTTTTTTTCTTTTTTCGTTGTTTAACCTAGGTAGGACATTAGACAGTATAATAGCAAGAGCTTGGTGGAGCAACCCACCGCCCCGTTCCAATGGGGACGCTCATAACATCCATCCATCCTCCATCCACGTAAAGCCCCTTAAACTTTGTGAAGTAGTGACACTCTCCCCCCTCCGCCTTCACTTCTCCTCGTTTCTCCCCTCTTTCACGCTCCCTCATCGACAGTGGCGCCGCCTACACTGCTCGAGCCTAGCAACGGCGCCAACATGCACTCCTCGCCACTCCGTAGACGCTTCTCGAGCAAAAATGACGCTGATGCACGGCGCGAGGGCACACGTGATGCTACTAGGCCAATAGCGTCGCGGCGTCGGCCTCGACCAGAGCGCGCGAGGAGGAGGCGGCATTTTTCAAAGCGTCGCAGTACTTTACGCAGTTTAAGGGACTTTATCCACACGCGCTCGCAGGAGTCTGTCACTCTTTTTTCCCAATCTTTTTTTAATAATCGTAATCGTAATTGTAATTTAGTAATCTTTCTTTCCAACAGTTTAGGTTGCGTTTATGGAAAGCTAATCACAGAGCAGCCATTTTTTTCTCAAAAGAAGCTTCTTTGCAACCAGCCTCTAAATTTGTTGTGCGGATATTAGGAGTTCTTCTAATCACAAATGATTTCGTGTTTAAAACTGGTCTTTGACTTTAGCTGTCTTTATTGCACTGGTCACTGCAGGCGTAGTATCTAATAATACTGGAATGAATATTCCAGCAGTAAGCATATGCGTCTGCGTTTGACTATTCGACATTCAATTCGATATTCGATACCTACTATTTGTATTCGATTCGTATTCGAAAAAGCTGATATGCGCTCACCTCTATTAACCTTACTAATACAGCTGAAATATTTCTTTTTCTCTTTAGTGTTCCTATAAGACCAATACCAACAAGATGTGTCTCTTTCCTCATAGGAAAGGTGACGATGTTCTTGAAAAAAAAAAGCGCAGTTAGAGGGCGTAAGGCATAATGCTGCATAAGGAAAACGAAATATACACGTGTTTACACTTACTCTTGCCCCAAGGCACTTTACGGCGCTTGGCGTCCAAGGAATTGTGCAGCTGCAGCAGACTCTGCGTCAGGATATGCTGCTCTCGCTTCTCCTGCGACAGAGAGAGCGAGCGTAAGGGAAAAACGCGTACGCGTCGGCGTAAAAATGCACAATCACTGACAAAAAGAAACATAGCGGCAGAACCCGCTTCACGATGAATGTCGACGTCATTGCGATTGGCACCGAAGCAACGTGGCGACACATCGCTACTATTACCAACGCCCAAACGCGTCATCCATGAGGCGCCTACTGCAACCGGGCTCCACTCTCGCGCGCTCCTCTGGACACGCTGCGCCATCTAATGGCGCCGCCGCGAAGCCCGCCGCCAAGTCCGCCGCGCGTGACTTGTCGGTGAATTTATGTTTAGACAAGAGTGTTTTAATGGATGTCACACGGTCTCAATTCCGCCTAGCCCTGACCTGTCTGTGAATTTGTGTTTAGACAAGAGTGTTTTAATGTATGTCACACGGTCTCGATTCCGCCTAGCCCGGAGTAAACGAAAAAAAGCATACAATCTCCCGAAATATGCACACTATCTAACAATAATATTTACTTACAGAGACAGTGCTAGCGAAGCCGTACAACGGAAGTAAATGGGCATTAGCAACACATAATAAACGCAACAAACAGGTAATTAGTGAAGTGAGCAGTGAGGAGTTCCCTAATTATTAACAGGTTATGTTCACTTAACGAATATATCTGGTAATTTATTCCACTCTTCTATGACAGTCGGTAAAAACGATTGACTAAATTACTTGCATGGAGCCACGTAGACACTGGACGGCGTAAGAGTTAAAAAGGCAATGCGATGTCCGTATAGGAGGAGGGGGGTAAGGAGAGAGAAGAGAGAGAGAGACAAAGGGGAGAAAAGACAGGGAGAATAGGCAGTGTAAGTACCGGCTGGCTACCTTGTGCTGGGCGAAAGGGGTGAAGGAAACAAAGGTGAAATAAGTGATTAAATAGAGGTATAGGTGTGGAAAGTTAATGTATAATCTGTGAAATGAGTACAGTCGAGCGGTTTTGCGGCGGAGCGCTAATGAGTTTAATCCAAGAGATGATTTAACTTTATCAATCGGTGTTTTTGTCGCCTTTCTCTTCTCGTCCATGTTTATGTGTGCGCAGGAAACAAACCAATAGGTTCTTCTAGAGGAAATGTGCGCGCTGTTACGATGTGGTGTTTTTTTTTTGCACAAAAGCAAAGCTGTGCATTTCGCTTTGCCGGTGGCTGCATGCAGTTGTGGAAACTGCCGCACCAAGAACATCTTAGACCGAAAAGCAGGAAACAGTGACAGAAGAGTACTTGCCAAACAAATACCGCCAGTAATATAAAGACCTCCCCGCGGTTTCTTTACAAAAATGTATATTTCTGATTTATTGAGACCCTACAGAAATTTGTCTGTAGTACCTATAGTCTCTTGATTATGAATTTGCATAAAGATTCTGTAGCCGAAGGACTCTGCAGGAGGAAGCTACGAACAATGGGTCATATAATATTTAGGTGTCTTGACTGCCTACAGTCCAATCCAACTATAACAAACTCGGATAGTACGAATTATTCTCTATATCGAACGCTGGAGATTTACGAACCGATACGCATCAAAAATACCTCCCTTACAGAGAACTAGACACTGAACATTCGACTAGACATTGGCCAAGCCTTACAGCGCCATAAAGCCACTTGCATGCCGCAATACCAGCGTCCCAGAGAGGGTTTTTTTTTTCTCGAGCAGTCGACGTGCTCCACCGGTATTGTGCTAATGTCGAGGGAAGTGGACTACACATTCTTGCGCATAGACATCACGTCATTCCTAGCGACGCTGATAAACAGCTCAAAGCACAGGCAACACTTACTTGCTACCTACTGTGCATAGTTTAGTTTTCATTAAATTCCTTCCTTGATTCGGTTTTGGGCTCGAAATAAATCTTAATATAACGAGCGCATCATAATATCTCATTTAACACGTTAAAGACGTGCTTCTGGTACATCGAGTTGACACGCTGATTTTTTAGCGAGTAAGCATCTTCGTTATAACGGGGTTCGACTGCACGACCAGCATAGTGCCTTGCACTTTCAGCCAATTATCGTCAAGAACATTGCCTCAAAGGCAAATTATTATTCCACAACGGAGGTAACGTAGCCTAATACAGATGTAACGTCAGGTGTTACAGGCCAGCCGCTGACTGCCTAAACCATTCTTTTTGTCGCTCTCCTTTTCATCCGCGACTGCAAGCGACGCTGTTCCACCCGTCCCCGCAGGCAGGGCTGCAACGAGGAGAGCTTACGTTCGCCACCTTCGACTGCCGGCATCCGGGCAAGCTGCCGCCGCTCCCGATGACTTCACCGCTCCGAACGGCGGGCGGAGTGAGCTGGCGGGCGCTGCGCCGAAAGGAAGCCCGAACCATGGGAGCCGCCGGCGGAGCCCGAACCTCGGGGCTGCGCGCGTCCGACGAACCACTCCGGCGGGACCTGCGGAGCCGCGGGACAATCCATGATAGAGTGTATAAGTGCGACTCAACGAGGACATAGAAAGAAACAGATACACAGGGACAGCGCTTCACTTTCACCTATAGATTTTATTTTCGCACGCATCGATGCATATGTACCGTACGAGCGGAAACAAACGTGACGGGAAAAAACACATTCAGTTGTGCCAATGCCTCCTTGACTAGATACCTGCCGCGTCGCTACTTTTCCCACTGGAGCGGAGGTTCCCGCAGTTCAGGGTAGTAGCGGAGAGACGGCGCTCCCAGAGGACCCTACTTCCTGTTGCGGAGGAAGTGACGATTACTAGGCTGGCGCGCGCTCGACCAGTGGTTTGACGAGAGACCGCGGGTCCAGCCTCCGGGATCGCAAAAGACGCCGCTAAAATCTCGGAGGCAGGGCCACGTGATTTAGGTTTGCAGCGGTCGTCGCAGCTAGCGCTCGCCTAGGGTGGATAGGAGGAAAGAGGAGAGGGCAGGAACCAGCTTCTCGGCTCACGCGGCAGGCATCTAGTAAAGGAGGCATTTTTGGTGCATATCGATGAACCGTACCCGTGTGCAAGGCATGGTGAAAACATGTACTGCAATGGTTGCAAAGATAGACCGAGGAACCGTATCTCCTTTTCAGATAGCGACACTAAAGGCTTGCTCACGCACCTTTCCTGCAGTTTTGCAATTTCGTAGGTTTCCACCATCTCCCTTGTCATCCTGCTTTGAGCCCTATACAGAATGGAAGTACATTCAAACATGGGTTTGCAGGAACAATCTCGGCAATGAATACCCAAATGACCCGAGATTACCCTAGTGACGTTATATCGATGCTCTTTTAATCTCTCATTGATCTCGCAGACTCCCTCAGTCTCTCCGAACGATCGCCGTCAATCGGTTACCGGGAGGGATCCAGGCAGATGGCGCGGTCTTCGTAAGGTTTTGAAGCCACGGCGCCGGTAGTCGGAGCTGATGTCGGATCGCGTACTAAGGAGAGTGCGAAAATTTCGCTGCTCCTAGGGTCACAGTTTTTAAAAAAGAACTGCAATGACGCTTAACCTTCCTAATCTTCGCAGCTATAGCCGTGCTACCAAGATTCCCTAGTGTGTAAGTGTACGCACTGCAGTCGATGTCACCTCGTGGCGCTAATTCAACGAAAGTCTACACTGCTTATTTTAATTAGCTCCTGGCACAAGGGCATTGGCAGCAGCGCTAACGTACAGTGGATCTCACGTATTCCTTTGAGGAAGAACACTCATGCGTCCCAAAAAGCGTTTCTAGTAAAATTTAATTGAAAAAAGTCCCATAAGGTGTCGCTGTCACCGTTAATGCTGACATCATGGGGCGCTTTTCCGGACCCCGTGAAGCTCAGCAATAACGTCGAATTCGTCATCTTGACGGTTCTCATTGACTTACTTCTCTGATTGGCTCAAAACGTGCCGACATGGCGGAATTCGAAGATAGGGCAAAATAATATAAGTGCCCAGCACGGAGCAAGGAATGAACTGGAAGGGAGCATGGGTAGGTGCCACTGCCTTCGATGTTGTCATCACGATCATAATGATCAATATACGGGCAAGTGGGCGCAGGAAACGGCTGATGAGCCATCGACACAATTTGCGTGCTTGCTTTTTCTTGTGTATTACATATATTATTATAGGTCAGGTTGGTGCCTTTAGCGGCACCTGCTATCGTACTCGTCGTATGATAAAAAACGAAAAATCGCAAAAAAAAAACACGGAGAAACACTAAACACAGTCACAGATACATAGAGAAGTACTGCACACGAATCAATGAAGCCACTGAAGGTAGCACAGGAATCGAACAAACACGCGCAGGCATGATTAAACAAACATAGTCCATTATTGAATAAAAAAAAAGTAATTCAAAACGTAAGTGAAAGCTTTCAGCTCACAAAATAGCTAGACATAATTACATAACATAGCGCATAACTGCACATATTGCAAATAATGGTACATTCTGCTAGCCGTTTTCAAGCGCTCCTCTGGCGGCGCACGGTGCATTCGGCTGGTCGAAATCGAGTTGCTCGGAACGCATTCGGCTGGTTCTTTCAGAGTTCCGCGCTCCAGCGCAAAGCGCTCGGAGGCGCTCTCGCCTTGAACCGGGAAGCGCGAACGAGACCTTGTGGAGCTCCGGTCACGTGGCTCCGGCAGCTTCCGCTGCTGGCTGCGGGAGGTCGCCGGTCTCGGCGCCATGTTTGTTTACGAGCGATGGAGCGCTGACGTTTTCAACCTTCCGGCCCGCTACTTTGGCGAGCGGCTACATGTTAGCCTTGAGCACGCTCTCACTGGCTCAGATCTATAGAGCGGCAAGAGCCAGCCGAACGTATGATAACTCAAACTTACATAACGGATATGCCACCTGTAGTAATGACACTTTTGCATTGGATGAAATTTAGTGTAAACCTAGACTGGCGCGCAACTTTCTGCGGCAACGAAGAGAAAGCTACAACGACATAATTAGCATCAATCCGCATCAGACTATCCGCATCAGACCTATCCGCATCAGACCTATCTGATCGATCAGCTCGAAGCATTACAAAATAAAGCCGCAAGATATATCACAAAAAAATACTCGCGAAACTACAGTGTTACGGACATCAAGGAATCACTTTCATTGCCCTCTCTTCAAAACCGCCGACTAATAACATTGTTATCACATTTTCACGCGCATTATCATAGTAGATCCCCGTTCCGCGAATCTTACATCAATGCAGCTCATACTATTTTTCAGCGTTTTGATCATCCATTTAAAGTGCAACCCCTTTTTGCTCGCACTAATCTGTACCGTCATTCACCATTACTTTTGGCAATATATCATTGGAATAGACTACCGAGGGACATTGTATCTGCCATTAACCATGATGTTTTTGTTAACAAGTTGAAGGTTTTCCTAAATGTGTGATTATTTCTGTGTTGAGTGCCTACTTGCGTATGTTATTCTTTCTGTATATAATTATGTCGCTGTCACTGTATATTACCAATGTTCTTTTTCTACACCTTTGCAATTGTAACTGGCTCCCCCCCCCCCCCATGTAATGCCCGAATGGGCTTTTAGGGTATATGAATAAATAAATAAATAAATAAATAAATGTAGCGTTTGCACTCGTGTTAATGTGCCAAGTATTCCGGAAGCGTTTGACCGCGTTTTTTTTTTTGGTTTCTTGGAACAGACATATGGGCTAATCAATGTGGCTTCCACGTGCGATGCTTCCGCGTACGCCCAAATGCGGAAGGAAAAAAAAGCAGAGAAATGAGCCACACTTACCACTCAGGCGTACGTTTTGCCTAGTTTTGCTGTTGCGAGTAAGACATCTGTGTTTTTCTCTTACCCAACCTAAACTATAACGCGGATGAGACCGTGGGACTTTCTTCATATAGACGCCTTCACCCGTGCGAGCGCTGCCTCTGTAGCGCTTCCTTTGTTGCCACAGAAAGTTGTCACCTAGAATTTAAATTAAATTCTGCGTCTTAGGTAACAGAATCACGATTTGATTGTGGGCTACGCCGCAGTGGCGAACTCCGGATTAATTTTGAGTATACCTGCAGTTCTTTAACGTGCATTCAATGCGGGCATTGTATACGGGGGTTCCTTGCACTTCGCCCCCATTGAAACGCAGCGCCGCGGCCAGAATTTGAACTGTAACGAAGGTTAGAACGAGTGTTATAATTGTTGACGGGTGCGATGCCGCATATGGTGCTAAGAATTTCTGGAGCCGGACAGGCCGGCAATGGAAACTGCAGCTGGCAACGTTTAACACGCGAACGCTCTAGACTGAGGCTGGCTTGGCAGGGCTCTTCAAGGAACTATCCGGCATTGCCTTGGACATTACGCTGTGAAAGTGTTTACAACCTTAAGAGTATTGTCTCGTCACGCTGGTAACACCCTTACCATTAGGACCTTACAAGAATTTATAGAGGCCGACAACGGAGCTATAAATAGACGTGCGATAACGAAAGACGTAGTTGAAAACTATGTGATCATCCAGACAGCCTTGGGCACACAGAAATATCCGACAAGAGAATTTCACAGGGAAAGATAGGAAACTCTCATGTTCGACATTTCTGCGCGCCCAAGGCTGTCAGAATGATCACATAGTTTTCAACTGCGTTATTTGTTATCGCACGTGTAGTTAGAGCTCCGTTGTCGGCCTCTATAAATTTTTGTCAGACCTTAACGGTACGGGTGTTACCAGTGTGACAAGAAAATACCCTTAAGGGTGTAAACGTTTTTACAGTGTACTGGCCTTAGCGAGGTCAAAAGAACTGGTGAGGCTTACACAGTGCTGACTAACGGTCACGTCCTCTGCTACACAGGTCTTCCAGACAAGAGAGAATACGGTGTAGGATTTCTAATTCATAAGGACATAGCGGGAACACCGATGAATTCTACAGCATTAATGAGAGGGTAGCAGTCGTTGTAATAAAGCTGAATAGGAGGCACAGAATAAAAACAGTACAAGTCTGCGCTCCAACATCTAGTCATGATAACGAAGAAACAGAACAGTTTTATGAAGATGTTGAATTAGCAATGAGAAAGGTGCAAACTCAGTATACCGTAGTCATGGGCCAACATCAACGCAAAAACAGGAGAAAAGCAGGCAGGGCAACAAGCAACCGGCAAAAGATTTGGCAGTGGCAGTTGCGGCGGACTGAACAGCGTCTAATTCTCCTGCAATCTGTTCCCAGGCTGATTTCTGCGTGCTTCGTGGCTATCTTCACGTGCGGCCATATCAACTGCGCAGCGCCACCTACTGGGGCTCGTCCCGACCGGCTGCGCCTGCGTAGACTGCTCCCTGGACAAACTATAAGAACCGCTGCAAGGCACCAGTCTTCATTTGGCAGTGGCAGTTGCGGCGGACTGAACAGCGTCTAATTCTCCTGCAATCTGTTCCCAGGCTGATTTCTGCGTGCTTCGTGGCTATCTTCACGTGCGGCCATATCAACTGCGCAGCGCCACCTACTGGGGCTCGTCCCGACCGGCTGCGCCTGCGTAGACTGCTCCCTGGACAAACTATAAGAACCGCTGCAAGGCACCAGTCTTCATTTGGCAGTGGCAGTTGCGGCGGACTGAACAGCGTCTAATTCTCCTGCAATCTGTTCCCAGGTTGGTTATACGATCTTTGTACAAGACTTTGTAACGTTTTATTCTAGCCGCAACTGCTGCCCAGTTATACTTTCCTGTTGCTCAATTCTATTGTCTTTTGCTGAAGAATGCCGTCAAACGCAGAATTATCCAAAAAAATTGATATGCTTGAATCCTTGTTCAATGCAAAGATGGAAACCTTGGTAAGCGACCTAGCATCGAAAATCAAGGATCAACTGTCCGGTGAGGGCTTGAACCAGCATATTACCCTCAGTGCGAGTGTCGAACACCTAAGCGGTGTCTTCGATGAATTGATGACGAAACAGGGTGAACTGCTTGCAGCGAACAAAGCCCTGACAGCACGCAATAACGAGCTTGAAAAGAAAGTCGCGCATCTCGAACAGTATTCCCGAACGAATAATATTGAGATTAAGGGTGTCCCGTCCACCGATGGGGAGGACTGTGTCGCGATTCTCAAATTAATGGGCGACGTGATTGAATGTCCTGTTTCGCCCTCTGACCTAGACACCGTACATCGCGTGCCCACGAAGTCTGGCGAAAAAAACATAATTGCCCGCTTCTGCTGCCGTGACAAGAAAACCGAGTTTCTGCGCAAAGCGAGAAAGGCTCGCCTACAAACTAACCAAATTGGTTTCTCAGGCTCCACTCCACCCCCAGCTCCAGTCTTTGTAAATGACCATTTAACTCCCGACAACAAGAGGCTTTTCGCGAAGGCACTCGCGCTAAAGAAGGATAGCAACTGGCAGTTCCTGTGGACAGATAATTGTCTCATTAAAGCTCGTAAGACCAGTGACAGCAGAGTATTCCGCATTTCATCTGAAGCGGACCTGCGCATCTTCACCTAACCGTGTTTCATTCATCTTTTCCTTGCGCGTGCGCACCTTAATCTGCCATGTCTTTGATATCCCCACAAAGATTTAAGTATGAACTTTCAAATAATAATCGTTCATTGATCCATTTTAACGCTCGAAGCCTAAGGAGGAATCATGATAACATTAGTAACTTTATCAACAATCTTGATCACTCTTTCTCGTTTATTTGTGTTTCTGAGACCTGGCTTTCTGACAACGATTTCAATTTATACGGCTTTCCATCTTATAGTTCTGAGTACTGTCATCGTTTGTCTGATAATCATGGAGGTGCTGCCATTTTCATTGCTTCGGACATCACTTACACCCGTAGGCACGATCTATCAATAAATGTTAGTTCCTGTGAGGCTATTTGGATTGAGGCTGAACAACCTTCCTTTGCACATAATCGGAAAAATCTTATTCTTGGTTCCATCTATCGCTCCCCGTCATCTTCTGTCACTGATTTCCTACTTGCTCTCGACGTCATACTTAACAAATTATCGTTCGAAAACAAGAATGTTTTAATCGTGGGCGACATTAACATCAACTTACTCGACACAAATACCAGCGCATATTCTGCCTACTCGGACTGCTTTTTCGGATATGGCTACGAGTCGCTTATTAACTGCCATACCAGATGTAGCCATAACGGAACCCAAACACTTCTTGATCATGCATTATCTAACATAACACCGTCCCCTGTGTCGGGAGTAGTGCGTAGTGATATAACCGATCATTTTCCCATTTTCGTTACATTTAACAGTTTAGTGCCAACCCCCAACATCTCATTCAGTACATCAGTATTTAACCAAGATACATTTATTGATACCATTAGCAATACTAATTGGACTCAGGTAAATCTGCTGGAAGATCCGGCAGCAGCAGTTGATAAATTCTCTGCGCTGTTTTTACATGCCGTATCAATAAGCACCCGGACCGTTAGGTGTAAGAATAAATATAAGTATGCCTGCAACCCGTGGATGACGTCCGCTTTACTGACCAGCTTAAGGAAAAAAGATAACCTATACAGGAAAACTAAGCGGCAACCTTTTAACTCCAAGTTGGCTCTGCGTTATAAAAAATATTGTTATGTTCTCAACACGCTACTTAAACAGGCTAAAAGGCGTTACTATGATAATGAATTTAATAAACACAGCAATAATCCAAAAAAGCAATGGAAGCTTCTGAACGAATTCATGAATAAATCTTCCACGCCTGAACAATGTTCTAAAATTAACCTGAATGGTACAACATACCGCGAGCCCACTCATGTTGCCAATGCCTTTAGCGACTATTTTGCTCTGACACAAATAACGAACAATCCAGTCACTCAGCCAACCTTGTCTAGGTTACCTCACTCATTTTTTCTTTTCCCTGTTACTGTTCCAGAGGTGCATTTAACAATCTGTAGCCTTAAAAACACAAGTCCAGGTTTAGATAACATTTGCGCACACCATTTAAAGTTAGTTGCTAATATTATTTCTGAACCAATATGTATCATAACTAACCGCATTTTCGAATCTGGCACTTTTCCTCTGTCTAAAGAAGGCTAAGCTTATTCCCGTATTTAAGAAAGGTGCCAAAGACCTAATTTCTAACTACAGACCAATAGCTATTCTTTCGTCTCTAAGTAAGATTATTGAGCATTTATTAGTTAAACGTTTAAATAACTACCTTGAAAAATTTAGTTTAATTAATCCCTGTCAGTTCGGTTTCCGTTCCGGTAGTTCTACTTGCTTAGCATTGCTCTCTTTAACCGATTTTATTAAGAAATCTATAGACTGTGGTAAATTCGTTGGCTCTGTCTTTTTGGATTTCACCAAAGCTTTTGACACGATTAACCACAGCATTTTGTTCACTAAACTTGAAGCATACGGCATTACTGGTCCCGACTTAAATCTATTAAAAAGCTATTTGTTGGATAGGCAGTACGTGGTTTCTGTAGCGGGTGCCCTTTCTCAAACTAAAATAATTAACTTAGGTGTGCCCCAGGGGTCCATTCTCGGTCCATTACTATTTATTATTTACATTAATGACTTACCAAACCTTTTACATTCATCTCACTGCGTTTTATACGCCGATGACACCACCATATCATTATCAGACACGTCGTTAATCTCATTAACATCAAAGTTAAATGCTGCGCTAACTGACGTTATAGAATGGTGTCTCAGTAATTACCTAATTATTAATCCAGAGAAAACTAAATATATTATATTCAATAGTGGTCACAGGGTCCTAACTTCTCCACAAGCATTAACACTTGGTGCTCATCAAATACCAGCCGGTGACCTGGTTCTATTCCTCGGTGTTCTCCTGGATGCTAACCTCAAATTTGACTCCCACGTTAACAACATTAAGAAAAAAACGGCATTTGGCATTCGCGCTCTAATAAAAGCACGCGCCTTCTTTTCTCGCAAGGCTCTTTTATCACTTTACTTTGCTTTTATCCATAGTCATATTAACTATGGAATCGCTGCCTGGGGCAACACATACAATTGCCACCTGTCATCAGTTCAGCATTTACAAAATCAAGCCATTCGTATCATTACTAGCAGTCCTCGTCAGTCAAATGCATCCATTTTGCTCCGTCAAAACCTCATTTTAACGACCGTGAACTTGTTTCAATATAATTTAACAATCTTATTTTTTAAGTTACTTAACAACCAATTGCTTTACGAATTCGTTGACCTAAATGATTTACATAACCACAATAGAACTAGGTTTGCCTTTAACAGAAATTTTTTACTGCCTCGTGTCCGTACCAACTATGGTAAACTAACATCATCTTTCGCTGGCATATCTTTATGGAATCACTTACCATCAAACATAAAATCACTCACATCATTCTATGCCTTCAAAAAATCCCTTAAAGAGTTCCTTTTGGCGCAGTGACGCAATTAAGGTTCCAAATGTATTATTTATTACCCTATTTCTCTTATGTTTTGCTGTTCACATGCTTGCTGTTGCCTTTAGTCGTTTTGCTCATAATGCTTTTTTATGTATTCTCATGTTTTTTGTGTCTGTTAAAATTTTGTATATGTATATTTCTAGCACACTTATATTTTTAGTTCATGTTCATCTCGGCCTGCCGATCATATTTTTCTCTATTTCGTTCTGTTCCTTCTTCACATAATTTAAAGGTTCTGTTGTACGCCAATATTTTTATTTTTTGTTAGTATTACGGTACATTGTAATCACTTTTCTGTTGTTGCACTACAGTTCTTCGTTTCTGTTAGTGTACATTGTATAAGTTTTATTTCTGTCCTGCCACCTATGTAATTTTTTTTCTTATAATTACCCACCGAGGGTCCCGGTTACAGTCTTCGACTTTGGGACCCTCGTCTGTAAAACAAAAATGTAACCGTTTCTTTGTTTGTAATGAATAAACTTGATTTGATTTGATTTGATTTGATTTGATTTGAAAAAAAAAAATACGGCATCGATTCTAGAAACCCTTGAGGAGAGACGTTGGTGGAGTTCGCGGAAAGGAAGCGACTCGGAATAATTAATACCTCCTTCAGGAAGCGAAGTAACAGGAAATGGACCTGGAAAAGCCGTAACGGAGAAACAAGAATCGAGAAAGATTTCATACTCTCTGCCGATCCCAGCATATATCTATAGTGCAGGATGTAGATGTGTTAGCTAGGGTAAAGTGCACTGGTCATAAGTTAGTGAGGTCTAGGATTACCCTCAATATGAAAAGAGAAAAAGTAAAATTATTCAAGACGAAAGAGGCCAACAAGGACGCAATCAGGGTAAAAGCAGACCAATCCAGGCTGCTGCTTGCAAACAGATATGCAGCCTTAGAACAGAAAGATGAAGATGACATAAAGGTAATTAATGAAACCATAACTAGGCTGTATTCAGAAGCAGCAATTAAGTGAGAGGTAAGGAACCAAGGAAACCAGTAGGTAAGCTCTCCGGAGTAACAAAGGACCTAATAAAGAAACAATCGGCCTGGAAATGACCAACTCAAGAAATCAGATAGAATTCGCGGAACTGTGAAAACTGATCAACAAGGAAATAATAAGGGCTATTCAAAATTATAACGTGAGAAGGACTCAGGAAGCAGTCAAAAATAGACGCAGCAAAACAACAGCGAGAGCAAACTTGGCATTGGATAAGCCAAGATTTAGGCACTGAAAAATAAGCACGGCAACGTCACCAGCAATTTCGATGACATAGTAAAAGCAGCAGAATAATTCTATACGGACCTATAATGTGCCCAAAACAGCCACGCTACCCTAATTCGAAGTAGTGATGAAAAGGAAGCAGACGTTCCTTCTATAACTCGCGATGAATTTAGAAGGGTCTATCAAGACACGACCCAGCGAAAACCTACAAAAGAAGATAGAATAACAGTCAATTAAATCAAAGATGGAAGAGGTATGAAAAGCTTGCGGTCTACTAGACGCAATGCCTCGCGACTTCAAGTCTATCAGAGAGCTGGAAGAATGCCAACATTATACTAATTCATAAGCACTGAAGAAATATAGGCCCATTACTTGCTTTCAGTATTGTATAAAATATTCACAAAAATAATTTCCAATAGAAGCAGGGCAACAATCGACTTCAATCAACCAGGAGAACAGGCTGGCTTCAGGACAGGGTAGTCTACAATGGATCACATCCATGTCATCAAACAAGTAATTGAAAAATCTGAGGAGTACAATTATTCTATATGGCTTTCATATATTATGAAAATGCATTTGATTCAGCAGATATGTCGGAAGTCATAGAGGCACTGCCTAATCAAGGAGCACAGGAGGCAATGCCTTGGTAAATATCTATAAAGGTTCCACAGCCGCGTTGGTTCTCGACAAGAATAGTAGAAAGTTACGTATCATGAAATGCACCAGGCAAGGGCACACAATATCTCCAATACTATTCACTGCATGCTTAGAAGAAATATTCAAGCTATTCGGATGGGAAGGCATGAGAGTTAAGATCAACAGCGAATATTTAAGAAACCTTCGATTTGCAGATGACATGACCTGCTCAGCAGCACTGGGGATGGAGTATAACAAATGGTTGAGGAACTTAATCGGAAAAATGTAAGAGTGGGGTTGAAGATTAATATGCCGAAGACAACGATAATGTTCAGCAGTCTGGCAAGCGAACAATAATTGGGGTTCACCAGTCAGCCTCTAGAGTCTCTGTAGGAGTATGTTTAACTAGGTCAATTACTCACAGTGGATCCTGACCATGAGAAGGAAATTTACAGAATAAAAATGGGTTGGAGTGCATGCGGCAGACATTACCAAATCATGACTGGGAACTTACCACTGTCATTGAAAATAAAGGTGTATAACCACCGCATTCTACCGATGCTAACATATGCGTACGGCTCCATGTTTTCTGATAAATTCGAAAAAATCCGATAAACACTCGCTGGCAAAATTTTTCACAATTCGGATTTATCCGATAAACTCCGATTTTAACGGCGAATTCAACCCTGTTCCGTTCTTTATCGAAAGCCTTTCGATAAAAGGCATGTTCTAAGCGGTCATTGATACATCGGCCGGTTTGGCCGATATGAACTTTACCTCGGTTCTTTGACAATTTTTGACAATTTTTGACAATTCGGATTTATCCGATAAACTCCGATTTTAACGGCGAATTCAACCCTGTTCCGTTCTTTATCGAAAGCCTTTCGATAAAAGGCAGGTTCTAAGCGGTCATTGATACATCGGCCGGTTTGGCCGATATGAACTTTACCCCAGTGGACTTTCTCTTCTTCTTTTAATCTTTCCGTCTCCGTTTCCCTTTCCCCAGTGTAGGGTAGCCAACCGGGCTCAGTCCTGGTTAACCTCCCTACCTTTCCTTTATCATTTGCTCTCTCTCTCTCTCTTACCTCATGTCGACAGGATCTCGTAGACCGCACCCATCGAAAATTTAACAAAGGCCTTGTCGCCCGCCGGGATCGCGAGACGACATCTTGATATACGGTCCCCTGGCCCTCGAGTGCCGCCAGGGGGCCAAATCGAGCGCGGAAAGCCTGCTGGCGGAAAGCATGGCATGCTCACCTGACGCATCTCCGTAGCCCGTGAACAGATATATTGGGCAAGCAAAATTGGAAGGAAACGAAAGCTTTCCAGCGACTACGTAAAGGGGTTCAGTGATTTTGAAGAGTCGACGTCGTCTGAAGGAGTCACTGTTTGCAAGTTTTGTCGTGTGACCGTTGGCACTGCGAACGGCAAGGGAGCCTTGAGAATTGCGGAGCACCTACAATCACAACGCCACGTCCAGCTGAAGAAGCCCCGTCTTCCGTCAGTGACAGCGACCTCGCAAATTATGCTTGCGTCTATTACAACAAGCTTCAAGGTTGTGATACGCACGAACATGGGTGTTCTGTATTCAAATATTTGTGCTTGTGTGTATATGTGTTTGTGCGTTCAAACCTTGACGACAACTGAAATACACTTCATGCGTTTTGATGTTTGCGTGTTCAGATATTATTTCATCTAAGATTCCGGAGTATTGAGAATAATGCAAAATTAAACTCCGAATTTGGGATAATTGGGGATTTACAAGAAACAAACTGCGATAAACGCCGAATTCCCGGCCAAAAGGTAAACTCGGAAAAACACCCTCCGTATTTCTACTTTATTCTAAATTTATGCATAGGCCCTCTATAAATTTCTATTAGCATTTAGTTGCCTAATGCTTTATTTGGAATGTATGCTTTTATCCCCCTTTGATATCTTATTACATGCATTTTTCAATCAACCCACTGTGATCAATTCCCCCTGTGGACGAGTTTGGATCGTCGTTAGACATTTCTGCAAGCAAGCGCAAGACGAACTACTTCTGTCCGGAAAGGGTTACCTCTTTCAGTCGCACTGACGTACTAGTACGTTTCCGCATTTCTATAGTGCCATGTCAAAGATGTATTCCCGTACGTTCACCATGGCAATCTCTCCCTTCGGATTCCAAGTATGCATTTTTCGTTAACCATGCCATCTTCTTTCCCTTCTGCGTAATCAAAAACGAGCTGCTGTGCTCATCTTATAATATCTGAGAAAAAAAAGAAAAAAAACGGGCGCTAGGATTGTGCACAAGTAGAAGTATTGCTAGGGCTAGTTTGTTCATTCTTGAATGAGTAAAGAGCAAGGCGCAATGGACCAGGACTGAAGAAGAACACAAACGACACGTTTGGGTGTCGTTTGTGTTCTTCTTCACTCCTGGTTTACTGCGCCTCGCTCTTTACTCATCCAGGCTTGTGTAACCACCGAAAACAAAAACCCCGACACTGAAAGCGTTGAATGTTCCCCTTTGCTAAGAAAGATTACCTCCGGCGAGGTCTTCGGAGGCGTCCCTCGCGGCTCCGATCGGAGGAAGACAAGGAGGGCGAAGAGGACGGCGAGCGACCCCTCCTGAGCTCGCTGACCTTCCTCCGCCGCTCGACCCTGCTGCCGCGGCGGCGCTCCCGGCTGCTGCCCTTTTTCCGCGGCCGCTGCGGCGACGGCGGCGACGACGGCGACAAGCGCTGCGTGGCGCTGGTGGCGCGTCCGGCGTCCCGTTTCTCGCACACCAGGCTGAGCAGGTCTCGCTCCAGGCGACGGCTCAGGGGCGCGGGAGCGGCGCTCTCTGCGATGTACCAAGTCAATCTGCGGGCGAACTCGACGGGAGTAACGCGGTTCAACTGTTGGCAGACGCCAGCCCATCGCGGCTTCTCTCAACGTAGTTGCACCAATTCTACACTGCCGTACCCACTTTCCCATAAACTGGAAGCTCGGCCGAGGTGGCTTGCGCGGTAACTGCGCCTCGGGTGTCGGCGGAGGGTCAATTTCTCAGCCTACGGAAACATCGACTATACAGCTAGCAATAAAGCCCGCGAGACAAGGCCGAATATTACTCGGGACTAACTTCGCCTTGGGCAAACACAAACAAACAAACAAACAAACAAACAAACAAAAACGACAAACGAAGAAACACATAGGCCGCCGGCCTAAACTCACCTTAAATTGTCGTTTCTTCAATTGTGTATCTTAATTTTATCTTGAAGATACACCTTAATTGGTGTATCTTCAAGCGTTACGACAGTGACGGCAAACAAGTTACTATTGACGATCCTAATAATAAAGGTTATTAGGATTAGCACTTCGGCTTCTCCAACGTTTTGACCACGACAAAATGTAAAAGAAACGTGGCACTCGCTAAAGTGAGAAGAGTATAGCTGGATCCCAGGGAGTCGGATCTTTTATTAATTACGACCACACGAGGAAAATGGACAAAGAAAGCCAGAGACAGCGCCGCAGAAGTTATTTCTCATGCTTCACCGAGATAGCAAGAACAATGCAAAGGGAAAGGTAACAAGTAAACGAAAAGACAACTTGGCGCAGGCGGAGCCGAAGCCGCATTACGCGTGAAGTGTTTCATTAATTGAGCAATGCCCGGCGGCCATCCTGCTGTCCAATTTCCTGGGTATTCGCGTATGCGTACAAGTCGTGGGAGTGTTAGTCATGCGAACTTAACACGTGTGTGTGTGTGTGTGCGCGCGTGCGTGCGTGCGTGCGTGCGTGCGTGCGTGCGTGCGTGCGCGCGCGCGCGCGCGTGTGTGTGTGTGTGTGTGTGTGTGTGTGTGTGTGTGTGTGTGTGTGTGTGTGTGTGTGTGTGTGTGTGTGTGTGTGTGTGTGTGTGTGTGTGTGTGTCATTCCCTCCCATATCCCATATGACGCTCCCCCTCCATCCCTTCTCCCCACCTCGCGAAAAAAGAAAGATTCTGGCTACGCCACTGGCTTGCACCAGTTTATAATCCATTGGGTGTTCGGCGCCGGAAATCAAACCACGCATCTCCCGCAGCCGACCCATGCGTCGTACACACTGTAAAACAAATGCTGCAGTAAATCACGGACAATATTTTGGCAACTCCATTTCCAAGCATTTAATCGGCAATATGAGGAGGAGGAGGAGCGGTAGTGTTGCTTGCTGCAGGCGGACCTAGCCTTGCAAAAAGTTGCCGGCAAATGTTCCGAACGAACGCCAACTATCAACCGCGATGCGGTCTGAAACACTTCCCAGTCCAGCTGACAACACCAGGTGTCAAAAAATATGCAGATCCCGCGCACTGTGGGAATCGATGTAAGCGAAGCTTTGTCCGCTGTTTGCGTTAATTGGCGTTATACGCAGGTGATATATTGACGGCATGCGACAGTCGCGACGGGATGTGAAATGTTACCTTGCCTGCTCCGCTTGTGTTTGTCGTTCTTGCTCCGCTCGACGCTTTATGCGAGCCTTCGTCTCGTCGGCGATAAGTGCACGCTTCGGCGCCATTCTGGGTTGTAGCGTTGTAGCTCACAAAGCTACAACTCTCCTCCTCTCCTCTCTCTCTATTCCCTCGCTAACTTTGTCCCCGCCTCCTCCCTCTACTGTCGTTGCTGTTGCGGATGAGCACGGAGACAAGCGCGGCAGCACCTGGGCAGCATTTGTGTGGGGTCACGCCTAGTTAGGCGTCCAGAGGCCATTGCGCAGATGCGACGCGGCGTAAATCTTGACAGGAGCTTTACTGACCGTCTTTCCTTTGTGCCACGCTCCTGTCATGCACTAACACGACTGCGTTAAGGGCCGCAGGTGGGGAACGCAGGGTGTCTACCAAGTTGACATTTCCAAATTCCCTCGGCTTTCCAGGTTTTCCCTGAGTACCTTTGCAAAATTCCCTGAATGAGCCAGAACTTTGTTTTATGCCAAGACAGGCTGACTTCATGTTGCCCGATGCTGTCACTCTCTAGTAAGCATGTTGCAACAGAAAAAATGACTTAATCCAGTTTGAATAGTAAAGAGTAATATCTACTTTATTTAAAAAAGAAAACAGAAGGAAGGTGTTAGTAAAATGCACAGCGAAAAAAAAATGGTAAAACCCATTCCAAATTGAGTTGAACATCTTCAAATACGAATGAAAAGGAGATGCATACATAAGTAAATATTTTCGAATATGAGTTATTTCTATCAATTGATAGCAAGCTCATCGGTATGAGGCCGGAACTTTGTCCCAACTAAGATTCTCTTTCAACAGCCGGGAAGTCAACCTCAACTCTCCTGACATACTCTCAGCCCGTACACAACATCTCAATGTTGGGTTTCACTGCTTTAAAGAATTTATTCTGATTTGATGAGGGACACCTGCATCTCGGTGTCAGCTAACACTGTTTTTTGAGCTCAAGCTCCTTCAAAGAGGCGGCGGCACGCTTCCTTTCCCGTTATTTCCACAGTGAGTCGGTCCTCTCTGTTCTCATCCTCCTTCTGCCACGCGTTCACCCCATGGATCATTTGAAGCATCCTCTTGGTCAGCTGTACAGTCAACACCCAATTTTTCGGACTCCTTAGGGGCTGCACAAACATACAAAAAATCGAGCAGTCCGAAAAAAAATGAATGCATGTCTTTAACTGACCTTAAGGGCTAAAATTGCCACAGGCACGTCCAAAAAAGGTCTCCAGGCCTGCCAGTACACTTAACAGGCATATCGGTGCTCGTACTGTGACAGGAGCCGGGGGTGCACGCGTGTATAATTAAGGAATGCATACTGTGTCCCATGACAATTGCCCCTTCACACGGTTGTTATGCTTCACCGCGTAACAGCGCTATATTGAGGCGAAGCTAACTTTCGGAGATTGGCATTACGCAACGCCTTGTGCTCTGCGAGCTTCGAAGCGAATCGCGAGGATTACAAAGGCGGAGTCGGTGCCATTGCTGACAGCGGCGAATTCTTTCAATGAAAAACACGGCACCGCACGGCAATAAGCTTAATAGAAAACGTAGAAGCAGCTAGGCCTAATGTTGTCGCGGTGGTGGCTACTGCTGCCAGCGGATCTGCGTGCGAGAGTGCCGGCATAGGGGTGCCTGTTCGAGGCGGCGAAATAATCAAAATGGCGGCGGTGGTGGATATGATTAATACCATTTCAGACCTGCAGTCGGGGCAATATACATTGACTGTATGGAGTACGTGGTGGTGTCACAAAGCCGTGAGAATTATCGGGCACGCCCGAAAAATTGGGCGTCTGGAAAATGGGTCGTTAACTACTCTGACAATACCTCGTGCCGATGACACGGCGTCAATGACGATCCGTTGCGATTCCTCTATTTCTAGAGCCAGCATTAACACGACTTTTGTTCCCTTTCAATAAAGTTACAGCTAATTTTCCCTGATAGAAGCACAAATTACCTGAGTATTTCCAGACTATTCAAATTCCCGGTAATTCCCGGTTTTCCCGGTTGGTAGACACCTCGGAACGGTCCCACGTCTTCGCATTACGCGTGCGATGCTCTAACCAATTCGCGTAATGCGAAGACGTGGGATCGTTACTCACCTTCGGCAAGTTGTTTTTTCATCCACTTTCATTGTCATTAATTCATCATTCCTTCAATTCAATTAGTAAGTACAAGTAATTTCCCCTATGTTTTCCTTGGTGTCTTTGTTAGCTTCTCATGATATGATTAATGAAAATCGGGCCCCTAGGTTAACCCCCTTTCTTCTCGTTCTTACATAACGAGGCTCTCGAATCTGGCAATAGTGATGCCTCCAGGTAGCATGTGCGGGTTGATTGACCAGCTGCCTTCACCCAGAAAGATCACGTACTCGTGGCGCCTGCGGCAGAAAGGATGTTCCACATCCGCCGCCAACGTTTGTGAGTGGTGGCGCTGGCTAACACGTCCAGGGTTAGTTCTAGTAGTAACACATAAATACCTCAGAAAGCGGATGGGAAGATGGCGCCGCGGTAGCTCAATTGCAAAGACGTGGGATCGTCCCCCAACTGCGACAAGTTTTTTCATCCACTTTCAATTCCATTAATTTATAATTTATTTATTTTCAATTATTAAGTACAACTAATTTCCCCTATGTTTTCCTCGGTGTCTTTGTTTGTTGGCTTCTCATGATACTCCATGTTGTGTGGGAGAGAATTTTCAGTAAGTTCATTGTTTTAGATATATCGCTTTGGGATATCTTATGTGTGGAATGAAAGTAAGCCTGAAGTCAAATATAGTACCTAAAAATTTGTGCTCTTTGTTGGTAGGTATTTCTTCTCCACAAAGTTCTACACAAGAATCTGGAACCAGGCCTCTCTTTTTTGTAAAAACAACACAAGAACTTGTGCGGGGGTTGATTTTAAATCCGTTTTAGTCTGCCCACTTAGACACACTGTTCAAGCTCTGCTGTACCTGTCTCTCGCACACTACGAGGTTACAGGACTTGAAGCATATTTGTATGTCGTTCATGTAGACGGAATAAAAAATAGCCGGTGGTAATGAGGCACAGAGTATGTTCATCTTAACGATAAAGAGTGTGCAGCTAAGCACGCCTCCCTCAAGTACACCAATTTCCTGTACAAATGGACATGAAAATACATTGCCGAGGTACGATAAGACAAAAAGCTTTCTATTAGGTTCAGCATATTCCCACGGATGCCCATTCCCGACAAGACTCGCAAGATCCCGTAACGCCTCGCTGTGGCACACCTTCTGCATATCGAGGTGCATCAATAAAAACACTGTTTATGCACAAATGCGTCACTGATATTTCCTTCAATGCGCACATGATGCTCAGTTGTGCACCGCCCTTCTCTGAAGTCTCACTGATAGGGATCAAGCATTTTGTCCAGTTCAAGAAAATTTAGGAGTCGCCGATTAACCATTTTTCAAATTGGCGGATTCTGAAAGGCGGATTCGTTCCGTCGGCATTTACGTAGACTGGCTCACATAGTTCTATGTAATATTTAAGGGAGGACTGTGAATAATGGATTGAACTTGACACATCCTCAAAGTGCTCCCCAAGAGAGCCTGCCTGGTCTTGTAAGCTATTCCCTTGGTCGTCCACCAGAGGCAACGGGATTTGTTGCCCTTCTAGGTCTCTTAGGCCATTCCGCGCTTTCGCCCCCTGTGTGTATGAATTTATACCCCAGAGAAACATCACCAGTATTTTCTCTTTGCCTGACGCTGTGTCCGCCTTCCCTATGATTTACCGTTTTTACATTGAATGAGTTCTACATTTGGCGACCTGCGCAATACGCCACATGCCATATTCTGCTTCTTTCGCACCTCTCTGCAGTCTTCGTTCCAGCAGGGAACACATCTTGTAACTGAACCACCATCCGTTTGTGGGATAAACGTTCTGGCTGCATCAATAACAAAAGCAGTAAAATGTGCAACAGCATTAGCTTACTAAGATCGTTTATAAAATCTCGTGGTAAACCAGTTGACTCTTCAAAATGCTCCCAATCAGCCGATGCTAATTTCCATCGAAAAATACGGGGATAATTCTCGTGCTGCGTTATCAAGTTTAAAGTTACCGCGATGTGGTCACTTCCAAAATGTTTATTGGTGACGCTCCATTCCAAGTGTGACAGAAGAGAAGCAGAGGCAATTGCTAGATCTATCGATGAATACGAGTTGTATTGGACACTGTAATAGGTTGGCTCCATTTTATTAAGCAGGATTAAATGGGTAGATAGTAGAGGTCGTAGAAAATTTTCAAAGAATCGACCTCTCGTGTGGCATCGCGAGTCTCCCCACATCGTGTTGTGGGCGTTAAGGTCACCCACGAGCATGCAGAGGCTCGTAAGCTGATTAATGAGGTTATAAAAATCGCTTTTCCTGAGATTATAGTTAGGGGGTATGTATAAAGAACACATAGTGACCTGTTTATTAAAGAAGACTGCCCGAACTGACACAGCCTCAAGGGGGGTCCGAAGGGCGACGTGCTGACAAGCTACATATTTGTCGGCAATTATTGCTGCACCGCTGGAGGCCTTAGCCACCTCACGGTCTTTACTGAAGATGGCGTAATTACGAAGAAAGTTATTGTTTGTAGGTTTAAGATGTGTCTCTTGAATAAACAACAACTTTGGATTATGTTTTTGCAAGATTTCTCCAATATCGTCGAACTTATGAAGAAGTCCTAGAAAATTCAACTGTATTTGTGTCTCCATTAGGATAAATGTGTTTCGTACTGTGCGTTTAAGAGACGAAGATTAGCTCAGGGGCCCTTTCCACGTGCCGCGACGCGATTTTTGTTTTTTGGGGGGGCGATCGCGAGAATCTCGCCGCTCCTTAAGCGCTAGCGGCGCCGTCTGGCTGGTTGTTGTGTCTATCGCCTCTTGCGAGCGCTGTGTTTGACGTGAAGGCTTCGGCACGTCGGACGAGACCTTTGAGGCCACCAACCAGGAGGTCGACGGCCCCTTCCGTTGGGGTGGCTGAACCGAATGGGGGGGGGAGGGGGGGGGAGGGTGCATGGCATCACCGCTGGCTCGTTGCGTGTGGGCCGGACAGCTGCCGGAAGCCGTTTTGTCGCTGCCTCCCTGACGCGTCACATCGGCAAAGGGGCTCTTGGGCAGGTAGGATATCCGCCTGCGTGCCTCCTTGAAAGTTGCATCTTCCTTTACTTTTAATTGTTGCTATTTCCTTTTCTTTTTTTCCAGGATGGGCACAGCCGCGAGTAGGCGGTGTGCTCCCCATCCTTGTTCACAGTGCAGCGTGTTTTCGCAAGACTCCGATGAGCGTTCATGAGCATTGCATTTCGCACAAGTTTGGCGGCCTCGGGAGTTATGTGAGCTGTGGCCGAATCGTTGGCATTTAAAACATCCGAGAGGATTTGGCACGTATGCCCTAACACGAAGTTTGATGTACCCGGCCTCGATGGAATCGGGCAGAACACATGATTCGAAAGTGAGCACCAGGTGCTCAGTCTGGATTTCTTTGCCGTAGCGTCTCATCTCAATCCATTTAACGTTTACGACATTGTGTTTACTGAAGCCCTCCAACAGTTCAGCCTCAGATATCAACAAATCATCGTCTGAGACAACACCGCAGTTGGTGTTCATAGTACGGTGCGGGGTTACTGTTACTTGAACGTCCCCAAAGGACACTAGATTGGACCGCTTTTCATATTGTTTTTGATCATGGAGCTCCAAGAGGAGATCATCACTTGACAACCTCGATGCCTTATAACCTGGTGCAAGAGCCTCAGTTAGAGATTCAAAAACAAAAGAAGGGGGTGGAGATGGTTCATACTTGGTTTTTTGCTTTTTCCGAGCGGATCACATGGAATCATGGGAAGTTCTGTCTTTGACGTCCAAAGAACTGAAACCTATCTGCGGTGCGATTTTTTTTAAGGCGATCAAGGAGCGGTGGGGAGCGATTGGGCATTGAGATATCTGGAGTGTTAGGCGGCAACGCCACATGGATTAGCAGCCACCCATTATGGAGCTCAACACGGGGACGCCGCGGAAAGTGTAAAACGGGTCCTTCAAGCGCCAGCTGTACGTTACTGCTATAACGAAATATGGCATACCAAAGATTGGCTACCCACACAAGGTTAACCCCTGCCGCCCAAAAATTCAGAAGCAAAGGATGTGGGTAGAAGACAGGAAAGATTGAAAGCTAGAGAGAAAGACGAAGGTTGAAGAGGAAGATAGGAAAAGACGACTGCCGGTTTCCTGCAGGTGGGTCAGTCTGGAGTTGCCGTCTATGTGAAGCAGAGGCCGAAGGGGTGTGCTGCCTCCACTGAGGGGGCTTAAAAGTCCGAACGCCCAGCATCAACTCAAACCACCGAATCTCCTTTTCCGCAGACACGGCTAGGCCGCGCAAAGCTGCGCCCGGGAGGGTCCAACCCTCGTGTGTTCGGGTGCGTGGTGGCGCAACACACCAAACGCCTGCCGACGCAGACACCCCTGCGGTGCAAGGCGATAGTCTCGCCGAAGTGCACTGTCGACGAATACATTCACAGGATGTTGCTTCGACATGTAGGACAGCCCTGCCATGTTGCACCTTTCTTCCTCCGTGCGTTCAGGCAAAGAAAAGCGCATTTCAAACAAACAAACGCGGGAAGCAGCGAGTGACGTTAAGCTAATTGCTACTGAATGCGGCAAGACGAGGACTGACCGGAAGCAGACAACACAGGACTGACATGAATTAGACAGGAAAGCGGATTGTGTTGTCTACTTTCTGTGAGTCCGCCTCTTGCCGCGCCGTTTCCCACTTCAAGAACACGTTGATTGTCCACGACCACGGAGATGATGCTTTCAGCAAATAAATAAATAAATAAATAAATAAGATTTGATTTTTGCATTGATAACATACCACTCGGTCATAAGAACCGATTTGAAAAGCAACTGCTTCATTTGCCTCTCTCAGTGTCTCAGGAGGACATGGCTGTATTAAGAGTGCGACGCATGACATAGCCCTGACACACAACGAACAAAATATCCTTCGCAGATATATGCAAATTCGAGCAATTGATACATCAAAGGCAGCAAAGGTGTACGAGCGACTTCACACACACACACTTCTGGAGTACTGAGTGTCTGCTGGCGGTTCCTATGGTTTATTACCGATGCCCAGCAGGCGGCCCTGCTGGACAGCGCCATCAGCTTTATCTGCCGCATCACTACGTGTGGGGATGGTACCAGTGTGGGGATGGTAAAATGCAACGTGCGAAGCCACAGTTGAGGATTACTAGCTAAAAGAACGCAATGCTGAGAAGCTGCATACTACAGTACGGTATGCGCAAGGTAAGTTTTATAGCACAATCATTTTGCATTACGTTTCAAAGCAAAGTCAGGGCTTTGACACACGTTTCTTTGCATTTACATTTGACATCGACCACGCCGTCACATGTGTCGGCCCTCAGCTCCGGACGACAACTGTTGCACAAATCCCCTTAACGGCTTCGCTTTAACAAGCCCATAATGAAAGGGTTCGATTCAGTGCTCAAGGCAGACAGTCGAAGGACCCCCATCGGCGATTTCGTGGGTGCGCGCCACCTCTTTTGGGATTGTCGTCATCATGATGCTCATCACCACTACACTTGTGCCAGCTATCGTAAGATGTCCCTACTTCATGCTTAGGATAACAAAGTGCTGACAATCTTTTTATTGCAAGAGGGGGAGGAGGGTGTAACACATTAGGTATCCTTTACAGCACATACCGTTCACTGGCTCAGACTATCTGTGAAGTCCTCGTACGGCCCCGTCCTTAACTTACCACCTCTCGTTGCGTGAAGTGATTCCCGCTGGTTCCTGAAGCTACGCTCGGCGGGTCTCTGTAATAAGCACAAGAAACGGAAGTTAATTCGAAACTGCATTCAGAGCTGCTTCGGAGGCAGCTAGGTACATACGGTACGCGTTCCATGGTTATCCACATACAAGCAAAATAAGCGAATTCTCAACTTACTGTCCAGTAGCTCACCGTTTGCGAAGACATCTGCGGTCTCGCTGACGATTTGGTCGCTGCCAAGTCGTGCTTTCAAAAGTACCCATGTGCAGCGTTAACCCCGTACACCCAGAAACACGACAGATCATATATGGTAACCGCACCGTATACAGATACAGTACAGTAACAAATAATATTCTGGAAGGGGGAGAGGGTCTTATTAAAAGATTCATACAGTATGCGATGGTATTGGATATACGAGTTCCAGCATTTACGGGTTTTCCGAGAGGTCTTTTTATGCTTAAGAAAAGATACTGCATCAAAGACATAACATCGAGGGAACGTCGACACGGGCAAGCGACGCGGTTTGCACTTATCTGCGTGGACACCCTCTCACTCGTGATTGTATGTCTCTGGCATAGTACCTGTTTCTTAAGCGCTATGAAGCAACTCGCCTAACAACAAGTTTTGTCGCCCTTTTATGTTCTACAGGTGCTATAAAGGGTAATACTGAATCATCCTATATGGTAATACATTATTTTCCCTTATCGTTAACGCACGGTCCAAGTATATTTCTCCTTGGATCCTGCGCCACACACGCGTCGCGAGCTCAGAAAGCGACACGTGCATCACTGAAGTCCCCGTAGTCTACAGATGTCTGTGACTGGCTAAGTCACCGGATGTGCACCTGCGTATGTACTACGCGACCTCCGTCTTCCCGCTCTTTTAAAGCAAATGACTTTCTAAGGCTCATTCGACCATTTTCGCGGTCGGTCTGTGGTCGACGGTCGGTCCATAATGAAGGTCGGTCGGTGTTCGGTCGGTAGCTGGTCGGTGGTGAGTGGTCGATGGTCGGTCCGTAGTCGATGGTCAGTCGGTGGCCTGACTCGGTAAAGAAAACGTTCGCTTGCTATTTCTATTTCGCTTGTTCGTTCGCTCGGGCTATTCGCGCATAAGCTGAAAATCAACCTCGACGGTGTCTGCACAATTTTCCTTTAGAGTGAAGTTTTTTTCAGCGAGCCCTCCCAGATTTTCCTGACCACGGCTGCTGTCTTATCGAATAGGCGCGCGCTTCAAGTCGCGTAGCACGTGCGCGCAAGACCACGTTAGCCCAAGAGCACGTGCCCACACCTCAGTTTCTATTGGCCTTGAACCCAGGAATGAAACGCGAAGAAAACAATACTCAATGTGATCAATGCCTTTGGCGTCGTAGTTCACTCAGCTTGCATCTGTCCTCACCATTCTTCCGTTCTGTGGACCAATATCAGCTTGATCTTCGAGACTTCCCTGCGTCGAGGGCTCGCGGCGTACATTCGTATACGAGCTGTGCTTGCATTACGGCTTGCATTATAAATGGTATCTCGTACAAACATAAACAGTGCGTCACATTACTGTGACAGATGTACGGTGCATACATATAAACGTTACGCAAGAGATTACACGTTGCATGGATTACAATACAGAGAAACTGTACGCGTCGCATTTAGTTTTATCCCATTTAGGTAACTGCTTCCCGATAGCTTCGCTTCACACAAATTCCAACATGCACATGCGGTGTATCTGCATAATGTTTAGAGGGCAGCCGTTCCTGCATGCGGCGAGCGTCGGTGTTGTTCTCCGTAAACAAGCGAACGGGCACAGTGAAGGATAAAAGCGGACGCTGGCCGCACCAGGATACGAAATACGGCAATAGCGAAGAGAGCGCGAAGAGGTAAGTTGAGGAGGAGGAGGGTACAGTGGTACCATCAGGCGGAAACCAGAAGGGCAGGGCATGGCGCCAGCGTGAGAAGAACTGCACAACACGGGCTTTGTGGCGACAGTGGCTACGAGATGGCGCCAGAGTAGCGCGCGTCGTCTGTATTAAAACAAAGCGCTGAATGAGCGGAAGTCCGCCTGCGGCGGCTCCTGCGAATCGCGCCCACGCGTCACCCACGCGCTGCCTCCCGTGCTCTCCCTATTAGCGAGGCAGTCACGCCACACTTCGCTCCGTCCGTTTGCAACGAACCGCACGAGACGTTGTTCTCGCCAGCCAATCTCTCGCGAAATGAAAAGAGGTGCAGACTCAAAGTTCGGGTTAGGGCGTATCGCAATTGTCGGTGAATGTATTTTTCTTTCCGTGCCTTAAATAACGACACTAAAAACAAGAAAACGCAGTCAGCAAGTCAGCTAACAGAAACATGTTGTTGTTGCTGTTGCAAAACAGACACATTTACCTAAAGTACCACCCCATCGAGGTAGCACACCGTGCACACAAGTGCGCAAGCCTCCCAGGGATATATTCGTGCACGGCTTTGACCTCTGACTCGCTTGCATCGGCGCGGAAATAGATCGACGAGAGCGCAGGCATTACTCGGGCTTAGGCCCGACTAATGTTGGCTATGACGTAGCCTTGTTGCTTACGTTTCCAGATCTAAATAAATATATTTTTGAAGAAAGTTCCTTCGATCTTCTACACTCTCGTTTATTAAGTTTGGAAAGAGAACGCGTCTTCCTCACTACACTAGACCTCCTAAATTGCCGAAAGCGACTTATACTCGCTCGGCTGCAATACTATTTGCATTCTCCAGTCGCCTTTACCGTATCGTCGAGAGCTTCTGTGTAATATGCACAGCCGCCTTTCCAGCGTGCTCTTCTGGTGTACCACACAAGCATAATTTTTATATTTACGGTTGCGAGCTCAGACCTCGCCAAGATGTTTGCAATAGACCCGGGGTCGATCCGAGTCTCTGAATGCCGAGACTTCAGCGCGCTTTTTCAAAATCAACCAGCCGCGTGTTCGCGGCGCACTGTGCTTTAGGCGATTTGAACGAGAAGCATGCGCTCTATATTTATCCAGTGAGAGAATGTGCCTGTTGTTTAGCGTTTGCTTCGAACAAGCTTTTACGCGGTCCTAAAGATCAGCGGCCTGGTTGCTCCCTTGAAACCTGGAAAGCCTCCTTATGAGCTTACCTCGTACCGGCCTGTTGCATTAGCCAGCTGTGTTGGAAAAGATATGGGGCGAATGGTGCGGGCGAGGATCGAATGGTTTCTGGAAAGGAACGATCTTTATCCGGACATGACGACCGGTTTTCGGCGGAGTCATTCTTCGATTGACAGCGTCACCGACCTATAGTAATGACAGTGGAACATGAAAAACGTCGACGCCGACTCGTCGCCGCTGTCTTCTGTGACATAAAAGGGGCCTACGCTAACGTCCTCCATTAAGCTATTCTCGATGCCCTAGATGACTTATACGGCCGGCCGGCGGCCGGCTCTACCTGTGGATTGTGAGCTACCTCAGTGACCACTTCGTTTAGATGTCCAGGCCTGACGGAGAGACTACTGGTCACTAATCATGCCGTGGAGTTCCTCAGGGAGGAGTTCTCAGCCCAACGTCATTTAATGTGACGCTGATTGGCCTACGGATAGGCCTACGGCTGATTGGATTACGGAATCAGGGTGTAGACGAGCAGTATGCAAAAATACTGAAATATATCTATAGCGGCTCCACAGCCACCATAGTCCTCCATAAAGAAAGCAACAAAATCCTAATAAAGAAAGGCGCCAGGCAGGGAGATACGATCTCTCCAATGCTATTCACAGCGTGTTTACAGGAGGTATTCAGAGACCTGGAGTGGGAAGAATTTGGGATAGAAGTTAATGGAGAATTTCTAAGTAACTTGCGATTCGCTGATGATATTGCCTTGCTTAATAACTTCAAGCATGAACCAACTAGCCCAAGCAAGAGTTTTACTTGACCCTGATTCAAGTAGTAAAGGCAAGGCGCAGAAGACCAGGACTCAAGAAGAAGAACACACACGACAGGACCGGCGCCGGTCCTGTCTTGTGTTTTCTTCTTCTTGAGTCCTGGTCTTCTGCGCCTTGCCTTAACTACTTCAAGCATGAACCAACTAGACCAAGCAAGAGTTTTACTTGACCCTGATTCAAGTAGTAAAGGCAAGGCGCAGAAGACCAGGACTCAAGAAGAAGAACACACACGACAGGACCGGCGCCGGTCCTGTCGTGTGTGTTCTTCTTCTTGAGTCCTGGTCTTCTGCGCCTTGCCTTAACTACTTCAAGCATGAACCAACTAGACCAAGCAAGAGTTTTACTTGACCCTGATTCAAGTAGTAAAGGCAAGGCACAGAAGACCAGGACTCAAGAAGAAGAACACACACGACAGGACCGGCGCCGGTCCTGTCGTGTGTGTTCTTCTTCTTGAGTCCTGGTCATCTGCGCCTTGCCTTTACTACTTCAAGCATGAACCAACTAGCCCAAGCTAGAGTTTTACTTTACCCTGATTTAAGCCGCGTTCACCGGAAGGTGGTCTGGGACAGAGCGCACCGTCAGTTGCCGCGGGACTGGTTGCTCGAGGCACTTTGCGTGCATTCGCGAGTTTCACGCTTGGAGAGAGAGATAAAACTTTAGTATGTCCTTGATGGGGTTCAGGGGTGGCGGGGGTCGGGAGACTAACCCCCAATACCCCCCCTTTCCTCAGACGGCGGCCAGTCCTTGCTTTCTGGCGGCGTCTTCGGCCATCCAGACGGCCCAGAGCTGCTCCACTGGGTCCAAGCTGAGCAGCAATGTCTCCCACTGCTCGGCCGTAGTTATGATGCGTGTGTTAGCGCGGGAGGGGTGTTGGTGGGGAAAAACCCTTTTATGTAGCACATGTTGAGCAACAGAAAGCTGCATCGCGAGGTTTTTTTTAATGCCGCTCTGCAATTTTCTCATCGACGCTTTTCATCCGATTATAATATTTGAGAAGTTGATTATTTAATTACGAATAACGATGTAATCGTGCGGAATGCAAAATAGTCTGAGTATCTCCAAGCGACCTTCGTTGTTACCTTGGTTCTGGCCAGCTACGTGGCATCTGCATATTGTTTCGTCTTGGTGCGTGATAGTTGGGAGACCCTGCGCGCGCGCGCGCACACACACACACACACACACACACACACACACACACACACACACACACACACACACACACACACACACACACACACACATCTATATATATATATATATATATATATATATATATATATATATATATATATGTGTGTGTGTGTGTGTGTGTGTAGTTGAAGAAACGGAGCACACTTACGAAAATTTAGATGTTTAACGTTTCGGCCGTCGCACGGCCTTCGTCAGAATAAACACAGATACAAGTGCGCACCTGTTTTTATGGGCATGCACGTGTACACTGGCAAATAACAGAAAAAGTGCAGCAGTATGTGTAACTGAAGCACGATAAATGATTTGCATGAAATATCATTACGGTATCGCGATGATTATACATGAAGTTACAGAATGACATCAAGTGCGACGTGGCAAAACTAGCAACAAATTTATTTGGCATGATTTGTCAATGCTGTACAAGAACAAACATCAAGATATGGCAGAAAGGCGCGACATTTTTCCTACGCTTTCGTTGATACCAGATGAAACAGTGTTAAATTTATGAATGAGAAAGGATTCCCGTACTTCGCGATCATGGTGCGATTTCAAACCTGATTGTATTACTGTTACTTTGATGTTGTCAAACGTATGGCCTGGCAGTCGAACGTGTTTAGATAATGGAAGGTGCGGCAAGCTGTTAACGTGTGCTTTGCGGTTGTTGAATCTGATCCGAAAAGATGTTTCGGTCTGACCGATACACTGCATCTGACATACTGAACATTCAAGAAGGTAGATGATGTTAGTACTGTCGCAAGTGAAGTCACCGTTGATTTTAACAGAAAAATTGGATGCTGTGCTTCTAGCAGTCTTTGACGTGGTCATCTGTGTACAAACTTTACAACGGGGCCTATTGCAGGGATGACAACCAGCAGGATCAATCGCGTTAGTCTTGGAAGAGGTTACTAGGTCACGCAGGTTCTTAAAGCGACAATAGACCACTCTTGGTGATTCCGTGAAAATAATTTTAAGGCGGTCGCTCTGTGTCAGTAAGTTATAGTGCTTCCTAAGAATGTGCGACACGTTAGGAATAGATGCAGAGTGTGTTAGGATAAGATTAGTTCGTGAAATAGGCGCCGATCACTTGTCCGTGCAGATCAGTTCTTTCCGGTCGAGACAGTCGGCCCGTTTAAGGGCATCGTCAATTATTTGGGAAGGGTACTTCTGTACGGTTAGTGCGTTACGAAGCTGGTTACAGTTGCGAGTGAATTCACTGTCGTCCGAACAAATTCCTGTGAACCGGACAGCTTGGCTGTAGGGAATGCTCGTTTTGCAATGATTGACATGGCTGCTTTTGTAATATGCAGATATCGCTGTCAGTCAGTATATATATATATATATATATATATATATATATATATATATATATATATATATATATATATATATATATATATATATATATATATATATATATATATATATATATATATACTGACTGACTGATATATATATGCATGCTCTTTTAAGCTCTCCCGTCCCCCTCTACCTCTACCACGTGACCGGCTCCTCTACCACTCTTTTCACAAACACTTGCACTTCGACACTCCTAATGCTAAAGCATTAAATGTGGCAAGCGCATAAGCCGAGGGTTTACGTATAAGCTCTTTCTAATAAACGGTATTGTCGTCTTCCTTTTCTGCGGATTCCCTACGAAGAACACATGCGTTCAACGGAGCCCGCGTTATTTTCATCACTCCGCACCGCAGCACCCAACTCTGCACCGCAGGAGAGTGAGTAAAGACTTTATTTGAAAACAAGGTATTGACGGATGACCTTGTTGTTAGGCAGCCACGAGCCCCTGGGCCCGGGCGGCTTCTTCAGCTCTCTCGATGACCTTGGCCTGCAGGTCAGGGTCGGAGCTGAGCAACACGGCCTCCCACTGCTCAGTATTACTTATTTCGTGATTTGTATGATTTTCGGCTGGGCACGACCACATAATATGGAATAGATCCGCTTTTTGCTGACAATGCTTACATGTATTAGGGTATTGGTCCGGGTAGTAATAGTGATAGGCTACGGGGTTGGGGTAGGTGTTCGTCTGAAGTCGTCTCCAAGCTACTTCTTGTCGCTTGTTAAGCGATTTGTGTGCTGACGGGTACACTGTCCTGGCTAACCTGTAGTGCTGAGTTATTTCCTGGTAACTGACCATGCGATCCCTCCCTGATCCTAGCGTGAGCCGTCCGGGTGCTCGGTTGGCGAGTCCTCGAGCGGTGGTGTGGGCGGCATCGTTGCCGGGTAGGGAGGAGTGTGCTGGTGCCCAAATGATGTGGATTGGTCGTGGGTGTTGGTTTGTGTCTATTATGTGTTTTACGGGAGCCGAGACCCGACCTTTCGCAAAATTGCGTACTGCTGCTCTGGAATCGCTAATAATGTAATGACAATGTGTGGAGGCTATTGCCAGAGCGATAGCCGCCTCTTCCGCTGTTTCGGAGCTTCTGGTGCGAATTGAACCACCAGCGCGTATTTGACCTGAGGAGTCCACCACTGCAAGGGACATACAGTTGCGTTCTATGTATTCTGCTGCGTCGACATAGACTACGTCTTTGAAGGCGTGGAATTTCTGATGTAGGGCTTTGGACCGCTCGGCCCTCCTTTCCTTGTGGAATTCGGGGTGCATGTTTTTAGGGAGTGGATTAATTTTGAGATGGCGCCTCTGATCGTGAGAAATGTCTACTTTAATGCTTTGCATCGACTCGTAGTTGATGCCGAGATTCTGGAGGATGTTTCGCCCGGCGGCACTCTGAGCTAGCCTTTCGTATTGAGATATAAGGTGCGCTTCTACTAGTTCATCGAGTTCTGCACCGCAAAAAGAAAAACGGGGAAAACGGGGAAAACACGGCTCGTGAAGGATGATGATGAGCGCGCAGATAAGACTCATTTCCAGACCCCCGTCCGCCGCGCCTCTGCCGCTAATAAATTCTCCCTCTTTCAGTTCCCCATTTTTCCTCCTATCAACGTGCGCGAGCACGCACCACACAGACGCAGGTACGTACGCACGAACGAACGCCTCAACGCGCAGAACGGACGCGACGATTTGTTTGCGTCATAATGACGTGTTTATCGGGCGCACCGCAGACGTCGTTGAAGCTTTTTTTTTTTTTGGTTTACGTTGCTGTTGGGCAGCCAGTTCGAAGTGCTAAAAGAACGCGGGCCCCCCGGTGTCCGCGGTGCCTTCTAATTGTATTTCGAGCCTGTTCGGCGGCTGCGTAACGCGCGTTCGTTTATCGAGTGTAAATGTCGATTTTCGTGCTCTTTATACCGTGCGGCTTCATAGGCGAAACAACAATAACTTATCGAGAGACAAAGAGAAAGGAAAAACTTAAGAAAGGACAAAGGGAACGCAGAGTATATAGTTTCTTTTTCTACCGCCCTGGTGCTATCCCCCCAGATATATATCAGGGTGTCTACCAAGTTGACATTTCCAAATTCCCTGAGTTTTCCAGGTTTTCCCTGAGCACCTTTGCGAAATTCCCTGAATGAGCCAGAACTCTGTTTTATGTCAAGACAGGCTGACACCACTTTGCCCGATGCTGTCACTCTCTAGTAAGCATGCTGAAACAAAAAAATGACTTAATCCAGTTTGAATAGTAAGGAGTAACATCTATGTTATTTAAAAAGAAAACAGAAGGAAGGTGTTAGTAAGATGCACAGCGAAAGAAATGGTAAAGCCCATTCCAAATTGAGTCGAACATTTTCAAATACGAATGAAAAGGAGATGCATACATAAGTAAATACTTTTTAATATCAGCTATTTCTATCAACTGATAGCAAGCTCATCTGTATGAGGTCCTGAACTTTGTCACAACTAAGGTTCTCTCTCAGCAGCTGGGAAGTCAACCTCAACTGTCCTGACATACTCTCAGCCAGTACACAACATCTCAGTGTTGGGTTTCACTGCTTAAACAATTTATTTTGGTTTGGATGAGGGACACTTGTGTCTCAGCGTCAGCCGACATTTAGTTTTTTTAGCTCAAGCTCCATCAAAAAGGCGGCGGCACCCTTCCTTTCCCATTAATTCCTCAGTGCGTAGGCCCTTTCTGTTCTCATCCTCCTTCTACCACGCTTTCACCACATGGATCATCTGAAGCATCCTCTTGGTCAGTTGTACAGTCAACATTTGATTTTTCGGACTTCCGAGGGGCCGCAAAAAAAATTGAAAAAAAAACGGGCAGTCTGAAAAAAATTAATGCATGTCTTTAACTGCCTTTAAGGGCTAAAATTACCACAGGCACGTCTGAAAAATCTCTGGAGGCCTGCCAGTACGCTTATTAGGCATATCAGGGCTTGTACTGTGACAGGAGACGGGGTGCACGCATGTGTAGTTAAGGAATACATACTGTGCCCCATGGCAATTGCCCCCTTCCCACGCTTGTTATGCTTCACCGCCTAACACAAGTGTACTGAGGCGAAGCTAACTTTCGGAGACTGGCATTACGCAACGCGCTGTGCTCTGCGAGCTTTAAAGCCAATCGCGAGGATTACAAAGGCGGAGTCGGTGCCATTGGTGATAGCGGCGAATTCTTTCAATGAAAAACACGGCACCGCACGGCAAGAAGCCTAATAGCGAACACAGAAGCAGCTAGGCCTAACGTTGCCGCGATGGTGGTTACGGCTGCCAGCGGGTCTGCCTGCGAGAGCGCCGGTTCGAGGCGGCGAGATAATCAAAATAGGGGCGGTGGCGGCTTTGATTGATGCCATTTCAGACCTGCAGTCAGGGCAATATGCATTGACTATATGGAGTACGTGGTGGTGCCGCAAAACCGTGCAAATTATCGGGCATGTCCGAAAAATCGGGCGTCTAGAAAATCGGTCGTTAAATACTCTGGCAATACATCGTGCCGATGACACGGCGTCAATGACGATTCGTTGCGATTCCTCTGTTACTGGAGCCAGCATTAACACGACTTTCGTTCCCTTTCAATAAAGATACAGCTAATTTTCCCTGATAGAAGCACAAATTCCCTGAGTTTTCCCTGAGTTTTTCCAGACTGTTCGAATTCCCTGAGAATTCCCGGTTTTCCCGGTTTTCCCGGTTGGTAGACACCCTGTATATATATATATAGCTCGACGCGACGAACCGCCGTCAAGGCCTTACACTTTCGATCGGGAACATTTCGGCGCTCTCAGTGTCGGGAATACTGACGGAGGAAAACGGTGGCGCGCTGTGCGATAGAACAAATCCAAAGGAAGGTAAAGAGAAAAAAAAAAGTTTGCGAACGCGATAACGCTCTGCAGCCAAGAGACCGACGGTGGGCGGCAGCGTGTGTGTGTGTGTGTGTGTGTGTGTGTGTGTGTGTGTGTGTGTGTGTGTGTGTGTGTGTGTGTGTGTGTGTGTGTGTGTGTGTGTGTGTGTGTGTGTGTGTGTGTGTGTGTGTGTGTGTGTGTGTGTGTGTGTGTGTGTGTGTGTGTGTGTTTTTGCGTGCGTGCGCGGAGGCGAAGTCAGACTGCAAAAGAGGAAACGGGCTGCTGCGTGCACGGCCGTCATTTCCGGTACGTGCTTTCCATCGGCAAGCGCGGAGGGACGTCGTCACGTGAATTCCAAAGGGGGGGGGAGCATGCAGCGGGCGCGCACGACACTGTCATATATTGAGACACAGCGTCGTGCGCACTTACACAGAGTGATTTCCTCTAATACAGATTCCTCCCCCTCCTCATCCACCCCTATCCCTCCTCCGCTTTACTTCTTGCCTCACCTTCCTCCTTCCAGCAACACCTGCCGTGGCTTTCATGCCATGGCTGCTCCACAGAAGACGCAACGGTTCCTTCCTTATTTAACTTCTTCCTCTTTCATTCCTTCCCTTTCCACTTATTCCTTTCTGTATTCACTCTCCCCAAGTTCCTCTTTTCCCTTTCTTCCCTTACAATGTTCACACCATCCCTCTTTCTTCGTTTCCTTCCCCTTCCTTCCTCCCGCTGCTTCTTTTATCCTTCCTAATTCATTCTCCATCAATAATATTTTCTACTTCTTTATTTCCTTCTCTGCATCGCGATAGCGATCATACTAACGCTAGTGGCGCATTCGCGCCATTGGCGCCGCCACCACTGCCGTGCTGTCCCGCTCGTAGGCGCATTCGCGGTTCGCGCTCGGAGGGCTAGAGGTCTCAAGAGACGCGACCTGCCTCTGGCTGCAGAACCGACGCACCACCGTCAACGCTACGCTCAGTCACCTTCAACGCTTCGCCATGCTCCCTCACGGGTTGCAGAATCAAGCGTCCTCTCTTTCTTTAGATCACTATCACTATCATCATCAGTCACCTTAATGGCGGCGCCAGGGCAGCGCTGTGCGCACGCACTCTATTTAAACGCATTATATAGCGTGCCTGCCGAGTTGCCGTGTGTATGCACTGCTGTGAGCGGAACGGGCAGTAAATGTCAACGTAACGTAACGTGATACATCACTGGGCGCTGACTGAGGCCGATGGTTCCTCGTCGGCCCCATCTTACGCGCCATCAAGGTGCGGCGCCTGCAGCGCCACTGGCGGCGCTCCTCGTCACGCGAGCGTTCTGAGACGCCTGGTAGCAGCCGGGGCACTGTTCCTTCTGCACAGCGAGAGCTGCCATGTCACACCCGCGTATGATTAGAACGCCAGCCGAGGAGTACCAGCGCAACGCTAAACCTTGCTATTGCTGTCAATGATATGCCCTTCGCGGGAGATTGACATATTTTTAAAAAGGAGTGCCAAAAGGAAAAGTGTGTGTGTGTGTGTGTGTGTATGTGTGTGTGTGTGTGTGTGTGTGTGTGTGTGTGTGTGTGTGTGTGTGTGTGTGTGAGAGAGAGAGAGAGAGAGAGAGAGACGGTGCAACTGACCGTTCTACCGTCAGTTGCACACTCTTCGAAGAGTCAGCACGTGTGCAAAGTGATCATCTGCATGACGTAAAGCTAAGCATTTCTTTCGCATTCACCGCTAAATCGCCCCTGAACCTTTCCGTCTTCCCTCCTCCTTTCCCATTCTCCTTCCTACTTTCTTCATTCAATTCTCTTTCTTTTGTCTTTTTCTTTCTTTCTTTTTTTGTTTCTTCCTAGTATAGTTTTACAACAAATTACAATAAAAACATACTCCCCGTCCCGCATAGGAAAGTGGTACCAGCCTGGGTGCATTAGTCTGAGCAGACTCTCCAGATGGTGGTTCTATCTGCTGTATACGGTTATTCCGAACACGTAAGCCTCAATCCGGGTTTTTCTTTGGAAGTTTTACTCCACACTCCTAAATTGTCGTTTTCGGGCGCCGAACTGCACTTTGGCGATGTTGGAAATATAGTCCCCCTCCACTCACCTCCAACACTGTTTTCAGCGGGAAAGGCGGGGGAAGGGAAATCGCTCCACTCGGCTGCGAAAAACTGTCGCGTACGTTTAGGAAGAGAACTTAGAAAGAAATGTACAAAACATATTTGAAGTATCAAGCCGCAGTGTCTCGATTTGTGTTGTCCGCTAACCATCTTGTCGGCGAGCCGTGGTTGCCCATCTTTCGTGTAACCTCATGCAAAGAACACAATTCAACATCACTTCGGGCGCCGTACCACACTTTCTCAGGCAGGCCAAACTGAAACCTGCCTCGAGCGGCCAGTCGCGCGGCAATTTCGCGAGTATTCGCGGACTTCTTTCCCGCTCGGAGAAGCACTTTTATGTAGCGCGTATAGAGCAGTAGAAAGTTGTACCAGGAGTTTTTCATGTTGCTCTACAATCTTCCCGTTGACAGTTCTCATGCAATTATAATATTTGATAAGATGATCAATTAATCAAGACTATGCAGTTAGGCGGAGTGCAAACAATGATGTGAGTATCTCCAAGCGACGGCAAAATACATTAAATTGGTGCTGTCCAGCTACGTGGCATTTGCATATTTTATGCGAAGCATACTAGCCGCACAACCACGCTCTTCCTTGCTGCGCCGCGCGCGGCCGCGTAGCAGGGGCGTAGCCAGGGGGGGGGCTTATGGGGCTTCAGCCCCCCCCCCGAAATTTTTTCGTGCTGTCCACGCACCGCCGACCAAAGCGACCCCCGGCGCCGGAAATCACTCTGGATTTTGTCTAGAATGTCTTTTTGACGCTCGATAAGACATTTAACCGCGAAGATTGCAAACTCGGGCTGGATTTCGTGGCAACGCCCATACACCGGGAGTCACATAACGCCAAGCAGTCCCATCCGAGCAGAAAGTTTCAAGGGCGCTTTGATGGTGAGCGGGCTCGCCGCGGCATCTCGCTGAGGCCACGGAATCTATGGAGCGCATGGATATCAATTGCGAAACTTTATGGGTATAAATCTCATAAGCTCTTGATGTGAAAGGCGCATTGACATTTCCAAAGTTGTGCTTTAGATTTTCAATTGCGGAACTTTGTGGGTTTAATGTTGTTATAAACATTTGACGCCAAAGGTCTATTGACTTTTCTAAAGTCTTACATCGGAACATACAACGAGACAAGCCAAATCAACACACTAGCAGACGAGTTGACAAAGTAGGCAGCGAGGTACAATGAGACGAAGCGTTGGGGTGGTTCATTTGTGCCGTCATGTCACATAAAAAAGATATCAACATTTTTTTTAACCTACGCCAGAACATCCATGTCAACACACTAAAGCCAGCCAAAGTGACTACGTTCTCATTTATTTTTCCTACTTTGACTTTTATTCGCGAAAACACAATGAGCCTCTTTTTTTTTTTTTTGTTCTCGCTACCCTACCAGCGGGCTGCCAGAGCCAGCCAGAGCGCATACGTTTTTCTCGTATGGCCCCGACCACCGTGCGATGCACTTCGGTGCGCGTTCGGTTTGCTCTGGCCGAGTGGATTTTCACCTGACAGAGTTTTGGACGCCTTCTGGCTAGCAGACGAGAAAAAAAAAAAACAATGGTCGCTCGCCGCCATCACTGTGGGGACTCGAAGGATTGCACCGCATTCCTTGAGCGGAGCCTTTCCGGAAAATCTTGTTTCGCCGCTGTAGGATACTGAGCAGTATGCGTATGGTTCTCAGTGGACCAAGCGTCTCATGTTTTCTTCGGTATTCCTTCCGTAGCCCCATTAGGTGCCCGAAGTAGGCATTCGATTCTGGCCAACATACTTTCCTATGCGGTTTTTTTTCATTTCGGTGCCTCCGCCTCACAGAAAAAAATACATTATTGCAGCGCAGCGAATTGTCGCATGGTGAAAGTTCGATTTTGATACTTCTTTTGCGGAAAGTAATGGGCGACGGGACGCTTCAGTTGCCGGATACGTTTATTATATTATTGCGAAAGCAATTATATGGACACTCCAGGCGCATTCCTGCCGTCGCCGTCGCCCTCATGTTCCGTATAAAGTCCAAGGGTGATAACATCGTGACCACGCGCTGCATGCTGTATGTGCGAGTGAAAGCGTAGGAGGGGAGGTGGAATGGGTGAGCCGACGATGGTGGCTCAGTCTTGTGTGCGCAAAGGAGAAAAGCGGGGAGCAAGCGCGCCGCCTTCCGTCGCGCGCAATACATCGGGGGGAGTGGATGGAATGGGTGCGGAATCTAGGATTCTGTGAACCTATGATTGTGCAACATGTTTATTTGCCTTTTTTTGACGCATTATATACAGTTACTTCTTCTTACGTACATAGACTCATTGGAGACTTATACGTGTACCTAAATATCTTGTTGCGAGGTTTTGTGTATACATGCAGTGAACTTTGTTTCCAGTGACACTTTTTGTCCTTTATCAAGCCGTATTTTCGCATTTGTATATCCCATTGTATCTTTGCATTTCTAATGTAAGAGGGCGAGTCAAATGAAAGTGAGCATACCCTAACCACGCAATAATGGTTCGGTTCACTATCTGCGAGGCATGCGCGTAGGAGAACGGCATGTCTCATTTACAAAAAGTGACACGCAGGTGTGAAGATAAATGTTCTTTAATGCTCTCATACTCTGGGTTAAATATGGTTGCGTCACATAATGGACACTTCAAAAGTTGAACAGCCCGGTGCCGCGAAGTTTTTTCACAGCTGAAGGTGTTTCCAAAACAGAAATTAATCACCATATGACTGCCGTGTACGTTGAACACTTCATTTCATTAAATAAATAAACCAATAAAGAAAGAAAGAAAGACTGTGAAGCGTTGGAGCAAACGGTTCAAAGGACATTGCAAAGGCATTCCAAGACCGGGCCAAAACCATCGTTTTGGCCCGGTCTTGGAAGTTACAGAAAGTTAAATCCTAGTGTCTGTTGGAAACAGAACTTCGATTTAGGGCCTGAATTTTGTTTAAAATATTTTGAAAAATTCGAAAGTTTGAAAAAATAGAAGCACGACGTTTACAAACTAATAGCTATGCATGAAGAACAGATATTGTGGTTCTGTAAATGGCATTTATTATAACAGTCAAAGCGAACAAATTTGTTATGTCAATTTGTATCTTACGTGAATTGGTTACGTTGTGTACAAGGGTTCTGCAAAAGCCGTATTTCCACAATACTAAATTTTTTTGAGATTCATGTGTAGCATATCTATTTTGTCCGCTGTAGATGTACTATTAGATGCAATTCACAGAATTGTGATATCATTTTTCATTGTTGAGTCACGGAGATTTATTCTTGATAGTTTCGTTTTCTGAAGATTTTCAATTTTGGCCAATTTTAAATAAATAATTGACCGCCTAAATGAAAAATTCGAAACCAGTAGTCACTAGAATTAAACTTTTTCTTTTAAATGCAACAAACCTCCTCAAATTTGGTGAAGTGGTTGCAGGGAAAAACGAATTCCCCTGCTACATGTACTTAAATAGGAGCACCCGAGCTAAAGCTTCCTCTTAAGGAGGAGGCTGAGCTGCAACGTGCAGATGTGTATATATATATATATATATATATATATATATATATATATTGGGCCAGTGGCGTAGCCCCCCCCGAACAAAATTTCTGGCTACGCCACTGATATATATATATATATATATGCTTATGGCTGAGGGGGAATCATGCTGGCCCAGGTACTAACATGCAGAGGTGTACGACGTACGTTCAAGAAGCACAGTATACTTGACTGACTGGTGGCTGGTGGAGCTGGCCCGATTCACTAGTCACTAGAATTAAACTTTTTCTTTTAAATGCAACAAACCTCCTCAAATTTGGTGAAGTGGTTGCAGGGAAAAACGAATTCCCCTGCTACATGTACTTAAATAGGAGCACCCGAGCTAAAGCTTCCTCTTAAGGAGGAGGCTGAGCTGCAACGTGCAGATGTGTATATATATATATATATATATATATATATATATATATATATATATATATATATATATATATATATATATATATATATGGATATATATATGGATATATATATATATATGTATTGGGCCAGTGGCGTAGCCCCCCCCGAACAAAATTTCTGGCTACGCCACTGCCGCGTAGCTACCATATGACGTCATAACAGCTGCAAAAGCGGAGGCTCAACTCGTGCGCTCGCTTGCGGCCGCGTAGCTACATAGCCGGGTCTCAGCTCATGCGCTCGCCTGCATGAGTTGTTTCTTCGTCTAGCCGAACCAAATATAGCCAAGCAACAGCAGTTCACCAGGCTAAACAGTGGTTCAAAAACTAAAATAAAGGCTAGTATGCTTCGCATCCTGGGCTTAACCTTAGCTAAACCACAGCCATTTTTTGTATCTTGGTGCACGATAGTTAGGACACGCTCACGCTATGCATTATATACTCAAGTTCTTCAACGTTCTCCAGTGCGCATGACGTTGATGCCATTCAAGCTCCAATGCCGTGTTTCACCAGACGTCAAGACGGCAAACGGTCATGTTTAGGAACTCGCCAAGCTGCAATTTCCGCACGACTCATTCGCGCAGCGCTGCTCGTATCAGGTGTCGTCGTCTATTCCGCGTATGTTTTCAAACGTTGTCAACGGTTCACACCCGCAAACACGTCGCACACCGACAGGCACAGTATAGTCACCGCGTTAAAACAGTTCGCCAGCATAGCCCCACCCAGAAAGGTCACCAAGGAAGTCACCAAGGAAGAAAGTCTACAGACTACACGTGTTGGTTTGCTTTCGAAAGTATACGTTAGGCGCGCGAGAGGGAAGAATCGAAAAGGAAATAAGGGAACTACCCACGGCCTTCCAAAATAGATCGGCAGCGAATTCAATCTACGGATCCTATGTTTTCCACTCCAATAAATTCACGGGAGTGAGAGCGTGATCGCAGTTGCATTTTTGATGCGCAATTCTTCAAGCAGACATCCCTTCCTCTTAGAATGAAGCTTTACTGCCACTCTAACAGCAGCAGTATAAAACATGCATCACCGATGAAAAAAAATACAGGCGACAATCTTAAGGCAACAGTGTCAAGACCATAATGCATCGCCTGCAAAACATTACAAAATCAATTAAGTCCACTCCCCTCCCAACTTTCTTCCACCCAGACCACTGATTCTGCTACAGTACAGTACAGTACAGTACAGTACCGACCGACCGACCGACCGACTGACTGAATCATTCATTCATTCATTCTCATCCTAGAAGTGTAAAAGCAGCTAAGGCCTCACATAGGTTACATGAGCCTGTTGCTTCTAGTACTCGCTGCGAAGAGGGATGCATGCTCAAAAAAAAAAAAACATAGGAGAAGAAAAATATATTTAAAAAAAAGGCCGGGGATAAATTGAAAGTGAAGCAAGCGTACAAACGGCAAATACGAATCGAGAACGCAGGAAAAGTGACCGAAACGACCGTTGTGTCATCCTGTCTTCTACAGTGTTGCTTTTAATGGAACTGTTCTGCGTCATGCGAACCGGCCCGGGTAACTCGAGCATTCGTGCTGCGTAAGAGAGTATTAGGTGACCACGACTTTCATCACTATTATACTTTGGTCGGTCAACCAAGTCATGAAGAAAGAAAGAAAGCAAGAAAGAAAGAAAGAGTGAACATGTTTGAACAACTAAGAAGGCACACCTGGCTTTACTGAATGGAAGTTCACTGAAAGGGAACGTCAGTTGCCGGTTTACGACAGAAACAGAAATGCCTGCACATATTCTTGATACGCAATTATTCTCTACCTGTAGAAGCACTCGCGCACCGTGCTGCCATCTAGCGCCGATGACGGCGACTACGAAGCGGGCTACATTCACAGCGCGGGAAAAGCAGGCGACCGCGAAATAACCCGATACGGCGGCCGCCAACTTTCCACAGCCCGGCGTCACAGGAAAGGCTTACGAAGCGCAGCAAGTCAGCACGGGGATTGAATTGATGTTACACCCGCTTCGCTGATAGAAAAAAAAAAGTGACTTGCACATTCTGTTTGGATTCCTCGAACTTTTCGGGCTGCCACGATTCTTGTTTGGAGTTTTACCTTCTCCTTAAACGTACTAAACTTCAACGAATAACGGGAAACCTAAGACGTTACTTGCAGCAACGTAAAGTCACTTGAAGTTCCAGTGACTTTACGCTGCTTCCGGCTAAGGGTTGCTTTGACTACCTGGAATTCATTAACGTGCACCCAGTGCACGGTACACGAGCGGCTCTTTGTTTTTTTATTCTTCTTCTTCTTTCTGTTTTTTTTATTTTTTGTTTATTCCAGCCACATATGAAAAACATATAAATATAGAAAAACATATAGACGCGCAGCCATGAAAAATGGCTCATACCCTTTTCGAGGACAAATTACGGCCATCAAATGGTCGCAAATACCTTGCCACGGCTACTAAATTCTTATCTAGAAGCCGGCATTGACATCCATGCCTTGACACCATCGGAGCTCATCTGTCTGGTGAAAACTACCATTTAAATCGCTATGGTTCCGTAAAACCGAATGTATTCAATGAAAGAAATGTAATTTATTTGATGTACCCACTGTTCTTTATTTTTTTCATTTCTGAAAGTGTTCTCTGCCACCCCTCTGCCAATATGTAAAGGGGGCCAGGGGCCACTCAAGCTGCCAATAAGCAGCTTTTACCTTGGCCCCCTCCATTTGCTTGTAAATGGGCACAAATAAAATGAAAATGAAATAAGTGCGGCCGACGCGGCCAACCGGGTTCGAACCGGCGACCTCGAGCTCGGCAGCCCAACGCCATAGCCACTAAGTCTTTGCGAAAGGTTCTCTGCACCCTCTAGAGTTCTGCAACCTGTAGCCGCGGATGATCTAACCGCCGCCGTCGCAGTCTTCCAAAACTCAACACCTTCCCTGAGCAGCGAATAATTTGCCAATCAGTGGAATTGATACACAAATGAACGCTCACCGTCAGTCTCGCGACGGCCACTTGGCGGGCAGCAGCCTCGCAGGTCTGCAAGAGAGAAGGAAATCGATCTGGATGTAAGTTCATTCAATTTACAGTTAACTAGGGAAATATATGCACACGATGTGGCAACACAATAAAACATTGTTGGAAGTCAGCGCAGTGTATGTCGTCTCTCGCAGTCCTTGTCCTTCGCGCTGTACGTCATTTTTTATCAAGCGTGCAAGCCTTGGGGAAGCCTGAGAGGGCCCCTCACCAGGCTCCATTGCAAATTTCAATTGTACACGCCAACGGGGGGGTCACTCCCTCCCTCTGCCTCCGTTAGCGTTCCCCAAGCGTTGCTCCTTCCGTGCCCTTCTTCACATCGGAGCCGTGGGACGTACCACGGCGTCGAGCTATGCCTCCTCCTTTTTTTTTTCTTCTCTGCCTTACCTTGCTGCGCGGCGTATTTAGGGGCAGCAACGTTGCCCCTTCCGCACTGGAAGATTAGTCACGGTGTGCGGCATAACTCAGACTGCAAAGAGGTACTTGTGCGTGTGGCTGCGACTCTCCGACTTGGAGCCGAGCTTCCACGAGAGGGAGGACCCGCGCCGTTTGGTAGGGAATCGCAGCCCCCCCCCCCCCGCCCCCTCCTCCCTTTTTCGCGGGCGAACAGCTCCGTAATAATTTGCAGACCCGATCGCCCGTGTGAAATATATGCCTGGCGAGGGGCTCTTAATATTCGCTTGTGCAGCATCACCCTTGCGAGTATATACCTCCAATTCTTGGTGATGAAACAATCAAAAGCTTTAGAATAGGGGCCCCAAGGAATGGTATCGAAGCCACAGCGCATACGCGAGACGCAAAGTGCGTTTGGGCTTTGCGTCGGGTAATTCCGACGCGCAACAGTGAAAAATACTACAGCCTAGCGTTGGAAGCACTGGAACGCTATGCGTGACAGCGAAAAGGCAGGCGCAATGAGACGCGCCACTTCGGGCATGCTTCACGAATGTCAATAAAGAAAAGAATGCCGTGGTTGAACGGGGTAAAACCAAGTTTGTCGAGCGATACCACGGTTTTTGCTTGCTTTGGGAAAGGCCACAGACGCTGCTCGGCGCAGCAGCAACAGCGAGCGAACTGGCTTTCATGCTGCGTCTCGCTTCAACCCGAAGCAAGCGTCGAAAGCACAGCGCATACGAAACTACCAGCAGTCAGCGCAGTTCGTACACATCGCAGATCGCTTCGAAGACGAGGCCCGCGAGACCACGCACTTTGTCCAAGATCGCTTTCAAAATTTGAGTGCCCAAGCAGCGTACTCAGCAGCAGCCGGTAGTGGCAGGTCCCAGTTTGACCTTGGCTGAGCTTGAAGGTCAGATTTACGGAACCAGACGTTTTCTAGGTTTGTGCGTTTGTACCTGGGTTAGTAGAGCTATCGCTCTAAAATGGCAGTTTCGCCCGAAAGAGAAGCACATAATATGATAATGACGTTTAGCGTTACATATTAGTGCAACTGCTGATAAACCTCAAACACTCGTCTCGTCAGTGTATGAGCACTCTCTACGCATCGTAATGTGGTGTCAACACACTGCAAATGCAAAAATGTCGTTCAGTACTTGTGCAAACGCATGTAAACGCATCAGAGGAAAGGTAACTTTCTCCCGTAGTCTCTTTTCTCCCACGTATTGACAAAGCACAAGAGTGCTTAGCTAGGGCGATCTGAGAGGAACCCGCCTACAAATTCAGCAAGCACCGCTCGAAGGCCACCGCGTGTTTGTAACCCGAGCGTTCTTCTACAAGACTGGACGAACCATTTTCGTGGTAAGCATTCTAGGCTTTAGCTAAGATATTTCCCAGTGCAACGAAACCGGTCAAACTGTAACGCTGTCGAACTAAACACGCCAACTGGCACCCACTAACAAGGACCATGGCATGAGATAGTTTTGGCTTATCCTTGTACTTTATTCGTGTACGGTTACCGGAGACTTGCCAGGTAGTAGTACTCGTAACGACATCCTGTGAAACTTTGTCAAACCACAACGCATTTTAAATGTTTCTCAGTTACACGCCTTTTCCGGTCAAAACAGAATTAAGGTCTACGTGTAAACGATCACATGGCAGCGGACGCTTTACATCAGCAGCTAAGTAGACTGGTTATTCACTGCGATAGTTATGTCTTATCAAAAACTTTGCGCCGCAAGATTACACCATGGATTAACGCTGCTGCTCTAATTTACGCCTCCACAGTGACCCGGCTTTCAGTTGAGGATTTGTGGATCTCTGGGAATATGGGTAACGATACAGTTGACACAATGGAAACACACAAAACACAATATATTGCATCTCCATACGAGAACGTCTGCTAGCCAAACCCAGCTGAGGAATCTAATTCAATTTAGCACGTAAAGATACCTAAGTAAATCGCGGGTGCGGTTCCGCGAACAGAGGCGCATTCGAGCGATTAGGATGTACCCGAGTGGTGGTCCCATAGAGTGCGCTGGCGAGCGGGCGGTCGTTGCGCGCGCGACGCCGTCTCCAAGCCGCAGAGGAGGGAAGCGAGTCCCTCTTACGCCCGAGTAACCACGCCGTTACGTGGCGCTAGCATCGGAACACTCGCGCCATCTCGCGTCGTGCCGCATAGCTACACCACGCCGATTCCCTGCGCCGCGTATGTGCCATGCGAGGAAGCCAGGTTCCGGGAGAAGCTCTGAGCCGTGCGGGGAAAGTGAACAAGCGTGATCGAAGCGTCAACACAGGCTGCACGTGTACGGACGAGCTAAAACTTTAAAAAAAAGAAACAGCGCGTCCCGTGCAGCGCACTCAGTACCTGTTGCTTGCGAGATTCAATCAATCCCACGAGGGCAGGGCGACGTCGCGAACGCTGTCTGCCAGGTGGTGCCATGCCCCACCTGCAGCGCTTCGGTCAAGGGTCTCTGGGCCCTGGCGTCACGGGACCACGCCGAGGGCACCGCCTTCCTGCGACGGATTGATCCACTGTTGATTTTTGTTATTGGACCCACCCGCGTCTCGAGGTTACGAGGCCAATGAGTGACACTGCGCGGTGGAGTACGCCGGAGTAACCGGATAGAGAGAAGCATTAGCTTAAACGGGTCACTGCGATACTCTTCGAGCGTGATACGCAAACCGGCCTAAATGCTTAGTTACCGAAAAGTCAAGAATGCAGCGGCGAATGCCCTTCTACTGGAACGTGTATATGCAGGAAACAGCGGACTTCCTTGTCTTATTCTACCTGTCATGTCTTATAGAAGCCGTCTTTCTGTCGAGTTTTTGTTCCCATTTATCCCCTTCCGCCACGAATTGTGATGCACTATCAATAAACGCGTCATTCACACAATTTTAGTCCAAGGTGCTGCAGAAGCAAATATCGTGACTTATCCTTTCATGCATTCTTCCAGGGCCCTTGTAATTGCAGAGTAATTAAACTTCGATTGGGTCTACAGTCAGTGATGTTGCGTTTTAGCAAATAAAGTTTTGTATTATCGACTCAGACAACGCGTACAAATTATTTAGTGCCAGCATTACAAGTAAGTAAAAAAAATAATGCTATTCGTTCAATATTGCTGACAAAATACGGCGCGTCGAACATCAATCCCGTCAACACACGGTACGGCGCCTGGTAAGGTGGCATGCAGCAATACACGGTTATCTACCTCCATCGCATCAGACACTTACTCTACTGCCCATAACATCACAAAACTGGCATCTTGTCTTTTTCTTTTTCTGCCAACCTCCTTCAAAGGCCTTTCTTCTACATCCCATTCCCAGTAGAGTAGCACGTAGGCGAAAACACTCTGCTTTTTTCAATCAGGAGCACTCTCTCTCTCTCTCTCTCTTTCTCTCTCTCTCTCGAAGAAGAAGAAGAAATGGTCCTGTGCAGCAATACTCCGCACTCTGAAGTCAACCTGAAGTCATACTGGGTAGGTAGAGAGTTTAGTTAGTCCGCAACTCAATACAAGTGAAGAAACAAATCGCACTCCCCACACCGCATCCCATAAGCGCTCCAACCTAGTTGTTTGGCAGTGGAATTGTAGGGGCTTTTCGAAAAAGAAGGCCAGTCTGCAACAATACATAGCCAATCTCACGCAACCGCCCGCAGTCATTGCTTTACAAGAAACGAATGGTTATGTTAAATTCCCCGGATACAACACATTCCAATGCAAAAGATGCGAACGTCCCAATACCGCGATCCTAGCACAAAAACACTTGACTGTTACTTGCTCCCATTTTGAGAATATCGACATTGATCACGACTTCGTAGAAATACTTCCTAAAAAGACCAGGTCAGCTCCTATTTACATCCTTAACGTTTACAGCAGTCCCAGCTCTAAACACCACCGTTTTACTACCCTTTTTGCTCGTGCTAAACAGGAAGCTCGAAGAAACCCGCTCCTCATTGTTGGCGATTTTAACTCTCCAAATCAACTATGGGGTCACACTAATTCCACACCTAAAGGTCGAGCTTTATGGACCCACATTCAGGATCATCAACTCACCCTCCACAATGACTTCGACACACCCACTCGCTTAGGAAATAGTGTCTCCATAGATACATCACCAGATCTCACCCTCACCTCTCGGGTTAGCTTAACTAAATGGGAAAACCTTCAAATCAATTTTGGTAGCGATCACTACGTCATACAGATTTCTGTTACCTTCTCTCACAAGCCCTTTCACACTCTGCCTCCCAAACTTACGGATTGGGACAAATTTCGGAAAACTCGTGCAAATAATGCTCCCAATTCCATTCTTGATCTACAGCAATGGATTAGTCAACTCCAAACGGACGTTGACAATCATACTACAACTATGCCACCTGATGCTCCTTTTCAAACAGCTGATGCCAAACTATTACACATGTGGCAAGCGAAGGAATCACTATTAAAGCGGTGGAAAAGACGCCGCCATAACCGCAGGCTTCGCATACGTGTAGCTCGACTTGACGATGACATACAAGCATATGCGACCCAACTAGTTAATCAACAATGGGGCCAAGTATGTGAGAGCATGCATGGTAATCTCAGTAGTAAAAAGACTTGGCAACTGCTGAGACATTTGCTTGATCCCTCGACCTCGCGCGCGCAACACAGTCACTACATCACTCAATTATTGCACAAACACAAGGATAATATTCCCCATCTTTTTCAGGAGCTTGCACGATTACACCTCCCTCCTACCACAACCCATGAAAATTCAGATTATACAGGCGATGTTAACGACCTTCTAGACGCCCCAATAACGGAGGCAGAAGTGCGACATGCCTTAGCTTCCCTTAAAACTACATCTGCTCCCGGTATAGATAATGTAAATAATAAATTACTCCGAAATCTGGACGACAAATCAATCTCTGCCCTCACAGAATACTATAACCATTGCTTCGATAACAGCTCTCTTCCGAGCTCGTGGAAAACTGCTAAAGTAATCTTTATTCCCAAACCCAATAAACCCTCTGACATAGCTAATCTTAGACCTATTTCCCTCACGTCGTGCTTGGGCAAAACGCTCGAACATGTCATGCTTAATCGCGTCAATAAATACGCGGAAGACAATCAGTTATTCCCGCCGGAGATGATTGGCTTTCGCCAGTCGCTTTCTTGCCAGGACGCCATGCTAAGGCTCAAGCATGACCTTCTCACTCCTACGTTTAGTAAAGACACCCAAGCCATCTTAGGACTCGACCTTCGCGGTGCATTCAACAACATAGATCATGGATCTATCTTACGTGAGTTGAATGTTATTAACTGCGGTAGAAAAATGCATGACTACATCCGCGAATTTCTTACCAATCGCACAGCTATCATAAGTCTCAATGATCAAACTTCGCCCCCAATCACCCTAGGTAGCTTTGGCACTCCTCAGGGATCTGTGCTCTCGCCGTTTCTATTTAACCTAGCTATGAGGTCTATTGCTGGGAAGCTAGCACAAATACCGGATCTCCAATATTCTTTATATGCAGACGACATTACCTTATGGATTAAGGGTGGCTCGGATGGCTACATTCAAGATACCTTACAAGAGGCTGCAGACGCAGTGGCTACGAGAGCTGGGTTCATGAACCTCGAGTGCTCGCCCACCAAATCTGAGCTGTTAATTCTATCCGCAAATAAACGTGTTACGCCGAACATTCAGATTAACATTAACGGGAAGGAAGTTCCCGTAGTAGACAAAATCCGTGTACTTGGCATGCACATTCAATCTAACAGACTCAATACGTATACACTTCAAACGGTTACTGCCAGCGTAGGTCATACCACACGGCTAATAGGAAGGGTGTGCAATAAGCACGGAGGTCTCCGCGAGGCAGAATTGCTAAGACTGGTACAGGCGTTTTCTGTCAGTAAAATCACATTCTCCCTACCCTATCTCCACTTAACTAGGGCCGAGGAAGATAAAGTTAACTCACTGATGCGCAGACTCTACAAATTTGCCCTTGGAGTGCCAAGTAGAGCTTCTACTGAGAGACTTTTGGCTACAGGTACCTTCAATACCTTTAGTGAGCTCGCAGAAGCCCACCTGACCGCTCAATACCAGCGCTTATCGAACACCCACACTGGTAGGCACATCCTAAACTCCCTAAGTATTGCCCCAGCACCCATGACCAATGAGAAATTCAATATTTCCCACTCGATACATGAGCACTTTCATATCCCTCCTCTACCTAAGAATATGCACCCTGTTCATCACGAGCATAGAAGGCAACAACGAGCTAAAGCCCTGCAGAAAAAGTTATTTAACTACAAAGACGTGCTCTATGTCGATGCCGCAGAGTATCCATGTGGACATAAATTTGCCATATCAGTCGTTGACTCCACTGGCAGTATTACGACGGGAGCATCCATTATAGCCTCTTCCTCGGAGGAGGCAGAGGAGGCGGCGGTGGCACTCGCTGCAACAATACCCAATTACTCTGTCATAGTAAGTGACTCCAAAACTGCCATACACAACTTTGGAGCGGGTAGGGTTTGCAGGACAGCCCTGGCCATTCTATCTCACAATCCGCCAGCCCAACTTCTGAGTTTAATCTGGACACCTGCTCACGCAGGCCTAATCGGCAATGAAGCGGCCCACCTAAGTGCTCGAGCTTTCACGAACCGAGCACAGGCAGGGGACGGTTCAGACGCCAATAATCTCCCTCTAGCATTCACTTCCAAAGACAGATTACTTACGTACCACGACATTTGCGGGCATTACCGCCTAGGTCGCCTAACCCTCCCTCCTTTAATGATTCGGTCGTCACGCATACACGAGGTACTATAGCGTAAACTACAGACTCGCACTTTTCTATCTCCTGCCTTACGTCACAAAATTCACCCGGGAATATACCCTACTTCAGCCTGCAAGTTTTGTCCTGCTAGCAGAGCGGACCTTGACCACATTATGTGGCAATGCAAGAACCACTCCCCTCCTCCTAACCTTTGTAGAGTTTTAAGTAGTAGGGAGCTGTGGGAGGCTGCCATGCGCAGCTACAACCCCGAACTTCAGGAAGCTATCCTGAGGTGGGCTGAGGTGGTAGAGGAGGCCTACCGCGAGTAGGATAACCTCCCTCGCCTTCTTCCCGCACTTCCTTTCCCTTTAAGATGGGATAAATAAAGTTGTCTCTCTCTCTCTCTCTCTCCCCACACCGCGAGTGAAGGAATCGCAATTGAATACGGCTGCCAATCTCGTAGTTTTATTTCGCACTCTCGCGAGCGCTGTATTTTCCTTATTTGTAGAACATTGTAATGCATATGCTAGGACTTCTTGCTTGCAGAATGTCACAAATTAATTATTATTTAATTAATTATCCTTCCTGTCGCACACACACAACCATCGGCGAATGTCGAAAGAAAAATGCGCCTTCCGACATTGGTTTTTCATGTCCGTACTTTATTACCGTGTGTTTGCGGCATTATAGCACGTTGGGGCGGGGGAGTGGTCTCCCCTTGCTGTCCTCTCCCCCTTCGCCGCCCATCGGCCCCTAACCGCCTCCCACGGCTAGGATTTCGTCGAACCTTGCTGTCTGCCCCTCTAAAGAGACACACCGCTGCCACGAAGCTAGTGTAAGCGTATTTTGGTCTCAGGTTATCGGTAGATCGAACCAAGATCTGGAACGCACATTGTTGCCACTGTCACGACAGAGCCCGAATGGAGCCAAACACACATTTCTCAACGAGAGGTCATGGCGGGGAGAAAACGCGATGCTTTCCAGCCGCTGATAAACGAACGTGTGAAGTCGCTTCATATCGGCTACAGTTGCGGGGCATGAAAACGCACGCAGGTGACCGTGCAGCACGGCTTGTCGCGCATGGCTAGCGTTACAGCGAAAAATACATTTATGCAAATGCCTACCAGAGAGAGAGAGAGAGAGAGAGAGGGAGAGAAACATTTATTTGGACCGTCGAGGTCGTTGCTGTTGAGGTCGAGTGGGTGGTGTCCTCATTCCAGGACTCCACTGGCCATGACTGCTCGACGCACTTGCTGGACGAGAGCTTCTTGTCCCGCCAGGGTATCGCCGGTCAGCTGTATACCTCCCACCGCTCAAATGACGTGATACAGGCGTCTTTAAGTGTTGAGGCTTGCCTCCGCACCCCCACGAGATGTGAAAGAGCGTAGGGCGTGTGTCGTCGCACCAGGGGCATATGCCGCGATATCTTTGTGGGTACATTTAGCTGTATCTGTGTAGGCGTAGTAGGTGTATTTGGGTGTAGGTGTATCTGTGTGTAGGGAGAGTGCTGACACTGTGGGGTCGGGCTGGTCGGGTAATGGAGTGCGGGCGTCAACACTATCATCGCTGCGCTCAAGCGCGGCACTGTACAGAGAGCTTGCGCGTGACGTCACAAACGCATCATCTCACCGCGAGTGTTCGCAAATATGGCTCCTATGAAGACGTCACTGCATCATGTGCAATATCGCCGGTAACCTGCTTCCACGAAGGACGTAAAGCTTAGGAGAGGCCCCTGCCCTGTACAGATTGTGTTGCAGCCGCGTGAGACGCGCCAGCGGTCGCAGGTGCTCATCATACTGGTTCGCCAACATGATGATGTCAGTGCAAAGAAAGCAACATCGCAGCAGCGCGGGGTTCGAAGTGCCTCGAAGAAAGCAATATATATATATATATATATATATATATATATATATATATATATATATATATATTCGGTCAAGGTGGACTGTTAAAATACCATTCTTGAAACCTCGCAGCGCTTGTTCAGAAACTTACGCCCGCAAGGAGAAGCAGCGTTCGAGATAGCAAATTAGTGCACAGTTATACGAAGTAAGGATAGTATAGTTTCATCGGCCGCATAAACTTGGGAACGTTCGCTTACTAACTGAATTAACAAGCGTGCGGTGTCAGCGCGCACGGGCAAACAGGAGATATCACAGTCGATGAGCGCGGACACCGTCCGCGAAAACGATGGCGCGAGCAACCCGGCAGCAGCAGCGAGCCGCCTTTGCGCCGTCTATCGCTCCAACGCAAGAGCGTCGAGCACACAGTGTGCAACAAAAGTGTATGAGCCGTCTGCAGATCATATTCAAGATACGCCCCCCCCCCCCGCTTCCCTCCATAATTGAGAGTTTTATGCGAAGCATATTACTAGAGCTCCACCCAGCTCCTCAGGCGCGGCGGTGTCGCCTTCAATACCACGTGACACCGTGACGTCACGACAGAGGAGAAACGGGGCTCCAACTCGCGCCGTCGCTCGCGGCGTCGCCTTCAAGGCTGACCACGTGACACCGTGACGTCACGACAGAGGAGAAACGGGGCTCCAACTCGCGCCGTCGCTCGCGGCGTCGCGGCGGTATATAAGCAGCTGCGCTTGCCTCTGCTAGACACTCACGAGGTGAGATGCCTCCTGGAGACAGAGCTGCTCGTTGGAATGAGAAGCGAAGGTTGCGGCGTGCTACAGAGACTGTTTCTAGGTGGCTTTGCTACGGCGCAGCGACTACGCGCCTCGCATCGGACGCGGTGAGCGTCGAGCAACGCAGCGTTCGGCGCGACAACGAAATGTGCGCCTGAGCAAGCGCCGCACGCCTGATGCCTGTTTCACATGCTGCGACTGGAACGACGAAAATCGGTGCTGTCGCACGCGTCGCAGAGCGATTTTTAGAGGGCCCATTTCACATGATTGCGATTTTAACAATGCGACTGGTGCGATTCCCAGGGTTGCTTACTGCCAGGTTTCATGGCACACGTTGCACAATTATTTTATTGTAATGAATAAAACGTTTAACTTATAATATTGTTGACTTTTCTTTATTAGGAGCAAATAATATGCTTGTTTTGTAATTTAAAAACGTGTTGAAGTTAACATTTGTTTCGGAGTGCGCGACGGCGGTTTCTGTAGTTCAGTGCGACATCGCGCACGTAAACAATGGTAAACAGCTGTTCGCAGGTGGTTCAGCGATTCTTTATTCTATGGTTCAGCGCTGTGTGTTATTTTATCTACCTTCTATGACCGTTTCGTTCTGCCTGCGCTACAACAATATACAAGATGACCTATCGACAAGTTCATATAGCTACCCTCACCGTATATGCAGTATTCGGAATTCGGCTGCCACGAAGTTGTCGTGTCAGCCCAACAAGATCCTCGCGCTACCCGTGCTCGGCGTCAGCTTCTGGAGAAATGATGCGTGTATATTGCCCGTCATTGCGCATATGTGGTGCCTGCTCCTAGCCATATTCTTACGCCAAACGCAACAAGAAGCACCAACCCGAACGCCCGCGTGTGCCCCTGAACGAAGCCTCAAACGATCTGTGTGATTACGACGTGGAATGAAAATTGTGTTGTGAAATTCAACCTTAGCGCTAGCCTGGTTCGTCCATCGCCGCGCTCGCGCTGCGAATGTATATATGGGAGCCCTCTCTAAATATTTCTAAAGGCGCAAAAGCCGACGCATCAAATGTTTCGAGCAGTTACCGTCACTTTTGTAAAAACCTGTACGTTGTAACATAGCATTCTAAAAGACACGCTTCTCGTCCACTTTGTTGTCCCGTGTCTCGCGCTGGTAGTATACTAGGAACTTCTAACAAGAAGACCATATCAATACGCGCTATTCATAACGCAGGATCGTAGGCCCACGGCAGGCGGACTTGCCGTAGAATTTTTCAGCTTTCTGCTCAGCCTCGCACGCCTCTCAAGGTTAGCCTGTTTTGTGGAAATAAATATTATTATTATATTATTAATGTTATTAGATATTATAGCTTCTTCACTGTAATTTATAGCAATCATCCGGATTTCTTAAGCTAGTCATGCATTTAACCTGTATTAGATCAACATTGTTACGACGTGTTTACGGGAGTCATTTAAAACTAGATTGCTCAGCCAGAGAAAGAACAAATGCAAGCCTCAGTGTTTATTCCAATTTGGTATTCCTAAACAGATTGTATTGGCAGAATTTTATGCCTGCTTGCATTTCCTGCAATTCAATGTTCAGAGCTGGAGAAACTTATTCCTTTTCTTGCTGTCGAAAGGCTGCTTCAATGTCGATAGCAAGCTATAATTATTCATTTCGAAAGTGTTAAGCAATGACTATATGTCTAAGCTTATCAATGCATTTTTGTTCTACGAACACAATTAAGTTTTCTCTCTCCCTCTCATTGACAGCCATGGAGTGAAACTGTTCACTTTCATAAGTATCCGGATGCAAACATTCTGGAGTTTGTCCTGAGCATTTATCTGCATCCTATAGTGTGCATGTATGTATCAAGTTTTTGTGTTACAATCGCAGTGATCTACACATATTGTTATATTGCAACAAACAAATTTATTTCACTTTGTTTTCAAATCTACAATGTGGCCATGCAGTAACGACTGCATTAATAAGCAAAGAAGAAAACTGCAGATTCAGTGTACGTGTTGGAATCTATGCGAAGTGAAGTTTTTGTCAAGTGGTCAATTAAATACTGTTAAAGTAACTGCGATATATACAATTTGTCTTATTTTCAACAATCCAACATGTCATCTTTTGCAAGGTTTGCTTATGCACCGCATAGGTCACAACCTTAATGTAATGTAATTTTTATGCATTACACTGTTCACAAACCATACCGAAACGCAAATGGCAGTTAATGTAGATGCACGCTGCGAGACATCAATGCAGTGACGTTTGTTGAGCAAGAAATGATGCGAGGTATATGCAGATAAATGAATGACATGTGCTTATATACATATTTATTTATATACCTCGCAGGCTGCAAGGTTGGAGTATTATGCGAGGGGGAATAGAAAAGTAGCTACAGAAGGAAGAAGGGCACAACATAAAAAAAACATCAAAAAAAGCAGTGCCAATACATTGCACCAACTAGTCCGTGTTTTACTGGCACAACATTATACAATACTTAACAAACAATAACAGAAAAAGTTACTGCCCGTGCACCCTGTACAGACAGTAAACCAGCAAAGCTGAAATGTGCAGCCCCGGTGTTTATCACTGGGTTAATTTCAATGGTTTATTCAAGTCTTTCTATATTATTGGTTATGTCTGTGTTTCTTAATGAGGTTATGCACATGTTTGGCTTGGGTTTATCACATTGTTTATTTGGAATGCCACACATTGCACTTTGCAAGATCACTATCATGGAAAGTGCAATGAGTGGTTCATTGTGGTATTCCAGCGGGTCCATCAAAGTCTTTCTGAATTATGTTACACACTTGTGTTTTTTAATGCATTAATCATAATGTTTATGACTCAGTTATGCACTGCAGTTACGAAGTGACACACCGGGGCTGCACATTTCATTTAATTAAATACAGGGACACATTTTCGAACCTATTGGGAAGTCGGAGAGAGACTGCTGCACGCGTGCTCTGCTGCTAGAGAGAAACGACGTCACTATCGGTCTAGCCAATGGCCCACCACACCTTTGCTGTGAGATAATAATGACATCATGATCTTGTCTTAACCCCGTCCCCCTCTGTGTCCCTTCCCTGCAATAATACGCAGATAAATGTATGTTTGAAATGCATAAGCATTTCTGTCTACCCAAAAAGAAATGTCGCCGTCCATCATGCAAGACGAATGCAATGGCTCACACCCCCTTAAACAATGGCTCATACCCCTACACTAGGGTTTTTGGGATCGGACCATGAGTGTTTCGCCTAGGCATATACAGCTTCACTGTAAAAAGAATGAACACCTTTCTGCTAGAAACCAAGGCAATCATGAGGTGTATTAATATATGAAAGTTTATTGAACATGCCGAGTAAATGCTGTTCGACAAGCAATAAACCGAATTTACACAAAAAGCAGAAGCAAGATCTGATGTGTGTCCATACAGATTCCAACAGGAAACGCATCCATCTCTGAAAGTGTAACAGTGGCCATGCTGACACAAGATTCTCCCAGTGTGTTTGCATCTACAACATCCATAATTTCTCTAGGCAGCCGATCTCCACAGAATGCTAGCTTCTTCCTCTACAATGCACTCTCCACATCTGAGCGTGCATTGTAGAGGAAGAAGCTAGCATTCTGTGCAGATCAGCTGCCTAGAGAAATTACGCAAGCTGTAGATCTAAAAATGCTGGGTTAATCCTGTCAGCACGGCCTCCGTTAGAAATGGATGCATTTCCTCTCGGGAAACACACATGAATTTTTGATTCTCCTTTTTGTGCATGTTCAGTCTATTGCTTGTCAGCGAGCATTTACTCGGTGTGTACATTAAACTTTTGGTTGTTAGATCATCTCGGTTTTCTTGTTTGTCCTATGTGTTCTCTGGTGCCATCTGCAGCCAGGCTATTCGTTTTTTTTTTTTTTAGACTGCAACAAGTCACTTTAATGGCCCTCATGATACCTTATAAAATCTTTTATTTGGCCAATGTAGCAAGAATGTACAGTGTGAAGCAGTAAGAACAGGGTATGCTAACTTCTGATTAAAAGGTTTATTGTGAAAATGCAGTGATCTATAAAGGTTACCACAAAGTAGTACAGCAATAAAACCTGATAAAGACTAGTGCTTGATGAAACCAAACATAAAAGCAGGAAAGGGAGAAAATACATATAGATATACAAGTCCAGGGAAAAAAAAACATTGTGATCATCAAGTGTGCATGTGGCTACCTTCCAGGAAACTCATTTTTTTCCCAGTGGCATGGAACTGGAAGTATGTGCTTGCATAAACAAGCTGTCAGTCCGTCTATTGGAATAACAACAAAGTTTCTTGAAAGGTGCTGGCATGCAGGATTGGCAATTGTAATGATTTTTTTTTCTTGCACTTGGAATTTTTCTATATTTTCTTTCTGTAGCATCTTTATTTATGTTTGCCTGTATCAAGCACCAATTTTTATCTATCCTTCAAAGATGTCTTTCTTTTTCTGGGGAAAACTCGGGGAAGGCAGGAGATGGAAATTCAAGACGATGAGCAACATGAGAACAAGGTGAAAGTAGGAGCCAACGTTTTCACACGTGGACCTTGAAGAAGACAAGTCCACTTGTCGAAACGTTGGCTCCTGCTTTCACCTTGTTCTCGTTTTGCTCATCGTCCTTTTTTTTGTGCTAATTTATATAACTCGCCACATTTTTACAAATGAACCTCAGTTGAAAGTTCGTCCTCATCCATATCTAGTGTCATCCTGTTGATACTGCTTCATGCTATCCACTCTTGCAACATTTGTGTGTGTGTGTGCACACGCGTGGATTTGGATGTGAGATCGGGCCCTTGGGCAGAGGTATCATTCTTCTCCTGTGCAGCCTTATGAATTCATTAACTATACTGCAACAGAAATTCGATGGACAGGAACGAAGTGAACACACCGAGTACTTCTTTCTTGTCTGTTGTCTATCTGTAGCACTTTAGTTAATAATGAATATACACAAACTCATCTAGTTCTCAGTTATTATGTCAGGCTTATAAGCCCGCTTGTTTCCTGAAATATCTGCATGGCTATGTATTCTGTAATTTAATTTCTGGCTATGTGCTTGCAAGTCGCGTGTCAATCTCCTGATTTTCCCGACAATCTTGTGTGATGTGCAGGCCCAGACAGTTTCTGGTGAATCCATGCAGGGTGTAATCTGCACTACAAGTGCTGCTTTGATTGCCTTCAGTTCAGCTTTTCTAGGTGTAGGATGACCTGGAATGGTACTCACTTATATGGCGTTTAGTTTTATGTAGTGTCATACTACTGTTACACTGGTATTGCCAGATGAGTGTACTATATGTGCCTTATGTTTGCTTGCATTTTCATGATTAGCAACCTCCTCTGTGTGTTTGGCAGTTGCATATAGTCTCCTGCCCTAATTGTTTGCCCCCATATTCCACGGTATGGGCCTGTTGTGTTTCAAGTTCAGGTACTCCCGAGGTTGTGTTTCTGAAGGGAGGGGTAGTCATCTTTGCATCTCGTATGCTAGCTGGCATAGTATCTTGGGACGAGGTTCTGAGCTCTTGAGACAAAGAATTTGTGCTGCAGGCTGCAACTCTACTCCGTCTAGGAGCTTGTTCGTCAGCTCTTTTTCATAGAGGTCATCAAGCATGGTACAGTTGGAAAGACCTGTTATTACTACCCGATGCCTGTATTCGATGAGTTGTCTTTTTTGTGTGCTGCTGGTAATTCATACCGTGCCATACCTTGGACACAAGCACAGCATCTGCGATTTTCTATAGTATGCACTAGTCCACCCCCATTATTTCGAGATTATTCTGTTCACCAGGTGTGGAAGTTGCGTCCAGGCATTGCATAATTGTTTCACCCACGTGCTGGCTCTGCCGTCACGGGCTTACACTAGCTGAGGATTTGTGGATGTTGACTTGCGGGCATATTTGTCCAGCTATGTGGATCACAATGTGCAATCTTGGGTAGTTCTTGATTCTAGTCTTTCTTTTTTTTCCGACGTCCATATGAGCTGACTTATCAGAAAGCGAGAGGCCAGACTGGCCAAGAAAGTCTGCAGTGTTGTCGAGGGCTTGTTGCATCATTCTTGATTTCTGTATAAGATAGCTTTCCCATGGACTGTAATACACCATAGGCTGTAGTGTTTCTTGTAGTATGCCCGTGTTGTTGGTGTGTGTGCGCCAAATGTACCTCCAACTCTCACCTGAAATTTTCTGTCTTTCAGAAAGTTGCTGTTTAAGTGCTCTACCAGAAATGTTTTTGCTTATCGTTCCTCTTATTAGAGCAGCATGAGGTACTGTTGTTAAAAGCCTTTTCACTCTCTTCACTCTTTCATAAGCAGTATTACACAATGTCCTGCAATAAAGTTTCTGCTGCTTATGTCCCACTCATATCTGCCAGAAGGGACAACTCTCGAAAAAGGTTTTCTTTGTGCTATGTGTGCGACGTAGTATGAGCATTCATGCCTTTTATACATCTGTAGAACCAGCTTCCTGACAGAGTACTTGCTACACCTGCTCATGCTTATTTGTGCAGTGCTGTTGAACAATACATATCGATGCAATGAATATTTACACACTCGAATTATCACGAAAGATGGTTGGTTTACAATTCTGCCCTTTGCTTTCTATTGGTGTTAGATTTTGCATAAGCATGCCCCCCTATGCAATAGTATTTTGAAGTGTAAGGGTTCAATAAAAGGTGATGAACTAAATCTAAGTGCAAGAGCTTTTTTTCTCACCTACAACTCCCATCGAAATGCGACTTCCATGGCTGGCAAATCAACCCCTCGCCTTGTGTTGGCAGCAGAATGCTATAGCCACAGTGGCAGGTGAACAAATTGAAGAACAATATTTCTGTCTATAATTTTTTTTCTTGCCTGTATGTAAGTAAAGTTTGGAATAAATTTGTCATGGCAAAAAAGCCCAGTTTATGGTCTTTTATTGAATAAGCCACATATTGTGTATAGTTGAAACGCAGAAATTTGTTCTGAAATCCTTGGGTGATATATGTTCTTGCAAGTAGCATGGTATTTCATTACTTATAAAAATAATAATCGCAGCGGATATCGTTATATGGATTTACACACTAATATATGTGATCACAAACTTATTAGAAACTTACTAGAAACATGGAAGGCATGTTTCTGCACACTTGATCCGCTGTGAATGTGCAAGAACTGCTTGTACTGGCTGACTTCACTGCACAGTTTTGATTTACTTTTCTTCAGCGTGTCGTTTTATACCGTTTTATCCCCACAAGAACAGGCCGTTTGCCTGCTTTTCGCATTGTTGCACGAGTTCTACATAATTGTGCTGGAGGGTACGTTGTCACTTTGCCTCTATAGCAAGCAATTTAATTAATCTGCTAGCTGTACAGTTGATTACCTTGCAGAGCAAGTGTTCATACAGATGCAGTAAGGATACAAAGTCCGCAACATAGCCTATGTTTATTGGTTTCTGTGCAAGAAAAAAAAATCTCCAGAGAAGAGGTGCAACTTAGCGTGCATGTAATATTTTATTCAAGCCACGGATTTAATACTACCGTAGCAAATTCATTACGATAGCCTACACTTTTGCTCTGTCAAATTTAATAAGAGGCAAGATAAGCTTTCAAGATGAATCGGGAAATTCATGCTTGAAAACCGACAAGAAAATGCAACTGAACGGTACCGCGTTCAGCGCAACGTAGAAACTTCGGGTACTTTGCTGTCTTGTCATTTGCCCTTGCCGAGGTTGAAATAATTCAAGCTGCTCCGTAAGCGCGATTTTTGCATGCTACTCAACAAAAGAAAATTGTGACGACCTCGTCGTCTGCTGGGGATCGAACACCTCCTAGGACTGACAACTCGCAAAGGCGCACGAAGCAAAGGTGAAAATGCACTTCATTTGCTGTGTAGCGTGTCAACAAACGCATAGCAATAGGAGAATGCAATCTGTACAAGTTTTTTATTCTCCCTTAATTCGCGCACGTACCTAATTCGACGATCCACGTCTCCGCGATTGCACTGCTCGTGCGAGACGCCATCAAAACAAACCGGCGAAATAGCTCCGTTGACAGCTCTCCGCGCAATTTCGACGGAAAATTGCAGCGATCGGTGCGACGGTGCGACTGTGCGACCAACCGGTTGGTCGCAGCCGAAAATCGGGGGGTCGGCACTGCGACTGCGATTTTCATCGCAAACGACGGAAATCGCACTTCCGGTGCGACGAAAATCGCATCATGTGAAACAGGCTTGAGCCGACGCCGACAACACCGGCTTTTCTGCGACACGAGCTCCTTAACGCTGTCGCGTTAAAATAAAGGCTAGTATGCTTCGCATCCTGGGCTTAACCTTAGCTAAGCCACAGCCATTTTTTAGATTAGGAGACGCAAGCGGCTTGCGTACGCATTAACTAGGGGCGACGGTACTGCGCATGCGCCCACCCAGACGTAGGGGCCTGCGCATGCGCAGTACCGTGGCCCCTAGTCCTCGCGTAGGCAAGCCTCTTGCGTCCCCTAGTCTAAAGCTCTCTAACGGCGCGCGAGATTGAGCAGCGATCGTCAGTAGCCCTTACGCCCTGTCGCGAAATGCCCGGTTGCTGCCGGAGCACCACGCCCCTACCCCCCTCCTCCCAACCCTCAACGGCCTTTCGCGCGACGAAAAACGGCGCGTTTACACTCTCCGCCTTCTTCGTTCACGCGCGACAGATTGAGCCGTGGTCGTCGGCTTCCGTCGCGTGCTTTCACCCGTACATATAGCAATATACGACGCGCGGCGACGGTGTTATCGCCTTTCGACTTTACGTAACATCACGGCGACGGCGACGCCGATGGCAAAAATTCGTTTGGTGTGTGCATCGACAAAAATAAAACTTTTGTATGTCGTCTCACAAACAAGACAAAACATGTTCACTTTAACTACACCCTGGCTTCTTTTACACTTGCCGCAGTTGATAGCCTTAAATATTTAGGCGTAACTATTTCCAAGAATCCGAGTTGGAAGGAGCACGGTAAATACATTTGTTCGACAGCAGAAATGAAACTCTGGTTCTTGCGTAGGAAGCTCAAGCTTGCTTCGAAAGACGCTAAGTTGACTGCCTAGCTACATCTGGTAAGACCGACACTGGAATACGCCAGTGTTGTATGGGACCCTTATGAAACAGGATTGATAAACATGATTGAAAGAGTGCAACGAAGAGCTGCTCGATTGATTCTGTCTCGTTACTCGCAAACTGATTCTGTTACAGAAATGTTGTAATTACTGAAGTTACCCTCCTTAGCCGAACGGCGCCATGTAGCCAGACTTAAGTTTCTTTTTTTTTTGCTTTGGAAAGGGCATTTCGACATAAATACAACTCCCTACTTAGCACCAAGGCAAGGCAGAACCTCAAGAGGTACACAGGAACATAATTTCCGGATATCTCAACCACACATTAATGCATACGCCAATTCTTTCTTCCCCAGAACAATAAGTGAATGGAACAGACTACCAATAACCATTATTCAAAGTGATACCGTAGCACAATTTGAAAACAATCTGAGGCAAATCATGCCCTAAACAAAATCATGTACATTACGTTAGATTAACACAGATTGTGTTTATTGTCTCTGCATATTGCTATTGTATTTGTGCTGTTACTAGTTTTCCGGTTTTTTATGAATGTATGCTCAAAAAGACAGTGTTTTATGTATAATTGGCGTGCATCGTGTATAATGTACATTATGTTATTTTTCATTTTCTGTGCTGTACCCCACCCCTGTAACGGCCTCCAGGCCAACACTATGACTAAATAAATAAATAAATAAATAAATAAATAAAAACAGCCCAGTACTATGCGATAACGAAACTACTGACACGAGGAAAGCGCGGGCGGCGCTTAGTCGAGTGAAAACGAAACCGTTCGACCGCGCGAGTAGTTGTCAATGGTATTGTCAACGAGCTCTTTTTTCTAAGCATCCAATAGAAGTATCTAAATAGCCTTTTCTTCCGTCTTATAATGAGGTGAGATTACCTCTTTATTATGAGTCGGGTAGTAATGACAGAATTGTAATCAGCAGTTGATTCCTACGCCATGTTCCGGTGGTGTGTCAAATCGTGTCCTGCATTTACCTCAATTTATTGAGCTCTAAAGATGTGTTCACGATAGTAATGACGCCTTAGACGTTCTCGAGCACTAATCTAGTCCGTTAGCTTCACATAATATTTGCCTGTAATGTAGTTAAAGTGGAAACCATCTGAGTGCGTACACAGTGGTCACCATAAAGCAATTGTCAGTGGATACAAAATCGGTAAATCGACGATTGCAAAAATATAATCGTATCGATACCGAGCAAATCGTGCTATTAAATAAACTTAAATTTAGGGTTTTACGTGCCAAAACCAGGATCTCATTATGAGGCACACCGTAAGGGGGGGGGGGGGGTGACTCCGGAAACTTGGCTCACCTGGGGTTCTTCAACGTGCACCTAAATCTAAGTACACAGTTGTTTTCGCATTTCGCCCCCATTGAAATGAACCGCAGTGGCTGGGATGCGTTTCTACAATTGCTAGTAGGTACAGCGGGAGGTGGCACTTTTCACAGCGCTCGACGTTTCTGCGCAGGCGCGAGTAAGAGCGGGTGCGAGAGAGAAAATCTGGGGGCCTTTGCTCCTTGAATATGTGAGTCTGCCTAGGCACAACGGAGGAGGTTTCTTAACGCGTGTTGTACGCATTTGTCCCCTAGGCATGCCGGCGTTGCGTAGTGCGGTCGCGTTTGTTTACGCTCCACCGCTGGCTGCCCGCGCGGTGAGGCAGTGCGCACGGACGCTCCATTTGGTGATCGCTGTGTCTGAAGGGGCAAGGCTCTGACTGGTATAAGTCGCGGGTCGCTTTTTTAGTCGCGACGATAGATTGCATTATTTAGAAGCACTGCTCCAGGAGGGCACATGTAACCGGCAAACGGAGGCCTCAGGAGAGCACCTGAGGTTATATTAATGCAGGCGGCGCAGGATCTCCAGGGCACCCAAGCGGTAGCGGGGGGATCAAAGCTGGAAGCGGGGCGGCCCGTGGGTTGGGGCCGCGGAGGCTGAAGCGTGCCGGGGTGTGTTCGCATAAAAAATTTGCTGTCTGCGATAGCGGGCAGACGGTACAATACGTACAATGTACGTACAAGACGTACAATATACGCCCCTGGCACGCGCAGGTCTCTGCTAGCCCCAACCCACGGATTAGTCCGGGTTCTAGCTTTGATCTCCCCGTTGCCGCTTTGGCGTCCTGGAGGCGCCTCCAATAATGCGAAATAATGACACGCTGTTTTCATTAGTAAAAAAACACGACTGAATAAGTATAAATACGTCCAGCCGCCAACTTGCGATGCTAAGTTCAACAATACCACGCCCCGCGACTTCTGCCGGCACGCCTAGGGACAAGCGCATACAACACGCGCTAAGAAACTCCTCCGTAGTGCCTATAGACCAGAACACGCTAGTCTCGCACCCAGACTAACCGAACGCATACTCTCGCACCCGGATTGCCCGGTCGACCGGCGCTATTTTGTACTGGGCTGCCAAAGTGTGTTCGCCGGCGGCGAGTAGACATGGCAAGCGCCAGCTCTAGGGCTCCAAAGTGCGGAAATGTGCCCGTTCGCACGGATACAAAGTAGAAGAAGTCATCTGGGCATCATTGCGTCGTGTTTGGATGCCAAAACAACCAGCGGAAAAGGAGCAGCTAGGTTGCTTAGCGCTGTTTGCGAAGAGCACAACACACGTAGGGAATCGTGCCGGTGCGGTGTTTTCAGCCTGCGCCGATTTCCATCCGCAACGAAGAATGCCAAGCTGCGCCACCGGTGGATAGCTTGAATAGGAAGAACTACCAACCCAGTGAAAATGCACGAGTGAGTATTCGATCTGTGTATATTTTGGTGCCACGTTCAACTTTGCGCCCTACAAACGTGATACGCAGGTTTGCTCCGAGCACTTTCTGGGCATCAAGCCTACAGAGAAGAATCCCGCGCCGGTGCTTCGCCTTGGCTATAACAAAAAGGCAAGCCTTTTCGTGTTTTCATTCAGGCAGAGCTCCCGACGGCTAAGCGGAACAGTTGAGTTTGCGGTTAGCGATACTTGCAGCTGGTGCACGGAATGACCATTAAGCGTGAACGACAAGTTGTAGGCCTTGCTGGTGAGCGTTATTGCTAATGAAAGTGAACCGAAGTCTGCTCGTCACGTAGCATGCGTCCACAAAAACGTAAACGACGACTACTCGTCGCCGAAGGTGTTCTTGCAGCGCACCTACCTTTACGAGCTGGTGTTGCAGGTGTCATTCGTAACGAATTCATTTGAGCCTCCTGAGCTCTAAACTGCGTGCGGGCTGTTATGAGGGGCAAAGCGCAAAATATTTCCGTTCATATGGGGAGGAAAATAAGGTGCTTAATTATTCTTGTATTTTGTAACAAAATTTTGATCGTTCTCACTAGTTTTTTTTACTGTTTTCTTTTCTAAGGGAGCGCCAACAATCCGATGGCCTCGCACAAGCGAAACAGGTCTGGTACCAGGTAGCTGCAGTTGGTGGGGCTAATTTCTTAGAATGCAGGTGCGGTTGTTGTCTTGTACCAAAGGGGTCCTGATGATGCAGCTTTAAGTAGGGATGGTAATTTTACGTGCCCTGTCATGGTTTGTGCAACTGTACAACACCTGCATCTGTCACGCTCGCCCTGTTATACGGGCTTTGACTGCACATGTAGTTGAACATTATAACTACTGTAGTACCTCATTTTCCAATGAGTGCAGGTTTAGCATCATATGCTGCTTGTTCGAGTGCTGTAGGCTTTTGTTCTGAATGTTGTACTCTTAAGTGGTTGCACGATACAATTGGCCTGGTGTATTTTCTGTTTCATTTTGAAAGGACTTTATATCTTCGCAAAAGTGATGGCATGGGAAAGAACTACAGCCCTTCTTACTATAACATCTATTTTGTTTTCAGTGTGCAGGTGGTGAAGGGCAGGCGTGTGCTAACCAGGCAGTCAAACGACCTCGCCAGTTGGTTGCCAAGCGCGGCCAACCCAGTAGAGACCATTCCCAGGTGAAAATTTCCAACTGGGAATGCAACTGGTTCCAGTTCAACTGGTTTATGGAACAATTCCCAGTTGGTCCCCATTGCAACTGGTCCCAGTTGATCCCCATTGCAACTGGTCCCAGTTGATCCCCATTGCAACTGGTCCCAGTTGGTCCCCATTGCAACTGGTCCCAGTTGGTCCCCATTGCAACTGGTCCCAGTTGATTCCCATTGCAACTGGTCCCAGTTGGCCCCTTTGCAACTGGTCCCAGTTGGTCCACATCGGAACAGGTTCCAGTTCCTATTGCAACTGGCATCGATTGTGCAATAGAGGTAGTGAGCCATGGCCAGCAGGAACCACTGGTAAACGTTTACACACAAGTGGGATTCAAGCTGGCCATAGCTTGTATGCTTTTTGTGGTTGCCATCGCGTGTCGCAAAGAACCAGCCGATTCAGTGAACTTTATGCAGCCGAAGCAGCTTGGTGTTGAAATTGGACATTTATTGGGACACTTGAGCTTGTGTTTAGCGATGAAACATCTTGAATGCTCCCTTGATGACCTTGCACACGTTTACACATTTCGTAACTCTTGCACATCACCATCTGAAAGAAATATTTATATGCATTCAGTAAAAAGGCAACCACTTCGTACAAGCAATTCTACTTATACATCATACAGACATGTGTATCAGTAGTGTATGCACTTCTGCTACAAGTTATAGGCAGAGCTACAGATACTTCTGTGTGCTATTCAAAGCACAAGTCTTGCACGACACTGGTTCGTATTGACACGTGAACTTTTCTCGGTAACTGCACTCACCCACTGGCCACTTAAGTTTATCGCTCTGCACAAGACGCACCTGCATGGCTGTAGCTTACTCGAATGCTATCGTTGACTATTTGTTGTGTATATATGTTATCGCTGAACCTAGAGTAATCAGATTGTATGCGCGACACGAACTGTGTAGTACTTTCTGGAAGTAATGCGGGCACCATCGTTTACGCCGGAACCTTCGGCAAGTTACGTGAAAAAAAAAAACCGACGCGTCTGACTCGCAGATAATGGGGCTCAAAAACAAGCACCAAGCTCGCAAGCATTGATGTGTACAAACGTCACGTAGTAGAACACTCGAGTCAACGACAATGTGCTGCAGTATTGACACCTTTGTGATAAAGAACCACTTGCACTCGAAACATAAATAAGTTCAATATATAATTACCTCCAAATGGCAGAATCAAGAGCAGGGAAAAGTGCGCACGTCAATCCAAACACGATGGGTCCACAAAGCCGCGTAGTCGGTGTTAAAACAGGTGTCATCCGTTGGCCTGTAATCATGCCGTCTTCCAAAGGTGAAAATGTCCAACACTAATACTACTTAAATGAGGTTACACAGGCAATGACACCACAGGTTCCTCTAGAAAAATCTTTTCAGCTGCGCACGCCTCGCTCCATGTCTCGCTCGAATAGCTTGCTGTTAATATGGCTGCCGAACTACGCCGCACGTTTACACAGTTTCGTATTTGTGATGAAGTTTCTCGCTATTAATAAATATTACGCTATCTATGTGAGGTAAGAATTTTATTTCACTTTTATTTGACATAATTTAAATTTATTGCTATATTATTATTATTGTTTGAGCCATAGAGGTTTCAGCCGATCATGAGAAGATACGCAACTAATGTTTCTTTTTTTTTCAAAATGGCGGTTGTTGTGGTCATGGTACAGTGGCTAGTCATGGTAGAGCACTGTCGGTGTAAGCATCATAATATTCTTTCACCGTGTGGAAGACTGTACTAGACTAGCCATGGACGCGTAGTAAGCGTGCGTTGTGTAGCTCTATGCACTGCTCAGCATTTTCTTTTCCTTTTTCTCTCTTTTTTTGTCGTAGGGAAGTAATATCGCCGTGCTGCAAACACCAGTTGTTTCCACCAAATGCCATACAGCTCACTAGCGCTTAGCTAGGCAACGACGTCAGCGGCACAAAGTTGGTGCAACATTACCATAACACCGCGATGTCGGTCAGGCACGCAACGGTAACGTCATGAGACGAACCAATGCCTCATTAGACAACTAAAGACTAGGGCCAACATTCACAAATTTAGTGCGTTGAAACTAAAGCACGCGTACGTGTCAAGGCAATGTGCTCCACATTTACGCAAGAGGATCCTGCATGATTCAGTTATCCATATAAATAAATCTTGTGTCGGATAAAACCCATCTCTAATGTCGCACTCGTTGCAGCATATCGCTTAACTCAACTTTTTTATGTTAACAGTTGTACGAGTACAGATCCCAACTACTAACCAGTTGCTACTATACAACTGGTCAGAGTTCCAGTTGGAATCCAAATGGAACCAGTTGCTTCCAGTACAGCTGGTTCAGGTTCCAGTTGGATCCCAACTGGGACCATTTGCTTCCAGTACAACTGGTAATGGTTCCAGTTGCGTTCCAGTTGCATACCAACTGGGACCATTTGCTCCCAGTACAACTGGAGATGGTTCCAGTTGGATCCCAACTGGAACCAGTTTCATCCCAGTTGGTTTCTAACTGGGACCAGTTGACCTGTAACTGGGACCGGTTGGTTTCCTACTGGAACCAGTTGTTCCCAGTTAATACCAGTTGGAACCAGTTGGATTCCAGTTGAATATTTTCACCTGGGTTAAAAACAAGACCAAACTGAAAGTGCAGATGACAGTGTTCTGCGTGCTTTAATAATATATGGCACCAACACAGTGCTGTAAATTCCTTCACAGGTTACGTGCCAAAAAGCTCACAGGTGTTCTAGCATATAGCGCGCGGTTTGTACAAACGTAATAGCGTACCTACCCGATGTATTCGCTTCTGCAGTCTGCACAGCACTCAGTGTGTCCATTGTGGACTTGCAGGAGGTCTTGAAGTTTGATTGAATCCAGACAGCGAAAATGACAGGTTAAAAAAAAACGTGAAACACGCCTTCCGCCCAGCTAAAAAGCCCAAGTTTCGCTTTCGCGCCGGGTCGTATCTCCCGGCGTGGCAGCCCAGGCCTGCTACTTCGCGGCGCTTGGGATAGATGGCGCGACCGGCGCTCATCAATATGGCGGCGCCCTTTGAATTCACGGTGTTCTGGTGTATATTGGCCTCGAGCTCCACCACTGGAAAAGCTGGCGCCACCATCGGCGTGACGTGCTAGGAGGGATCACGTGGACATAGCGGCCGCGTCGGCTGCTTCGGGCGCGCCGAAGCGAGCTGAAAACGAGTTTAAATTCCCTCGTACGCTGCGGTCCTCATTTAGTGGCGAAATTTTCCCGCTTCGAATGTCTCATTTACAACGCTTGAAAGCACTACAATAGGTAGTGGCTGCCTTTGAAGGCGCGCAACATGGTAGGCTACTGCTCGGTGCTGCAGGGCCGGACGCACATAACGGAGGCCGGTGTCAGCCTTATTCACACGTAGCCGCAGGACAAGAAGCTGCGTGAAGCTTGGCTCGCGAAACGTAAAACCGGAAAACAGTCATCGGCTACAACTCGGGTATGCAGCAAGCACAGACGCGAGGAAGATTTCTGCTACGGCACCCGGTCTGCGATGTTCTGAAAACGCGCGCTGAGACGCTCGTCCGAGTCCGCATGCCCGACTAATATCATGACGGTTTGGTCTATGAACTTGTCGATGCTGTAGATACTGGCAAGTTCAGTGGAGTGGAAAGGCAGCGGTAAGAAGCACATTTTAAAAAAGCATGGCATATGTTCATGTTTGTGTTATGAATTAATGCACTGGATTACAAAATAAGGAGCAGCGGGAAATTGCACGCTGAGGACACCGATAAACATACAGTGCGACGGAACTCGAGAAATAGTACTGAAAGGTCAAAGAATTTAGAAAAAAAGAAAGATTGAATCGTCGCGACGGTACATCACAGGCGTCGAAGTCTCTACGATGAAATTATTTTTGAACAGCTCTGATAGCGCCCACGCAACAATGGTTGCTTGTATATTGTCAAATGCTCATATTCTGCGACTGGCACGGTGCGAAAACGCGCGCGCGGAGAAAGCGAAACAGTGCGCGGACAAGCATGCAGACGCGCAGTCGGTCGCTGCGAATCGGCGCGATCGCTGCATTGAGTCTTCGTTCTATTACGCTCCATTTAGTTATACAAACGCTATAAGAACATATTTCACATAGTTTGCTCTCAGAGTTTATCTACCTTTCACGCAAGAAGCCGGTTCGGGAGACTCCATGGCTGCGACCGCGCGCAGTGGCGTTCAATGTACTACGTATTCGGTAAAGAGGTAGCGTCTGTAAACGATTGTGTGCTTTCAGTTTGCCCAAGATTATTATTTAGACAGTAAGAAACTTCTCTCGTTTCGAAAGTACTTACAGAAATGTCCGGGAGAGCTCGCGCGTGATGTTTTCAGTGAGCGCTGACAGCAAAACCTAAGAGGAGCGCGCCACGTGATCCCTCATACTACGCCAGCGAGGCGCTTCCGATAGATGGCGACTCCGTAACTCCTCGCCGCCAATAGGCAGAGTCGTATATTCAAGGTGCAAAAGTCCCCACATTTCCTCTCTCGCACCCGCTCCTACTCGCGCATGCGCGCAAACATCCGTCGTCTCCACGAGTGCCACGCCCCGCTGTACCGACTAACAATTGCAAATACGCGGCCGGGATTCGATCCCACGACCTCGTGCTAAGCAGCCCAACACCATAGCCACTAAGCATCCACGGCGGGTCGCAGTCTAGTACACTGTAGGTCGAAGCGTGCTATAGCGAAACGCGATAACAGTCAGACCGTATCAAGAGCGTTTCGTAGTATTTCTTTCGTGAGAACAAAGCTTGCTTTTGTAGCAACTAAACTCATTAAAACACTTCAAAACAATTTGACAAATAGGATTGTTTTTTCAGACAACTAGACAAAAAAACCTCTTATTTAGTTTGCTAAAATAAGTAAGCCTTAGTTTTTGCAACTTGTCACTTGCGCTTTGCAGATAATGCCTTGGTCATGGTGCAGAACACCCGCGTGCATTCAAATGCCCGATCTACGTTCACCAGTGAACGGGCCCGGGCATGGCCCGGGCCCGCGGGTTCAATTAAGGTTGAATACACAGCCCCAGGCCGGCCAAAAATCGCTCTACCCGGCCAGGGCTTTCGGGCCAGCCAAGACCCGTGCAGTGCTCTACATTGAAACTTGAAAACAGGGCCAACCTCAGCTTGTCGGTGTTGACGAAGGCAGAGCAAGAAATTCTTGCTGCTGCGCGGCCTGCCTATCGAAGTCAACATATAGCGCGTCACCTGTTAGCAGGCAAACGAACCCTACACAGCATTCCCCACAACAGCAGCAGGGGGTCGCGTTTCAAATGTATTTTCGCGGCTGACTGGCGTTTCCATGCACCGAAAACATGTGAGCAAGCAACGCGGAGAGCAGAAGCAGGATCCATGATGGGACAGCGCACGTAAGTTCGCATGGCCTCAGAGATTGCCGCCATAACTCGGGGAAGATCCAGAACAAACATAAATCATTATATGATGAATCCTATTTATTTTGTTGCAGCAGTTTTTTTTTCTTCTTCTTTTTGCTGCTGCGAAGCAGGCAAACACCGGCACGAAATAGTTCATTAAACAAGGTCGACTCATGCATGTGACCTCACTGATATCTTTCACGTTGAGTACATTGCATTTTGCAACACGCGAAATCAGCTGCAAGCGCCTTTCGGTAACAACGTAGTGCCATTTCGTATGTTCATGCGAGAATGTGCCGAAAACCAGCATTTTTCTTGCGTTCTCGCCTGATGAGCACGGACTGCGTCGTAACCTACGGATCTCGTGTACGGGCACGCCAGTCGACGAGCAGATGAATTGCAATTGCGACATATGGCATGTACACAATGACATAGCAATAAACTACATTTGCTGCCACCGAGTCAGACAATACTCTCTTTAGAGCAAGATTATTTTGTGTCCGTCCGAGCCGCTATCAATCCAAGCACTGCAATAAATTCATATATATATTTCGCAACCAGCTGGACTATATGCTACCACCACGCGCGGTGCTTCGCTGCATATGTCGGTCTCTGGCTCACGTAGTCATTGGATTCAGCAACCACAATGCCAGTCTATTCATATTTTACGATCATTCACGCAAAACGTTAAGCAACTGCAAACATCTGTCATTTAACATCAAAAGTAAAGAAACGCGAAGCGACGTATCTTTCCGGACGCTCGCAACTGGCTTTACGGTAAGACAACTAAACGCTGTCAATGTCAGGAGAAAGCCTTGCGTACCAATAATGCACTACACACTAACGGCACATACTTCGTGCTATCGCGGACTTTCTTTCAACTTACTTTCTTACTCGAAAACGAAAACACTGCGTCGCACTACCACCAGCATCAAACACGGCCATGTCTGCGCCAAAGTTTTAGTTTGTCAAGGCTCGCGTTTGAAAGAATACGTCGTTGTCAGCTTACCTCTCGCAAGAATACCTTGAGCTTCAATTTTGCAGCATCTCTGTGCACTACAGCAAGCTTTCAGAAACCACACGCTCACTCACAAAATACTTTCACAAACTCTTTCAGCTTGCCGTCTGCTAGGCAAATCGCCGCGTTTCAAGCCAACGCGCGCCATAACACGCATGCACACTAAAAAGAAAAGCTGTCAGAAAGACAAACTTAATAAAGTTTGACAAGTGCAAGTAATGCTTTACAATGCTTTCATACTCTCCGTAATACAATGTTCGAGAGGTGCACTTGCTTTTCGTCGTAGTTTGGGTATAGGTGACGTCCTTTTTTTGTTGACATCAGTTGGAGACGACGTACCAAGCGGGCAACCATGTGCAACAGCCGTGCGGTATGGCGCGGGTCTTTCAAGCATGTGTAGAAGCAACTTTCATAACTATTGCGCACTTTTGTAGAGTACGGCGGATAATTTGCTACAAAATTAAAGATATGACAGCTATATTGCCGCTTTACTTGACCGAAAGCAGGTCACGTAATCACAATATAAGGCTTCCATCTTGTTCACACCCTTGACCTCGCTTGCTGCACGGATTAACGTGGACTACTCTCACGTCAACAACTTTATATAATGTTGAGAGGCTATTATTTGTCACATCCTAGTAACACCTTGGATAGCTCATGCGACTGTGGCTGAACGATAGCAGCGGATGGCTAAAACTTAACTGGGTATGCAACGAATCATTTCTATATTCAGACAGTATATTGATAACTTATTTTCATCCGCTCCACTACACGAAGCATTCATGCCACTAGAAAAACGTTAACTCGCGAAGCGGTAAGTCGACTATTTTTGTCACTTCATTTCGAGACATACCATCACCAACGGCAGACTGGATTTGGGATGGAGACAAAGAACTCTCTTGCTACTAAGTGCTTACTAGCAGTGCAAGCTACTCAACAAAACTGAGAGTTGGTGTGGTTATCTTAAAACTGCACGAAAGCGACTTAGACGAGCGAGAGAGAAACGACAAACACCTGTTTGCCGTTTCTCTCTAGTTCGTCTAGGTCTTTTTCGTGTTTTTTTTTTCTTTGTTAAGATGCAAGCTACGTCACGTGCCTTTCTAACGTACCAGCCGAAACTACAGACAGAGCTTGCGGTCCTTCCCATAGGCCATGGCATAAGTGTTACCTGCTGGAACTCTTGGCCACAGCATCCGTTTCACTCTGCAAAACATTTGTGCTGTTCATGTCATTGGCTGCAAAAGGTACAACTTTAAGCTATCAAAATTCACGCCTCTAACTGGACATCCTCGATTGTGATTAAAAGCCACATTATCATTCATACGTACACAATATTTCTTGTACTTACCAAATTTGCCCAATAAGTTCGCCTACAACCAGTGGTCTCACGGATGAAACAGTCAATAACTTAGCTGTAAAGCAACTCGGATGCTGCTACTTTTAACACATCATTCATCTGCCTTGATGGACAAGCCTTTACTGCACAAGCCTGGAATGATCTGCGTAGGCTGCATCCTGTAGTGACAACTGCTAAATTGCTAAAAAACGAAGTTTGTGTCAGAGGCCAGATTTCTGGCCAGTAATAATATATCTTGCCCAAAAACTTCAGAGTAAGGGACACATGGCAGGTAATCTTGGCAAAAACATAATGCCAGCTACCAAAGATGTGGTAGGAGTAATCACATTTTCTAAGTCAGTTTTGCCAAACAAACAATGAGCAGAGAAGCTAAAGGCCTGCCTCATATTGTTTCACATTATAATTCACAGCACTAGGAAATGGATGTCTTTAATGTTAACATTAAGAGCCAGAGGCTCATGAGCATACGGTCTGCTCGCGTTGCCGTGACTGAACAAACATACAGGCAAGCTTGTGCTTGGCCTATTCTTAACTTAGCAAGGAAAAAAGGCATAAGCAGGACACCTTAATTCACGCAATGGTTTCTTGATCACTCTTTTCACTTACCTTCCAGCACACATGGTCGCTCAAAGTTCCATGTTGCAGCAGGCAGTTTTCCCCATTGACATGGGTGCTTTCAATACTAATTAATCTCGATTCATACCCCTTTACAAGAGTTTGCATCGTGACTGATTGATATGAGTGGCATGATTTAGATCATGTCCACTTGAAAATGACTGTAGCAGTGGTACAGCTTCAGTGAATCAAGGATGGCTGAAAGTGCTGGAGTGAGGGGTACCTAGAAAATGCAACACTATTACTGCATTTAAGAAGTCTTGCAATGAAAAGCTCAAAGGAATTTCAGAATTCCAGCATGTTTTTCATGCCACATCTGCAAGCAGCTTCAGGCATCATGAAGTGTGCACAGGGTCTGTGGCACCAGAGTCAGCAACTTGTAATGCGAACCATTACATGAGTGTACTAGATATTTGCCGACACTGCGTACAGGTTTTACAGTGCATTAGTGCCTGCGTCACGTTAATCAAAGTGCAGCACCCAGGCCTGTGACTTTTATGTTTACCCCTACTAAAGGCGCTGCATGTGGAAATCTTGTATGAAGTACAGCCTTTACAATCCAATATTGCCTGTAGTACTAAATTAGCCAGAGTGCAGTTAGCATTCTTGCCACCCTCGCCTCTGCCCCTAATAACACTTTACATGTATCACAAGAAACAAAAGTTTGGATACCATGGCCATTGCCAAAAAATAAAACAAAAGAACAGGAACATTCAGACACTCTAGACAAACAGCCTGAAATTTAATGGTGTGAAATGCTCTAAAATGTGCAATCAATGTACATGCCTCCGAATTCCTTGCTGCATACCCAAGCCTTATTCAATGCTCCCATGGTATCCAGACTTCTGCTGCTGACAGCACATTATGAATAAGAGCTGTTTGGCCATGCTACAATCAACATGCATCCAGGCTGATGCCGGATGCTGTTGCAGCAATCTAGAGCCTTATGACTATGCACTCATGTCGACTCATGGTAATGTTATAACATGAGTAGGCAATCCATAGTGATTTGTACTGTTACCTAAAACTGATACATGGTATGGAATAACAAGCGGGCACTATTTTACCCTAAAAACAAAGATAACTGTCACATATTTAAGAGAAGAAGACCAACATGCAGCCCAAATAAAAGTCTATAAAACTTTTTTTTTTCTTTATTTTTAGCAGCCCTTCATTCAGCATACTTCTTTTGTCCAAACAAGCTTCCAAACAGCTCCGTCCTGAAAGGGTAAGCACAACAGTAGTCAGTGTCGAACCAATGCAGTGGTTGTAGCCATGCAAAAGCACATAATGACGCCCAGCATTGCTTATTTATCAAAGCAGTTTTCTTTACTCGGCAAAGCCTGCCATTGTAGTTTAGCTGCATCACTTTTCATACAGAAAACTCAGTAAAACTGTAAACAGTAACATTCTTTTGGTGAATTCTGGACTAATAAAAGAATGCATGCAAATTGGCAGATAACGATTTCAGTTGACGCTTTGGCTGATAGTGGCTGCACAATGCAGGCAGATAGATTTAGCAAGAGGATCAGGTCGACAGATTGGAAGCACGTGCTTCCTGTTACACCTGTTCACTTCTATATGGGTGAAAGCCTATAGTAATGCAGTCATTGAAGCTCTAAGGCAACAGCCGCACACAGATGCGCATGACCATATCTTGATCTAAATTCAAAGGTTCACAAAACCAAAATACTTTACAGCATGCTAAGCTAATTGGACTGACACTCTATACCTCTGCACTTTTAGGTTCTCAAAAATATCTGCCTACTAAAATGTAAGTTTGGGACATAAGCCTCTGCTCATCAGCAGTTTAGTTAGTACTGTCTATGTGCTTCATATCTATGAATATACATCAGCTTATGCACAGATAAATACTTATGGTCAAGCAAGACAACTGCTACAATGACACTGCAGCAAAATACACTGATACTGCCTGTGATAAACTTTACCTTATTTACATGAAACATGTTATGCTCATATTGTTCTGGCATTAACAGCTACTGATGCACTGTACTCTTCCTTCTTTCTCAGAAAATAAGCTATATGTGAGCATGATGGCTCTGCAGAAAACTGTTTGAATTTTTACTTGGCCTCTTCGGAGTATGTTGATCTGTCCAGCGGCGCCATGAAGTTGACCAGCTTTGGAATGATGTCATACCTGGATGTGTGCAAATAAAGAGAATAGAAAGAGTAAAGTAAACCAGCATCTCAATGCTCAATGCTAAACAGGCAACCTAATGCAGGAAAATTTATGCACCATAACCCGCTCTGTAAAGTCAGTAGACCTCAGTAGTTTCTCCGGCTCTGAAGACATTACTGCAGCAACAGGTCCTCACAGTGGACACAGTCACCTTCTCAAGAGCACAGTCTGCTTTGCGATGTGCATGCTGTCTACGTCGTCTGCAGTACTACAGCCTGCTGTAGGCTCCAAAATAAAGTTGCCAACTGATTATTAGGAAGCCAATAATTTGCATATGTTCAATTACTTGGGCAGCTTCGCAGTCCCACTACTGGCCCCATAGACATAATGCATAAGATAGTAACTGAAATTCTGGACACCTTACAGCGTGCCATTTGGTCATTTGGACTCCACCTGCTGTAGGGGTTGAAGGCCGGACTTCGGGATGAAAACCAAACTTGGGAGTATTTATTTTACATTATATACAGAGAGGTGAGAGTCAAGTAACACTTGTACAGTCATTACGGGCCGGCAGCAACTCGGACGCTGCGGCTTGCGGCAAGAAGTTCAAGAGAGGTCAATCAAGGCAATCAGGGAATCCTCTGGCCTCTCTGGAATGCTTCTTATAAACCCTTCGAGCACTGGAAGTCACGTCATGTTTGACCAATGGGAGAGTCCGCTCAGATGACGCCATTTTCGGCCAATCGTTGGCGCCCGTGTCGCGGTGTCACACCCGGCGGCTCTCTGCGGTCTTGCCTCGCTGACTTGCCATGCACTTCTTCTAAGGTGGAGAAGGGGAGGGGCGCTCATGCTCCATTGTACGAGGGCCCACCTGCTCCCGGTGGTACGGCTCCGCAGTGGTGGCAAATGCCTTCTTCAAAGGCGAAGAGGGGTGACGATTGGGCTCTATTGTCCAAAGGCCCCTTCTAATCCCGGCGGCGTACGAACTTGTTTGCAAGTGTCCTGCCTCAGGAATGTGGCACCCCTGCTTCTGCATTCCTCAATTAGCTGTGCTGCGATTCGAAGTGGTTTGGGGAACTCGAAGTAGCCTCAGGAAACGGCGCCATATCTAACACTGCATAACCGCACGGCCACAGAGTCCGGCAGAAATAGCAATATATGTATTTTCATTCTGATACGTCACCGGCCCCATGGTTACCGACATGGTCCGCAGATCTGTTGCCAGTGCCTTGTCAAAACCAAAACTAGCAAAGCCTAGTAAATCTAACAGCCTCCGGCTGTGCACAAAGACCAGGACAAGCCAAGCCTAGTGGCTAATACCAAAGGCTCGTGGCATGATTTCCACGTGTTCAGAATTCGTTTATGTTCTAAGCAGTCACACAGTCCAGGGCAGCTTCTTTGATCGCTATTAAGAAATTTTGTTGGTTAGTAAAATAAAGCAGCTTCAAGTGGTTTAACTTTATCCCCGATGTCTGTGACAAAAAGAGCAGCTATAAAGTAAGGGGAACTCCAGATAATAACTTGTGATGAAGCATGCGGTCATTCGGCTATTGCAGTGCGGCCGACTCTTGTTACGGTCTTAAGGGACATAGATTCAGTGCATGCGTTGACTGTACTTTTGGCTAGCATCCGCAATACAGCATGAAAATGGTCAAAACATAGACTGACCAGGATGCAGGCAATTGTATGTGCACACAGCAATGTGTTGACAAGCTTTCCTGGCCACATCTGGAATAAAGTCACTTGTTCTTTGGTGAACGCAATGGTGTTTCATACTCCCAATTATTTAGAATTTTCAGTAGTTTCTGTCAAGTCTGAATTATAGGTCGGTGACTGACTGTACATGTACAGATGACACAACTCACACAGTGTGTGTGTGTGCAGTAGCCAAAACCCCACCCAAATTACCAAGCGCTGAAAACGCATGCTAGCTCAGTACCAGCTCCCAACCTCACATTTACTACAGGGGCAGTAGTTCGAAACCCAGTGGAAGCAGTAGGGGACACAGCTTTCCTTTCCTTCACCATGTGGCAGGGTTGAAACCAAGGGTGAAGGAGGTGGCCTGACGACGACACAGTGTAACAGGAAGGGTGGGTGGTCACGGCAAACCCTGTTTCAAGCGTCTAAATCCCGTCACAGGTCGTACTAAAGAAAAAAATCGTGGCTGAACCCATCTCATGATGAATGTCGATGCTAATGAAATTAGCAGTTAGAAGCAATGTAGAGACACACCCTATTGCCACAGTAAAGACGCGTCACGTATAAGGCGTGTATGCGGCCGGGCCCCTCTCTCACACTTCCCTCTGGAAACTCTGCATCATTCAGCGATGCTGGTGCAAAGTACATAGGTGGCACTTGTGCAAATACACATTCAGACAAGACTGTCTGATTATGTATGAGGATGGTTTGATTCCACACAGCACCAGAGAAATGTTTTTTTTTTTTTGCCACTGAACAGCCGCGAATACTATGTGACACACAGTTACCCTCGTTGGTGTCTGCAAGGTTCATTGAGGAGACATCCAGTGGCACACACCAAGTGACCCAAGTTGGTCAGGCAATGAATTTCTAACCCAGCTGCTTCAGCTCAGCAGCCCAGAGGAGTACACAGTGACCAAAGTTGGTGGAAAAACGGTTAGAGACATAGATATAGATAGATAACAGACAGATAGAGAGACAGACAGTCCCTGGAAAGTGCACGAGGTGACCTAAGAATGCTAACCTAATTAAAAAATAATTATGCAGATCCCATGCACTGACGGAATTGATGTTATGCAAAGCATTCTGCCCGTAGCTGGCTATCAGCACGATTTGGAGCTTCTGCAAAGCATCACCAGGTGGACCAACGTGTTCCCACAAAGCAAGCAGCTGCGGTGATGCAAGCGTACGCATGACGACAGCAGCAAAACGGTGACGATGGTGACGACAATCGTATGACGGCAACAGCATGGCATGGCGAAGCCCTAGCTGTCATGCGGGGAGAACAAGAGAATGTGACACGAAGTGACGCACAAGCGAAATGTTTGAAAAAGCCGGTTGGCTTTGATAGAAGAGAAGGAGGCTTGCGATTGTAACCCAATATAGTTACAGCACCACACTGCTGTGCTGGAAGCTTCAATCCCACCATCGGCCATGCATTTCTTTTTATCGAAGATGTCCGAAACGAGATGAGACAGGAATCAAAGCGCCTGAGATAACAGAGCACTGTTATGCCAGAAATACTACAGAAAGTTGAACAAGTTGGTTTATAATCCCCATCGGGCACAGTACAAGAGATGGAGTCAAAGGAAGTGACAGAGCGAACACAGTGTTGTGTCCGTTCCCTTTTCCTTTGAACCTGTCACTTGCATTATGTGCAATCATAACAGTCACAAAAGGTACAGCTTGCAAAGTTGCTCACCGAATCTTGCGACCCTTGCTGGCCCGTGTATCCACTTTCCGCTTCACCTTCTTCCGGAGCTTCTGGATCTCCAACCACTGCCTGTGCCCCAAAGTTAGTGTAATCAGCGCAGGTTATCACACTCTTACACACAAAGCGTGCATGTGCACATCAAGCTATTGTTTGCGACAGATAAAATGTGGAAAAAATAAATTTTAAATGCAGGAGCAATCGTATTCCCTGCCCCGATGTCACGCGTGCGCATCGGCGAATTTTCATGCGCTGCGTGCTTTTGCGTGCTGCTACAAGATGGCGAGAGCTGCGCGTTGACCTCTGATGCAATAGTACATCTGGGGATCCAGGGTGTGCACGGAGACTGCACAGGCACCATTTTGCCAAAGGGTTCACTCCTGTGCAAGGGCTGGACTTAGTCAAAATTGTGGGGAAAAAAAGTGCGGCCCTTAAACGAGCCTACAGGGTAAATGGCCTCGTTATATGCAGTCTTTTATAGTGAAGTTATGTTGTACTTGATTTCTTACGAGATAATCAGTTTATTAGTGGACCTTGTTTTATGGCGATCTTTTATAGTGAAGTTACGTTCCACTGAATATCTTATGAGATTTTTAGTTTAATGGTGGACTTTATCTTATGGCAGTCTTTTATTGCATAGAAGGTCTTCCTTTCCAGTTTTTTCCCAATACACAGAAGGGTTTTTCTAGCTTTACGGTCAGGTGGTTTTTACGGGTTATCACCAACTTGTGAAGGCAATATGCACAACATACAGCTGAAGCTGTACGGGTCAATCCGCTGTTGCACCAACGGTAAAGAGAAGGGGAACTTTCATTGTTGGGTTCAGTGTCATTTGCCACCTGTCAAAAATTTTGAAATCGGGAAGGCCACGGCAATCTTGCACCAACAGAGACCGCACGCCGTGAAAACGTCACTCATGTTAAGGCTCCGACCACTCCGGGTACCTCACCGAACATAGCAAATATTCTAAAAATCGAATAATACATAATTGACTCACGAACTGAATTATAAAAACAGCAATTATTCTCTTCGATTTGGTGATATTCAAGTATATGCACACCGCTAATATTGATACAAGAAGCAGGCCAGGTCAGGTCTCCCTAACAAAACGAAATGTCACCCTTTCTGTGCCCTGAATATTGTTCAGTGAACGTTTGTCCCCGTCTTAGTTGCGGTCAATATGATATGCAGTAAGTACCAACTAGGCCAATGTGAAGTTCTTCTGTTTGGAGCAGAGCACCTGCGGAGTGAAGCGTGGAACCGTGCAGACCACTATGAAACATTCCAAGGGCCTTCACTATGTGTGATCAAGCTGTACAACTGGCACATGAAATCTGGCAATTGGCAAAAATAGATGCAGCGTTCATACAAATACAGTCGTCTCCTGGTGCACAAAGAAGTCCCTAGGTTATCTGTTTGCTTGTCAGGCGCAGGTTTGCCAAAAATTTAATACTGTTTGGATGCACATGCTTTAAATTGTCGTCGCCACGACATGTGGGATGTGCATGCACCGAACTAGAACAGAGATTACCGGCTAAGGGCAACAGGGTTGTCAATGTTGGAGGTCTTCCGCTCAATGATTTCCCGAAGGAGATGGTGGTAGAAGTCGTCATCGTCGAAGATCTCTTCATCCGGTTCCCCCACGCCAGACTTCTGCTCCTGCTGAAAGCAGTTCATAAAGCAACTCATTTCTGCTGCACTGAAATAATTGGCTGTCTGTCTCTCACCTCGTCGTTCGCTGCCTCCCCAGCACCGAGAATTTTGTATGACGACCGTCTGGTTTGGGTCCTACGAAGCAGCCGCTCTTCGTCCATCAAAATCTGGAGTTGATCGGAAATGGGTCAGAGAAACCTGCCTAACGCTATTCATGGCAAGCTCAGAACACATTTACGTGCAGTAGTTTGCTGCAAAACAAACATTATGTGATAAAAAAAATTAATTAGTAATCATCAAAAAAATGACATTACGACAGAATCTATAAAAAAGGAATTAAGAAAGGTTCACATAGTGCTTTGTAAATAGGAATGACAAGCATAAGAAGGGCTCCTTGTCTATGCTCACAAAAGAGACTGAGTAGTAAAAACTAATGGAAATAGAGAGATTTTCCCACAAGTAAGTTAGAGCCCTTGAGAAATGCATCAAATGCCCTGCATAGGACATTGCATCATTATAGTAAAATCCTATTCATTCGAATTTCACAGGACCGAACAATAATGTCCCATTTAACCAGAACATCCCATTTATTTATTTATTGTAAATACCATCAATCGGCAAAGCCAAATTATTGAGGCTATCAAAGAGAACAATAAACAAATTCTGACTACATCAAAACACTTTTATTTACTGAATGAAGCAGCAAATCCTGTTGAGGAGGCTGCAATTCTCATCATCTTGTGACTGATGAGCACTTTGCAGCACTCCGCTTTTCACTGGCTGTACAGTCGAATACGGATATATTGAACCGAGATACTATAATGAATTATTGTGTACGTGTATAACAAACAGCTGTAAACTCCCCATGAAAATTTTTGAATAAAATTTTTATTTTATGTACAGCGGACATTTTTAAAAGGAACCTCAAGGGACCAGCAAAACTGGTTCCGTTTATCAAGAGTTACATTTACTAAGCGGCAAACCTGAACACAAATGCATGAATACGAAACCAACCTACAATGAGAATGGTGTTCCATTTAAAGGCAGTTCCGTTTAAGCGATTTCCGCTTATCCTGATTCCACCGTATAGAATTATTGATATATCGAACTATTTCGCAATCCCATCCGAGTTCAATATATCCAAGTTCGACTGTAGTAATCTGACAGAGATTTGACGCTATCTACACTTACATGCTCAATCTGTTTGACAGGGGACTGCTCGAGGGAGGCGAAACTGCGGCCAACCTTTCCCGACAGGAGTCGTGTCCTCTCGTACCACTTCTCAATGGTGGCATTCCTACAATGAAAACAAATGCAACCATCTGAACGAAACTGTTTTGTCAACAGCGGCTTCAAATTATGCTGGTGCGATTTTCGTTGGTCCACTGTCACTGCGGTAGACACATCCTTGCGTAGTCATGGCAATCCAAGTTTGCGGTTTTCCTGCTAAATTTAGCAATATCTTGTAGCGTTCAGTGGAGTGAAACGTTCTTTGCGGGCAGCAGATTTCTGGCAAGCCACGCCAGCTTCCTTTAGGCTGACAAAACTATTGCTAATTTTTGTAGTAAGAAGGGGTATTATCATCGTAATCATCAGACACCTTTATTCACATAACTTAATGCACGGGTGCACGCATTGTGCCCATGCAAATATAGCTTGGAGCATACACTGGTGCTTTATTTGCCGAAATGTGCAATGGTTACATCATAAGCTTGGAATGTGTTACACAGCAACTGAGCGTGGATAGAATGGTAGCTTGTATTCTCCACTAGTCATGTATACAAAGCATGTCCCACAGAAGTAGGCACACTTTTTGACACAATTTGTTGGCGGATGAGTTAGTTGCAATTGCAGTGCACATTAGGAGGGCACAGAGAATGAGCATATGCACAGATGACGCAGAAGAGACTGCCCCTGGGTGTCATGCCCAGACAGAGCTCAAGGTGAAGAAACATACCACTGTAGTATGTAGTTTCCTAGACGGTGAGAAATAGGTAATGTGTGCAGATGATGTGCTGCTGTCCTAAGTGATCGAGAAATATTTTCCATGCATAGAGACTTGTCAGCGCAATTACACAGATGGTCTATCTGGGCATTCAGGGCTGCACTGCGACCCGTGACCCCCAAATGCAGCATGAACGCTGGACAGCAAGATTACAGCACGAACAAGATGCCTAACCATGGCACCCTAATGAAGAATATTATTTCTTCTTGTGCAGGTGCTAAATCACAGTGGGCATTCCGCCAGTCACTAGTCTGCATCAATCTTTTTTGACCTTGTTTGTGCAATGCTGAAAGTTCCCCTAAAGTAAGTTGCGGGGTTTAACATCCAGAAACTGCACAGTTTATAGGGACACTGGAGCAGAATGGGAAGGGGCCACTGTCACAAGACGTAGTATGCATTCCTTCTCTATACATGCGCACACGGCATGTCCGGTCCGAGTACAAGCACCTAGAAGCCTAATAAGCACACTGGCAGCTATTCAGAGCTGTTTGTGATATTGCTGAGGCAATTTGAGCCCAAGTATCTCCCACTACGCATGTCTCATATAGTATGAGACCATTAATGGGGCCTAATACGCATACTTTAATTATATACATGCGCACGCGCCGTGCACCAAGAAGTGTAGAAAAGCCATCGGTACTTTGGGAAAGCTAGCAAAAACGAAGGCGGTAAGATGAAAATACTCAGAAAGTCGAGGGGGCGTGTAAAGCCAACAAAAAAGCAGGGGTCTATCTCAAGCTCTGAAGGCCTGCCAGTAAACCTATTAGGTATCTCAACGCTCATCCTGTGACTGGAGACAGCTCATGTGCATGTGTAAATTAAGGAACACGAGCTATGTCCCGCAACAATGGCACCTCCCCCTACTGCTTAAAATGCTTCACCGCATAATAAGGTTGTGTTGCACAGAAGCTAACTTTGAAGACAAGTACTGCTAAGTGAATCAAAGGCGTGTTTCGGCGATTTTTCTGCTTTTCGTATACTTCGACCCGCCGGATAATTCGACTACCTTCGTCCGTCCCGTCAGGATTGAATTAGCGGAAGTCAACTGTACTGCTTAACTCTATTCTATTCCCTGATGTGTTCTGAAAGTGCTGCTAAAGATAATCAAGAGTAAGTACAATGATGCCTTGGTTATTGACTTCATATGACAGATTTTTCACTTGTAAAAGCTCTACCCCTCGAAAGGTGGCATCTGGTGTACATACCTGTAAGGTTCAAACTTCTTCCAGAACTCTGCAGCTGATGCTATGCAAACGTCCATTTTCCGGCACTTTGATGGTTTCTTGGTATGGGCCTTTTCTGCAGCCTTCCTCTTGGCAGAATCGGCATTGGACGGCTCACCTTCGGCCTCGTCGGAGCTTTCCTCGGCTTCAGTGTCACTGGGAATTTCTTCATTTCTGTCGGAACAATGGAGAGGCTTAATGAACTTATCGTCAACTCGCATTTCTTGGGATAACGGGCTTCTCCTGCAATCTTCAGAACCTTAATTACCATACTTGCACAAAAACAGCATGAGAGTTTTTTGTGCATGCGAGTACTAGATTTTGCATTATGTTTAGAACAATGCTCTGAATACAACACAAATTTGTTTTTTTTTCTGAACTCCACGCTTCAAAATGTGGCTAGCTCAACCTAGCAGAAAGCCAACATTTTGGTGTTTATGTGAACGGGAGAGTACGTAAATCTTGACATATCCGGTGGCATGCAGACACGCAAGTAAAGAAGACGGCACATAGTATTAGCAAGGAAGTTAGTCAGGTGCACAAAAAGCACTAAAGAAGGTGACACTACAGACTGCCTCGTCCACTAACATGACGCCCACCAACACACCCTCTTCTATGCGAAATCAGCCGTTCATGTGCGTGCCACCTAACCTCTACAGTGTTTCAGAGTAGCATGTGACAGCCATTTACGTGGGTGATCTGTTACCACAATGTGTGCAGGCGCAGTCAGTGAAGTGATACATGAAAATGCATCGCTGTATGGGATCGTATATCACGCCACATAAAAACATTCTACGTCAAAGTAAGCACATACTTATGGCCACGTTACTCATGCTTAGTACGTATGCATTTAACACAATTTCAAATCACTTTCTGACTTTTCATTTTCTGCTTTCCGGGTCATCTAAGTGTACGTCATCACATTACACTGGTCGTCGTGTTTAATGCACCTGACATCATACCGCATTCACCTTCTTTTCTTTGCTCTTGCATACAGAAACGATTGCAATAAATGACACCCTCGAAACTTTCCTTTCTTTTGTGTTTCAAGAAGCAAAGATGGTCACCACATGCAATAGCAAAAGCTTAGTCTAGAACAACAATGCGAAGCAATCAAGCAGCACACTTACTCGGAGTCAATTTCGTCAGTGCCATTTTCCTTGTCACCGGTATTCGAAAAGAGACTTCGGATCTCAGGATAGGAATCTCTGAGCTGCTCCTGAAGGGTGAGAAGCTGGTGCATGATGAACTCGATGCTGCTTCTGGCTATGTTGAGGAAATGGAAAACACAAATTCAGTTTATCTCAAATAAAACGTACAGGAAAGCACGAAATCTTTCTTTCATTCGATCAATATCACCAGTGCGAATGTTTTACTCCATGTATCCTACAAAATGATAATATGAGGACCGAGTCTGTCAGTGCCAGGAGTCGCCAGTCTGCATGTCCAACAAAGCTGCAAAATTTTTGTTAGACCTACCATGTCGCAATTTACAACAAGGTGCAGTCGTTAACTGAATAATGCTACTACTAATACACATAGAGGTACCGGTATTATGAACAATAAGGGCCTTACAACACAACTAGAACCTCTACAAAAGCACACTTTATGTTTGCGTGTCTTTCAGGACCTTTAATAAAGTTTATCCAATCCAATCTATGTTTATGATAATTCAACAGAAGACAAAAGAGAAGGCGCAACGAATATAGTTTACTGATCGTTACAGTAGAAAAAAAATTGTGAGATGTTTGACCATCTCAATTAGGTCAATTCAGGTCTCGGGCCATTTACTCAAAAGTTGGAAATGTCCCACTAAGTTTGTGACAGTTGGCCACCCTTATTCCAGCTTGTAGACAGATTTTTGCCAAATTTATCTGTCAGTCTAGCGTGGCAAGACGTTCTCCATTCATACAGTCAACAATATTGCTTATCCATATAATTTTGCTTGTTGTAAATGCCTTTTGTTTGCCATTCATGCTTGGACCTTGTAAAGCTTCCAATACAATGTAATACATGAAATAATTTTTCTCTAATAAGCATGACCAAAAAATAAAAAATTATGGGGACACTCAAGGGAAGCACCAATAGATAAAGTATTCCTTCAAAACATTAATTCTGCAGTAAAAGGTTGATTACTGTATGAGAAAAGGACGTGCAAACAAGGACAGCGAGCGAACAAGCACAGCGAAAGATGACAGTGAACACGGCATGCAGTGAGGGATGAAAAAAAGCGGCGAGAGCGAAAAGGCACAAGGAGGAAAGCGGAGAGGAGGGTGTAGCAGAAATGTGAGGCAGAAATTGGAGAAGGGTAGGGCAAAAGGGTGAGGAGGAAAGCGCAGTGCTGGCGTAGACCAGGCATGTGGCCAGCAAGGGAACAAAGCGCTGGTGTAGGCTTCGGACCCACTGCGCATACACTACTATCACCTACGGCGCTGCCGCCGCTAGAGAACGAGCTCCGCACGAGCCATGCGTTCCCATATTCATGCTTTATTTTGGAACAATCGGCGATGCAACCGGTGGAAATACTACGTCTGCCGCCAAACAAGTTGCCTGAGCAGAGGCTCAGTGCTGCTGCCGAGGGCACCTTGTCATTCGGAATTGAATCCTTTGCCACAATATATAACAAATTCAAAACACATGTGCAGCTGTGCTCAAAATTTGCATGATGGAGTACCGTAATCATCGGTGAAATCTTTTTTGCACCTTTCCTTCTGCTGCAAAGTGAAAGTGACAACAAGGACAAAAAACCACATTTGCCGTGACGTCAGGCTGACGTCAACACATGTACTATAGCTGCTTGATAACGGCTTTAAAAATGCTGTCACTGGATAAACGAAACGTAGTGTTCCCGTTCTTGCGTGAGCATTATTACACGCATGGCCACTCTCTGAATGCCATAGGCGTGCCTGCCCGGTAGTAGTTATAAAATCTTGTTATGAAGCCTCCTCTTACAGTATGGCTGGCTTTTATTTTTGGCATTATAGAAGGGCTATTTAGTAATATAGCTAAACTTAGCTTTGTCTCTGGTGTCCACTTAAGGTGTCACAGCAGATAAACAAGTCCTGTGATTATCTTTGTTTTCAGTGACTGTTGGGTTCTTTGGCAGTCGCCATGCGTTATGCACATGCTAAATGGCAGGAGACTGCTTTGTACATGTCTTAGTGAAAGTGAACCAAACCAAAGTATGCAAGCATGGCAAGCATTGTCATCACCTTGTCCAATGAGGTTGCCGTTCTTCTTGTCCTGTTCCAGAGCGGCTGACCGAAACAGGGGATACTGGTCATGCTTTGGAAACTGGTTGGCCAGCACCAGCAGCTTCTGCAACTGGATCCTCAGCTCTAAGATGCTGTCCCAGATCTCTGCACACAAAGAGGAGATGCCAGTCACTCGACAAAAAAAAACAACTAAACTTTTGATTAAAGGTCATGAAACAATTTCACGGATGTGAGAACATATAGAACTTGCAGAATTTACTGAAATCAAAGGAAAAGAAACTGCGGTATATTGATTAGGTGGGGGGGGGGGGGGGATAGAATGGGTATTGAATTAGGTAGTCACTCTCTGTTATAGTAAAACTCCTTCAGGTGCTGTGTGCTCAATTGTGCACACCAAAGTAGTGCGCCAAAAGCAAAAGTACTGATGAAAGTAATGATATATAAAATGTGTTGCATGCATCTTACAACACTTCTGGTTGGACCAGTACTGCAAGTTTGAATAATATGTGTTAAGTGTGTTAGTAAAATGAGTCGAAGGATAGACATCTGGCTGTTTGCGCTTGATGCCAACAATATGTCATAATGTGGTGGGTCCACTTTGTTTCACTTTCCAAGCATGCAACACATGAAATGGATGGCTGATGTTCTCATCTCTAACGTTTTGTATAGAGAGTTCTTACATGCAGTCCACATTCTCTAAACTTAAAAAAGCCACAATCAAGAATTGAAAATTCTTAATCTCTTATGCAGCAGTATGCTTTTCATGATTCTGAAGGTACAGGAAACATGAAACTAAATTTTCGGGGGTGGATTCAATCGACGCCTGAAGAAGATATGGTAAATGAGATAAGTAAAAGCATTCTCTAAGGCAGGAGTTCCAAAACTCAGTTCTGTGAGTGGACAAAACGAATTCGACCCCATCCCTCCTTTGGTGGATTTTTACACAAGAGTGTCAATGCAACACTTAAAATTACCACATCCACATCAGAAAGATGGGAAGGTATCCAAGGCCAGAAAGTTTGGAAACCCCTGCTGTAAGGCATGCAAGCTTCGGTCACAAGATGGCAATGTCAAAACTCACGCAGTTGGGAATGGACAGCCTTTCCCTTCTTGACTTCAGCTGCGACATCTACAGCTGAAAAGTTATCCATCCCGACCGCCTCAGAGCTGAAAAAAAAGAAGTAAGATAAACTGTCATAAATGACTTGTTGAAAGAATAGAAATCAATTTTCCCTCACTTAACAGAATTTTGTTTGTTCATTGCACCCCCAGAGGCGTTTACCATTGCAGAGGGGAATGGGATTTTTCTTCTTCACCAATACATGAACAGAAAGGAGTCAGTACAGTTAGGTTACATGGTGGAACTCCTAATCATACAGTGTTAGTTAATATTTTGTAAAGCTTGTGGTTATGATTAAAGGACTAAATATCAGTGCAAAAGTATCAGTTTGAGCACGCTGATAACTCATGACAACAGGTTAAAAGAAAAGATATGTATCTCACTTTTCTGGCATCTTTTGTAAGTTGGAAATCAACGCTCATGCTGCCTTTTTTTTTTCATCCTTATCTTTTACTCACATAACTAACCTGTTAGCATCAGTGGGAAGTGACTTACACTCTTGTGATAAAGAAAAATATAATGAAATAAATTGGCAATACCTATCTCACGATGACGGTCAACAGTAAGCATCATCATCAGCCCGATTACGCCCACTGCAGGGCAAAGGCCTCTCTTATACTTCTCCAACAATCCCGGTCATGTACTAATTGTGGCCATGTCGTCCCTGCGAACTTCTTAATCTCATCCGCCCACCTAACTTTCTGCCACCCCCTGCCAACAGTAATGCAGTTCAGCATTTAATCAATATTGCGACACAACGTATTGCCACTGTCGAAATGAGTTATGAAGCGTGTACTGCAGCAGGATTCCTCTTTGGCACTTCCCCACAAACACTCGATGCCATCTAGAGTTGCTCCTGCGAAGTCTGCGTGCGGCCTCCAAAATGCGTGGCACACCGGTGCATGCAAATGGTGAGGATTGTCTCCTCACTTGCCGCACACTCGGCGGCACATACTCGGCGACCCAAGTTGACAAGAAGTTCACTGAAGAGCGGTACATACCTAGTGTATTCATGGCAGAGCTCGCTAAAACGTTGGCATGAAAGCTGTTCATTGAAAGTGACCCATACCCAATGCATTTCTGGTGCAGCCTGCTAAGGCATCGCGTTGCTGTCCTCGAGGAACCCTTGTGACATGGGTTCGATTCCACTCAGTGTAAGAGAAGTTTAAGGGATCTTTTTTGTCATTTTGGAGCTGCACATTTCCAGTGGCACATACCTAGTCACCCAAGTTGTTAGCCATACCCCATTATGCAAACAACCAACAACAGCTACATGCTCCATCTGTACTACAGAACCTGTGTCAGGTGCACGGCTCACGAACATTAGCTACTGATGCAGCAAACAAAACCCACAATCTTGAGATTAACAGCCTGAATCTTTATAAAGCACTCTGTTGATATGCAGCAACTGCTATTCTGACCTCTTTTGGTTTGAGGTGGATGTTGCACCATCAAGGAGAGTATCCTCTTCGCCCTCCTCGTCATCCAACTCATTTTCATTGTCGCTGTTTTCAGATGCCGATGGCTCATGCTCCTCGTTCTTTGCATTCTCCAGTTGATCTGTCTCACCACTGCTGTCCAAATCAGACATATCATCTCCGTCATCTTCATTGCTTTGCGAATCGTCATCTAGGTATGTGAAGAAAGTATATTACGACAGATAGCCAAAAACAATTGAACATCACCAAACAGAAAAAACAAGAAGTCATACAATCCTAAATATACATGGAAACCAACTATAGCTGAAATTTGGCCTAGTAGGTTATTAATGATCATCAAATTCCAGCACGTAAAAAACAAAGAACTGACGTTCATGTCTCCTTACATCTGTCCCTGGTTTTTATGCGCTGGCATTTAACGATCATGGAAACCAAACACAGATAAAGTATGTTTCAGCCCACGAATTTAATGACCTCCATTTAATAATGGAGGTCATTAAATTCGTGAACATATAGATTACCCCAAGGTGCCACTTTCAAGAACCCTGAAACACAAGCATGTTGGAGACCTTTATCTTTGCTCTGACTGCACCTTTCCTGTCACAGGAAACAAGCTCAAATCATCAAATAATTTTGTTGAAATATACAAACAGCAGGTGAAGCTTGGCTAGGCATCTTTCCATCCCTGAATGAAGGCTTGTTGGCGTGCACAATGAATGGCAGTAGAAATGTCGCTGACAAAATCTAAACAACTAGCTTGTGTTTTGCTGCTGTTAGCATTGCCAATACTAAATATGATGGCGTTCACTACAGAGATTGTTTAGGTATCAGCTAATTTCTCACGATAAACAGTCAAAGTCGAAAAATTATAACTGCAACAAAGCCACTGGCAATCAGTTTTAAAGTGTGCCAGAATTTTTGATGCATGGCCTTCAAACTGGGGCACAAGCTTCTGCGTTCAAATAAAAAATAGGTTCAAGGGCAAGTTTCTTATGAAGAGACTTGTGACAAAACACCACAAGCACTTAAGCCTAAACCCCATGAGAGCGATTTTGTGCACGACAGCAACGAGCAATGGCTTCAAGTGGCAAAATGGGCCATTGCGCGAACAGATCGCTCGTTTTCGTTGCTCGATTCTGGAGATATAGAATTCGTCACTCGTTGCCCGGAAGTGCTGTGAGCGACTAACCAATAGTGCAGAGCCAGAACTCGATGTACATCAGTAAGGTACTACCGAATGCTGTACGGAATGAGCAAATGACCAAAATTTCAAATGTGCAAGGACAAGAACCTACTCAAAGACCTTCAGAAATATTCTATGCTGCTCTTTACTGCAAAGCACATCAACTTAAATTATTAAAGCATGCGTTAAGCGAGTTTCGGCGCATATTTACGACCCTTATACTGGCAACACCGGGGAGACATCACTCAAAGTTGTCGCTCCCCTGGTGTTCAACTTATAGGTGACGAGTGGATATGATAGCCATGGCGATCGCATTGCTTGTTACCGTCAGGTGAGAGGTTGCTTGCGTGGGGTGTATACTTTAAGAATGGCTCAAAGTAGAGGTGTGCGAATAATTATAAATTACTTAAGATGAATATCATCCTATTCAATTCAGTTTTCTAATGGAATAGCCACTCGTCACAAATGGAATACTTTTCTAGTATTTCACATCATTAACTTTGCATTATCTAACCTGAAAATGCCACAAAAGTGGGATGATTTTCACCCGGGCCATTGAGGACATAAAAAAACATGATATTATATAATAAAACCCATTGCATCATGCAAAGGAACAGATATTCCAGCTAAACTGCAATCATTTGCACTGAAACTTTGCTGAGACATTGCATTCTGGTCTGGGTATTGTTCCGTACACTTTACTCTTGCTGTACTTATGTGTTCTTTTAAGATTAACTTTCAATATGCTTGATCGCAACATTATTTGATATAATACTGGTGCCATTTGGCCTGACAATTCTAGCTAGAGAAAAACTGATTGTCCCGCTTTGCCATTTACACAGTCAATACGCATTTACTAACACATTTAGAATACACAGATACTACCTGGTTCACAAGAGTGCATTTCAAAGCTTCATTTTGATAATGCACAACCAAGTATGCTCCGAAGCCTCCTGAGTATTTGAATTAAATGCTTATTTGTTCCTAATGCTTCAATTGTGCTCTTGATAAAGCATGCAGCATAACATGCAGTTGCAGTGACAGAAAGTTAGGATGTGAACATTGCTTTAAGTTAATGGTGAAGAAGGCTGTGAAGAAGGTGAAGAAGGATGGAAACAACTTTATTTGAAATCTGGCATAGTTTAATGACCCGGGCTCACATCTCCCATGAGGGGACTTCAAAGCCTTGCCTCGTCGCCACCTCTCGGGCATGCTGGACTGCCCACTCTTGTGTCTTGAGGTTGGAGCAGCACAGAGCGGCAGACCAATTCAATGCAGGAACCTCCGGAGATACTAGAGTTTTAGCTGAGATAACAGGACACTCCCACAACATGTGTGAGAGCATCGCTCTAGTTGTTTGCAAAGAGAACTTGGGTATTGCGTGCAAAAAATGTGCCACAATCGTACCGGACTGGAGAAGGTTTGTGTCTGCAGTTGTCGCCAGACGACTGCCTGGCAACATTCAAGTTTGGGGTGAGAGGGGGGGCAATATCCACCTGCCTAGGTGGTAGTGCTTGGTGATATCGTTGTATCTGACTAAGCATTCTAGCATGTTTCGAACCAGGAGTTCCGAACACGAAGAGAGGGTCTCCAATTCTGCGCGGTGGGTCAGTTCTCGCGCAGAGCGGTGTGCTACCTCGTTCAAGTTAGGATGGCCCTCATTGGTAGGGGTGGCGGCATGCGCTAGGAACCACATGATCGCGGTACTATTAAAGTGCTATCGACCAGCTTTCCATTGGATCTGGAGTGCTTTGGAGGAAATGCGCCTCCGCGCATAGTTACGAACTGTGGATTGTGAGTTGCTAAGAACTGCCGCGCAGAGGGGGTTGGTAGGCGCAAGCACAATCGCAACCTCTTCCGCTGTTTCTGGCTGTTCCGACACTTCACGCATGCGTAAGCCGGGAGTTAACGTCTACAACTACTGCCGTGAATTGGTGTTCTCGTGTGTATCCTGCTGCTTCTATGAAGCGCACAGTCCTCTTCCCGCTAAAGGAGCGCAACAGTGCCTTGGCACGAGCCTGGCATCGGCACCCGTTACATTCGGGGTGCATGTCTCGAGAGATAGGGGCGACGATCAGCATGTCGCTGAGGTTGGGTGGAATGATCTGTTTCTGACCGCGTTGTTCGACTGGTAATTGTAACCGAGTTTCTGCAGGATGGACCGGCCCATGGCTGTGAGGGACATGTGTTCGAGTTGCGAGGCATTTGCCTAGCATACAGAAATATTTCAAGTACCCCATGCTGCAGCTCCATGAAACACTGTAAAGCATGTGATACGTTAATAATGTGAGGACAGTCACCAAAGAGGCATTCACAAGTGGTCCATGCAAAGTGGGACAGATGTTGCAAGGTTAGAAACTTACCATCAGTGTCAAAACCATCATCGTCTAAATCCTTTCTGGACACCTTTTTTCCGACGTAGCGATCGCCCAATATGACTTGAGGCCGCCTTCCAGGCTTCGGCTTTTGAACCGTATTATCCTCGTAGTCAGCACTGCATTTGTTCACCAGCCTTGCCTTGGTATCTGCCAAGAGAAAGTCGAGGATCAAGGACTTGTGGGGCAAAAGGAGAAAATTTAGACATCCGAAACCCCGGGTGACAAAGAGAGGAGTAACTTATGTCGTTTACTTCAACAGCAAGTGAAAGCTGATCGAAACTGGGTTTGCTGTGTTCATCCGTCTTTTACACACGGTCGTCATCGGGGCACTTTTTCATTATCAGCGCTGTTCGGGCCATACGGCAAATAAAAACAAAACTTATCCCACCACCGAAATTCCTGCGGGAATGAGCAGTCGGTAGGTGGAGGAGCTAACGGCGCTCACCACTTCGCTGTCACACAACATACGTGCTTCGCAGTCTGTGCGGGGTTCGTACGCGCCACGCAGCCAATGTACATATAATTCGGGACGAATAGCACCGTACGAAGACGCCGTTGGGACCATCAAGAAGTTCTTACGATGGTAGTGTCCACTACGACAATCTGCTGCTGTCGCAGTTTACGAGTTTGCTGAAGTCTGCTGATTGATTGGCTCGCGTGTTTGTATTGTGAGTGTTAATGGCGGTTGAATTTAGAGCTATATTATGGAAGGAACCGATAACGCATGTATTCATTCTAACATACATGACGTCGTTTGCAAGCATGATCAGCCGTAGATTCGCGTGTTTGCGTTTTCGATTCGCTCGCGTCCATGATCAGAACTAATTTCTCGTATCGCCGTGTAGAGAGACCGTTAGTAACCGCTTATTTTTTTTCGTTCAATGCGTACACGCCGCAGAACTGCCAAAAGTATACAGCGGGTTACAAGTGCTTAATGTTACACACATTCTAGGACCACCAGGTTTTACGCGACGACTGAACCGGCATCGTCTTTTATCCTGAGTTTTATTGCTCTCAGTTAAGCTTGTGCAATGCGAAGAGCTCAGCCCATCAAGATGCAACAAGCGGACTGCGCACAGCCAATAAAAAGCAGTCTTACCTTCATGAATATCGTCTTCTGGGTCTACAAGTGCGGGTGCTGTGTTTAGCAAATCGTCTAGATTGTTCAATAGCGACATACTGGCCATTTCTGTGTACACAAACAAAGCTTTAAGGAGAACGCTATTTACACATACTGCTACGCTGCAGCCATGCGATGGCTACAGGGCGCTGCCATTTTAAAATGATGAAGCCACTTCCGCTTTCGGCAAGGATTCGGCTACACTACGGTACTTTGGCTCATACTTTGGCTACATGTGACAACTACGATGGCGGCTATGACGTCACCAAAGCCCACCGCGCCCTTACCGCTTTCAAGCGCCATCTCCGAATGGCGGCGCTGCCTTCCGACTCTATAGCAGACGACCCGCATGCAGCACTGAGTGCGCTCATTATCCTCGTTGAAGAAAAATGCCCTTACGACGCGCCAAACTAGCATCCATTTGGACGATGTAGTCATTTGAAAGTTATTCGTAGTAAATAGTAGCTGTCTGAATGATATGGAAGCGAAAATGTGCTGCTGTAGTGTGCCTTTCAGCAGGCGTCCAGCTAGTGTTTCTTTGTACGTGATTCCCACGGATTCCACGCTGAGAAAATGTAGAGTAAACGTGACTGCGAGGAAGAACAGACAAGCAAACTCAACTTACAACTAGTTTGTCCTCTGTAGATCAAGCAGTATTAGGAAAAGAAAATGTGAGCTCTTCTCGTCCAGCACAGAGCTACCGCGTCAACTCGAAGTGATGCTATCCATGGAACTGTAAGGACAAAAAAAAGAAAAGAAAAGAAACAGAGAGAGAGAGAGAGAGAGAAAGGGAAGATAAAAAGAAATTTTGGACCACTCAAAGAGAAATTTAAAGCGCACAAATTCATTAAAACTGTTTCAGACTCCGAAAAAGAAGGCAAGGCTCAACTATATGGGTGAAACGATTTCCGACATTCCATATTATTCGGCGGAACAGGCTCTGCTCAGAATTTACGAAAACACAGAGCGGCTTTCCTGGCTATTAACACATATCCCTAAGAAATAACGCTACCGCGCAAAGCCACACGATGGCGAGCTGGGAATTGCTAATCCAAGAATTAGTTGGGTTATATATTCTAGTTCACTATAGTTGGGTATCCATGAGCAATCGCGCAAGGTAAGCCAGGCTTACCAACCTCTGGGTTCAGCCAGGTTCAGCGACAACTACGTTCTCTCTGACTACAGCCAATGCGACTATTTCTTATCAGGCCAAACGTGCCTTGTGGTTTCTGTCTGATGCCTAGCTTATGGCTGTATATCGCGTAAGGATTGTAAGCCTATAGTTGAAAAAATGAAACGATGAGGCATTGAAAAATGAAACATCTGTGAAATAACAAGTAGGGACATCATCATCATCATCATCATCATCATTATTATTATTATTATTATTATTATTATTATTATTATTATTATTATTATTATTATTATTATTATTATTATTATTATTATTATTATTATTATTATTATTATTATTATTATTAAAGATTATTGTTCGAAGCCTTCGCCCGAGGTTGGTGGCCACCTAATTGCAGGAGGCTGTAGGTCCTTGTCGCACTCCGAGCCCCGTCCACAAATGAAAAAAGAAATTATAGGGTTTTGCGTGTCAAAACCATTCTCTGATTGCGAGGCACGCCACAGTGGAGGACTCCGGAAATTTCGACCACCTGGGGTTCTTTAACGTGCACCTAAATCTATATGTACACGGGTATTTTCGCATTTCGCTCCCATCGAAATGCGGCCGCCATAGCCGGGATTCGATCTCGCGACCTCGTGCTCAGCAGCCCAACACGATGGCCATTGAGCGACCACGGCGGGTTTCACAAATGAAGAGCTTTTTTTCGGGGCCCGCCGAGAGGAGCATGTATAGCATTGAAGGGGATATCAAAGTGTTGAAAATGTGTGATGAAAATGGAGTTTCTACCCTACGATGACTGGTGCCATGTCTTAATGTATTCGTGTCGTTCTTTTCCCCTACGTCACCCAATATTTACACTGACATCTCGGCAGCTGATTACGTCCCTATTAACTGTTCTGTTTTATGCAGTTGGTATCGCTAAGTTTAAAACAAAGTTGAATATCTCTTCCTGCACTGACATAGATAAATCATTAATGATTGGAAAGGAGGGAAGGTGGGCCCACTACATAAATCAGGTCCCACTGACCCTCGTTTTAATTGTAGGCCCCCGTCATTAACTAGCGTACCCCGTAAGGTGATGGGACATGTCATTTATTCACACCGAATTTCTTTAATAAAACTCGTTTTTCACAATATGTTAGCCTGGTTCTAAGATTCTTATTTTTCGTGTGACAATCAGCTTTTGGATTTTGATGGATAATTTATTTCGTGCTACAGATAACGGACTAACGTTACATCGTATATTCTTCGATTTCGCAAATGCTTCTGACACAGTGTCCCACAAATTATTTCACTAAGAAAAACCAGCCAAAAAAAGACGCACACAGGAAGCATACAAGCAGACAAATTGCTTTTCCTTAAGTTTAGTAAACTTATAGTCTCGATGCTAATTCTTACGCTGGATCAAACTGTTCTTTCTAATCGCTATCAATGCGAATCTGATAACGTGCATGACTTTTCCATCACTTGTGTGCAGTCCGATGTATTTCAGAAGTCTGTCTTGGGGCCCCTATTGTTTCTCAATTAGCGTCACTTCCTCTATAAAACTTTTCGCTGCATAGTTTATCGCGTCATCACCAACGTGTCTGACCTTAATGTCATATCTACTTAGTGCTACGATTTGGTTGATGATAGTCAATAGTATTAAATGTAAAAGCATGCGTGTCTCATTTACTTTTGTCTCCATACTTCTTTTTGTTTTGCGTTACCTGCACGCTCATGCAACAGCACTCAATAACGTTAGTGTAACGGCGGGTTCTCTGAGGTCATTTGGAAGCGTAGCTGATAAGAGTAGCGCGGACCATTCGAACACTTAATTAGGAATCTTCTGGCGAAAGCTGTTTTTCACCAACACGCATTTAACTTCGCACAGAAATTTGCCACAGCGTTTGCCGCATGTTCCCCTAAATTTGACTTCGTTGGCAGTTAAAGGGGCCCTGAACCACTTTTTATCGAAGTGGAGAAAGACATTTGAAATGAAGATAGGCTATTTCAGAACCACCTTGCCGCAAAAAGTACTTCAATGCATTCAGCAGAAGCGGAGTTATCGGCAATCAAACACGGCCTCAGTTGTGCTCCCCTTCCTCATCCAATGTCTTGCATGCGAGGGCTGCGTCGGATACGTCACCGTGGCGCGCAGTTCAAATGTCCGATTTGGTGCCTATGCCGCGCTAAGCGTAAGCCAAACGCGGCTGTCCTCAGAGAGCCGCAGTGCGCTTAGCCACAGGACTCGTGGCGGCACCTCGCGGTGGCCGCGGTGTAGCCGAGCGCAGCGACCAATAGCAGCCGCGTATTGGAGTGTGCTTTATGACGTAATAGAGCACACAGAAAAGAGCGAGGATCATGGGGTTTTTGAGACGAGAGCGTTTGAGAAAATGGGGAGTTCGCGCTCCGCTTGCGAGCTCCACGGACCGCGTACGACAGCAGAACTTGGCTGAGAATTTCACAGCAGCGTATGCTACCCGCGGACTGTGTTATTTCACCAAGCCCGAGGGGTGGTTCAGGGCCCCTTTAAAGTTATGGCGGCGCAGCGGTCTGAATTTTGGGGCGCTCGGAGAACGCACTGATAACGCTCTGGAGCACTCGCACACGTAATTTATCGCAAAAGGTACATTTAACCCATCCATTTGTAACTTTGTAACGTACACATTACCAGCAACGTACCCTTAACGTTCGCAAATATAGACAGGGGCGTTGTATATACTTCATATCGGCGACACCATAGAAACTAGCTACACACATCACATCCCCCATGAAAACAAGGAAAAAGCTAGGGATCAGTAATTATTCCAGGTACAATCAGAAATATAGAAAGGAACGCGAAAGTATAGCCCCCACATTACACTTAACATTCGCAACATTTTCACATAACTTGAGCTTGGTTGCACATAGAGCTGTTTTAGGGTTGTGGGATGCATCGCGAATAATGGCAGTATAACACTTCGTAATGCTTGAACAAGTAACTTTCTACAAAGGCTGTAATTACCTCACATAGATAAAACATTTATCGCTCATTACTCACAACATGCTTCCTACTTCAAGGAAATGTAAATGCCGTGCACCTCATAGTTTACCATGGAACCGGGGAAAAGCAACTGGATGCCTTGTATAACGCAATAAAATATTAGAAAAATCTGCGGAAGGCTAGTAGCATATAAATATTTTCAAAGCACCTATAAAGCCTACGCACTTCGAACTTACGGCACACGTCAATGATAAGGCGGCCCCCATTTGGTCAAAGAAAAAAAAAATTCTCTCTGAATTTTTGATCGTCCCAGGGAGGCGGAAAAACATTTGGAGCGTTTCATAAAATTGCTCTAAATGGGCCGAAAACGAGGGCTTAGCAATTTAATTTAACCGCTATCTGACACGGACGCAAAAAAAAAAATTTGCCTGCCTTATTGTTCCGAATATTCCACACATTTCCTCGAAATATGAAGTTCTTCATTTTGTACATATTTTCATTTTTTTTCAGAAAAGCGCGCAAACTGTCATATAACGTTTTCGAACGCTTCTAGCCGCATTGACAACTTCGCCGTAACATAACCTGACCTAACCAACCGCTCTCACGCGGAGAGCTTCGGATCGTGGTCGAACCATATCGGCATCAAGAAGACGAATACTTTTGGCACCACGCGTCGACGCATGCGCTGTGTGCAGTGTTCACGTCTGTTCCATACATCGACCACGCTGGACCTTCTATGTCCACGGGAACACCATTCGCTTACCGCGCAACTTGCAAAGTCGCCTCCTTCAAGTCTGCCGACACGGCCAGCATCGAGTAGCCGGCGTCAGTGAAATCTGTAGAAGTACGCATTAACCAAATTAACAGTTCGTTTTAAGCGGTTTACTTTTTTTAGGTCTACGGGGAACCACACGTTGTTCCTCACATCCAAAAATCCATTGTAACTGAGTGCTTCCTAAGGGGAGTTTCTTTCATACGTAATTTTTTTTCTTCTTTAATGTCGCCTTTAAGGCGTACAGACGCCAGAAATATGCCACTGAAAGAAAAGCGAAAGTGCGACGTCAATAACCTGTCTCCGCAAGTCACTTCCCATGCGCGCTTTAATTCATGGCCGATACGAGGACGCCCGCGCCGAGCCAACGATCTTCGCGCGAACGTCGCGGCGAGCGGTTGAAGCTGAAGAAAACAAAAAACAAAAGTAAAAGCGGAGAGCCGAACCAAGCCCCGCGCTCGCAATCTCACCTACCCTCAGCGCGATATGGGCGGCCCGCAGCGGAGGCCGCGTCAGCCGTTTCCCGAAGAAGCCGATATGCTCGGGTGTGGTGTCACGGAGCCGGCGCAGGGTCCCTCTCGAGGGAATGATAAAAAAAAATAGAAGAAAAAGAAAAACGTCTTGGTGGCCCGCAAAACAACATGATCGCAAACGTCGGCGACCGAAGCGCCCAGGTGAAGAGCAGGCTCGCCTGCAAGCCCCGAGCGTAGAGTGCTTGCTTTCTGCTTGCGGTGGGCACTGCAGAGACCGACGGATCGTCAAAACAGACGCGGGCTGACCTTACCACGTCGCGTAGGTGGCAGGGAAAGACAGAGTCCGTCACTTCGGAGTATAAATTACGGCGCACAGATCTCCGAATTTCAGCTATAAGTTGCTGCTTATCTTCTCATGTTCTGGTTGGCTCGCTGGGCTGCTACTCGTGACCTCTCTGATTGGCTCAAGACAGACACACGTGGAGGAGTTTGACAATGTCCGGAAATGCATCCCGGAATCGCACCTCTTTATATTGCACCGCCTTGAAAGTGAACCGTATTGTTAGCGAAGTACAGTTAAACGAGTTCATTAATCATTGTCAAATCTGAACTCGAGACTTTCCCAGAGCAGTTTCGCAGAATTCGAGATAATTCGCAACCCTAGGACTCCACGAAGCTATGATAGTAACATATACAAATGCATCGTGCTCTTCCGGTGTGGTGTCTGCAGGATGATAATTTGCTTGCTTTGTCTTCTTAATTCATATTTGGTGGGGAAACGTTACGGGACCGAAATCGTGACGCTCTGATGCTAAGGCAAGCGCCCACCTTTGCTGCGGCGGCACTATAGGGCTAAGAGGTTGTCGGTGTTGATAAGGTGTGTCATAATCGACAATAAGGTTTTAAGTAACCGAGTTTTCAATAACGATAATTTATTTTATTACTTTACTGCATATGTCACAACTGCATAATTGAAGTTCGTAAGTGCTCGAGGACTCACCGCTTCGCACGAATCCTGGCACCATGCAGACCCGTTTTCCAGATAATCGCCACCGAAATCGACCGCGAAATACATTGGTCGCTATATAGCCCTGTAGTGAGTAAGGAATTAAATCTGGGGAAAAAGTTGACAGTCACTTTAGCATATATGCTAAAGAGAAAATTATGCGGTTTTACGTGCCACAACCACAAAATCACAGGGGGCAGGGAAAGCGACAAATGTAGGCTCTGTTCAGAAACAGGAACACTCACACACATAATGTGGGAATGCACCTCGCTCCCGTTCTCTCATCCTCCCGTCAGCAGCGAGACTGACTGGACAGCCTGGCTCAGTTCCGGGGACGTCGACCGACAGCTTGAACTGGTGGACTGGGCGGAAAATGCCAAGCAGGCCCAGGGCCTTACTTGAGCCCTAACACTCAGCCAAGTCCCTCTTTACCCTTCCCCCTTTCAATAATGTTTATCACCACCACCAGCACTTTCTGATTATGAGGCACGTCGTAGAGGAGGACTCCGGAAATTTCGACCACCTGGGGTTCTTTAACGTGCACTTAAATCTAAGCACACCGGTGTTTTCGCATTCGCCCCCACTGATATGCGGCCGGTGTTGCCGGGATTCAATCCCGCGATATACACTAAAGAGGATGAAGTCGGAAGCCTGCGCGCTCACGAGACTTTAATTAAATTACTTGACATTCTCATTCGAATGCGTTATTTCCCATTGTTTTTTCCCACCAAAGGTCGCGGGTTGGAGTGCCTTAATTAACTATATATTCATTAAATATGAATTAATTCGTCGAGTTTCAAGGCCATCAAGGCATTACTGAACTTTTTAAACATTACGGGCCTGGATTGCAGACTTTGAGCATGCCAAATTGCTTGCCATATGTTCTACATCTTCCTTCTATCGTCATCGTCACCCATCATGCACCTCTTTCTTCCCTCTTTCTTTCCCCCTTCCCCTTCCCCCAATGCCGAGTAGCTAGCTAGAGGAATATACCTCAGGCCGACCTCTCGGCATTTCGTGTCATTAAACTTCTTTCTCTCTCTTAATTCCGCCTTAATTAACACCAAAGGTCGTGAGTGCAACTAACACCAATGGCCGTGGGTGTTGATGCCACTTGGTGGCAGACAATTTTGATGCCACAACGCCGGACATGGTATTTTTCGACCCATGAGCCATCTATAAGGCTTTCGCCTTCATGACAGTGGAAGATCAGTGTATTTCAACTCAAAGTTGAGAGCACAAGTATTGAAACGGAAGCCAGACTTAATATTGGCACATAGTGGACACTGCGAACACTCACTGGTATCAATTCCGCAATGGTGGCGTACGTACCCTACAAGGTAACCACTTAAAATGTTAATGAGAGAAGGTTACTTTTTAAAGTCTATCGGCCGCTGTTTTTATTTAACTTGTCCAAGAAAAATTATCAAGTTATCGCTTTGTTTCAATTCCCCCGATTTAGATAACTGGAGAGAGCCGTCGCTTAAGCCACCTGTATAGTCCTGTGCTTAGAATTTAGGCGAGTGTTGAAGCATACGGGCGGTCAAAAACTAATTCGTTGCCAATCGCTGCAAAGTCTCTCGAAACCGGGGTACTGCTCCGAAACGGTAAACGTCGTCGGTGAAAGGTGAGTGCAGTTTGGAAGATGCAGTAATCACGAGACCACAATTTCCCTCGCATCGCCTTCACCGACTAGGACGTGCGCCAAGTATTTCGCACCCGGCTCCTGGACGCTATACAGCGAAACGCCTGAACGCTTGCCGTCAGAATGCCTAACTTTCATCAGATGTCGCTGTGTGCTGCTGAACAAGTTGTAGCTACTCAATCTAGCTAGAAATGCGCTCGACGACTTCCTATTTCCGAAAAGTCGTGCTTCAATTCGATGTGAGGCTCATAAAGTTGTCCTAGAACACTTTTGGAACACGGGAATGGACTCTCGTCTGTAATGCTCGTACTCTGCAGGCATATGCTGTGATGTGTTGTGGTGTGCCTTCCTCTTTCTTGGTGGTGGTGGTGGTAACAACTTTATTTAAAATCCGGCAAATTCGTGGCCTGTGCCTAGGCCGCCCCCGAGGAGGTCCGGAGATCCTGTCTCCTCGCCGCCTCACGGGCTTGCTGGATGGCCCATAGTTGATCTTGGAGGTTTGAGCTGCGCAACGCGGCCGTCCATCGCGCCGCAGCTTCATGTGGGGAAACTGCATTTTCTCTGCCTATAACCTCACATTCCCAGAGAATGTGTCTAAGAGATGCGTGAGCCCTGCCGCGTAGTTTGCAGTTATCGACTGAATAGATGTCTGGATATATCTTCCTTAGATGGACGGGGTTGGAGAAGGTCTTGGTTCGTAACTGCCTCCAGTCTACCGCTTGGGCCCTGTTGGGGTTAGGGGGTGGATAAACACGCCTGGAGTTTTGATAAAATTTTGTAGTATCACAGTACCTGGTCATTCCGTCCCTCTCTGTCCATGCCTCCGTTTGATGTCCAACCCAAAGAGAAAATCCTTCTACGCGGGCGCGGAATGTGAGACCTCGCGCTACGCGGTGGACCTCCTCGTTGAGGTTGGCTACGGGGGTGTCGGGGGACGTGTGAGCCGGGAACAATATAATGTATCGTTACTCCATCTCCTCGGAGGTGAGATAGTTCGTGTTGGTTTTGAGTATAGCCTCAGCCTTCGGCGAAATTTTGCCTTGTGCATAGTTTCTGACCGCCATCTGCGAGACACTAAGTACGTATCTGCAACTGGGGTAAACGATGGCTAGGGCTATCGCCGCCTCTTCCTCTACATCGGGGTTTTTCCCGCGTATACTACACGAACTGACCAATTGTTTGTCAGTATTGAGGACTGCCACTGCGAAAGCACGTCGATCCTCGTATTCTGCAGCGTCTACGAACAGCGCTTCCTTGTACCTACCGAAGGCTTGTAGTAAAGCCTAAGTTCCACTCTCTCTTCGACCCTGATTGAATTTGGTGTTCATGTTCTTGGGTAGATTAGCCCCCTGGAGCTTTTCTCTGATCGCGCTTCGAAGGGATGTCTTGTCGCAATGCTGGTTGTGATAAGTTATCCCGGGTTTGTCCAGGATGCTCCTGGCCGTTCGTGTCTTCGCTAGTCCCTCGAGTTGCGAGATTTGGTGGGTCTCAATGAACTCTTCGAGCGTGTTGTGGACGCCAAGCTGTAGCTGAAGTTCCGTGCTTGTGCTGTCTGGAAGGCCCAGTGCCATCTTGTGTGTTCGTCCAATGAGGGTGTTCAGTTTGGCATTTTCGGCCGCGTACCAGTTGTGGTGATTCTTCTGATGAGCCTCATTTTGTTTGTGATCTTAGTCTCCGAATGCCTGACCGTTTCTCCGTTGGTGCCGCTGGATTCTGTGATAAGTCCGAGCACTTTAATCTGCTTCACCTTGTGTAATTCTTGTCCGTATTTGGTGCGTATACAAATTTCTTCGTATGCAGCATGCTGGATGCTTGGGGGTGTCTTCCCCTAAGTGTTGGGTGGTAGAGGAGAAGCTCCGATTTTTCTGGCAAGCAGAAGAGTCCGGTTCCGACAAGGTACTCTTCCACCACCTCGACCGCGGTCTGTAACCGCTGTGCTTCCCTCACACACCCAGATCGTAATGCCGTCCGCGTATATGGTGTGATGCACTTCCTCGATGGCGTTGAGGCGCTCGGGAAAGCCAATCATAATGAGATTAAAGAGCAACGGCGAGATGACCGAGCCTTGCGGGCTGCCGATGCTGCCGATGTTCCTGTCTCCGGATGTTCGGATGCGTGTTTGCTCAGCGTTAAGGAGACTTTCCTGTTTGTGAGGAAATCCTGAACATAGCTGTACGCTCGGTTTCCTAGATTGAGTGCGGCAATGCTGCGTAGTATGGCTGCGTGAGCTGCGTTGTCGAAGGCTTTCTCGAGGTGTAATCCTAGAATGGTCCTGGTACCTCTCGTCTTGTTGTCGAGTATCTGGTGTTTGATTTGCAACATTGCATCCTGCATGAAGAGATGAGCTCGAAATCCGAGCATGGCGTACGGATACGCTTCGACTACGTCCAAGTGTGCGTTGATCCGGGTGAGGAAGGAGTGCTCGATCAACTTGCCGACGCACGATACAAGAGATATTGGTCGAAGGTTGGCGAGATCTGGGGGTTTACCTGGTTTGGGGATGCGCACCATTTTTGCTCTTTTCCACTAGTCGGGAATGTACTTGGTCAGTTCGAAGATGGTCTCGTTGTCCAAGTTACGAAGGGTCTTATTAGTTACGCCGTCCGGTGCCGGGGCCGACTTGCTGTTGAGCTTTTGCAAAGCGGTCCAGATTTCCGCCTCGACAAAGTCTCTGTCCAGAGAGAAGTTGGGTTTTCCCGTGTATTCCCCGTATTGAATAGTCGGGCTCTGCAGGGCGTATATGCCGCAGAGTTCGGAATGGATTTCTTCCTCGTCCTTGACGTGTGTGTGTATTATCTTGCACATGGTTTCCCTATGTACGGCCTTGGTATTGGTCAGGTATAGCAGGTGTCGGAGCAGGCGCCATGTGTGACCGGTGCCAATCCATCCGTCCATCGCGTTGCAGATCTCATCCCATTGCTGTTTACTAAGTGTTCTGCAGTGTTCTTCTATTTATTTGTTGAGTAATGCTATGCGTTTCCTCAACTTCCTATTGTGTCTTTGTTTCTGCCACCTGTCCTGAAGCGATCGTTTGGCCTCCCACATGTGCACCAGGCGGCTGTCGATCTTCTGGACAGGAAGTTCTGGCGTCACGGTTTTGTTACTTCATTGACGTCAGCCATAACTTTTTCGGCCGATTGTTGAATGTTTGTGATGGGCGCGTGCGTCATTCCGGCTCGATTCTTACGGAACTGGTCCCAGTCCGTCCATGTGAAGGTTTTGTTGGGTTCGATCTTTGAATTTTCCAACAATTTCGTTTCGAGAATTCTGTGGTCACTACCAAGGTCTTCGAACGTGTTATTCCAACTGGCTCCTCTCGTGTTCTTCACTAATGTCAGATCTGGCATGGTGTCTCTTGTCATCCCGGTTCCCACTCTGGTGGGGGAGCTAGGGTCGGTGATGAGTGTCAGGCCTGTCTCCTGTATGTCCTGCCATAAAGCCTTGCCTTTGGCTCTCGTATAGGCGTAGCCCCACGCTTCGTGCGAGGCGTTAAAATCTCCCCCGATTAGTAGGAGATGGGACCCCGCATTGTCGGTGGCCCTCCTAAAAAAGGGTTAGGAAGCGCTGTCGTACGTGCGCGGGGCTGCTGTATAGATTGAGGATAAATGTGCTGGATTGGCTCTTGCTTTTGGGCATAATTTCTATGAATACTTGTTCAATCTGCGCTACCTTAATGTAGCGATAAACGACCACTAAGCCTTTCTTCTTTTCTATTTATTTTCTCTTCTTTGTCTCCTCTTCAAAAGGGTGTAGTCTGTTAGTGGTGTTTACATAAATAATAATAATAATAATAATAATAATAATAATAATAATAATAATAATAATAATACCTCGGAAATAGGATTGGACTGGGTTCCATGTTGTTGGTGATACTTAGTTTAAATCAAAACTCCGAATAGCCCATTTAGACATGTAGACCGGGGCCAAGCCGAGTAAATCGCTTAAATTCTTAAAGGCCCAATCGACTACGTCGGCGTTCTACAAGCAAGACATTCTGTAGTGTGTCACCGATATCCAATAACCACGGGCCTCGACGAAGCTCTTAGCTACTGAGATGCAGGCCAATGAATTCCCTCCCAATTAAAGTTTTTCCTGGACCGCCGATAATTTATCAGAGGGACAGCATGTGTTTGTACAAAAGCACGAAACAATTCAAGTGATGGATTTTGCTGAAATTTCCCGAGCGTAGATCCTGGACACAATGAATCAATAATTTGTTGAAGCCGGCACTTCCGCAATTTTTTTTTTCTTACTTGCATCCACAAGCTTTCTTTTAAAAGAAATTTTCCTATGTTGAGCGGAGGACACGTGCAGACCTCCTGGCGAAGCGCTAAGTCGTTATCGCCGAACGCGTCGTTTTTTCTTGGGCAGATACAAGCTTCGAAGTGGAGGCGGAGAAAAAAATATATAAAAGCCGGCTTCGGGCTGCGAAATTCAAGCTTTCCTCAGCCACTAACGTTTTCCTCGGGGAACAACTGTCCGAGCGGGCGTTGAACCCAGTGTCTTGGAGTAGAAGCATTGCAGAAAGGGAAGGTCAGGTTTGAGTAACCAATTTGTCAACAATACGCACTAGACGTATTACGTTACACCTTTGAGATTATTCGTTTATTTATTTATTTTTTGACAAAGGAAACCGAATTTATTCAGAACCCGGAAGGACTATGTAGCACGTGGAAGAATATATAGGGGGGAAAAACAAGGATAATGTAAAATCAAAAAAAAATTTAAAAAAAAAATCAAAGAAAGGTTCAAGTATATAAAGCCCGTCTGGAAATAAGTACACGCTTAAGATCAGACAAAAAATAAGCACTTGAAAGTGTAGGTTTTAACAATCATAGCTTTCCTTTCGTCGGTAAGCACAATTGATGATAAAAGTATAAAGATTAGCTTGATTCAAGGTATAAAATTGTTGTGGCTATTCGTTGCCCATTAAATTCAAATTTTCGCGTATTTAAATTCGTGAATAGTCAGCATCTGCATTTGTACGTCTTCAATAAGAACTCGATTTTCTCTAAACAGTAAGTCATTCCGAACTATGAAAGAGCCATGGTGCAATACACAATTCAGATTTCCGCAGTTATAAAATCATTATAAAACCCGCGTGTTACCTCGATCTTTAAGTCTTTCTTCAAGTACAACATTCCTCACACCGATGTTATTTCTAAGCGCAAAACAATAAATTCGAGCTGCACCAGTGTTCTACTACCCCATAACACTGCCAATGTACCACTAACATTAGCTAATTCTGATAGATTGATGCCTTCGCCTTTAACAGCTAAGCGGGCTGTCAAAGCAAGCAGACGGTATAACGGCTCCGAGATTTGTATTTTAGCTTTTTCGTTTCTAAAACTGGGATCCTTTTCCCGCTTACTTTACCATCCGTAGTGTACCAGCCGCTGACCAGAGGCTCTACTATTAGGCGAAAGTATCATTTGTACTTTTGAGACTTTCTTCTACACAACTGTGAAGTAATTTAACTTGCATATTGTACGCGCCATGTATTTCTCACATCATAGTGTTACCGTGAGAACGTTGCTTGACAAGTTCTGGTGCTTGTATGAAAAGGTTATTTGATATGTAATCTTGAACCCTGTGTGTTGTAGGCTAGACCCATCTTCCAAGGATATAAATAACTCACTTAATGAATAGCAAAACCTATGCAAAAATTACAGAGCTGAGGTGACAACAGAGCGAACAGCGTCGTCTCCGCATCTTTAAGGAGGTACTGTCCCTATGGGAAGGGTACGGCTGCTCCGGCGCCGGCATCTTTAAAGGGACAGCGCCATCCGAAGGAAGCCAGCGTGGCGGAGGCGGCCATGGCCTCGCAAGGTGTGGAGCTGCCAGACGTCAGGGACGATAAGCAGTCCAGTGCGTCATCATCGGTCAGTGGGGACGACACAACTATCGTCGACCCTGACGAGCAAGTGGCTGATATGGCGGAAGTGGACAGCGACGGCTTCAAGGTGGTGAGTCATCGGAAGCAAAGAACGGTCGGAATCCCAGTGGTAGTTTTGCCAACAGAGAAAGGTGTTGATTTGAGAGAGCGGAACCCTATCAGGCTCTTTGAAGCCATTAAGGTACTGCTGGGATCTGCCCCGATTCGCAGCCGCTTCACATCGCAAGGCGCGCTTTATTTAGATATCGCAACGGAAGAGCAAGTTGACATTCTGCTCCGGTGCTCTCAGATTGGGGACATAAAAGTTAATGCCCGGCTGCCCCACTCCTACATGACTAACACATGTGTTATTAGGGGAGTACCAGTGTGGTATTCGGAAAGCGACCTTCTTGACTACTTGAAACCGCAAGGGGTTCTGCACGTGATACGTCTCATGCGCCGGGTGGAGACTCAAGAAAAAGAATGGGCAGCGAAACCTACTAACTCTGTTGTGATAACGTTTGCTCCTAGCACCGAGCGCCCCGAAAAAATTGACCTCGGTTTTACCAAGCATGCAGTCAAAGAATTCGTTGAACCTCCTCCCCGATGCTTTAGGTGCCAACGCTTTGGGCATGTAGCTAAAGTTTGCATCAAAGATCTACGTTGCAAACGATGCGGTGGCGCCCACGATTACAAAGCCTGCAAGGCAGATTTTGCTTGCGCTAATTGTGGTGGCGACCATCCAGCGAGTTTTGGTGGCTGCCCCTTCCGTGTAAGCGCCTTACACCGCCGAGTGTCCTTCATTAGTGCTCCCAAACCACAACCTACTGAGAAGCGGATACCTGGAAGTGACGAGTTCCCGGCGTTAGATTCGGAAGTTGAGTTCCCTGCGTTAGAGTTGGACGTTCGTAGCGTGGTAGCCAGCAACGTCAGAGAGCGACCTGAGCCTAGCAAGACGGCAAAGTCCTCTGTGGGTGAGTCGGTTGTTCGATCTGCTGCAGCAAAAAGTGTCCAAGTTTCTCAGCGACCAGACTTGACAGCCAGACAGCCGGACAAGTTTCACAGCCAGACTCGACAACATGGAGGACATTCCCTCGCCTCAAAAAAGATGAAGACACCAGCTGAAGTGGCCAAGAGTGGGTCCAAGTCCGCAACCTTTGTTGAAGTTGTGAGGAAGTGCGTACAGCAAAATAAGGAGCTCAAAAATCAGGAACTGTCCGACCTTCTGCGAGTTTTGTTTGAAGTCCTGCGTTCATATGTTCAAGTGATGCAGACTGGCACCCTGAAGAACTTTCTACAGCTCGTTCTTTCCTTTGAGCCCATGATTACCACCTTCGCAGCGACCTTCACCTTATAATATGGCTAGTCTTCTTCAACCTCGTGCAACAAAAAATCACCGAAAAGTGCCATTTATTATGCAATGGAACTGCGCTGGGATTATAAGTCGATTAGCAGAACTTAAATTATTTCTGAAAGATACGTGCGTTCCAGTTTTAGCCCTCTCGGAGGCTGGCCTACCAAGCGGGAGATCTTTAACTGGATATGTCGCCCATAAGAATTGCAGCATAAAGTCATTTCCCGCGGGAAGCGCTGCCCTTTACATACGAAGAGAGATTCCTCATGTGGCTTTGAACGTCACCGATCTTTGCACCGATAGTATTGAGGTAGCGGCTGTGAGGATACGTCTTGGCTTCCGAACTCTTTCTATTGCATCCGTATACGTGTCTCCGCGGAAGAAGGTAGCAATGGACTTGTTTCTGCAGCAGCTTTGTGACCGTTGCCCAGCGCCCCGAATTATCTGCGGGGACTTCAACGCCCATCACTCTCTCTGGGGTGACAGGAACACAGATTCCCGCGGACGCAAACTTGTAGAAGTTATCGATAGTTTGGACTTGTGCGTGGCCAATGACGGAAGTCCCACTTTCTTCCGGCCTCCAGCCTCAGCCACATCAATAGACCTAACCTTGCATTCATCTGACGTCCGCGTGAAGTGGTCAACTGCACCTGACCGCATGGGAAGTGATCACTATCCAATTTTTGTGTTTACTGCCGACTTCCATTTGCGCGACTCTAAAATTAGCCATGTTGTTAATTGGGACAAATACAGGGAGCAACTTGCCTGTGTTTCTGGTGATGTGATTGACAAAATGATTTCTGGTAAGATGGCTGCTACCACAGCGGTCAAGTTGCCTACTCATTTTCCGACTCCGGATTTAAAACTCAGGAACCTTTGCGCCGCGCGCAGAAGGGCGGAGCGACAACTGATGCGGAAGAAGGATGACAGATCCTTGAAGACGACCTTCAATAGGCTTAACTCTGCCATTCGACGCCATACGAACAAGCTCTGTAGGTCGCAGTGGGCGTCCTTCTGCGCTAGCTTGACGGTTTTCTCACCGATGACGAGGATTTGGCGAGTCATTGGCAGTCTTGCTGGTGATTCTCGACCTAGTAGACCTTTTGAAGCGCTTGCACTGCGCAAGCAGAAACCTCTCGTGTGCTTGGCAGAGGAATTTGCAGATGCATTTGTAAGTGCAAGTTCAGGAATTCCTCCCTGCACTCCACCTGCAACATCTACGTCTGTGATGGACGCCCCGTTTACACTTCGAGAGCTACAGACAGCACTCAGCGGCCTGCGGCGTCGATGTGCACCAGGTCCTGACGGCATCACCAACCAGATGATGCAGAACCTACCTCTGGAACACCGAAAGATGCTTCTAAGCTGTCTCAATCGAGTGTGGGAGACTGGCGACGTTCCTCCTTCATGGAAAGTGGCTCGCGTTGTCCCAGTGCTGAAGCCCGGCAAAGAAATGACAGACTTGGCCTCGTATCGTCCTGTATCACTGACGTCGTGCGTGGCTAAGCTTATGGAGAAGCTGGCAAGTAAGCGTTTATCTTGGTGGCTCGAAGATAGAAGGGCTCTGCCAACATGCATGACTGGATTCCGAACAGGTTTAAGCGCGCAAGACAGCGTCTTGGACTTGATAAGCCATATTGAACATCATAGAGCTTTCGGCCTTTCAACACTAGTTATTTTCCTAGACGTATCAAAGGCTTATGATACCATCCTTCAGAGCTCAATACTAAATAGTTTGCAGGCCATGGGCGTACAGGGTTATCTTCTGCGCTTCATTCACTCATTTATCAGTGATCGGAAAATTCAAGTGCAGTTAGGAAGTACCACAAGCACCGAAAGGGTGGTATCGCGAGGTGTACCTCAAGGAAGTGTTCTTTCCCCAACGCTCTTTAACGTTGCAATGGCTGGTCTTCCCGCTGAAGTGCAAAAACATTGCATGCATGTCCATATGTCGATATACGCGGACGGCATCTGCCTTTGGTTAACCGGATATCAACACAAGCGTTTAGCTCTGATAGCTCGACAGGCATTTCTTTCAGTTCAAAATTACCTTCAAGGTATGGGGTTGACTCTCTCGGTGGAAAAATCTGGCTTCATAATGTTTCCAGGTAGAGGAAGAAGGTATGCGCGGCTGAAGATAGACCTTAATCAATCTTGTCTTCGACAATTTAAACACAAGCGCTTTTTGGGCGTCATTATCGACTACCGCCTACAGTGGCGACGAGCTGTGGACTCGGTTGTGACATCGATATCTCCGCGTCTCAATGTAATCCGTAGAGTTGCAAGTGAGCAATGGGGAAATCACCCTTCTTCAACGATCAGGTTGCACGATGCACTAGTGACGAGTCGAATAATGTATCAGCTCCCTTTAATTTCCCCATCGATATCACAGCTGGAACGACTTGAGGTTCTGCACAGAAAGGGCCTAAGAAGGGCTCTTGGCGTTCCGCAGACTGCTCCTAACAATGCAGTACTTTATGAATCTCTATCGAGACCTCTTAGCTTAGTCGCTTCACAAAGGTTATTGATGCAAATTGGCCGCCTCAAACAGACGGCAGCTGGCCGAGCCCTTCTACAGCGCCTTCGAAAGAGATCCGAGTCCCGAGCGTACTTGGCCCTTAATACTCTTGGTTACCTGGGTCTTGACGCTAGAGGTCGAATTAAGAGGTCGAAACCACCTTGGTCTTTCGCGAGCCTCGATAGTTCGTTGGCAGTTCCTCACGTTCGTGCTAAGCGGAGTTCTCCTTTGGCAGCAACGCGTTCGCTCGTACTGGAACATCTTGAAACGGAATATGCACGTCACCTTCAAATTTTTACTGATGGCTCTGTGGACAAGGTCAGAGGATCTAGTGCAGCTGCTTTTCACATTCCCTCTTTGAACTTTGATTGGTCCGTTCGCTTCACTGCAGTCGTGTCCTCCACAACGGCCGAAAGCGTTGCCATTGAGGCAGCTCTCAAAAAGCTACGGTTTTGTACGCCTCAACCTGTGGTCATTCTTACAGATTCGAAATCCGCCCTTCAAAGGTTAGAGCACGGATTCCCTACTGATGCCTTATCTCTAAGCTCCCTACGTTCGGTGCAAAATCTCAGTGTCAAAGGCTTCTCCATACGATTCCAATGGGTGCCATCACACATAGGTATCATAGGCAACGAGATGGCGGACAGCCTCGCCCATAGAGCGCTGTCTGGGAATCCTTCGAGAAAAGTGCCTCAAGAAGACGGGAGACTCTTCAGAGAAGCGGTGTCGTGCCACTTCAGTTCTTTGTGGAGCTCACCTCACAAGCCATGTGTGATCAAGGGTCTCCAAAGAAACCAAGCAACCTTACTGCTACGCATTCGCACGGGCTCTGCTCGTACCCCTGCGTGGATGTTTAAGACTGGCCTGGCGTTATCACCATTATGTTCAACGTGTGGTGTGTGTGGTGACATTGAACATTACCTAATGTGCTGTACTGTGTATAACGCGGAAAGGAGGGTGTTATTCGGGTCTCTCAAGAACACAGGACTTCCTCACAGTTCGCTTCAGGACATAGTTTTCCCGCGCGGGAACCGGTTGTGTAGGAAGGAGGTCTCTCGCCTTCTGTTAAATTACCTACAGGACACGGATTTGGCTTCAACATGGTGAACTGAGGAGTGAACATTTGTAATTGGGAGGTCTGTGTCGGATTACGTGATTTAATTATTTTAAGTGTCGCTACGGTGGAGCAATTGCCGGCAGCAACTGCAAGGCTAATCCCACCAGTAGCCTACAACAACTCAACTCAACTCAACTCAACTTGTAGGCTAGACCCAATCAAGAGCTAAGGAGTAGCCGGCGCCTTAAATTGTGCATCATCATCATCATCCTGGTTACGCCACTGCAGGGCAAAGGCCTCCCCCATACTTCTCCAACTACCCCGGTCATGTACTAATTGTGGCCATGTTGTCCCTGCAAACTTCTTAATCTCATCCGCTCACCTAACTTTCTGCCGCCCTCTGCGACGCTTCCCTTCCCTTGGAATCCATTCCGTAACTCTTAATGACCATCGGTTATCGAAACGATGGTCATCGGTTATCGATGGTCATCGGTTATCGAACCGGTGACCATCGGTGACCAGAACCGGTAACGCACTCCCTCACCAGAGCAGGATTGGCCACCCTGGTGCAGTACTTGGCCACAACCTCCTATATGAACACAACAATCAAACCCCGGCCCTCAGTCCCCAGCAGCTGCGAAGCAACTGACCACGGCGGCGGTCAGACCTGCGACGCAGCAGAGGGTGCTAAGAATTCCTGGCTCCGGACAGGCCGCCATTGGAATATGAACCTGGCAACGTTTAACGCTAGATTGTGCGTCAACATCTCCTTACATCATATCAATAAAGAAAGGCAACGTAAATCTGCCTTAACTAGACCCTGCTGCGATCAGCCAAGGTAAGAGGAAACGTTCCGCTAAACGGGAAGATTCCCGTGGCTCGTATCGGCCAGAAAGAAAGATCGCCCGGAAAAAGAGATTGCTTTTCCTGAAGGTGCCTAAAGGCAACGCTGCTGCTTCTCACTTAACCGGCGTTCAAGGACCTTGCACCGAGTTTTCGCAGTCAGTCAGCCAACCTCTCGGTAAATAGCGATAACCCCGAAGTGACAGACCTTCCCGGTCAAAGCACGCATGCAGCTACAGCTTGCAAGAGTTCTTTCGGCCGGACTGAGCGGCAGACCTTTTTGGCTAGGACGGCCAGTCACATTTTAGCAACCGAGGCTGTGACGCCTGCTCGGTGTTAAAACAACGAAAAGATGCACCAAATCTGAAAAAAAAGGCAGTGCAGTTGAGCTAAACACCTCGGAAAGCATAGATGCCGAGGCATTTTCTTCTTCTTATTATTCATGTCTAAACGAGTTGATAGTTAGGGAAAGTCCGAATCAACTTGCTAAGAGACAGTGCATAGGGAAGTGAGTGGAAGTGAAAGCCCGGTGCATGTGATCCAGCTAAGCACGATAGCCAACACCGTGGCCTCCGAGAGCACAGCCTAACGACGAAGTGTTGCCAGCAGCGAACGCCATGTTGGATTCGTCATCCGGTTCCCGCGGAATGGACTGCGTCCTCTCGTCGAACCTGCAGATGAATGTCATTGACAAAGAAGGCCACCTTCAGCGTGCTCTTTAAAGAGTGCGGCCACTTGGGATAAGTGGTCAGCAACGGTGTTTAACATTTGCTGTCTTTAGAGTCTTAGCGAACGACATTAGTCAAGCCTCGATTTACAACGCGTCACGGTTGTACCGGCATCAGTAGCCAGCCTACACTGGCGCCGGTTTTAGCCATCCCGATTAGTTCGCAGAAACGACAGAAGAATTGAGAGACGAGCGGAGTTGATACATTTCGGAAGACTAGAAACATCACGCAAAGGATGAATGGCTCTTCGAAATCCCCACCTCAGCCTTTCATTTTTTGATGTGCATAGAACACAAAGCATATACGTTAAATTAAGCATCGCACGTACGGTCGCATGAGTCTCAGAGCAATATTTAGGAAGACTATAACATAATGTTTGCAAGAATGAAACTTTATTTCGGGCGTAATAAAGGCAGCTTGGATCGCGCTTACGTGACCTTGCTGTGCCAGCAGTCTAATGCTGCCTGTGCTGCTGCTTGAAAACATTTACATCATTCAAAGACAAGCGGACAGTAGCCATTATACCTCATGCGCGTGCAGTAATGTATGCCAGAAAGGTGAATTCAACATATTTCCGTCATTGGTGTTTTGTTTCCCGCATGAGGACGCCAGATCTTCACACCAATGACGGTGTTAATTAAATTATGCAGTTTTACGCGTCAAAACCACTTTCTGATTATGAGGCACGCCATAGTGGAGGACTCCGGAAATTTCGACCACCTGGGCTTCTTTAACGTGCACCTAAATCTAAGTACACGAGTGTTCTCGCATTTCTCCCTCGTCGAAATGCGGCCGCCGTGGCCGGGATTCGATCCCGCGACCTCCGTTCTCAGCAGCCTAACACCATAGCCACTGAGCAACCACGGCGGGTGTACATGATATCAGCCCGCTGATTGCAACACTAAGTAAATCGAGAGCTGAGAGATAAGGAGTAAGGCTTCTTCCTCTGCGTGGTTTGCGTAACCTGCTCCTTTCCGTAGTTGTGAACCAGGATAATGTAACGATTCTATTTCAATTATTTTCCTTTTCGGACATCGTCAGTGGCCCGGGAGGTACTCCGCTTACATCATCACCAGGATCGACCGGTCAAGAACAATAGATGATAAGGAAGCAGTGGAATCGACCGAAAAGAATCCTTACATTGTACCGGCCCTGTTGTCTGTATAGCTGGTACCTCCTTCCTGCAGATTTTAATGCAAGCAGGGAATCATATAGGCACGATCTGCAAGTAGTCAGGCAGGACAGTGAGCCTGAATGAAACACAGTTAGGTGATACGTTTTTACGGACGGTAGAGCCACAGTGTATATTTAAGCCGTCAGACGCCGAGTGTGCGGAGATTGAGACTTAATTCATTTCATTTTGAATATGCGATACACGCTTGCATTTCACTAAAATAAAGAATAACCTCTTGCCGACGATTTGAGTTCCAGAAATGTGTTGACAGGGTGACAGGAAAGCGATGAAGCACATTTGACATTCACTGAGGCGAACGAAAGAAAAAAAAATAACTCTGAAAAGCTACTACTGCAGGGGAGTTGCCACGATTATATATTTAGAACGAAGGGGTGGTGACGGGAGGGGGAAAGAAATGCCGAAGTACTCAAGGTACTTCCTCTGTATGTCCTATATGTTCCTATACACGTACATGTGAACATATTGAAGGAAGGATCGAACAAACCAGCGCACCTCCTGCCTATTCTACTGTCCATATTAATTCTGCCGCAGCAATTTCCTCTGGATATAATCATCTAGGGTATGTGGCGCTCGTCAAACTGAAAAACAACCCTAACCAGAGTCTAGCTTCGTGCGCAACTTATTAATACTTAAACGTTATGATTGCGTTGTGGCTTTGCGTATGGTAAACCATGTGTCAAGCTCTGCACAGATGTTATATGTTGATATCCCAACAACCAATGCTGATAACACCATAGCATCTACGCTCAAAATGCCATGACATCATTTATAAACTGGTTTCATTCAAGACGTTCTTTCGCGAGGGCACCAGAACATGTCATCAAGCAACAAGTCTCATGCCCACTGGGCCCTCTCCCCGAAAACTTCTCAAAAGTATTTTATGCTCTTTCTATACTTATCACAGCATGTGAGTACCGCAAGAATTCGTGCGTCACGTTCATTCGGGAGGTGGTTCTGCGCACATTGTCCTAGATGGCCACCATCCCTAACATAAGGTCTCTTTCCATCCGGCAGTAATTTTATCAGAACAAAAAGACTTTCGCAAAGCTCAAAGAAAAAGAAACTCAATGAATGCTAAGCAATGCTTTCCTTATTTCGTTTGGAGATACATTCTGATGTGAAATAAGAAAAGAAAGAACAACCTATTTTTAACGAAGCACCTCGTACGCTTGTCCATAGGTCTTCAGGTGTGGATACGTGTATTTACGTTACTCCTCTCCTCCCACGCCTTCTTTTACTGTTCGGCTTGCCATAGGGGATATTATGACCAAATAAATTAGTGCAGCGTTTTTTCGTGAAGAGGCTGCATAAGTGTTCCGTGGAAATGACCGCCCACAATTAACTGTGTCTCATAGTTGGCATTTAAGCGCCCGCACCGTCCAGTCTTTGAGCTGTGCCTCGCCGAAACAGTGCACCCAACCCGCCCAACAACGTGCACCACCGAAGTGCACCACCCGCACGCCAAACCAACCCGAAGAAAGCGAAGGGGTGCCAGGCCGCTCTCGTGACCATCGCAGGCAGGCAGCAGCAGCAGCAGCAGCAGCGGCAAGCACACGGATCGGCAGAAGCGCCGAGCGCGCTCCGGCCCCGTTAATCTCGGCTGCTGAGACGAGCAGCCGCGGCGTCAGCCCTGTATCAGCAGCGGGCCCCGGGACCCTATATAACGGGCCGCGGCCGGCGACACAGGGCAGCACGCTCGGTTGTCCCCTGTGCACAGCCCAAGGATGCGTGTCCTCTGCGGTCTCCCGCTGCTGCTTCTCGCAGGTGAGCACCGCGCCGCTAGGCGCACGGACTACGCGGGGAAGCCCTCTGCTCACGCTTCGTCGGGCGCTCGGTGTCGGAGGATGCGCTTTCGGGAGAGTCTGCTAGCCGCCCGTTCCACCGCTCGCGGGTTCCTTTGCTCGCTGACCCCACCCGCCCGTCGACGCTCTTGGACTACAGACGGATTGGCAGCGGTCACTTGCTTCGAGTAATGGCGCCGTCCCGTGAGCAGTTGAATTGTGGCGATTTACCGGCCCAGAAATTCTTCGACGGGTTACAAGGGAAGCCGTAGTTGAGGACTCCGGAGTAGTTTAAGCCATCCGGGGTTCTTTACCGTGCATCTAATGTGCGCGGCATATGAACGTTCTTGCGTGCCGCCCTAATCGAATGCGGTCCCCGCACACGGGATCAAACCAGCGACATAGGGCTCGGCAGCCCAAAGCCGTAACCACAGAGGTACTTCGGCGGGTATCAAGTTAGGATGAAAAGGTCTCGGCGACGTTCGAGGCGGTCGCATATGTTACTCACAGGCGTAACCTCGTGGCATGCTGGATCCTATAACGAAGAGAATGCATGATGCAGCGGAGGCGACTGTCCCAAGTCTAGGCGGGGTTGCTATCGAGAAGTGATGACGTCGCTTAGGAAAGGCTGTAATCTATGGCTGCGAGTTTATTACCACACCAATGACTTCAAAGCAAACTTAAAGATTTCGTCATTGAGCTTGTTCGTTGCTGCACTCAAGTTGCGCGTGCAGTAGTTTAACGAAGCTACAGTCAGAAGTCTCTCAAGCGATGTCGTAGTCGTTGCTCGATATGCGCCAGTCTGGACCCCGTTGGAGTAGCAGCTGGAATTTATGTTTAGATGCAACTCTTGACATGTTCCTCAGCTGCATGCGGCTTTCGATCACCTAGCGGCATAGTGGTTAATGCAATAGGAAGTGACGTGTTTCGTCAAGCTGTCGCTTATGCGTGCTACCCATAGTGCTGCATTGAAATTACAATTCGCGATGTTTGTAGCGACCATCGAAGCCGGCGTGAGCAGACGGCTGCACGTCTTGCCGCAAACCGAAACCATGCGAGCGGTGGCTGTAATGGTAAATGAGGATTTTGAACGAAAGGACTGCGCCTTCAGAAGGATGCGACTGTAGTCGGAAATTTTTCTTGAGTACAGTGACCACCTACGCGCCGGCGGTACTAAGCTCATCTGCTAGTACGTTCCTTGATTGCCACGTAACTGTGCTTCATCTGAGATTGACCGGTACCGGCGGCGAGTGAATGGTGCATAACGTCAGTTGCTGCGATTGAAAAAAAAGAGAAAGAGTCATTTCAGTTCTAGGGTTTTAAGTGTCGAACCCACACTCTGATAACGACGGACGTCATAGTGGAAGACAATGGGATAAGCTTGACCGTGTGACGTTCTTTACCGCGCAAAAAAATCTAAGTACACGGGCGTTTTCGCCTTTTGCCCTAATCGAAACGCCGCCGCCTAGGCCGGCACGGAACCCCCGACCTCGAACTCTGTAGAGCGACGCCACAGGTACTTAAGCTACAGCGACGGGTAAAAGAAAGAGTCTTGGCGGGCTTGCGTCCCTCCATAACCATAGAAGAGTAATAACTTGCGACACGTCCCAAATGTATCGTGGCCGGGAGGAAATTTCGTAATCTAAAAAGAAAAAGGCATCACAGAAGGAGGCAAACTGATTTGCCGATAATCGCGGATGCAAGACGACAGCTCGCGGAAGCAAATGTGCACCTGAGGAAGGCTTTCGGCGTCAGCGAAACGCTCCTCGCTATTCGGCGATGCTCTACTTAAGTTTACCCATCGAAATTTAGTACGTAATGCTAAACGTATTGTAAAAACCCACTAGCATCGTGTCGTGCTTATGAAAAAAAAAAATTGTTCCCACTTTCGCTTAAGTGCATTGTGTGCATTTGTAATGCCTCATATTTATTTCTTTGCCAGCATGCAATGTCGACTTGCGGTACAGTAGATGACAAATTAATTTTCATGTTCGATCAATGCTCCGAATGTAGCACTAAGCAATACACATTCATAAAAAGAGTGATATTACACAAGTGAGTTTCAAGAAAGAAGCGCGCAAAAACAGTTAAACACGCACCAAGCTGGTCGCAAGTCAAGTAGATTGTGGTGTAAAAATGTTTCCATTAGTCGCATGTTCAAAAACAAATGTAACTTCGAGCACACCCCTCGCTTTGAAGCTGAAAGGTGTTTATGCTATCTGTAATGCATGTGCAACACGAATTTTGAGCTGTGTGCTATTTCTTGCATAAATTAATTAATTCAATCGCTTTCTTTTTTCTTTTGCAGCTGCGGCAAATGGCGTCCTCTTCGGTGAGTATCTCGACTGGTTAAAAATAACCTCTGTATACTTTGTGCAATACTGAGCGATTCAACTTTATAAATTTAAGTGTGAGGGTAAGGCTGATTTCTACGTTGCGCAGCAAAAACAAACTGAGCCAAGCCACGTTGGCATATCTACGCCTTATTTGCTTGTCGCAAATACGATGTGTAAGTTTCTCGCGTCATCGTGATCCTTAGACACCGCTTGCAAAACCGAGCGTCAAATAACGGTATTTCCATGCCTAAAAGATGTATATTTATACGGTTTTAATGTTTTATAGCAAGGCTTCACAACAACACTACTCGCGGAGAAACGATTCGCTCGACTATCCTATCGAACAGATGCAAGCACAAAAAAAAAAAAACCGCTAGAAGCACGGAAAGTTGACTTCGTCTCCTTTGTTCCCTCTCACACAGCCTTCTACTCTCGTAGCGGAAACAGTCCTTCAGTGCCAAATGCGGCAGTTAATAACTGATACATTCTGATGGCGCGTACAGCGAGGCTTATAGGGAGATCCTAGCAAGGGGATTCGCTTCATATTGGACTGCCTAAGATGAAGAGGTAATTTATTGCAGGAAAAGCAGGCAGGTCGGCCTGTAGGATATACATAAAATACGCTCTGACCTGCTACTCTGCGCAGGGGAAGGAGGAAAGGGGACAAAGAGAACGATGACAGAAAGAAGTTGTAGTTTGCTTGAAGTCTCGAGTCAATTGCGGTGCTCCGCAGATATTCTATAACAGCCCGCGTAGCTGTCTTCGCTGTTGTACGATCACGCGATTCGGCCGCCCTATGCTCACAATGTTTGCCTTCCGATGCTTACCAGCGGCTTTGTGAAAGGCTAAACTTCAGCGAATGCCTACAAAGACATCCGATAGAAAAGAACGGTTGTGGAAGGCTGCAGGCACTACGGGAGCAAAATCTCGGGCCTTGCAATGCTGCCTAGATACTAGAATAGCTTTCTGCTTTTTTTTTTTTCAGAAAGTAGCGCATCTGATACCCTTCGTTACTAACCTTACAAAGACAGCAACGTGGATTGCGGGGACACAGTGGGACGCATTCTGGTTGAAATTAAGAGGAAAACAAAGTGATTACGAGGTCCATACAAGACAAGTGATGGTCAATTAAATAAGCAAAATGGATGCCCGGTAAAGAAAACTTTAGCCAATGAGGTAGGAAGTCAGATCGAGCGAAAAAGTTAAAAAAATACATCGCTGGCGAAGAATGGGTGCCGAATTCGCAGGACAGGGGCATGGGAGACGCATTGGTTCTTCTGCGAGCATAACTGGCTGGTGACTATGTCGATTGCCTACCACATCCGATAACTCTCAGACATTAAAGAGCGTGTAAGGCAATTCAATTCAATCATTGCGGTTTTACGTGCCAAAACCACGATCTGATTATGAGGCACGCCGTAGTAGGGGGACTCCGGAATAATTTCGACAACCTGTGGTTCTTTAACGTGCACATAAATCTAAATGCACGGACGTTTTCGCATTTCGCCCCCATCGAAATGCGGCCGCCGTGGCCGGGATTCGATCCCGCGACCTCGTGCTTGGCAGCCCACCACCATAGCCACTAAGCAACCACGGCGTGTCGCAGATCCGGTGCCACCGACCCAGTCGTCGGGCGGCGTGGTCTACAAGGTTCGGGCCACGGTGACCCTGAAGAGCCCAGAACTGACTGTGACCGAGGGCGCTGGACTCCAGTACGCGGGAGACCTGGCCCTCTACTCGGCCGGACAAGACACGTACGAGGCGCGTTTCCTCAACTTCTCGGTGGTCAAGCACGAGCACCTGTACGGCGGCCTGGACAACCTGACCGCCGTGCCGCTGAACTGGTCGGTGCCGCTGCTGAACGAGACCTTCGCGGTGGACTACTCGCAGCAGTTCCGCTACCCGGTCAAGTTCGTCCTCAGCGCCGGCAAGGTGAGGCGTCCGAGGGAAAAGTCAAGTCCACTGAAACAATCACTAAAACCTAAATCAGCTTAAACCGAAGCAGTGTTGCTCCAAACTCTATATTAGTTAACTTCGCAGTAATAGGTTGAGGAACAGACACTCTTTCTTTTCAATGTCGCGCCACGATGCAGCGCAGGCGCGAGAGTGTGACGTCACGGATTTCATAGTAATTTCCCATATATTCGGGCCATTGTCCGCGGGTCAGTGAAGGTTTTCAAAGCTTGCTAAGTTACGTCGTTGCTTCTTTTAGTAAACAATGAACTCCATCCTCGGCGATGAAAAAAAAAAGATTAACTGGGCCACGATCAAATGTCGTCAAAATCCATGACGTCCCGACAAGCTGGTGCGAGAACTTCACGACGGTGTCGCCTCCCATCCCTCGTTTTCACGCCTTACGCGGCTATCAAGCCTGCTCTCACAACAAGAATAAAAGAAACTTTATTAAAGAGAATGGGTCGGCAGTTTTGGTTGCGGTGGCTTCAGGTGGCGGCTCGAAGCCCAAGTTTAAAAACTTTTTTTTTTCGGTGCTAGAGAAGCGCCATTCACCAATACAGCAGAATTCATTTTTCATTTTGGTATCCCTTTCAGGAAAGGGAGGGGGAGGGAGGGTCTCATGTCGGGTTGATAATGGAGCATTTAAGGCAAATCTAAATCAGGCTTCTTCACATATTCGTTTCACGTCCCGGTGCCTCCTCTTCTTTTACACGCATAATACGCCATCCCAAGTTGGTTGTCCAATAGCTTTCCTGCTCAACAAGCGTAACAAATGTGCGAAATAACGGCAAGCGTGTAGCGCTAATTAGTAAAAACGTGACGCTCTTGCGACAGGCCGAGCCCGATTAGGGTGGACGCAAAGACAGCAGGAATGCATGAGCGCCCACGGTAGTCTACCTAACCGAAACGAAAAGCACTCAGACATTTCAAATGGATATTGCTACTTCTCGGTAGCACGACAAACAAGGCGCCAGTAAACTGAAATTATTACGTCACGGCTGTTTGATTAACAAAGGTACTTCCTAGTGCAGGTGTTAAGTGAAGTGTTTGTTACATTTATTGCCGCTTTTCGAAATTGAGATCTTTGAAATTATGAAACTCAGAGGTAATTGTATACGCCGCAAAACTTTTTTTATATGTGCATTTTTTAGAAAGATGAAAATACAGTGAAAGTAACTTGTCATCTGAAGCGTCATGCGGCTCCCAAGTAACACTACACCTCCATGAGCTTACATGCGGCATTTCATAGCACGGCTGAACTGATGCATGCTCGCATGTTTGTCTACGCCAACAGGTGGTGAAGTACGAGGTCAGCCCCGAGGTCGCGCCCTGGGCTCGCAACGTGTACAAGTCCCTGCTGACGCTCCTCCAGAACCAGGTTGAGACTCCCCAGGAAGTTCCGACCTCGGCCGCCTACTACGAGGTAAGCTGGTGCCGAAGTGCTAAAATTGTTAACAGATTGTTCTGTTAGCTGATCAAGCGAAAGCTATCACACCGGAATAGCGAACGAGACACCTACGCGAAGGCTGCGCAACATACGAAGATGATGCAATGAAGGGCAAGAAAATTGGGTCTGCACAAATAATGACCGGTTGAGCGACAAAGCTGGCGTCTGTAGCAGCGAAACGGGAGGTAAATTCCTATTGGATGCGAGGCCACGTCTAGAGCGCGCCTCGAGGGAGAACAGCGGGCGAAAGGTGTTCGCTAGCGCGCCAGGTGTTGTGTGAGGGGATAGGGCACCACCACTACGCCATGTCACCTTTGCTCTAGGAAGCCTACGTTACCAGCGCGTTCATTGTGCGAGCAAGCTCTCGCCTCCGTTCTATCTGCGCCTCGGTAAGGCCAAACGAAAAATTTGAAGGAGGCTTAAGTAACGCGATAGCATTCAAAGATACCTGACTGCTTCTCACGCTTCCCGGCAACTGTAGGTTAGGTTGACGTAATGTTTAGCGAGAAACGCTGGCAGCGAACGCTATGCACGAAGGCGAGCTTTCTGGTAGAAACGCGGCCTCTGGCGCGGCACACGGATGTGGGGAAGCGAGCGCCATCTGGATGGCGTTGCAAGGAACCGAAGGCACCACTCTATGAATGGTAGAAACGCTGGAAATGGGGTTTGCGTAAGTTTTAGCTTTATCGTATATTCAAATTAAGATCCGACGCTATCATCTCGGTAGGCTGTGTCCAAGTTGTACTTTACGATTTTTCTGACGCATTTTTCTTTGAGAAGTTAAATTAGTTCAGTAACATCTTTGCGCTACACGAGGGCCTGCGTGGTTGGGTATGCGTGGTTCGGAACGATTTATCCTTCGCAAGAAGGTCGACGCTGGACGCCGACGCCGGTTTGTGTGCGACACGGGGCCCTTAACGCTATCGCGTTAAAACGCGCCAAGCGCCTCAACGCGCTCACTTGCCCGCGAGGAGTTCATTCATCGATGCTTTCGCATTCACATCTCATAAGTGCTTAGGCGTCATCGATTTTTTTTTTCAGCAACAGCAGCTGCAGATAACGTAAACCTTTGTATCCTTGAAATGAAGCACGTACAACAGGGGACACAAAGGCCCGTGAGCAGAGTCTAGGTCCCGTGGTTAGATCTAGGAGGCACGAATACGAACAGCGCCGTCTAACCGGTGAGTTCGTAAATCATGCCGACGCTCTCCCGTGCGCAGGATGGTGTGAGCGGATACTGCCGTGTCACGTACGAGGTGCACACGCTGACCAGGAACCTCTACACCGAGGGCCCGGTGTACAATGTGACCAAGACCAAGTACCTGGACGACTGCAAGCAGACCCGCCCGGTGCACAAAACCTGGGGTCCTGCTTACAAGGGCTACTACGCCGTGTGTGCCAAGCACCTGCCCAACAACTACCTTCCGGGATACCAGGAGGACACTTCCGCTCACGAAAGCAAGCCTCTTGCCGGATGCCCCGAGGGACTCAGCCCGGTAAGAACGTAGAACAGTCGTTGAGCTTGCTCCAATCCTGAATATAAACGTTTGTTGCAAACGTTCCACATAGGTTTATAACAGAAAGCCTAGATATTATTACTCACTGTTACAGTGTCACGAAAACTAAATTGAGTTAAAGGCGAGGAGACAAAACCTGAACATACCATATGGGCATCTCGCAAAAAGTAGATGAGAGGATGGAACAAGGTTTCCGCAAGCAAAGCTTTATTGGCATCTTTGTGCGACGCCCTGGTCGGTGATTAAAGCTTGTTCTGAGAATAGAGTTGACCGTTCCATGACTTACACGTCTCATTCAATAGAATCATCACTGTCCTAATGTACCATAGCAGGCAGCAAATTGTAGCCGCCCTACAAAATAAGTGCTTGTTCTACGAAATTAAGAGATAAAACTGCCGTGGCAGTCTCGTATAACAAGAATGAATTTGAGCACGCGTAAAATTCATCGCTGTTTTTACATTAATGAATACCAGGAACCACGGACTCCCATTAAAATGACTAATGCCATTTCCTAACAGGCCTTTGATTTTTTCGCGGGTCCAATTTTATTTTAATTTCAAGTCAGACTATTGATATCCTTGCTTAGTAGTAGCATATATAATCCCCTGAAGAAATGTGAGATTACCTTTCTTTTTTTGTTGTTATAGAAAGAGATGTATTGTCGAGTGGAGCACATAGAAGTTTTTCGGGAGAACCCCCGGTATCTTCATACACGTTTAGGCGGACGGAAATAGAAATAAGAGCATTTTAAAAAGTCCGCCCCTCAAAGGGTTAGGGAACCAACCAGGCTTAAGCCGCCTTCGTCGTGCATTTTCCGTCTCCCGCTAGCTCACGTTAGTTTCAGGGACATCGTATTGAAGTGCCGAGATCAAAACATCTGTTTTTTTTTTGTGTCACGTGCTTCAGTACGACTCCGTGGTGGCCGCCCACGAGGTTTCGTACTACAACGTCAGCGGCAGCCTTCTCGAGAGCGCCCTCACCGACAGTCTCACCGTCCTGCCCTTGCTCAGCGGTTCCGTCGTGGTGCGCACGCGCCTTCAGCTCGAGCTCGCCAGTCTTGAGGTCCCGCCCACGACTCCCGTCCAGTACCAGGGCGAGCCCCACACCTCGCTGGAGCTTCACCTTCCCGAGGCCGCCGAGTACCTCGACCTCCCGGTCTACAGCTACCTCGTGGGCAGCTCTGAGCAGGTCAAGCCCGAAGTCTTCACTCAGGTGCTTGAACAGGTCGCCGAGGAGCTCGTGAGCCTCGAGCTCGAGACCGAGGCCAAGAAGACTCCCGCGCTCATGCTGAAGCTGGTGCACATGGTCTCGCTCCTCAACACCGATCAGCTGAAGCAGGCTCTGCCGCAGTCCCTCCTGACCAAGACCACCGAGCTTGAACCCAAGGAGCAGGTCCTCAGGTGCGGTTCCTTTGGTCTCAAGTGACAAACAAACATCGCCGTACAGGGTGGTGTTGAAGGGAGAATCTCAAAGCTTTAGGAAATATATATTCAAGGTTGATTTAGTAACTGCACTTACCATGGAGAAAAGAAAGTGCGTCTGCAAAAGGGAGTTCAAATGAAGGCGCACCCACAGCTGATATCCAAGAAAATATGATACAAGAAGTTAAATGGGAGATAAAGCCCAGGGAACATATTGTCAAATTTTGTTTTATTGGTTTTTATGACCGAATGTCGCATCCATAGTCATTAGGCAACAGTATAGGTGTTGTCCTGTCATTAGCACCGCTGCTATCCTATCTAATGCAGTCAAGGTGGAGAAGCATGACACAAACACGCATGGCGGCGGGGCAAGAAGCGGCCGGCCTACGACTGCCAGTCCATTCCTAAGCGTAGCCGACCTGCCATGGTGGCACAGAGACTATGGCGTTGAGCCGATAAGCCAGAGGGCGCTGGATGAAATCCAGGCCACGCCAGTCACATTTCGATGGGAGCGAAATGCAAAAGCACCCCTGTACCGTGCATTGGGTGCACCTAACAGAACCCCGGGTAGTCGAAATTATTCCCTACTCCCCCACTACAGCGTGCCTCATAATCATACAGTGTTCTTGGCACATAAAATCCTAGAAGCTAACTTTAATTTTAACACACCACCGATGATTATATTCAACCTGGGTACTAAGGATGCACACGAGTGAACGCTAAAACAATCGCTCAATTTTTCAGGGCCCTGTACGTCGACCTTCTGGGCCAGGCCGGCAGCAAGTCGGCCGTGGAAGTGGCCGTCCACCTTGTTAAGGAGCAGGTGCTGAGCCTGTACGACGCTACCCGCCTGTTCCGTCAGCTGTCTGTCTTCTCGGCCTACGTCGACAAGGACACCGTCGAGCTTCTTTTGGTAAGCATGACCACAGAAGCCCATACAAGCTGTAAATGTTCGGAAAGTATATGCCCGGTACAGATGCCACCTTTAATGTGCCGTCAAGCTTAACTTACTACTCCACGTAAGCACACAGTGGCACCTAAGGGCAGGTTTCACGACACCAAACATGAATTCACGCTTGTCAGCTCGCAAACGTATAACTACGGAAAGTAATTATAATGTCTCTAAACAAGTACACTGCGTGTCAAGTCCAATCGTTGGAGTCGCAAACGCGACTGACGTACCGCTGGCGACGCTTCTTTGCAGGAACTGTGCAAGACCACTGAGACCGTTCTCAAGCCCCTCGTCAAGGTCGCTGTCTGCGATGCTCTTGGTGAGGTCGTGAAGAAGGCCTGTCCCACTGGGGCCCACTGGGACACCGTTCACGCGGCTTCTTACAAGAGCAGCTGGCGCCGCATACCGAAGATCAAGTCCCGCTACGAGCAGACTCCCTCCGTGCCGAAGTATCTGCTGCCGTTCGTGCCCGTTGAGCGGCTTGTGCTCCCCCAGGAAAAGCAGTGCACCGTTGCTGACCTCGTGGAGTACGTTAAGGTACGTGTAATTTTACAGCAACGTCTGCAACTCCACGTATTCGCCTGGAAATCTTAACGTTGAGGCGCAGTATCAACTACACCTTCGGCGTCGTAGCAAACCTTCACGTTTTTTATGCGAAGCATATTACGAGGGCTCAACCCAGCTCCTCAGGCGCGGCGGTGTCGCCTTGAATACCACGTGACACCGTGACGTCACGACAGAGGAGAAGTGGCTTTGGATCAACTCTTGCAAGATGGGCTGGGTGGGAATCGAACCAGGGTCTCCGGAGTGTGAGGCGGAGACGCTACCACTGAGCCACGAGTACGATGCTTCAAAGCGGTACAAAAGCGCCTCTAGTGAATGCGGTGTTGCCTTAGAAACGCTCAGGCGTGCGTCGCTTGCTCAGGCGCACATTTCGTTGCCGCGCCGAACGCTGCGTTGCTCGACGCTCACCGCGTCCAATGCGGGGCGTCCAAGGCGAAGCAGAGTAACGCATGAGCTGTTTCTTCGTCTAGCCGAACCAAATATAGCCAAGCAACAGCAGTTCACCAAGCTAAACAGTGGTTCAACAACTAAAATAAAGGCTAGTATGCTTCGCATCCTGGGCTTAACCTTACCTAAGCCACAGCCATTTTTTTATTGATCATCGGACTAATGACAGTGCTCAGGCCAATAACCTACAGATTCTTTCAGAAGCATGATGCGAAACAGTTACACAAAAAGTAGGCACCACATTAGTGGTTGCAGCCCTGACTTCGTATTGCTACATTGAGACGAACCACTCGCTGCCTTTTATTCCCCGAGAACTTGACCTCCGACAGTAGATGACTTCAAGGAAAGGTGTATCTGCCAGAACTAACTGTCAGAAAAATAACTGTGGAGAAACCGTTCAGTAAATCCGAGTTAAAACCGCATTTGCCTGCTTGCTTCAAGACAATGAGCAGCCCTCAAAAGTTTATATTTAGTTATCAGCACTTGAAACAATATAGCTGCAAAAAATATACGATCCTTTGCACAGGCTCCGCTCAAAGCGGTAAAACTTTACAAGCCCACTTTTTAAATGCTTGCCTGGCCTGCAAGAACGATGTACGCGCCACACAAAAACGTCGGCTTTCTTAAGCAAGCTTTGATTTCGTCGTTTCGTCATAGTGGTTCTCTGGCCATGGGAAGTTCCAACCATATTTGCCACATTTTACTTCTTACGCCTTCAACTTTCTGGACAGTTGAACATTATTTTGATGCGACCTGTCGCAGGTTCTTGAGGAGGCCCTGAAGACCACCACGGACTTCAAGGTGCTGGTCGGCTACTTGAACGCTCTTGGCAAGGTCGCCAAGCCCGAAGTGCTGCCCGTGCTTGTGAGCTACCTGAACGGCACCGCCGAGAACCTTTACCAGCTGGTGGATGAAGGAGAGGAAGTGTACGAGACTGTCTACTTTGTCAAGAAGGCTGTCCTCCTCGCCCTCAGCCACGTTGTGGAGTACTTCCCTAAGGAGGTCAGTGTATGAAACACGTACAAGTGTCAGGTTGATAACTAAAATATTGGACGCCGCGTTCCATTTCTGTCACATTACAATGCAACGCACAAAGCATTTTCAAAATCCCTTGCATCAATGAAATTTTTCCTTGCGATGCCAAATGTGAACGCAAACGTTGCCGGTTTTCGACTGCCCTAAACAAGCTAAACTATTCTGCGACTGCGGTTGTAGCGACTTTTTAGGAAGAACTTCACTGTTAGGAAAGTGCGAAGAGACAAATACGACAAGATGAAGGCAGGACAAGCGCTTGGTCAGCTCTTTCGTCTCTTTCTCTTCGTGCTTTGAGCCATTTTGAGCAATAACTCCCACAGGGCACTACGACTGTGAAATTCCTGCAGCTCGGCCAATAATGCCGATGCCGGTGTTGCGAAAGATGTCGACATTGTTGCCTAAGTTGTTTCGTCAGTGAGCGCTCACTCACACAAAGGAAGTTGAATCATGCCTTCTGCCTTCGTACTAGATCGCTTAACGCCTGTGACTGAATCACGGCAGTGCGGGATAGAAAGTCTGGCGAATTATTTGTCGCGATCAGAATCGATTGAGCGACCGCTCCGGTCATCCATAAGCACGACATTCAACGCTTGCCTAACACGGTGCTCAGGTGAGCCCCCTGGTCCGTACTGTCCTGCTCAACGTCAGCGAACCCGTTGACGTGAGGACCCTCGCCTTCGACGTGTGGCTCAAGTCCGTGCCCACCAAGTGGGACCTGCAGCAGGTGTCCCTCGTCGTCAAGCTTGACCGTAGTCTGGAGCTCAAGAGCTACGTGTACTCCGCCCTCAAGTCCGTCCTCAAGGACAAGCACCCGGCCAACCACGTTCTGTAAGAACCCTGTCGCATTCGAATACGACTTCATGCTTGCACCTTGTTAAGGGGGGGGGGGGGAGGGAGGAGGGCGAGACAAAGGAGACAGAGGGGGTAAACAGAGACACTAAATTTGTGCAGACACAATGCAGTAGTCGCGGCCTAAAAACTATAAGCTAAAAGCTGTGGTTGTCACGAACTTAGATTGCAATTGCGCAGGAACTGTCATGCTTATTTAAAGGTATTAACGACGCCAGTGCACTTGCACGGTAGCGCAGTGGCTATGGTGTTGGACTGCTAAGTACGAGGTCGCCGGTTCGATCCGGGCCGCAACGGCCGCATTTTGATAGGGGCAAATTGCAAGGACGCTCCTGTGCCTAAATTTAGATGCACGTTAAAAAACTCCAGGTGGTCAAAATTAACCCGGAGTCTCCTACTATGACGTGCTTCATAATCAGATTGTGGTATTAGCATGTTAACCTCCAGAATTAGTTTTTTTTAACGACGCTAGCTCAGGGCAGTCTCACGGTTCGTCAGCCGCGACTATCAACGAAGGAAGGTAATGACCAACAGTGACGCAGGCTGTCTTCATGATTCTCATATTCTCATCAGCCTCTCTAACGGCTGCTCTCATTTTAATGTTTCGAATCGTCTTGAATCAGCGATGGCAATGACTCTTCTGTGGCTTTTTTTGACCTGCGCAGCAAGTGTAAATGAAAGCTTGGGAAACTTTAGTTAACTACATCCAACTAATTACGCGACAGTGGGGGTCGTTTTATTTGTGGAGCAAGCAATACCTCTTAGTCACAGTCATATTTCGATACAGCATCTAGGAAACTTCGTCTTGAAGTGAATAGCTTTGTTTTAACGGTGTGACGCAGGTGTTCATTACGCGTGTAAGCCCTTGTTCTGCAGTCATGCATTATACATTAGGACTCGACATTCCTGCGCCAAATTGCTCCGCTTGCTGCTTGTGAAATTAACAGAGCGCGAGCCAATCTCGAGACACCGCACTCCGGTGGGAGTAAGTCATCAATGACACTGGCAACGCGCAATGCAGTGTTTCACATTATAACAAGTTTACGAAGGTTTCCGGGCTTTACAGGCCGTCGCCTGTGAAGAGCCGTATACGAACAAGCGATTTTTCGCGACAGTCCCACAGTTATACACACTGTTTGCTCATCGTTAGAACCAAGACGAAAGTAACGCGCTAGGGGCCTACAAGTAACACGCTCGTCAAACGTGCGCCTATAAGTGTGGTCCTCTCCTATGCAGTGCTAGCCGTGTCCGTGGAGTCTTCGTGCACTACGAGGCTCTGAACGTTGGCCCCCGCTACTCCACGTACAAGAAGAAGACCTACTACGACGGTAAGTTTGCATTTAAGACACGTGACGGCATCGAAGCACGTGGAACGGGCGCCATAATCGCGCAATTGGAGGGGGAGGGGGGGCGATACCGCACGGCGTAGTCGTGCTCAGTTCGAAACATGCGTCTAAATTCGCTTGTCAAGGCCCCGAGTCCAAACGTTCGATTAAGAGGCACCGTGAGGAACGGCTACTTTCCAGTACCATGAATTTACTCGCATGCCATAGCCCAATAGTTATCGGCGAGAATGACCAAATCCTGGATGGCGTACCTTTTACGGACGCACCTAGCAGAAAAAAATGACGTTTTCGCCAGTGAACCACTGGAAGGCCTTAAGAACAAGAAGCTATGACATCGCTATCTTTGCAGACTATGCGGATGTGCTAGAAATCAATATACTAAAAACGTCATCGCAATGGTCCTAACGACAAAACGAATCAGTATTTTCTGAAGAAACATAATATAATTTCTTGAAGCAAATAGGAACGCTATCTTCAAGTACCCCGTCAACCTATGAAATAAGCTACAAGTATTGCTAGAAATAGAGGGAACAGCTATAAAAGTGACCAATGAGTACTATAAACAGCGCTGCGAGAAATAGGCGCGATAAATGCCAATGCCATCATTTTCGCTTCTCCCCTGCTACGCTGTTAATTAACCCTTTCTGATCCGAATTTTTTTCAATGAAGATAAAATTTTATATTACGTGTATTCGGGCAACAAAAATAACGGGGGAAATAAACAAGAAATCCCGCTGGAGTTTATGGCAACGAATCGAAGGTTGTCATGAACTGCCAACTCAAGGTGCTAGCAGCATGTGGTAATTCTTCAGACCTCTCAATTCACGAGCATAACGGAGTGCCTCATAATCAGGTCGTGGTTTTGGCACGTAAAACCCCATAATTTTTTTCGACCATCGTAATGGTGGGAAAATGTGGCCACAGATTATTTGAAGACAATTTTTGTGCCACCAGAGGCAGATGGTACGGATCAAGCAGGAGGCTTTAAAGGCGCAGCGAAAAGTACTAATCCAGAGTGATGCCACGCGGATGGCCGTTCGTTAGGTATGAGGAAAAGTCGTATTAATCTGCAGCACCAAGTCGACAAAATTATGCAATTCGCATTGCTGGCACATTTCTGAGAACAATTTTGTTGTTCGTTTGTCCCGATGGCGGATGTTTCTTGCAAAACTTTGTGGACCATTGGCCCAGAAAAGGTTAGGCGTGATCAAAACAAATCATTGCTTTCTTTCTGCATAAAAGCACGCCGGGCATAGCAGGTGGGCAATCAAAAGTCAAGATGACCAGGTCACGAAGCGTCGTTCTTGCTTTCCTTTTTCGCAGTCGCCAAGAACCTCGGATTTGAGTCCGTCGTCAAGCATGTGGCCAACAACGTCTCCTACTTCCCCACTTATCTCCACGCCGGACTGAAGTACAACCTCGGACCCTACGTCCAGACCCTGCTCGAGGTAGGACTGCCATATACACATTCAAGTCACAGAGGGAAGGCTAAAATATCCCATTGAAATAGCACTAACGTTCACCATATGCAGGCGCGCGAGAAACTGAAATCACAGACCTTCTATCAAGGAACGACTCCGAAGAACAAAACGCGGAAAGTGTATTTCCTACTGCCAGTGGCAGAGATATCTCGACATACCTCGAAGTTCTCGACAGCGTCCACTTGAATTTAACCTGTTCCTCTGTATATGCAGTGCACGGGCAGCTAATTCCGACAACTCCGCGTGACAATCCTAAAAAAGTGCCCTACTTCTTAAATATGCTAGCTGCAATAAAAAAAAGAGACACTAGGACGAAGCACGATAAAACGTCCGCTCGAATTTTGGTCGTTCAAAAATTCGAACAGAACTCATCTACGATGACTATCATTGTGTGCGAATGGCCGAAACGCGTCATGTAGGAGGCGTGTGCTGCATCCGAGTTCCTCGCTAGCACTTTCCTGCGGACACCCGGTGCCCCCACCGGGAAGTCCGCGCATGCGCAGTGGCCCATGCGCACTCACTTCAACTTGGCGTCAAAGAGATCCAATGTAGAGCGGTACATACCCGATGGCACATGCCCAACTTGGCATCAAAGAAGGTTCACCGAAAAGCGGGTACATATACCTGGTAACACGCACCCACGCGAAAGGTCTAAATTTTTGTTTACCCCAACATCTCCGGGATCGGTCCATACTTTTTGGCGGGATAGGTGGGTCTAGCTATAGAGCCGCAATAAAAGCTGCAGGGTGGGCCAAGAATGCTATTTGCGTTGACATTTCGGCGCGTAAAGAGCTAAACCTGTGGTAACATTGCGTTTTATCCTTCAGTTCCGTTGGAACCACTCGCACTGATATCAAATGTAACCTCTTCTTTGACACAGCATTTTTTTTGGCCGTATTCCAGGGCAAGCTCCTGCTGAAGGGTGGTGAGAAGTTCCTTAACGAGGTCTTCTCTACCGAGGGCACGACTACGTTCCTGAGACGTGTCACCGAGGCCTTCACCACGAAAGTCAAGCGGCCCTACAGCACGACTCCCTACGAAACCAGCAACAAGTATTCCGTTGTCAAGGAGGTAAGAGACACGGCGAGCGTCCTATCCAAGTCGCTCGTACAATAAAGCAAAGGGCCGGCGGCTTTTCAGACCCCATCAGTGTGCACGCTAAAACCCCTGAACGTTGGCCGCTGAAACGTGCTTCAGATTTGCACGTGACACTGCCGTTCTACTACGAAGGTACGCGCTTGACGAAGGAAACATTACATCTGTCACAGAAAGATGCGTTTGCAGTTTAGTGAAGATATCCGACTTATATAGGTTACGTTCGACGATAGCTTGACAGCTATCTGAGGATGGGATAGAACCCGTAACTGTCGTTCGCGTTATCCTTGAGCTTACTGAATCCCGCGACTGCTTTTGGATGCCACTTGCGGTACTGCTCCCGAAAACCGAGGCCCGTCACCTGTACAGCCGAGAACCGGTCGTCCCTCATGTCGCCCACTTGAAGCGGCGCACGAGCGCGTTTGCCGGGCCACGTTAGCTTGCTCGGGGAGGGCGCTCCATCACTGGCGCGGGTAGCGTCACGTTGAGAAAGACCAGGACCCGTGACCAGGACAAGCATACTACAGAGACGACGGGGGACGAAGCTATGCTGTCACTGCTAGGGCTTCCGTCGCCGTATTTTAAGGTGTCGGCTTGAGCGTTCTTGTGTTCTTCGTGGTTGCATTCATGCGTCTCGACGCGATCTCGGCACATCGCGCTCTCCTTACTTTTCTTAGAAGCAACTAACTTGGGCACGCGTTTGTGGCGTTTTTTCTGTTCTCAAATGACGTGGCCTCAGATACCACTCCTATTTGAACATTCTTTCGTAGCGTGACCTGCGCTGTGTGTGCTCTGCTTCATTCTTTGACATTTGTCCAGCTTGATATTCCTTTCCTCCCCTTCTTCCTATCTTCCATTTCTACCTTTCTGTCTCCCCCTTCCTGAAGAGTAGGCAGGCGTTGTGCCCCTTCCGGTGGCAGTTGCCAGCCTGCTCCTGACTTTCCCTTTCCTGTCGAGCGTATATGTGTTTTCAAATAAAAATAATAATAAATTACGATTGTGCCTGCTCCCGCCTCGCAACACTGCTATCGTTGTAAAAATGGGACCATCGGCTCTGATTACTCGTGCGACCATCATTCACGAGCGCCGGCAGCTGATTCTCAACAATTTTCATTTTCAGCTGAACCTTAAGACTCGCAGGGTGGAGTCCCCCAAGGCCGTGCTTTTCGCCAAGTTCCTCGGTGGAGACGCTGTGCTGCCCCTGGACAAGGAGCTGTTTGAGCAGCTCAAGACCGAACGTAAGAAGCCTTGCAGCGAACGTTTAGAAACTCGCGGGCAGGACAAAGAATGCGGATATGACTACATTTTAAAGCAGTGTCTTAAATGGCTAGGTGTCAATCTAATGAGGCGAATTCAACCAATCCGTCATCGAAGGCATAGAACAGAATCGGTTGCGACACTCCACAACTCGCAATGAAAACAGGACGCGATAACACGAAGCGATTACTACCTCTCCTTCCACGATGCTTTAGAATTCCGCTGAAAATAGCAAACATTTACTCGTCACCCTCGAACATTTTCTTTTTATGTCTGCTGCCCAGTGCTTGAGTCGCACCGCCGATAACTAGGTAGCTGCAGCCACTAAGATATTTTTTCTAATTGAGTACGCGTGCCGCATACCGCATGCAAAAACAACACCACGCCGTAAAACTATGGCTTTTACGAGACAACTGAAGAGGTAATGCGTCTGATGCACAGGTGCGACTGAGCAATAGTAGCATGAGACTATTAAACGCGTGAACTAAGACTTGCTAACGGACCACACATGCTGGCAGCGTGTGAAGCTAGGCCCCCTTGAATATCGCAAGCCCCCCGCAGCCCCCGACCCAGACGACCTTACCTCTTAAATGAATCGCGTGCACAATACAGATAGAGCCTCACGCAAAGCAGTAGGGGTTCTGCGTCGACTGCAACCGACCCCGTTCTGCTTGCCGCTCTTGCAGTGGTGGAGCTCGCCCAAAAGGCCGCCACGACTGGCCCGCTGACCACGCACCTCGTGCGCGTGCTGCTGCCCAAGAAGGTCGCCCACGTCGAGCCTACCGTCGTCGGTCTGCCCGTGGTTCAGACCGTCCTGCACCCGATCGTTGTGTCCCTGAAGCTCAAGGACGTCTCCCTGCAGGTCGACACTACAGTCGACTCTCTCCTGCCCGTCACCTTCAACGTCACGGGAACCGTGCAGCCCCTGTAAGTGGCCAGTCGGCGGTTCAGTTGCCTGTTTTTTTTTCGGTTTCCCTGTGCCACGACAGGATGCTAACGCTGCCGACATTGTTTGTCAAAGCCGGTGCATTCGGGGCGCGTACTCCCTTCAACAGTTTCACGTAATCGTGTTCGAGTTAGGCGATTCTTAGGAAGGAAGAAGCGATTCAGAAGCAAACGCGAAACGTATACCGACGCAAACAGTAATTTTCTGCCTCGAACAACAGGTATACTACACGTTAGGAACCTTATGCTGACGCTATCTACGGAGACGCAGATTAATAATACTGTTCACCAAATAAATGCGCAGTCCAGGCAGAAAAACAAAAGTTTTTTGTCGATGCATTTGCGTGACAGATGAAAAGCGAGCTCTTGACAAAATCAAACCAGACAGAGGAACAAATGTAGAGAATGTCAAGCTGTCGCTAACACACCACGCGAACTGCTGCGCGCACAATTCAGCAACAAGCTGTTTAAGTACTTACGCATCCATTAATACAGGTGGCAAACTTTCGAGGCCCAAACAAATATAGCTTTCGCTCAATACGAAAAAAAAATGAAGCATAGCATAAAACAAAGTGAGCATCAGCTTAACATGTGTATTAAGCTTTAAGCACATTACCTGATGCGTACACACTGTAGACATTGAGCACCACACCAACTGCACCACCCAGTACATACTGAAGTTCACCCGTACCAAGTTCCATGTCACATAAACAAATTATAGCTAGCACACGTAGTAGTACACTATGCCAACGCCAAGTTTCTGTCACCGAAATAGTCTCTCTATGGGTGCGCGAGCTTTTTTTTTTTCCTAATGAAACGGGCCTCATGGCATATCAGAAGCGTGACTAGAGGCAGGAAGCCATGACCTCCGCACCAATCCGAGCGTGCCCACCGCTTCCCTTTCTTTTCTTGACCACAGCGTCCTGAGCGTCAAGCAGCACCGAGTGTTCGTGCCCGCCGAGCTGACCGAGGAGTCCCCCAGCGTTGTCCACACCAACGTCAAGCACCTGCACTTCAAGACTGACCTCTCCCTGGGCTTCAACAAGTACGAGAAGGAGGTCAAGGTCGCCGTCAAGCCGACCTTCGGCCCCGCCCTGCTCAGCGCCGTCAGCACCGAGCACGTCGTGGAGACTCCCAGCCCGTTCCTCCTGCTCGAGAAGCCCGCCGTCGACCCCAAGAAGGTCATGGACACCATCGTGAAGCCCTTCGTGGTGCGTGTACGCTCTAGCCAATCACACAACCGGAAACTCGTTTCCCTAGCAAATTTACAATCTCTGCAGCGTCGCGTGGCCTAGATGTTTTTTTAACAACGGCAATGATTTGTGCCGAAATTTTCGCGGTCGTGTCCCGCAAGACAGCACGGCGCCGGTGAAACACTACGCACAGCTTTTGGGAACTGCAAGTCGTGAACGAGGTCAAGCGTATCTATAATGCGGCTCAGCTCATCTCTTCGCCTACGCGCACTGTAGAGAGCGTTCCTTGCAAGAAAGCACTCCTATCTGAAGGAAGTTCGCAGGTTAGTAGCGAAGGTCGGTGGTAGGTGTTACCCTGTCTGCTGTCGGGTGATCACGCACGGGAACGCCTGAGCACAACTGCTCAAGCACAGAGTAACCTGATAGCTTTGCAGAGAAGGAAAGTTTGATAACCTACGTACAAGGGAAGTAAGAGGTCAGACCCTATGCGCCGGATAAAATTGAGAAAAAGAAAAAAAATCAGTGGCGATTTAGCGGTAAATGTGAGAAAATGCCTTAAGATTACGCGGCACCGATTTGAAGTCCCGGGTCCATGATTTAACCTGCGTTCACCACATTGCAAAGTGTTTTTGAGAAGCTCACTCGGCACACACCCTGCCTCTTCCAGAAGCGAAGTGCTACTGGCGGTGGTCTAGAGCCGACCACCGTGAGTTCCATTGTGTGTGTGTGTATATACACTGTCTACAGTGTATACACTGTGGACATATATACACTATGGGCATAGTAGACCACAGCAGCTTTGCGGTCACTTTCGCAGTACCACCGCGTCTACGAGACCAAGCTCGTGAACCTGGAGGTTGACGCCGTCAGCCACGGTCCGTTCGCTCCTCTGCCGCTCTACGGAAAGCTGTACCGCTTGTACTCCGAGCGCATGCCCAAGCTCCTCCAGTACCTGTCCCACCAAGCCAGCAAGCAACACCTGCTCAGGATCAACGTCAAGCCCTACGAGAAGGACCCCGTCAGCGAGGTGAGTCGCGTACGCCTGACAGGTGTGCGATCAACCGGTTTGGAGAAAGGCAGGCAACAAGGAATGCGAGACCAGTACGGCGGCGACACCGCGCACGGGCAGGATGACGCGGCTAAGCGCGCGTGCCGATGACGTGGCAAAAAATTAGCGCCTCCACGCGCTGTGCCAACTTGATATAAACAAGACCGTATCGGTTACTGCAAGTAAACATCTCCGTGCGCGTTTCTTCATCGAAGACACGCTAATGTCTATTGGAAAGTGTCATATTTTCGTTACGACTACGGCGATCAGAAACTAGCTGCGTGGAAAGAGATAGTGATAAACGGGGGTCTTTTGATGTACGTCTGAGTAAAGAAGATGGGACTTGTTTGCATCAGATATCCTCATAAGAATCGTCTACAGGCTGGAGATTTCGGTTTTGGTACCAAATGAAGCCAGAGGCGACGAAGCAGCAAAATCGCTTAAACTGAGTTTGCTGGTGCACTTAGAATTAGGTGCGCATTAAAGAACCCCAGGTGTTCAGAGTTGTTCAAGAGTTACCCGCTACAGCGTGACTCGTAATCAGGTTGTGATCTTGGCACGTAAAACCGCAGGATAAAATTTTCTTTTAAAGTTTGATCTATCGAGAGCCCTTAATAACAAGCCCACCTGCAACCGCCATTCCCTGCACGTTGCTGGCGTCTAGGTTTACCAGAGGTGGTTTACTCAACTGCGTAGTAACCGCCAGGTTTCCGTATTGTAACCGGTTTTGCTAAGCATCCATGCTTCGACTTACAATACAGTGGGTGGCCACCTTCAAGTACGAGAACAACCTGGACTACCTGATGAAGACCACTCTGAAGAAGGTCTACACCGCGGCCAGGACCTCCACCTACGACGAGGAGGAGACGTCCTATGAGATGCTCTCCGAGCCCGTCGTCACACCTAGACCCACGCCCTACGCGGCCTACGAAGAAGAAGACAGGTGGGTGCACTTAGTAAAGTCATAGTTGATATTCCAATCACGTAAACAAATACATACCAATGGCGAAAAAAAAGCAGACACGAACCGGCAACTGCCACCGAAATATAGCAAATCAGGCCTGCGGAAATCCGCGGGGATGTGAAATCTGCTTCGTGCTACTGTCAGGTGGATGGCAAGTTTTCTTTTCGAGAAATTTCCGCAACCCAGCGAATTTCCTCAGGACTAATTTGCCACATTCAGTGTGCCTGAATGTTAAGGCCACTATACAGCCGCGTCCCACACACCCTTTGACATTGACCACACCATCAACTACATCATACCATTTCTTGCGCTCTCTGGCCATCCCTGGTCGTTGCGCCATAAAAATCAATCAATCAACCAACCAACCAATCAATCAATCAATCAATCAATCAATCAATCAATCAATCAATCAATCAATCAATCAATCAATCAATCAATCAATCAATCAATACGTTGGGGGAGTTTTTAACATATATCGCTACTTTCCACCAATCTCGTCGAGCGCAGTTCTGAATACTACCCCGAGTACCCGCACCTGTGGAACAAGACCCTTGTGAAGCACGTGCTCAACGTCACACTGGAAGGCAAGCTGGAAGGCACCGTCAAGAAGCTGACCAAGCTGGACCTCGCCTACCACCACTCACTCAACAAGACCCTCAAGCACTATTACGTCGACGTCAAGACCCTCACCAGGCCCCTGGTGAGTCTTCCTTCACAACAGACATAGTAGAAAATATTCCGACGTTCCGCGAGCTTTCTTTCGTTGTTGTTGTTGTTGTTGTTGACTTCAATAGACATCCCGTCGAGCTGCAGCAGAATTTCATGCGTGGACCTTGCAAGGGTTTGCTCCAGGCTTCCGTACCACTCAGCAAAGCGGCTGTGCGGTATAGTTTGAAAGCCCTTGACGCACCAATTGAAATGTGAAGCCCAGCTTCGCATAGCAAGCTAGCTCAGTGTGCGCTGCTGCGTCTATTCGTGTACTCAGTCAATTTTATGCGAGAAATCTGGGAATGCTTGGTGCCGCTTTAAGCGTTTTCGACAACTCAGCAACAGTGGGGCAAGCTCACCTCGTAGGAAGAGCAGAGGGAACTTAGCTGTGATGATTTCGGGAAAGTAATGAAGTCGGAGAAAGGATATCGCACTGCTACGTCCGTATGTCATTACTCCCATGTCTCTAAGTACTTTGTAAAGAAGTCATACCTTCGTGATATACTAAATGTTGCAGAAAATATTTTATGCTTCCGTTTTTTGGTTTCATCATAAGAACCATACCTTCTAGCAAAACAATAGGAGCAGCAGCTGGCGAATGCTTTCATGGAACAATAGTGCCGATATATATTATACGGTATCGTTTGCGGAGCCCTACGCTTCGCAAGACCAAAGCTAGCCTAGGACCGTACGCATGAAAATTCAGTCATGTGCAGATGACTATCCAGAGCGAAAGCTCTATCAACAAAATAAATAGGGGCCATGCATTGTCGGCAGAGCATAGATAGTGAGGAGCACTGGTCAAGAGTGCTCGAGCTTTTCAAGGCAAATTGAATATGATGTACTGCCGATGAGAACCAATATAATGCGGAACGTAAATTTCGTTCCAATAGCATCATAAAGAAAGTGCAAATAGCGCTCGTTGCAGATTAATCACGCAGGGACGTCTCCAGCCTCACGTGATAGTGCTTGCGTTAGGGTGAAGGCTGAACAGATGCCACGAGAAAGATTGTAAATCAGGAAAACTGGTTGTTGAGGTAAAAATAACGAGGACTGAAACTCGTATTTAGGCTGTATCCATTCACGAAACATTACTCCGTTGTTTTGTGACATGCTGTAGCGTACTTCTGGCTCAATTGTTTCACACTACAACGCAGCAAGGATTAAGACACCTCGCTGCGCACAAGATACTTAGACACTCGGTTTCATTCTTTCCTCTTTTTTTTTTGCCGCTCCAGGTGTCTCTCTTCCTGAACGTGTCGAGCCCCGTTCCCCCGAGCCCCTTCTGGTACGTGCCTTCCTACTTGGGCAACGACCTCATGAACGCCACCCTGTACCTCACCTACGGCGACGAACCGGAACCTTTCGTTGTCACCGTGAGTCCACTGCAGCAAAAGCGCGAAAACTTTATTCGAAACGTGCCTCGTTTCTTGCGCTTGACTTCGCGAAAAAGTCTCCATCTCGTGCACTAGTTTCACATGAGTGGCTGTCGTTAGATACGAGAATATGTACGTATATAAAAAAAAGGGTATCGGGATATGGGGCCTGCTGAGTTCTTCCACGCCAAGCAAAGGTTCGCCTTTCCTCGTCAATGCTCACTGGCAACCGGGTGTGGACGCTCGTCACGGTCACACGGTGAAGTTCGGGCAGGCGCATCGAAATCTGTGATGCGGATTCATGAGCGCTTTTTCTCTAACCACTAAAACAAACAGCCAATATATCAACAAAAATACTTAGCTGTGAGCAAGGATCCGATTAACCGGGACTTATCTGGAGCCTAGGACGGCCTTAGTGTGAATAGTAGAGTCTTGCTGTCCCATCTACATCTTCGGCGCACCAGGAGAGCAGCTCAGAAACTCCGCCGCACGTTCACTCGAAATCGCCCGATAGCTGCACTCTGCACAGTTTCCAGACAGCCCGTGCAAGTCAATTCGTAAGCGCAGCGTGCACCCGTGAACTTGCTTATCGGAACGACACGAGTGACACGAGTCAACGCGCCGTTCGCAGTACAACGCCACCAAGACCGAGGATCAGCTCCTGGGCCTGCACGCGTACGACGCCACTCCCCTGCTGCACTGGTTCGTGCCCCAGTGTCTGGCCGACCAGCACGCCGGTCACACCGTCAGCTACGCCTGCAGCCTGGCCACCGTCTTCGACGCTCACCTCAACAAGCAGGTTGTCTCCTTCAAGGTGCCCTCGCAGGTATGCATCTCGAAAACAATCCCCACCTGCCCTGTGCGGTGCACTGAGCCCGATAACTTTCAGTGGGCCTACCACATAGTGCTGCGTGAAATGATAAAAAACTTTCTGGGAAGTGCGGCGATAAGTCCTGTGACTGCTTCCGCACTCACAATGAGAGTGCAAAAGCCAGGTGCACGACGAATTGAAGCTGGCACCTCTTGGTCAACAACGTTGAAAGATCTTAAAAGTCCAGAGCCTCTACAATGACCAAGGGAGAACTGCATGCTGCAGTTCTCCCTTGGTCAGCGACGCTTCCCCGTTAATGATGTTTCGTCGTGCACATGTTATCCTTGTTGATAATTACAGCAACTGAACAGCCTTCCGGGTTATTTGTGAATCTTTCGACTGGTGTTATAAACAAGCATAGCAAGTCACAAACGGTCCGAGCTAAAAAGGTTCGTGACATCGCATTGTTTCCCACCGCCACAGGTCAGCCCAAAGGTGAAGAACTGGGCGCTCAAGGTCCTCTCGTTCCTCAAGTTCAAGCTGTTCCCGTGGGCCAGCTTCTACGCCCTTCCGTTCGTCCAGCAGGAAGAGTACGAGGTTGTGCTCACGCTGAACAAGACTGACGTGAACCCGTACGTGAGCGTGGCTTACGGCGAACTGGTGCTGCCCGGCGAAAAGGTTGTCCTCAACGAACTCAAGCTGTCGAAGTACTCTGTTCCCAACCTGCTGCTGTCCGTCTGGGACCGCCTCAAGCACGGACTCTACAAGAGCTACCCGCACCGTGAGTGGAACGAACATCTTTCTATCAAAAGCCGAAAACGGTCGCCTACTGAAAAGTGTGACGGCGCCACCGGGCATGCAAAGGCAATGGAACGTAATCGACGAAATTGCTAACAAAACCATTCATTGGGTTATACGTTAGCCAAGGAACGAGAGAGAAGAATTTAAGGATACACGAGAACGAGATGTGCAAGCAGCATCTTACCGCACCTTGTAGAAATTTTTTGAGTAAATGAAAAGCTGAAGTCTAAGAAACAACAAAAAAATAGTGCAGAAAATATATTTATGAAAGCGTTCGTCACTGGCAGCAAGTTAAAACCGAAGGCCTACTTAAAAAAAAAAAATCAGTCAGTGTATATAAGACAGTTCAGTAATGGATACTCTGGCATCACGCAAAACTTGGTTCGCAAGTACAAAGCAGACCTTGAACTATAACGGCACAGTAACCGCCAGCCATGCAATTGTGATAGTGAAGGCGGCAGCCGAATGTCAGGTGCCTAGGACCAACTAAAGTTGTTCCGATATTGCGGCCTCCGAAGCGCAAAGAGGGCACTAACGGAAACTAAATATGACATAAAGTAGCACAGCAACAGTTAAACCGAGTCAGAACTTTAGACGGATATGCAAGCTTGCTTATTTGGGCTCGCAGACGGTACATCGTGTCCGCCATTCCCGTGAATCTCAGGAGCGTCCAAATAAAGTCACATCTCTTATGTCGAGGATGGCCATAAAGTTTTTGTAATAGGAAAATCACAATTGTGTAGCCACACACGGGAGCGTAGTGGCTACGATGAGGCCTTTTGATGCCTACGCGTGAACCCTTCAGTGGGTGGCCTCGAAGTAAACGTTTCTACCTCACGCTCTTCGCAGAGCCATGCAGCGTGGGCAAGCACTGGGTCCGCACCTACGACAACGTGAGCTACCCGCTGGAGGTTAGGCCTCACTGCAAGTACCTCGTCACCAGCGACTGCAGCGCCAAGCACGACTTCGCCGTCGTTGTCCAGCCTCTTGACCTCGCCGTTGGAACTAAGGTATCAAATCTACTCAATTTCCATTAATACACAACGTCGCCTGGGCAAGCTTCGTGAGAAATTAACAGATCCATGCAGAGATTTTCTTTCTTTGGCAGGAGGTCAAGTCATATTTTTTCATGACAGGAAGAAATGTTCTTCTGAGCGCCTAACGATGCCTATCTAGAGAAGGGTAGAAAGCCGGCCTTGTTGATAAGACATACTACAAGTGAAATACAAAAAAATAGTGACAGACGGAGCGCTTGTGTCGTACCCTACGTACCTATGTCCCAGTTTCTTGCGCTTAACTTGCAGTATGCTTATTTAAGTTGGGCAATGGGGGTAGCGAGACTGTCCCACTACGGACCAGATGTGGTTATTTTCACTTACATGCCTAATTCTGATCAAGGCAGTACCATCGAGTTAAATACCTTACCAATGGGTGGTGTCAACGCATCTTCAACAACCGAGTTGCACGCTCTTTAGGAGGCCACCAATATTGAGATGCTGTTGAATCGACAACGATAGGCTAAAAGGTTTCATTGGCGTAAGTTTCGTGCGTGACCCTTCTCGACAGTTTAGGCTTGAAAAGCAACGTGGAAATAAAAGCACAGATTAATTTCCCAGTGCCGCAAGGACAAAACAGAAAATTAATTGTTCCTCACCAATTGTCCCTTTACGTTCATTCTGTTTAGTGTTGCTGTGGTCATACTTTATGAGTGTGCCTTTTTGTGCCGTACGTCTACCACTCGCACACTAATTTTTTATGATAACCAAGAACCAGTTAGTCCCTCAAGACGTTCCACTAACGTTTCTGTTCAAGTTAGCACCGTGTACGGACACCTCGAATTGATTTGCTCTGGAAAGTACAGCATATAGTGTTTTTCTGAGATCCCCTTGCTCGTATGGTTGGCCACTTGCAGAAGCTCATCGTCCAGCTGGGTCCGACCGTGGTGGAGCTTCCCCCGCCCGACCTGTACAAGGCCGAAGTCCTGCTGACGGTCAACGGCACCTACTACGTTGCCAACACCACCCAGGACGTCGTGCTGCCTTACAAGTGGGACCGCAAACTGCTCGTCACCGTGTACCCGACCAGCGGACCTCACGACCCGCCCGTTGTTCAGCTGACCAACACGCTCAAGACTTTCAAGCTGCTGTTCGACGGAGTCAACTTCTTCGTTTGGGTGAGACTCTTTTTCAGGTTCTCTCGCAGCCGTGATTCGCAGAATCGTCTTCAAGATAGATGCTGTTACTGTGCTCAGATCCATCGAAGTGAGTGCGTACTACTAAGTCTGGTGCGGCTGCAAATACTGCTTCCACCGCCACCACCACTACTACTACTACTACTACTACTACTACTACTAGTACTACTACTACTACTACTACAACTATAACTACTACTACTACTACTACTACACTGCTATTACTACTACTACTAACTAGTACCACAAACAGGAATGTGGACGTCAACCATAATTTGCATTTCAATACCGCACGGGCAAATACAGCGCCAAATGCTTTGTGGTTGAATAGGTATGGAGTCAACTTAAAATGGGCGTCTATAGTGTGCGAGGATCAATCGACGGAAACAAGTGCAGAAGATAAATAAACACACTTCTTGCAAAGTGTGCGGTCCTTGAGAACCATTTAATTGCGATAAATTGTAATGATTCTGTATCACCAATAATGATTCACCAGTGTTCTATTTTCCGCAAAAGGGACAGAATAAAGGTCGCAAGTACACCTTCAAGAAGAAATCTGTCTTCGAAGGACGACCGTGCTTTAATTTTGTAAGGAGTAGATGAATTACCCAGAAACTAATGTAAAGAACTGCGCTCATTTCGCTTCGCCAACTTTCGCGCGCCACTTGCGAGCTAGGCCAGTGATAGCGGTGGTTGTTCCTCGTTTGAAACTATTCCGATGGCACAATCCTTCGGAATACCAAAAGCAATCAGTAGAGGCGAGCATATGTAAAGACGTTAACTTGCCGTAGTTATTATGGAAGACTAACTAGTCCAAAAGTCAGGCCTCTTGATAAGTAAAAACAAATGGATGCACTCTTGCGGCGTGCTCAGAAACACTGCAAAGACTAAAGCGGTTTCGTTGTTCCATCCCTGCAGGTGAACCCGCTGTACCAGGGAAAGACCTGCGGTCTCTGCAGTAACTACGACAACGAGCCGTACCACGAGTTCGTCACTCCCGAGAACTACCTCGTGTCCAACTATTCCGAGTTCGTGGCTAGCTACGGTTTCGGCCTTCCCCAGTGCAAGGAGCCCCTGGTTCCCGTCTACCCTCTCCACTACCTCGAGGAACTGAAGAAGCCCGTGGGATACGAAGCCGGCTACCCGTCGAGCCCCGAGTACCCCAGCCACTCGAAGTACCCGTCCCAGCACCACAAGTATCCGAGCCGCAAGGAGTACCCTACCCACCACAAGTACCCCAGCCACGAAGAGTACCCAACCCACCACAAGTACCCCAGCCACGAAGAGTACCCAACCCACCACAAGTACCCTACGCACCGCCAGAAGTACCCAGTTCACAAGTACCCGACCCACCATGAGTACCCGACCCACTACAAGTACCCGACCCACCGCGAGTACCCTCCCAGCCGCGAACACTACCCGTACAGCCCGAGCCTCCAGCGCGAAGGTTAGCATATTTGTTTTTTAAGACACGGTAATATCACTTCAAAAAATAGGTTTCAGGCGCAACGTGGCGTCGCTATGTTCATCTACAAGCCCAAACTTGATTCTTGCGTGTATTGCACTTGTTTTGGAAAATAAACTCAAACTCGGTTTGACAGAGAACAAGTTTTTGACGAATCGTCGCTTTTGATGCTGTCGATGTGGTATCACATTTGACCACAACATTCATTTAACATTGGCACCAGTTTCTTGTGCACCACTTCGTTTTCGCTTACATTTAAGTAGTTCACTGCCGAACAGACAAAGGGAGCTTTGGAAAGACTCCTTTTAGCGTTTCCGCTTCTGCAGGTTCTAGAAGAACTCATTACAGCAGCGTGCCTCGTGCATTAGAAATTTTGCAGGCGAGAAGTGTACGCCACCGACTAAGTTTGCGGTGCTTACGTAAAGCTTGCCGAGAATAAGAAGGTATATCCGCAGTGCACACCGTATCATTGACGCTGGTGCGGCAAACAGGGAGAAGTTTGACAACTTCCGGTCGTCCTTCTCTCTCGCCCCGTTCCATCCGCAGAGGACAGGTGTTTTGAGAAGCGCACCATCCTCCGCGATCGCAAGCAAGAGATCTGCTACAGCGTGTTCCCGATTTTAACCTGCAAGAGCGACTGCCGCAAGACTAAGGGCAGCTCGCAGTTGACCGTGGGTTTCACTTGCCTGCCCCGCCACAGCGCGCTGGCCAAGGAATGGACCCGCAAGGTTCGCGAGGTCCGCTCTCTGGGCGTCCTTCCGTCGAACTACCTCGTAACGCTGCAGGAGAGGGTGCGCTTCCCCGAAAAGTGCGTGCCTCTTGAGGCCGCCTTCTAGCAGTCGGGCGGCTTTAGCGTAGCGGCCTGGAATTTTGTTTAATAAAATCGTTAGTCAATTTGTCGCGTCAGTGTTGCAGTGTGCGTCCCCAACTCTGGAGGACGAATAACGCGGGCCTCGGAACGGACCTGCCCTTTCAGAGGCGCGTTGGGAGCCTCCCCTCCAGAAGCCGTTGGCGTGTGCCGCTTGCAGAAGCCGATCGCGGTTCCCGACGATTGACGGAAATTAGCGGCGCGGTGGCGTGACAGCCGCTCTCTTCAACGCAGACCCCGGAATCTAGGGTCTTGGATACAATCATCAGCGAGGTGCTTGTGGGAAAGCTATGAAAACCACACTAACAGTTGACACTGCGACATGTAGTTCCCCCGCTGTGCAGTTTTCGGTGGTATAGCAGTCTCTTGAAGGCAAGCTTCAAGCGATACAGTAAGTTGCAACATAAAAAAAGAACGGCGGCAACTATACCTCGAAGAGAGGATGGGTACATAGGTTGGCCTAATGAGCGTTCTTCGTCAAGTCTCTCTGCGAGCACAAGCGCTAGGCTCGCTCTCTGGCTTTCTCCGTCGACACGACGCTCACGGGCAGCTATTAACGCGCCCCGCCGAAACTGCGTGCGCGTGTTTTAGTTGCTCCTCGTTCTGAGCGGAAAAATTGTCGGGTAGAGAGAGGCAGGAGGACAGGGCGTACGCTCACTAGGAGGAGGAGGAGGAATAAACTTTATTAGTTGAAATGAGCCGACGGTAAAATCGTCCGAGGTGGGCGGCGTCCCTAGTCCAGGATGCCGTGGGCCTGAGCTGATAGCTTGGCCCTGCTCACCAGGCGATGCTGGTCTTCAGGGGTCGAGCTTGTCAGCTGTGCCTACTGAGAATTTATTGCAACCTGCCATACATGAGCAACAGAAGCACGCACGCGCAGGCAAGCATGCACGTGGACCGCGGCCGGACGAACCGGGCACTGGACAACTCCGAAAGAAACAGCGTGCACGTCATTTCGCCGATAAGAGCGTACAAGCCAGCGTGAGGTGTGGTGTACGTGGAGACGTTAATTAATTTTAATTATATTTAACATTAATTTGTTTCCCCATTTCTCTTTCACCTGTCGAGATAACGTAGTTCTTTCTGCATCAGGTGCATTGAAGACACACCGATGCACCACTCAATAAGGTTGTTAATCTGAGCAGCATCCGAAATTCCCCTCTCCAGCGTTATCCTTGCTCCTATACCGATAACCGAAGTTTGGTGAAACGCTAGGCTTCAGCCACATGCCTTGGTATGCCTCTTGTGTTTTCTCAGAACTTCTGGTTTGCGCGAGTGGCTTTAACCCAAGTATTGTCCGCGCACGTCTCTATACCTTCTCTCTCTTCCCATTCTTCCTTCCCCCAGCGTAGGGTTGCCAACCAGACTCTTTACTGGTTAACATTCCATGCCCGACTTATATTCCTCTCTCTGTGTCACTTGGTATGCGCGCGTAAACGCGTGCCTTCTCACGAAGCCTTCAAAAAAGTTGCGTGCTCTCCCAGTCTATCGTCGAGACGTCGGCCCGTTTGACCGATGTATACCGTCCCGCATGTCAGCGGAACTTTGGTACACAACTTCAGTTGAACTGGGAACAAACTGCCTGGTGTGCTGTTTCCCGCATATGGCATTCCTCTCTTTCCTTTGATAAGTTGCGAGGGCGCACAAGTTGGAGATCTTGCAAGGCACCGTGAACACGAGGTTCACTCAATGTTTGTGCCCTATCCTCTTAAATTTCTGTAATGTAGCATGAAGATGTGGCTTCACTACATAGTTCCTAGGCGCGCTGGGTCCATGTTGGAACTATTTAATGAAGGAACAACCCACAGCTACGAGAACACCGGAGGGGAAACCTGAGCTGGTCAGGCGCAAAACCTCATGTTGAAAGCTATGACCAACCTTGCGTATACAGGACTTTTACATGGCTGATTTGAGGCACGACTTGGCGATCCGTCGTTTCACTAGTTTCGTATGAGAAAGCTCGCATGGCAGGATGCCTTCCCCCCCCCCCCTTCTCAGCAAATTTTTTTCCGCGATCAGCACAATGATCAATATGCAATACCACTTAGCCCAATGGTCTACAGCGCCTTTGTACATTGTCTCCGAGATCTGGAGGCGTGCGCACCCAATCTCGGAGACCATGGTTTCTGTAACACGTTGTATGCTAACCGCTCTAGTTACGAGTTCGACGGAATACCGTCTGGTCAGGTAAAATCATTTTTAATTATGAGGCAGATGTCTGACAAAGATCATAATAAATATAAAGTGACCTTTCGGGGTCTGTACGGATCCCTTGTTCACAATGGAATGCCGGGTAAACAGAAGGTTCTTAAAGGGACAATAAAGCGAAACAATAAATTACTTTAGACTAATAAAGTATTGTTTGAGAACCCTGCAGGCAGTCATTTCAAAATAACAGTTTGATAATTAGATGAGCAACTAAAGGTCGAAGTATCATTATTTGAATTTTGCGCCGAAACCCTGACGCCGGTACGTCAGTGTGACCTCAGGGATACCAAAGTATGTTTTCGCATTTGGGCCGCGTTGGCTGAGTAAAGGTTGCCGAAACGTGCTATGTTTAATATCTGGTTCCTTTAGAACACAATGTAGTCAACCTGTATCGCTATATAAGTAAGTAGGCTCTAAAGGATGCCATAAAAATCCATGACGTCACAGAGACCAGGTGCGGCAACTTCGAGGAGGCGTCGCCGCCCGTCTTTCGTTCTTGTGCTTTTTCTGGTTTACCAAGCGTCTTATTGTGGTAAGAGCGGTGTTTTTAGTGTCGTAGAAAGGTAATTTACTGATGCAGACGAAATCATATTTCTCTTTAGTTTCCCTTTAAGTAGCGTTGAGCGCATTACGCAAAGTTCGGGAGTACGCGCGGGAGTTCACGGGCACCTAGCGAGGCCCGTAGGTAACGTACACCCTTCCAGAAACGCTTGGATTTAAGATGGATGCAAACATCAACCGTCTTCAAACCCAGCATAAAAACCACCCATTGGCTCTAGACATATAATGAAACGAGATAGAAGTTATGTTCATATAGAAATTCAAAAAAAAATCTTCACATATTGCCAGGAAATGAATTTGGGAACTCAGACATCGAATATCCTCCATGGCTGCTTACAGTTCCAAAAATCGAATTGTCAGTAGAAGGGATATTCAGCAAAAGAGACATGTTCATTCAAGCTGCTCAACAACTTGCACTATACCAGATATATATGCGGTATTCAGGATACACACATGTCTATACAGACGGCTCCAGTACAGCAACCTCTTCAACTTCATCATTCATCATACCGCACCTCAACAAGCAAGAATCATTTAAGTTATCTCGTGCAACTTCGTCCACAACGGCTGAACTGTTCGCAATCCTATGTGCGGTAAAATTTATATTGTCAGTAACAGAAGCGCAAAAATGGGTAATTTTCAGCGATTCACAGGCGGCTCTAAGATCACCCTGCAGCACAAAGGGGAAAACATTCAGCGACAGTATAATATATGAAACACTTAAAAACCTCACAAAGGCAAGCGAAGCGAAACATGCAATAACATTCCAGTGGATACCAGGGCATTGCAACATTCCTGGCAACACAGCAGCCGATGAAGCAGCACGACAAGCGCACCTGAAAGATGATACGGCTCCACTCCCAATATCAAAGAATGAATCACGCTGCATTATAAGGACAACGTCTTTCAACATGTCTAGAAACACTTCGTTTGACCAGAATTCTAAGAGCTCTGACTTATATCATATTGATCCATTTATTGAATTCAAATTTTCATTGTCATTAGATAGAACTATGGAAACGCTTATTCATCGATTAAGGCTAGGCACTGCCTACACAAAGCATTTCCTACACAGAATTGGCCGAGCGGAAACCCCCGAATGTGATTGTAGATTTGTAGATGAAGATATATATCACCTCCTTCTAGATTGCCCACAACACGACACACAAAGATGCCGATTTAAATCAGCGCTAAGTAAATTAGACCGCAGACCTTTCAGTTTAAGGAAACTTTTGGGCCCTTGGCCAACAACGGCCTTGCAGAAGAGCGCTTTAAAAGCACTAAAGACTTTTTTTGAAGACAGCGGCATCGTTGGACGTTATTAGTGCTTTCATTGTTCTGTTCATTTCACTGTCACTCTGTATATCCACCTGTTTGGGAATTATGTTATGTTGACTGCTCTGTTGTGACTGTATGTGCTAATATATTTACACGATGTATATACCACCCGCTGACTAGACAATGTGTTATTAGGCGACAGTATCGTTTGTACTTTTGAGACTTTCGACTACATAAGTGTGGAGACATTTGCCATGTATATTGTATGTACCCGCTGACCCGCTGACTAGAGAATGTGTTATTAGGCAACAGTATCGTTTGTACTTTTGAGACTTTCGACTACATAGATGTGGAGACATTTGACATAGTCTTCCTGTGGAAACGTTGCTTTATAAGTCCTGGTGTTTGTGTGAAAAGATTATTTGATATGTAACCGTGAACCCTGAATGATGTGTGACGGAACACCAGCAAGAGATAAGGAGTAGCCGGCGCCTTAAATTGCGCGCCAACATCTCCTTATATCATATCAATAAAAAAAAACCGGCCAATTAGTCGAGATAAGTAAGATACGTTTAGAATATCGATGGCGAAAAAACAGCATGGAAGGGATTGACAGAACCGGATCTGCTACATGCATAGGTAGCGGTACGAGGTAGATGTAGAAGTTTTAAGGAACCGAAAGAGAAGAGTAACGGAATGTTCCCAAAATGCTGGAATGAAAAGCATGTATAGCATGCCTGATTAATCCATGCAGCGCCGGTGACTTTTTGTCATAACCCCGTTTCAAAGGGATCGCAATAAGTTACTATCATCATCATTCACTGTCGCGCGTCTGCTCACCTTTAGGGCTCATTCACACCGGCGACTTGACGAGGTCGCGTGACCATTTGCGACTCGCAATCAAAAAGCGACCGAAGGCGACTGATGTTCACACCGGCAAGCCCGGCTGAGCGCGACCCGCAAGTCGCAGTCCCGGAGATTATCGTTCTCAGCGAGAACTCTCGGAATCTACGCGGAATTTGAACGCGACGCTGGAGGAGGCCGGATGTAGACACGAAAGATGACTTCCGGTGCGCCGCTGATTCGTTTATCAGTTTTGCGACCACGATCGCGCGACTGAAAAATCGCGCAGAGAGCGACTGGCCCAAAATGGTCGCTTTTCAAGAAAGGCGACCGTTTGCGACCATTTGCGACTGGTCGCTTTGCGACCACCTTGGTCGCGCGACCACTGTCAGTCGCCGGTGTGAATGAGCCCTTAAGCATGTGCACGGGCATGCGCGTGTGATGCCGCCGGAGCCCCAACGACGCAGTTTCGTCACATACGCATTCACCGTCACGTCAGATATACCTACCACGCTGGGAAGCCTGCGGGGTGCTGTTTAGGCTGCGCCGCAGCGCAGGCCTCGTTTGCTTGATATCGCTGTCATTGCTTCGCTCTTCGAGCGAAACTGTTATTAATAAAAGACTGTGCACATATATGGACTTGTATTTGTGAATGTACAAGAAAGCTGCCACTAGCTGCTTCTTAGAATAATCGTTTCACTTTCGTGTTCTGACCAACTCCTCTGAAGTAGGGATCAACCAATATTGTTTTTTTCCTCTTTCACCGTACTCGATCGTTACAGTAACGCGTAAAACTAATGGCACTGGATTAGTACACAAGTGACATTAATGACCAGGCACAGTAGCCCAATGAAACATTCACAAAATGTGCATAGTTCAGAATGGCGGGCACAATGACAGTCACACACGCAGAGAAGAGGCACCTTCACATGCACGGGCATACCTCAGCTCGGGAAGGTGCTCATCCTTAATTACCACCCTTCTAAAGCGGAATATTCACTTTGCTCGAATAATTCCCACGCGCTACCACGCGAAAGGCCACGCTGCAGGATTTTGCTTTCCACACAGACTTTGAGAGAGGTTGCACTTGTGCATGTATATTTCAAATGCCGAACAAGCAAACAGCAGTGAACGAAAACGACATTGTCTGCATCGAAGAGAAGTTGTTCTCGACTAGATGGCGGTGTGTGTTGCTGTAAGAATTATGCGCTGTCATGCTCGCGGAAGCAGCGTCGGTGCCACAAACGAGGCGTACACGACAGTTACGATGATCCTCCTCAACCACGGCACACAGCCACGTAGAGTATGCGCCAAGAACTACCCCGTTTGCGAGAGACAACGAAGAAAACCGCGACGGCGCAATGCCGACAAAGACGTTGCAGCGATAATGCAACGCAGTTTACACAGTAGCTCGCAGGAATCGCAGCCGCCAAGTGCACAGCACGGCAAATGTACAGGCAAATATTCACTCAAATCACGTAGGTGGCATTACGTCATTTGCCTCGTGACATCAGTTGCAGTGGACGTTTTGGGCTGAGAGTTGACTGATCGCCAAGCGAAGCCTTCAAATGACTCTTGGAGACTGAAAAGGAAGAAGCCTTTAACACGGAGAAGAACAAGAAGTGTATCTGTTCGGTCGCTGTTTTTATGTGGTGCTCTGAGTTTTCCGGTTTTTTGGATAGTTACGGTTACCTTTGACGACGATTGATTAACAAGACTTTGGGTGAACATTCAACGAGCCAGGCGCCTTACAGGTACGACATTTCTTTTTTGAAGACCTGACTATTACCATGCCGCTACGGTGGTCGGAAGCCGAGAACATCGTCACGAGCCTTATGCTCGTCCAAACGTAACAAGCCATATGAATGACGCTACGGCCCGTAATGAAAAGCCTGGAGCCTTGCAAGTGTCACAAAGCTTCATAAAGCCGGCACGTTTGGTTCTCCCCAACTCGGAATCAACTACAGCGAATTCAGGAATGATGGCTGATGGTGAAGCCGAGACCAAGAAACCTCGCCTAGAAGACGGCAAGTACGATGATAGAACATCGAATTATGAGATAAGTGATGAAGTAGAGATGGGTGAAGATGCACCATTTACTGTGGTCATGTATAAGAAAAAGCGAGCCGAAGGCATTCCGGTTGTCTTTCGCCCAACAAGTCAAGGTACTTCTTTTTGGCAAGTAAATCCAAACCGAGTGTCTGCCGAAATAGCTAGTTTCCGCTGCAAAAGAAAAAGTACAGTCTTTCAGGACGACCAGATATGGAAGTTTCAGTGTCAGTGTTGCTTCCTTAGCATCGGCGAAACGCCTTTTGATGCTTTCAAGTGTAGGCGGCCTGGAAGTCAAGTCATTCATCCCAGAGTCGTACACGCGAAACGTTGGGAAAGTAAAACATGTGCCTCGGCAGTATACAGACGAACAACTCCTAGACTTCTTGAAAGACGCAGGAGTTATATCGGCACGCAGACAGATAAGGTATTCCCGCCAAGAAAATGGAGCAGTGAAGTCATATCCACTTCACACGGTAATTCTGACTTTCAGAGACGACGGCCCTATTCCTGGAAGAACTTACTTGGGTTTCACCAGTCACCCTGTCGAGGAATACCTAGGACCCGCACTTCGCTGCTATAATTGCCAGAGATTTGGGCACATGGCGAAAACCTGCCGTAGCACACGTCGATGCAAAATCTGCTCAGAAGACCATGACCACAAGGAGTGCAAGTCGCTTCTTCAACCTAAATGTGCAAACTGTGCGGGGAACCATGCCGCCTCCTTCTCAGGCTGCCCACAGAAAAAAGCAGCGGCACAAATGCATCGACATGAACTAATTCATGGAAGACAACCGCGACGCAATGAACCCGCCCCAATCCTCGAGATTGTTCATCCAGTGCTAGATCACCCACCTCAGCGGGCACCGGAACCACCACAGCCAAGAGCACCAACAAGATATCCCTCCTCTAGAGAACAACCAACAGTGCAATCAAGAGACCAATCAAGAGGATCACAGTCAAGCGCCCAGTCTTATGCATCAGTGCTACGGAAACCCAGAGGACAACAGGCAGAAAGTAATACACAAGAAAGCTCCTGTACTCGCACACATTTCTCTCAACGACCTTACGCATCTACTGCAGAAGTAAGACCAGCTAATAGCAAACATTCCACAGCATCGGTGACACAACTGATTTTGCCAATGCTTTTCGCAGCTCTTAAGGCAATCCTATCTGCTTTGCCAGAAGCAAACAACCTACCAAAAGTAAAAGCCTTCTTGCCTCTAGAAGCACTGTTGTGTCAACAATCCGGGCCGAAACTGCGGCAGGCACTACTGAATAACGCTACAAAAATGTCTCCATATTTTAGTGGAATGCCAACAGTCTTCGAAGAAAGTGTGCTGACTTTCGTAAACTGCTTGTGCAATACAACTTCCCAATACTTTGCATTCAAGAGGCGGGAATCACTGACGACTTTCGCCTCTCGAATTATGTGATATATAACACTTCTCGTCAAGGTGCTGTTAGCAGAGTGCTCCTGTGCGTCAGAAAGGACCTGCCATCTTATCAAATTCAGTCCAGTGATTCAGACTTCCCGGAATTCATCGCATGTGAAGTATCCTTTGGCAAGCTCTGTATAACAGTGATTAATCTATATCTACAACCTTCAAACCGGATTTCAGTAGAAGCGCTAGTGGATATCTTCAAAATAGCTAATTTTAATGTATTAATATGTGGTGACTTCAATGCACACAACATCATCTGGGGCAGTGATCATTGTGATGCACGGGGTTATTGAGTGCGCCATAGATAAATGCAACTTGACTGTTTTAAACGATGGGTCGCCAACATTCCTTCGTGGATATAATTACTCAAGCTGCATAGATGTTACCCTGTGTTCACATGATCCAGTGAATGGTGTGGGATGGACAACAGATATGGAAACGCGCGGAAGTGATCATTTTCAATCCTTGTTAACCACCCTAGCATGCACTATGATATCAGGCGTTACACCAGACTAACCAACTGGCAAGCTTTTCGGTACCGCCTAACGGATCAAATTAACCAACATGCAACAGTGGAAAAATTTACAGAATTTTTGCAGGATAATAAGAACATATGCACAAAGAAGGTCCCAATACCAATAGATTATGCTGCAGTTGACGGAGAATATGAACACCTAAGAGCCATCCGACGCCGATCCGAAAGAGCTTACCGACGGAGCGGAAGTTTAGAAGCATACAGAAACGCTCAGAAAATACACAATGTAATGCGCAGACGAATGGAAAGCTTAGGGAAACGGCGCTGGCGCGATTTCTGCGGCACGCTGTCTCCTCACACGGCTGTCCCACGAATTTTTCTAGTAATTCGTTCTTTAAGCGTACCTGTAACACAAAGCTTCCCATTTCATGCTCTCGCTGTAGCCCGGGACACGTGTGAAATAATAGTTGCAGATGAATTTTATGAGCTTATTTCCAGATCTGCTTTTTCATCCCAATGTGCAGAATTTGATGTTTCAGTAGAGTTGGCTAAGCGAAAAATTACTGCTTGCTACTGGGCCCAACATCCTCAATTAGATCATACTTTCACATTAAGCGAGCTTCAATGTGCAATTACATCATGTCGCCAAAAGTCCGCTGCTGGGCCGGACGGCATTACGTACAATATGCTAAGAAACCTCGGACCGACAGGTACAAAAGCTCTCTTAGACATCTATAATAACTTATGGATAGAGGAAACTGTACCTGACTCTTGGAAAGTCGCTCGAGTCATACCAATTTTACTACTGTGCGACTGTGCAATTACTGTACGACTGTGCAATTACATCATGTCGCCAAAAGTCCGCTGCTGGGCCGGACGGCATTACGTACAATATGCTAAGAAACCTCGGACCGACAGGTACAAAAGCTCTCTTAGACATCTATAATAACTTATGGATAGAGGAAACTGTACCTGACTCTTGGAAAGTCGCTCGAGTCATACCAATTTTAAAACCTCGTAAGACGCCCTTGTGACTTGAATCCTTCCACGCCGTTAGTTTGACAAATTGTTTATGCAAAGTAATGGAGAAAATGATTGACGCGCAACTTCAATGGTGGTGTAATGAAACGAAGGTGTTGTGCAACTACTTAGTAGGTTTTAGAAAGCATAAATGCACAATGGATGCAATATTACATATAGTAACCTGTGTGGAGCACGAGCGTGCACGTGGAAACATGACTATAGCACTATTCCTAGACATCAAGAGGGCACTTGACACTGTTAGTCACGTTCATGTTCTGCTAAGCATGTTGGAGATTGGTCTGTCTGGCAGGTCCTTGCGATGGATTTCTGAATTTTTATCAGGTCGCAAAATATTTGTTCAGACGGGTGAAGGAAAGAGTGCTGAACATATTGTCAAAGAGGGAGTACCACAGGGAAGCGTACTCAGCCCCTTCCTTTTTAACTGCGTCATGGCTGATTTAATATCTGTTTAATATTTGTTCAGACGGGTGAAAGAAAGAGTGCTGAACATATTGTCAAACAGGGAGTACCACAGGGAAGCGTACTCAGCCCCTTCCTTTTTAACTGCGTCATGGTTGATTTAACGCGAAGACTGCCATCACAGTTAAAGTTTTCACTGTATACAGATGATGTGTGTATTTGGACATCTGGGTCTAATGCTCAACAACTTCAGATGGCATTGCAAGACGGCACAAATATCATCAGCCAATTTTTGAGAGAAAGAGAAATGGTACCATCACACGCAAAGACTGCTGTATTGCCCTTCACTCGGAGGCAGTTAAAAAATTTCACTCTTAATCTGGAAGGACACCCTCTAATGATTGTCACACAGTATCGATTTCTTGGCATAATACTTCATAGGCAGCTATCCTGGGCACCCCACTTAAAAAAAAACTCGAAAACGAGGCCAATGCCATAGTGACTGTACTTCGCAGACTTGCAGGCACATCATGGGGCGGATCAGTATCGTCCATGATGACTGTTTACAATGCATTAATACGACAAAAAATTGCATATTCCGCGCCCATCTTACACGGACTTTCCCACACGTCAGAAGAGAGACTTCAAAGACTTTTAGCTAGAGGACTACGCCTATGCCTAGGAGTTCCACGAGCGACTTCGAGTTATCTTGTAATAGCTGAGGCTCGCCAATCACCATTTCCAGTTATGCGAACTACAGAAACATGCCGGCATTATTTCCGTCTTCAAACCCAGCATAAAAACCACCCATTGGCTCTAGACATAATCAAACGAGATAGAAGGTATGTTCATATAGAAATTCAAAAAAATATTTACATATTGCCAGGAAATGAATTTTGGAACTCAGACATCGAATATCCTCCATGGCTGCTTACAGTTCGAAAAATCAAATTGTCAGTAGAAGGGATACTCAGCAAAAGAGACATGTTCATTCAAGCTGCTCAACAACTAGCACTATACCAGATATATATGCGGTATTCAGGATACACACACGTCTATACAGACGGCTCCAGTACAGCAACCTCTTCAACTTCATCATTCATTATACCGCACCTCAACAAATAAGAATCATTTAAGTTATCTCGTGCGACTTCGTCCACAACGGCTGAACTGTTCGCAATCCTATGTGCGCTAAAATTTATATTGTCAGTAACACAAGCGCAAAAATGGGTAATTTTCAGCGATTCAGAGGCGGCTCTAACATCACTCTGCAGCACAAAGGGGAAAACATTCAGCGACAGTATAATATATGAAACACTTAAAAATCTCACAAAGGCAAGCGAAGCGAAACATGCAATAGCATTCCAGAGGATACCGGGGCATTGCAACATTCCTGGCACTACAGCAGCCGATGAAGCAGCACGACAAGCGCACTTGAAAGATGATACGGCTTCGCTCCCAATATCAAAGAATGAATTACGCTGCATTATAAGGACAACGTCTTTCAACATGTCTAGAAACACTTGGTTTGACCAGAATTCTAAGAGCTCTGACTTATATCATATTGATCCATTTATTGAATTCAAATTTTCATTGTCATTAGATAGAACTATGGAAACGCTTATTCATCTATTACGGCTAGGCACTGCCTACACAAAGCATTTCTTACACAGAATTGGCCGAGCGGAAACCCCCGAATGTGATTGTGGATTTGTAGATGAAGATATATATCACCTTTTTCTAGGTTGCCCACATCACGACACACCAAGATGCCGACTTAAATCAGCGCTAAGTAAATTAGACCGCAGACCTTTCAGTTTAAGGAAACTTTTGGGCTCTTGGCCAACAACGGCCTTGCAGAAGAGCGCTTTAAAGCACTAAAGACTTTTCTTGAAGACAGCGGCATCGTTGGACGTTATTAGTGCTTTCATTGTTCTGTTCATTTCAATGTCACTCTATATATGCATCTGTTTGGGAATTATGTTGACTGCTCTGTTGTGACTGTATGTGCTAATATATTTACACGATGTGTATACCACCCGCTGACTAGACAATGTGTTATTAGGCGACAGTATCGTTTGTACTTTTGAGACTTTCGACTACATAAGTGTGGAGACATTTGCCATGTGTATTGTATGTACCCGCTGACCCGCTGACTAGAAAATGTGTTATTAGGCGACAGTATCATTTGTACTTTTGAGACTTTCGACTACATAAGTGTGGAGACATTTGCCATGTATATTGTATGTACCATGTGCTCCTTACGTCATAGTCTTCCTGTGGAAACGTTGCGTTATAAGTCCTGGTGCTTGTGTGAAAAGATTATTTGATTTGTAACCGTGAACCCTGAATGATGTATGAGGGAACCACCCAAGAGATAAGGAGTAGCCGGCGCCTTAAATTGCGCGCTAACATCTCCTTATATCATATCAATAAAAAAAAGCCTTTAACACAGCAACAATATCATTTCCGGCAGCTTAAACACTGATTTACACACACACACACACACACACACACACACACACACACACACACACGCACGCACGCACGCACGCACACACACACACACACACACACACACGCACACACACACGCACGCACGCACACACACACACACGCACACGCACACGCGCACACACACACACACACACACGCACGCACGCACACACAAAACTTTGGAAATCGTGTAAGAAAGCTTAAAGGTAATCTCAAATGCCACCCTGCCGAAACGTCGACCAGGTCGTTGTTCAACGAACAACGCTTGGTCGTTGTTCTATCGAATTATAGAAATAAAAATTATGACTGTTTTACCCAAGTTCTCGAAACTTACTACGTTGAACACGATGCAACCTCAGCGTGACACACAAAAGAAACGAAAATAAGCATGACGAAGCAAGAATGTCTGAACCAAGTATATTCAAATAGTAAAATGCTAAACTGCAATTAAAAAAGAAAAGCATGACCCTCTGGCCAGACACCTGCGAACAAAAGGTCACGTAACGCTCTAGATATCAACTAAATTGACAAGGGCAGTATGAAGACGCTAAAATATGTCCCTGTACGTATTTTAAACTCCACAATATGCATTACTATGTCATAGAGAGAAACTTGTGTACACTGCCAAAGAAGATGAAGTCGCAACTTATTTGTATAATTGCCACTTTTATTTCTGCATATGATAAAATTTATAGTTTTTATGTTTTGGGGTTTTACGTGACAAAACCAATTTCTGATTATGAGGCACGCCGTAGTGGGGGGCTCTGGAAATTTGGACCACCTGGGGTTCTTTAACGTGCACCTAAATCTAAGCACACGGGTGTTTTCGCATTTCGCCCCCATCGAAAGCGGCTGACGTGGCCGGGATTCAATCTCGCGACCTCGTGCTTAGCAGCCCAACACCATAGCCACTAAGCAACCACTGCGGGTTAAATTTATAGTTATCATTCAAATATTAAAGAGCTTTTATTTCAGATACTTACTTTAAATTAGCATATTTCCATACAACCTTACCATTCCCCACAACCGAACGCCAACAGCTCGCTTCCTGTTAATTTCCCCGTAGCGGATGAACGCCCTTACGGCTTTTCGTTATGCAAAAAGATAGAAAACATGCCATGATTCATATTAGACTTGGCTTCATCCAACCGAAATGGTTATATTCCTCAAATACGCTACGACAAAACGCTGCACTGCGTGGCTTTGCAAACGTTGTCACGCACAAAGCGCGCGGTATGACACATTTGGAGACTGGCTCTGTTGTAAAGAAAAGTAACTTATTTACGTGCTTTTAAAATTTACCACCTTCCAAATATAGTATACCCTTGCGAAGGAATACGGCGCTCCCAGCGTCCTCAGTGCCAAGCGAACGCGTCCCGGAAGTCTCTCTTTCCCGTACGAGTCGAACGCACTCAAGCGATTCGAGCTTAATATAGTGCAATTGTGTCAAAAGAGTGCGAGCTAGCTTTCCTTTTTTGGGGGAAAATAGAAGGCTAAATAAGCGGGAATCAAATCTGACGAGTAGTGTGAATGTGAAAGAGCAACCATCGCATTGTTCCCGGTGAGAAATGCGCGCGTACCCGGAAGGCTCTGCGACAGGGCGCCAGTAATATGCAGCATCCACGTACTGGTGTACACCTGATCGGGCCGTTTTCGGCCCAGGTTGGGACGTCCCCGCTTAGACGCCCTAAACCTTGGCAGTAAAACTCGCTGATAGTCTGGTCAGTCGGGATGAATTCGCGGTGCCTGACACCGCGAATGTCGAAAAACGCAAAAAGCAAAAAAAAAAGCGATGAGCATGCATTTTGGTCCAGCGGCGAACATTGCCTAAGTCTTTCCTTTTGGTCGTGGAGACGTTGGTATTTTCCAAAGAGATGAATGATGCTTCGTCTCAGGGTCGCAGCTGCACACGTATGTTTTGTCCCTAAATGATGATCCTCAACGTGAAATACGGGTAATTCATGGAGTGTCGCTCCCGGTAATTTCGCTTTCATTCCAAAGTTTTAAAAACCCTCTCGAAGGTCACTAGTTTTTTACATAATTGGTTCAATCTGCTCGAATCGCAGAAGGTGCTCGACTCGTTCCAGAAAAGATACTTCCAGGAAATATTAGCAAAGTAGGAGGAATTAACCCTGGGTGCGCTGTATTGCTGTGCAAGGTGACTATTTCGAAGGCGACTGTGTGTTAATGCACATAAATTACTCTCTTCAAAACAGAGCCAGTGCCAAAACGCTTTGATACCAAGTCCTACCAGATATCAGCGGCACTGCTTAAGGCATTGTAGCGGATATGTGCTTGAGTACTTGTAGTGTTTCTTATGAACCTGCCGTAGAAAAAAATTCGAATTGCATTAACAAAGACACGACATTACGAATGAATCGATGGACGAGAATAAATGAACGCGGCAGCGAAATAATTAAAGTGGACAAAAGATACGCGCGGCCGCGATAACAGGTCGGTACGAGACCTTGACGACGCTATTGTTTTTTCTCCCACATTCGGCAGCTACCTTACCCGACTCGCTGCAATTCTTGCGGTCTTCCGAAAAGCCAGCCTTCAAGTGAAGTCCACAATGTGTCAGTTCGGGCGGTGTCAGATTACCGCGTTGGAACACCTCGTTGACGCCTCCGATGTCCAACCAGATCCGGAAAAAGCTCGCGCCGTATGCAGTTTCCCTGTGCCACGTTCTGCTTCTGACGTGCGCTGCTTCGTCGGCCTGTGTTCTTACTTTCGCCGTTTCGTCTAAAACTTCACCGACGTTGCTCGGCCTTTGACAGATCTTCTAAAGAACAACACGCAGAGCAGGCTCACGCGTTCGCCGCTCTCATCGGGTTTGTGACCACCCTTCCCATACTTGCCCACTTTGATCCAACTGCACCGACCGATGTCCACACTGACGCAAGCGGCCATGGCATCAGCGCTGTAAGATCTCGCCCAACAACAGAATGGTACCGAGTGCATGATAGCTTACACCAGCCGCCTCCTGTCACCTGCCGAGAGAAATTACTCCATCACCGAACGGGAGCGCTTGGCTTTACTTTGGACTGTGGCCAAGTTCCGGCCATATTTGTATGGCCGCACGTTTTCGGTCGTCACAGACCATCACGCACTCTGCTGGCTGTCTTCCCTTCGGGACCCGACTGGACGGCTTGGTCGCTGGGCTTTGCGGCTCCAGGAATTTTAATTTAGTGTCTATTACAAGACTGGACGCCTCCACAAGGACGTTGACTGCCTCTCGCGTCACCCTGTGGATCCTCCCGATCCTGTTGCGTATGATCCGGTGACCTGCGTGATGGCTTTGACTGACATGACCGGCATGCGCGCTGAACAACAACGCGACGCATCCTTACAATCCCTCATCGCCGGAGTGCAATATGGCCGCACCGACGGCACGTGCCGCATGTTCATGCTGCATGACGACATCCTCTACAGCCGCAATATCAACCTTGACGGCCCTGAGTTGCTCCTTGTCCTTCCTCGTCATTTGAGATCCGTCGTTCTCGAACAACTTCACGATGCACCGACGGCGGGACAACTTTGAGTTTTGCGTACATACGACCCCGTACGAGGCCGGTTTTCCTGGCCAGGTCTCTACCACTCTGTGCGTCGTTATGTCACAACTTGCGAATGGTGTCAGCGCAGGAAGAAACCTCCCTTGGCACCTGCCGGACGACTCCATCCAATTGGAGTTCCCTCTGAACTGTTCTTTCGCGTAGGCCTTGTCCTGTTTGGCCCTCTTCCGACGACGACTATAGAGGGAATAAGTGGATCGGCGTCGCTACTGATTACGCGACACGCTACGCGATAACAAATACGTTGCCGACTAGTTGCGCAACAGACGTCGCCGATTTTCTCCTCCACGACGTCATTCTCCATCACGGTGCACCTCGACAGTTACTTACAGACCGCGTTCGCTCGTTCTTACCTCGAGTTGTCGACGACCTCCTCCATTCTTGTGTCACTGAGCACAAGCTGTCCACCGCCTACCGCCCACAAACGAACGGTCTTACGGAACATCTCAACCGAACAATCAAAGAGATGCCTTTGGTTCGTCACCAACGATCCCCGCGACTGGGACGCCACGCTAGCTTACGTGATGGTCGTGTATAACTCGTCCCGACATGACACCGCGGGATATTCGCCCTTTTATCTCTTGTATGGTCGCGACCCCACATTGCCGTTAGACACCATCCTCCCTTCTGTGCCGCGTGTTGCAACTGAGTACGCTCGCGAAGTCATCGATCGCGCTCACATGGCACGTCAACTCGTCCAATCTCGTTTATCAGCCTCGCAGCATGTACAAAACCAGCGTTACGACCGCTTCCATCGCGATGTTAAGTTCGCGCCAGCTGCTTGGGTGCTCCTCTGGTCACCATGTCATCGGGTTGGCCTCTCGCAGAAGCTTCTCTCTCGCTTCACAGGGCCTTACGAAGTCCTACGCCAAGTTAACTACGTAAATTACGAGATTTCGCCGCTACACTTTGATGCACCCTCAAGTCAGACGCCTGTTGACGTCGCGCACGTTTCGCGGCTGACGCCATACTTCGCTCGCAACTCTTCGCCTACCATGCGCCGAGACGGCGCTTCGCCACCCGGGGGTCCTGTTACGGAAGGATGAAAGAACAGACAGGACGAAGAAGATCGTAGACGCTGGCTGCTGCGTGTTGTTGGTGGTCAGCCATCCTAACTACTCTGACTCAGCCTGTATGCATATTGTAAATATAGTCTTTCTATACTCGCAACATCCCCGTAGCAATATATCCGCAAGTCCCAATCTTCAACTTTCCTTGACACAACAGGAGTAAGGTTTTTCGCCGTCTCTACCCGCCCTGGGGGCAGCATCCTTGCGCGGACCTCGAGTGAGCGATGGAGCAGACGTGTCACGAGCCTCGAGTAAAGGCGGGCGAAGTGACGCCTGCATTTGCGAAGACGTCAGGACCAAGTTTTCGGTTCCAGCTATGACGCACCGACGCCGTTTAGCAACTCCCACGCATCAGCGTATTCGAGAAGGCGAACGAGCCGGCGGCTCATCTTCGCAACGAGCACGAATAGGCAAAAAAAAAAAAGGACCGCGCGCTCCTCTCTCGCCGCCTTAATCTCGGCTGCTGAGCTGGGCAGCGTTAGTGTCTCGTATCGGCCGCGCACCGAGCGATACTATATAGCCGACCGCGCGCCGCCTGGCACAGTAAACAAGTAAACACGCCCCCTGCTCCCAGTTGTACGGCCGAAAGATGCGCGCCTTCGGCACCCTCCTGCTGCTGCTGCTCCTAGCAGGTGAGCCGTGCCACTCGCGGTAATTAAGGGCCGCGCCTACAGGTATGCGACAGTGTAGCGTACGTAAAGAAACAGCTTTGGTAGAGTATGTGTCAATTCCTGTAGCGCATCGCAGTAACACTACGCGAAAGCGTACGTCTACACAATGGCGCCCTTCACCTTCGTCACAAACGCGCCGATACTTGTTTCCGGCGAGTAGGATTCGCCGGAAACAAGCCCTTTTGTCGATTCTTATCAAACGAGTCATCTTACCCATAATAAGGCTCTTATCAGCCCGCTGACAGGCACGTCAAACAATTATTTGAGTAGGTTTGTCATTCAAATGCCAATAACATTCTCTTTCATTTTCTCCCAGCTGCGGCGAGTGCCATCCTTTTAGGTAAGTGCTCGAGGCCATAGGAACGCCCTGTCAGACTCTAATATCGAACAAGTATTATTCCAAGGAAACAAATGGTGCTCGCTTGATCCCACTGTAAAGTATCAGTAATGTGTAAGGCTATGACAGTGCTCAACTGAGCAGGTTCATTTAAGTCTACCTTGGACTGAACGCACCTGCACGCGTCCCATACGGTCACGTGTTGTCAAGAGACAACCTATAAATGTGTCTAGCGTCACGCAGCATATTATATAAAGTTTCACACAAGCTTGCTAGATGGAACGCCTAGCATGCTTCGACCTTTGAAGCAACAGTTCCAAATTGCATTTATATATTAAACATCAATCTATGCGTCAATCTGGACGGCATATATATAGCAAAAGAAAATGCGAGAAAAGTTTCATTCCTACGTTACTCGCCGCGACACCGCGGCACCAGTGACGTCACCGACACTTCACACACTTGGAAGTTTTCTCAAGCTTTGCACCTTGGACTAATATCAATCGAAGGTCCTCACTCGTTTTCTAAACGCAGTTACTTTGTTCTCCGGCAATAAACGATTGACTACATGCTTAGCCAGTGGTTCCTGTAACGTCACAGACAGCTGTGTGAAAATTGTAAAGGTCGCATCGACACATGCCTTTCAGTTTAACGCATTCGTCTGGCATGCAAAGACCTCTCGTCACGGTGAGAACTGTTTCAAAAGCGTAATCTGCAAGTATCCCATCAGCCAACAAACGTTCCCTTGGTACCCGTTCACACCAGAGAGAGAGACAGCATGACCGCTAACAAGTGCCGCTGTTGTAGATCCGGTGCCTACGTACCAATCCCCTGGCGACGTGGTTTACGAGGTTCGCGCCACCGTGTCCTTGGAGCGCCACAAAGCGAACGTGATCAATGGCACGGAACTACAGTACGCGGGAGAGCTGGCTATCTACCCGGTCGGACGGGACACGTACCAGGCGCGCTTCCTCAACTTCTCGGTGATCAAGCACGAGCCTCTAGCGAGAACAGCCTGCCCACGTTGCAGACTGGAGACGCTGAGCATGATGCCGCCCGAAAGGCGTTACCCACCTGCGAATGCGGCCGAGGATCTTGACAGCCTGCAGGTGTCGGTGGTCCAGAATGAGTCTACACCATTACCGACCTGCCCCGGTTGCAACCTGGAGACGCTGATCATCGCACCGCCCGAAAGACTTCAACCGCAGGTGGACGCGGTCGGCGATATCGACTACTCGCTGGCGCTCAGCTACCCGGTTCAGTTCGTTCTCAGGTCTGGCAAGGTGAGAACGCGCATTCGTGTTAAAAAAAAATTACTGTTGGTTTTTGTTGACATATGGTTGAGGGCTTGCTGGCTTATACGCGAGCAGCGTACAAGCAGTGCGTCAATAATTTCTCAACACATTGAAGTTCAACTGTGCTTCGTCGAGAAGTGCGCGGCTATTTTCGACTCCGCCCATTACAACTGGCATTGTAATTCAATAGGCTTTCAATATACTTTCAATGTTGACGTTCATTACATTATCAATGATACAACAGCAACTTACCGAACTGAAATGTACCGATGGTATTTCAACTAAACTTAATGTGCAAATCTTCTACGTCTGCCAAAAATTTAAAGGGTATTTTAATTCAGAGTCAACATTCCTTCAATTCCTTTTCTAGAGATTGACAAGTAACGTTTCGATGACTTCTCAAGAAACAAATATTTAAGTGTCAGGAGGGGAGTGATAATCTAGGCCACTCGGTTACTGACCCCGAGTATTCTCTGGCACTGACAAAAGGACACGATAAAACACGCGAGGCGCATGAGAACGACGTGATGGACGTACACAAGGCAGGATCACCACACCGATGACCTCCTGAGATTTGAAACCTTAGGGAAATAATGCATGCTATTCAATTGCAGCTCACAATACATTCTATTGAGGAAAGTGAATAGAAAAACAACATTATTTCTTTAATACCTTTTGCGAGAGAAAGGCAATTCTCAGGGACATAAGTGTTCTTCAAGTCGGTTCTTGTTACCGACTGATGTATGTTAAGAACGTGAAAATGCCTTTTATTGTCAAAAGCAAACAGTACAGGAATGCTCAATACAGCGTCTCCTTAGTACACATATAAAGTAATCGTCTCCTCACGCCTGCTACCGTAAAACCCACTCTTTCTTCGACTATACACAGATGTGACGACGTAAGGTCGAGCGGTGGCTCTGCATGTTAATGCAATATCCTGTATTTTCACGTCATCTCGCGCTATCCGAAACGCACCTCACAGGTGGTTATCGTCGTCTGTGGCGACACGACGGTCTAGCCAAAAATTAGCGCCAGTTTTCACGAAGGCTGACGACAAGGATGCGATTAAACCATTTCCACACACTTTCGCGCATGCAGACTTCATAACAGGGATGACATTTTACGTGGGGTCTCTTCAGTTCGTTTTGAAAAAAGAAAAGAAGGATTTGAAAGCAATGTGCTATATAACAAAGAAGGAGTTTCAGAAGAATTGCGTCATTTCAGAAGAGATGACGCAAGGCATGGCTTCTGGTTGTCGCTTACCCGCTGCTTATATGGAGAGGAAGTGGAGGCGGGGAGATCAGCCAGATGTACTTGCGGCTAACATATGCGAATAAGAACGCGAATGGAGAGGGCAGAGAGAGAACATTATACGTGTTCGTACACGCGGAGTTGCGTGTTAGGTCGCGGAGGTCAGTCGGCTTCAGAAATCGCCGCAGTGACCGCGATACGTTCTCAACTTGCGACGCACGAGCTCAGAAACTCGCGCTAACGACGGTCGGGTGGTTGTCTGGAGTAACTAGCTCTCAATAAACATATTACAGCGACCAGGTAGACATCACTGCTTTGTAGACTGTTTCTTTCTCAGATGTAACATGCGGTTAAGCGGTACCACAGAAGGTAATTTGAGTGATGATGTCAGAAAAAAAAGCTCAATGATGGAAAAACAATGTTTTCTAGCACCTGCATCCCCGAAAAGAAATAAGCTAACATTTTTTTTTAAAAGCATCTTATATGGCATGTAGCGCTGACAGTTAGGCGCGTAACAAAATATAGAACACAGGGGAGTTCACAAAGACAAAGCATTGAATACGATAGCAAGGTTTAGTTCTTTGGAGGCCTTTTCAACAGTACGTGGGGGAGACATCCCACGTAGCCCAAAGAGCTTTACAGAACGTCAAAAATTATTCTTCAAAGAATAATCCAAACATCTAAACGATATGTCTCAGTTTAAGCTCTATTTGAATGCATACTTCTGCAAAACCTCCTGCAGCTGTGCCAATGTCACGTTACTAGTGGCCTAGAAAACTCCTTGAAGGAAGCTGAGAACTCTTCAGACTTTTATCCGTATTTGCGAACAGCTCAATGCCAATAATTTCAACGAACTTATATCAGAAATCAACGGCAATACGCGTTTATACGATAATTAGACAAAGGCAGGAAAATATTGGCTGAAAAGCAAAACTTGAACTTACGCCCTCGTGAGCCAGGTGTTCCAGTCACTAGAGCACGACAGATTTTTCTTCTTTCTTGCATAAAGAGTTTGTCAGTAACGTAGGGCGAACATTATTTACATTTACTAACACACAAGCCCAAAAATACGCACGCAATGCTATACACAGTCATACGAAACATCAAAACTTGGGCAAAAAACTTTCACGCGCGGAAGCCATTCGCGAACGGAATCAAATATTTTCACCGCGCTACTCACTTGAGCAACAGCTTCTCAAAAGACGGACGTCATCCAACGGGTGGCTCAACGTGTCCGTCGATCATGCAGCTCCTCCCTAGTCAATGAAGTCCAAGTAACATGAACAAATTATGGTCTTTTTGAACGGGAGGAACCGGATATACCATAAGATGTGACAGAAAGTTATGTTATGATGGTCTGTAGTAAAAATACCCAAATAATAAAATGCGATACGGAAAAGATAGTCTCAGGTTGGTTGAAAAGTCTACACTTTACATGCCAGTTACGCTCCATTGCCCATTAGGCTACTCCTTTTTCAAGAAGCCATGTTCTTGCCGTTAACCTTGAGCAAATAGAAACCAAATTGAAATGGTATCAAATGATTGATTCAAATGATTGAATTGAAGTAGGTAAACATCAGCTAAGGGAACAGGTTATGTACAAGTGCAGCATTTAGCGCCATTCGATCGACACTTAAGAAAAAATTCTATAATGAACACACCTTTTAAAAATGAAACAGTGCCGTAGATTTCCTATAGGAAGCCGCATCCCAGCGATTATTGAGCAAGGCACGTCGTGGCAGAAAGAAGAGGGAGGCGTAGCGTAAGACGCGTTCGAATAGCAGCAAGGGTAAATTGGTGATGGACGTTTTCGAAGTAAATGAATCGCGTGACCAACTGTCGTGTGGCCAAGGGTCGCACAAACAAATGCACAAGACTGAGGCCTTCCTTCTCAAGTGGAATAAGGTTGTCCACTCTCATGGCCTCCCATGATAAACTCGAAATAAAATGTGCATATATCTCATGAAATCCCATAATATGTACACGACAGCAGTGCAACACCTGCAGAACATAAAGAACCTTTTCACGAAAGGAATACGTTGCATTAGCTATTGCAAATATGGAGATGTCAAGTCCCTGCCAGGTTGACACTTTTCAACACATAGTTTAAAAAAATTTACGACGTTTTACATGCCGAAACCACGATCTGATTATGAGGCCCGTTGTAGTGGTGGACTCGGGAAATTTAGACCACCTGGGCTTCGTTAACGCGCAGCTAAATCTAAGTACACGGTTGTTTTCGCATTTCGCCCCGCTCGAAATGCGGCCGACGTGGCCGGAATTCGATCCCGGGACCTCGCGCTTAGCAACCCAACACCGTAGCCACTAAGCAACCACGACGGGTAGTTTTCGACGCTTAGTGATTATCGCGGACGTCCAGTGAAAGCAACTGTTAAGGAAGTTGCCTAGGGACACAGCCAATATACGCAGCGGGGACTGATTCCAACGAGTATTCCACTTCTAGATGGTCCACATTTATCGAAATTTGCGTTAGCTCGTGCAGTTTCACAGAATCGCGAAGTGTCGAGTGTTTTTTTTTCTTTAACGCACAGAAAACAGAACTGACGGTGTGATGCTACATAGATGTCATCGCTACACTCACTCAAAACTAAGGAAGAAACAGACGTGTCCAATAGTTGCATCCATTCCGGAGAACGTTTCTGTACAGCACACGCACTTCTTACGTCGGCCGCAGTTCCACGAAGAAAGAACCGACTTTCAGCACGTCGATCACACAGTCCAGATCTCTGGAGACTGCAGAAGCCCAGCAAAATTGTGTGTTTACAAGTGTTTTGAACGAGTATGTAGCGATGTTCTCTGTAGCGTAATTTCGGATTTTTTTTTCTTTTCCACCTGTTAAAGAAAAAATGCAGCAGATCCAACGAGTTCGAATCTATATGCACCAGAACTTTGTGTAAGTGCATAGAGTCGAAACACGAGTACGCAAAACACAAACACACACACACAGGCACGAGCACACGCAAGCTCACACGAATTATACTGAGCCTTTTGTAAAACGGAGTTGCTGACTGCTATCAGGTATAGGACACACGCCTTGAACTCATCATGGTTTTAGAGGCAGCATGCGCCTACGTACGTAGCGCAATTCGAATCCATCTTATCCGCAAGAAGTGTGTACTTCCTCATTACTATGCAGCCGCGGATCCGCACAGGTGAGCTTTCTGGTTCTTTTTTCTTTTTCCTCCACGGCCCGCGCCTCCGCTGGACAGATGGCTGGATGGATAAGGCTGAACCCTTTAAATCAGACGGCGGCACATGCCTCCTAGCCGTGACTAATAATATATTTTATACTTAGCGGAGGGTAACATTTCCCCCTTGTCTCGATATATGCCACCAATCATATAACCTCCGTTTGGTTATTTCTACCGGCGCTTAAAGTCAAATTTTCCTCCACTGTCCCTAAACCCTACTGCTTTGAACTTTAGGGTGAAGCCCTTTACAGGAAAAGTATCCGGCGTTCAGCCGTTTCCTCTTCCTTTCCACACGCACCGCATAACGTGTCTATCCCTTGATACTTGACTCGGTACGTCTTAGCCCGCAATACTCCTGTCCAGGCTTCAAACAACAAAGAGCTTCCCCTAGAATTGTCGTACATATTTTCTTTGGCAGTTTCCTGCTTGAAAGTTCTGTATGTTCCCAGTGCTGATTTCGTCTGCGTTTTCCACAGACCCCACTCTGTTTCTTTAACATTTTTCTTTAATGATGTTTCTTAAATTGTTTTCCTGCTGTTTTCCAAATATTCTCGTGACACTTTTTTGGTTCGCTTCCTCCATTTTGTCGGTGGCACTTGCATAACGTAAGATAAGCCGCCCCATTGCCAACTTTTGGTTGTCTCCCATCATTCTAGTCCGAAAAAAAAATGATGGCTTCGTGCGAGTATGTGTCGATTACTGAGCGCTCAACAAGATTGCGCGCAAGGATATATACCCCATGTCTCACATTGACGATGCCCTCGATTCCCTGCTAGTTGCCGAGTACTTCTCCAGTCTCGATGTGCGTTCAGGTCACGGGCAAATTCCGATGTACGAAGTCTACTAGGAAAAAACATTTGCAATCCCAGATGGCCTTTACGATTTCGTCACGGCCTTCGGCCTCTGCAATGCTCCCGCCACTTGTGAGCGCATGATTGACGCCATTCTGCGGGGACTGAAGTGGAAGACTTGCTTGCGCTATCTGGATGATATAGTTATTTTCTCATCGACGTTTTCCCAGCACCTGCAACGTCTGGACGTCTTTCTCGCGTGTGAAGCCAATACTGGTGCTCAGCTCAACACCAAAAAGCGTCATTTTGCAAGCAAGCCAATCACGGTGTTAGTGTGAGAATTTGTTATATGCACTTCTTCCTCGCCTGTATATTATCACCCTCAAACGTGTGCCTTTCCTCTTCATCCCACTTGAGGACGCATCATCAGTGTGGACTGTGCCTGGGTCCCTTCGCCGTGTGTATCGGGTTCAATAAAGGTCAGCCCTTGCTGTGACGTCACACTTTCTTCTTCCTCCGACTCATCCCGCTACTTTTGGCTGCTCCAGCGCGTCTCCGATTATTTACAGCCCGGCCGTAGATGCTGTGCGCGGCGCAGCTGAGCGGTGGCTGTACACGCGCCCTGTTTCGAAGGTAATCTTCGGCGGGTAAAATGGCCACGCAAGCCGAGATGGCTTGTGGCTTCCTGTGGGCTCTGTTCTAGCACGCGTAGTTTTGGATTGCGGCGCTGCGAATGGCGCTCCGGTGCCGTTAGCAGGAGGGGGGGAGGACTCTCTTTTGTCGTTTGCTACGCTTTGGCCAAATTAGCTGCATTTGCATGCATTTGCTCGCTCTCCGACTCGGCTCGCCCAGTAAGGCACTCTCCGATTACTATCTGTATTTCTCGCGTTAGCTTCAGAATGTCAGCATTAGCAGGATAACAAACGTTATGTATTTAATGCACACAACTACCCGACGTGGAAGACCCGTACGTGGCTATGGCATTGCATGCGCTGCTAAGCTCAAGGTCGTCTATATTCGACCCCGGCCGCGGTGGCCGCATTTCGATGGGGGTGATATAATAAACAGCTCGCGTATACTTAATTTAGGTACACGCTTTAGGTGAAACTAATGCTTCGCCTTTCGGGCGAAACTGCGACTTCTTTTTTTTTAAGCATAATCGCAGCGGTATACTCGTGCAGGCTCCCCGAATACTATCGGTATTTCTGCAGTTCGATGGCCTTGCCAGGTTTGTGCAAGGGGTGATGGGACGCGCCCTTCCGTCCTTCCCCGATAGGTGGTGAAATACGAGATCAGCCTTGGTGCCCCAGCCTGGATCCACCACGTGTACCAGTCCGTGCTGACGCTCCTACAGAACCAGGTTGATACGCCGCGGGAGCTCCCAGCTGTGGCATCTTTCTATGAGGTAAGGTGCCGATACAAACCTGTCCACTTGACTGGCACGGTCTGCCAACTCCACAGCGCGACGAATGCAAAAGGAGGCGTATGCGCTCTGATACCTTGAGAGGCCCAAACTGAACAAGATGGGAGCTGTGTACGCGAACAGTGAGTTCGCGAAAAAAGAAAACTAGCTTTATTGTTTTTAAGCTTATAATTTATAGCAATCAGATTGCGTTGTGCGTATGGTAGAGATGGAAGGATATATATGGACGACTGATCAATCAAGAACCCCGCATATGCGCGCACAGCACACGCACGCGCACACAAAGCTAGCGACCTGCGGCACCAAGCAAATGAGATGCTCTTACTATCGATCAGATTTGTTACATATACAGTGAGAAAGACAATGTCTGTGGTACACCGGTGTGAGAGAGCGCATCGCGAGTGTATACGTACTATATATCATCACGCCGTGAACCTATCTATATACTCTTTGAATGCAAACGAGAACTCTCACGCTTGCCCGCGCTTGAAGATAGCACGACCGGTCCCGATGCCGTTCAGGAAGGCGGCTGAATGCTTAACCGAACACACAATAAAGCATGGCGTTACGATTTTTAGTTCATGTAAGATGAAATCCTTCTAAGAGCAAATCAAACTCTTATGTGACATCATTCTTCTGCGTTTCGTGTATATTTCGTGTGTAAACATATATAGTTGCCGAGACACGACAATAGCTCACATTCTGCAGGATCTGTGTTTTACCTAACAGAAATGCGCGTGAGTGACGCTTCCGTGGTTCTTATAATGCAGAAAGGTAATTGCTGTACATTGTTGCGCAGCTGTTGAAGAAGTAGCGACGAATGCGCGTGCTGCAGTATCTTGTCCCTTCTACACCTTCGTGTTGAGCAAAACTAGACAAAATCGTCAACAAAGTTAGAATCCCCAGCAGTACCCAGCAGCCTTTAAAAATGCTACAAGTCAAGCAGCGTTAGCTGTTGAGCGGCTCGAAACTGGGTCATGCCACACGCACAAAGGACGCGGACACCCTTGGAACCTTATGTAGCTGTTAACTGCTGTTTCGTTTCGCAGGATGGTGTGTCCGGATACTGTCGCGTCACCTACGAGGTGCACTCGCTGAGCAATCTGCCCACCGAGCACAAGGTGTACAACATGACCAAGACCAAGCACCTGGACGACTGCCAGACGCGTCGAACCGGGAACAGAGCGAGCGGCGCTCAGACATACCGCGCCGACCCCTCTGAGCGTCTATACAACAACTTACTACCGCTACCCCTGGATAGCACTTCCACCTCTGAGAAGAAATCTTCCACTGAACGTCCCGAAGACCTTGACACGGTGGGCATGGACATTTCCTTGGCCCACATTGCAATCTCAGGCTTAATTTACGCAAATGATGGATGCGAATATAAAGTAGGGCGATTTCTGCGGAAAACATACGAGAGGGAAAGAACGTTTATTAACTGCAGAAGGCAGCCAGGTTGACTTGAATCTTACTGAATGTAGCTGGAGGGAGGATGCAGATTTGCGTTGGCGAAACGGGAAAGAGAAAATTGGTAGGCGTGCCATATATGAGACGACAAGGATAGAATTCTGGAATGAGAAGTATAAGCATTTAGCCGATGGATCTACTCACACTTCAAGTTCGGACTTGGGGGGAGGGGAGGCTATTTTGAAGGTGTCCATTTAGTGAACCTGTCCATGTCATCTGCTGCTCAAGTGCTGATTGGCTGGGGGCGCCTGTCTACTTCTGACAAGTACCCCAACCCAACCAATCAGAACCCCAGCAGCAGACGAAATGGACATGTCCGCTAGGTGGACACTTGCAGAATGCCCCGCCTGTAGTTTGCAGAAAATGAAGGCTTGTATGGCCCGCCATGAACATACAGTTTCGACAAAGGCTTATGCAAGTCTTACAGAGCGGTGTAGCTCGTCGAAGTGAGCCAGAGAAGCGGCCGATAACTGCTGTTTACGGGTGTACGGGATTAAAGAATTGGTCCACGTGTTTAGGGCAGGTGACAAGTCCCATTCCGGAGGTTCCTCGAGTCGTAAAAGATGCACATACCGTTATGTGAATACTACTCTGGACGACGCCGAAATTCCGAGTTGTTGGCGCTCTTAGCCAATCAGAAAAGGCGCAGCCATCTTGTGAGCCAATCAGAGATGAGAAAGACGGCCGTTTTGACGTTATGGCGGAATTATATGGCCGTTTTAACCTATGCGGAAAGGCCTCGCATGACTTTTCTGGATGACAGGTATATAATACCTAACATCTATTTCATTCGCTCCGGTCAGGACGACTCCGCGGTGACCGCGCACGAGGTGTCCTACTACAGGGTCAACGGCAGCCTCATCGAGTACGCCATCTCCGAGAGTCTCGCCACGCTGCCCGTACCCGGAGGCTCGGTCGTGGTGCGAACCCGCCTTCAGCTCGAGCTGGCCAGCCACGGAGCGCCACCCATGGACACCGCGGTGCAGTTCGACGGAGAGCCGCGCACATCACTGAAGCTAAACTTGTCCGAGGTGGCCGAGAACTTCAACAGGTACGCCTACGGCTACCGCACGGGCAGCCCCGAGCAAGTCAAGCCTGAAGTTTTCGCCCAGCTCCTTGATGAGGTGGCCGAGGAGCTAGCCGACCTCGAGCTCAGCGTTGAGACGAGGAGAACTCCTGCGCTCATGCTGAAGCTCGTGAGCATGGTCTCGCTCCTCAACACCGAGCAGCTGAAGCAGGCTATGCCGTCGGCCCTCCTCAGCGAGACCAGCGACCTGGAACCCAAGGAGCAGCTCCTCAGGTATACGGTTGCGCGCGTCCCTATTATAGAAGCCTGAAACTGCTGTTAATGTACAATGCTGCAAAGTGCTAGTGCCTCTAGAGATGTGCGCGAAGCGCTCACACACGGTATAATTAGTGCTTACAAAGCAGAGTGGGGCGTGCAGCGAGAGTATATAGCATGTTCAAATGCGCGCCCACTGCCATTGTGAATACAGATGTGAGATCTTCATTGCGACGAGATCTCATGCGGCTTGACCCAGCTCAGAGTAAAACAGTCATGGGGAGCAAAGGGAAATTGTAAAATGTAGTTACAGTGCTCAAGGGGACGATGATAGGAACAGGAATATATTCCCCCTCATCAGTAAAGGAAGACCAAACCAAATGTACAGGACGGGCAGGGAGCATAAACTGGCCTTACAGCATGAAAGGCACACCCGTGTTACGCATCTTTTTGCTCAAGTAATGGGAATCTCGGGCAGAGAAATGGCTAACTCGCGAATACCAAGTTCCTTCTGTGTATTTTTGCTGTGATGCAAAAAGACAGAATAAATTGAAGAAGAGGGTGCATTGTGCGCGCACATGATGAGCGATAAGATTTATATCACGTGACGCATTCTCGAATTTTGACGCAAGTGTGCCTTTCATGCATCTACTAATTTGTGCAGTACAGTCAGTTGATGTCCAACGCCCGTTCATGTTGGTTCCCTTTCAACATCGTACACAGGGCAACACAAGTGAGGAATCTAACGGGTGTCTATAAAAAAACAAGACTTTCCTAGGCGTTCAGTTTTACTTCCTTTTTCTTAGTCCTATTACCATGTTTCATAATGCCATTAACCAACTACAATTAACCAACTAATGCAAGGCGGAAGGCTGAAGTTTCTGCGAATTGCTTCTACTTTAGCTTGCGGTGATTTCGGCTGTTAAGCTCGATGTTTAAGTATGGATACAGACCTCAAGTACTGCTTTGCTCTCTTCTACAGGGCCCTGTACATCGATCTTTTGCGCAACGCCAGAAGTAGGTCCGCCGTCGAAATGGCCCTCTACCTCATGGATCAGCAGCTCCTGTCCCGCCACGAAATTGCCCGTTTGTTTGGCAACCTGTCAATATTCTTGAGAACCAACGTTGACACGGACACCCGCGAGCTGCTCCGGGTGAGCACAATTAATCCTACATAGAATATTTCATGTGAAGGCTCATGTGAAGTGGGCACTACACGATGCGGGCCCAGTTTGCTTGACATGTGTTTGTAAGGTGCGCAAGAAAAAAACAAAACTAGGCATTGCCTGCAATGTCTCCGAGTATGGCACGTGACTTCGGTAAATCTAATGCAGAACGGGCAGGACAGCCACTGAAGTGCGCCACGCAGCACTACTAACAAAGAAAAAGGAGGCGGGGCTTGTGACGTAAAAGTGGCGCGATACCTCGGGTCTGGTATGAGGGAAGGCAGGGAACGAGAGAGAGAGAGAGAGAGTGATTGTGGAGAGGAAGCGGCGCTAGTATTTTCAGCAGTCCGTTAGGGAGCACGGCAAAGCGCCTTGAGGAAGTGGAGGAGGACGTTAATAGAAAAGAAGGAATGTTGTCGCGGTCACAGTTCGCTTGCAAAAAAAGCTATTGAAATTGTGATAATTGTCTACTAATGCGTAAGCATCGTTTGGCTTGGTTGTGCCTTCGTGCTTAGTGCAGTGCTTACTTGCTTTTCCTAACTTATGCGCGTCTACCCATGGCCTTTCGGGTGGCAAAGGATGCTTAGGCTTTAGTAGACGGTGGTCCGATTTTTCACTTCGCGTCCGGCCCTTTCAAAGCCATCGTGCCAAATGAGCCGGAACGCCGGGCACGAGCACGGCTCGACGGAGCGAGGCGGGCGAAAGGTAACACCAACTGCCGCCGTAGCGTGTGAGGTGTGTGAGGGAGAGTGCATCGCCGCGGTGCCACGACCCCCTCGCTGCAGAACCAAGCGTCCTTCCTTTCCCTAGATCACTATCATCATCATCATCGCTCTGGCAAGCCTGTATTTTATGCGCGTTCCTTGTCTACGCAAGCTCTCGCCTGCATTCTGACTGCGCCTCGGCAAGGTCCAATCAAAACGCGCCAAGCGTCTCAACGCGCTCGCTTGCCCTCGAGGTGTTTGTATCGCGAAGGACGCTCAGCAGCGTTCAATTAGAGTCTGCCCCCCCCCCCCCAATATCTGAGGTTGGCCCACACCCTAACTTCAAGTTAGCCCAACCTCACATTTACTTGTGCTATACCCAAATTTCAAGTAGGCCGACTTCAAATATGAAGTTGGCCCAGCCCCCACCCGAAAACTTCAGGTTGACCCACCCCTAAATTTAAGTAGGCCCAGATATAAACTTCAAGTTGGCCCACCTCCAGATTTTAACTTGGCCCATCCCCAAATCTTAACTTGGGCCAGCCCCGAATTTCGGCTTGCCCACGTCCAAATTTTAAGGTGGCCCACTGCCAAATTTAATTTGGCCCACCCCCAAATTAATTTGGACCACGTCAAATTTCAAGTTGGACCACCCCACAATTCAAGTTGGCTCACTTACAAATTTCAAGTGGACCCAATTGTAAATTTCGTGCTGAGCCACCCCTTAATTTCAATTGGCACACCCTTACTATAAGCTTCCCCATGCATTTTCGAAGGAGCCCTATGTATCGCTATGGGTAGTCTCTCTTACTTTTTTGCTCTAAATTGTGTCTTATCACTTAAAAGCTACCAATCATCTACATTTACACTATCATAACAATTAAATGACTTCGCAAATTACGCATTTTTGTGCAGGTACAAGGCACTACACTATTTGCATGACAGGTCTGAGGAGCTTGCCAAAGAATGCTTACACATTAAAAGGGCTGTTTATGTTGGCATTGAAGTTTGCCTCCTGGCAGCATGGCAACATTTCAGTTCCTCTTACTTCCTCAAATTATGAAGCAATTTGAAAAATTACCGTGATAAAGTGCCCCCTGGTTGTGCATTGGAACTTTACTGGTTACGGGTCCTTTGAGCAGATAGGCTGTTTTAAGCAATTGCCACCCTCGGTATGAATGTAGCTGACCTCCTTGGCATTCCTCTTCTGCAGGACCTGTGTAAGAGTACTGAGGGACTCGTGGATATTCGTCTCAGAGCAGCCACATGCAGCCATCTTGGAAACACGGTGATTCGGGGTTGCTCACATGCTCCCTGATATAGCTCAGTGACCGCGACGCCGTATCTCGAAACTCTGCAAGCAGCCGGCCTGCAAGTCTACCGAGAGGCGTGCGACTGGCTACACAACCTGTCTTGCACTTTGCTCCTGGCATCTAGGTGTTACAAACAATAGTTTAGATGATTTGCACTGCCCTGAGACGATGAGCAGGGCAAGTTAAGATTTTGGTAGAAAAAGACTATCACATGGCCTTGACTTGTGCTAAAAATGAAATTCCCTGAAGCGTTTTCAGTCTGCTACCCACAATCATGTTCTTGCTTTGGTTAGCTGTATCTGTCTGTGAAAATCAGGACACCAATAAATGACATGTAGCATATGATGCTATACAATTGTTGTGAAAGCATTCATGTGTGTATGTGTGTCATATACACTTACTTCTACCTTAGCAGGCCCTAGCCTTCACCTGTGCAAGGACTGAACTCATTACAATAAATTATACACACGTGCACACAAAACAACTGCTATTGTGTTAGTATTTCCATACACTAGGAGCGGAGGCATATTTTGCAAGTTTTCCAAGTGGCCAGGATGATGAGAAAAATGAGAACAAGGCAAAAGCGGGAGCCAACATTTCGAGAAGTGGACTTTTCTTTTTCAAGGCGACATATGCTTTCCTCAGCACAGTATGTATAGGTAGAATTCTAAAGGGGAGAGGGGGTAGGGCAGGTGGGCGAGGCAACGGCCGAGGGTGTGTTAACGGCAAGGGTGTACAGCTGAACATAAAGGAGTGCTATTCAGCGTTGGTGAGGGAATGTGCGGTAGGGCCGTGTGTCAACCAACCATGTGTTTTTTTCTTGGAAGGAGCCTGCACGACAGGGAGGGGGGGATTGCCTGCTTCGCTGGAGGTCAGTGAGCTATCGTCTCTCTGAAAGAGAGAATAAAGGATGTGGCAGAAAATGGTGCTTGTGGAAAAAAAATGTACTAAAATGAATTTAGTATATAAATAAAAGAAGAAAAAAAAAGGGGAAAGAAGAAATGAAAAAGAATACACTAAGCAGCCCAATGAAAAATAACTAAGTGCTGTTGCCTATAGCTTGAATTTTAGCACATTGAATAGATTCTAAAGCTCCTTTTGAAACATTTATGCCTATTTGCAATGTCTTGAACTTATGGATGATGATTATCTGTACTTTCTGTCTCGCACAGAATGGAAATTTAACAGTAGGATGTACAGTTTAAGTTCATCAAAGTTTATGCCCTGGTTCGTTTAAATGCTAGGCGACAGCTTTGGGAAGCTCTTTAGCTGTGTCCGTGCAATGTCCATTTAACCTGACATTCACTGATTTGTCCCATTTCACCTATATATTGCTTCTTACAGAAGGAACATTCATGCATATAAATCACATCAGAACTAATGCAAGTAAAACTAGTTTTCGCTTGGTGTGTATATCTATTTGCAGTGATTTTAATTGTAACATCACTTTGAAGGTGCCTGCAGGTTTTGCACCTGAGGTGATGACATGCTTCTATTACGGGGAAATGATGTTGGCTGACTTTTGCATGCACTAACATGTCTTTAAAATTGTTAAAGACATGTTAGTGCAAAAAAAAGTCAGCCAACAAAGGCGACTATACTTCGACCGGCAAGAGAACGCCACATCAACAGAAAACTCTGCACATAAAATTTTACAGAGTAAATCATAGGACAATTAAAGAAGTGGATGCTCACTCTTGGAACATCAAACACCTACTATGGCTGCACATGAATCTAATGTTTGTCTATGAAAAATTTTCCAGGCGATCTGTACAGATGCATGTTACTCAAACCTGTGACACACACATACAGACACTTGTTGAGCAAGGTTGAGCAAGTAGTAGCAAGTTGTGTATTTTTGTACCCTCAGTAATGCTGCACTGATTTGGCTTCACTTATGTAATAAGTTATATACCCTCTTTGGCTGCCAGCAATACAGTAGGACCTTGTTGATATGGTCACATTAAAGGGGCCCTGAACCACTTTTTATTGAAGCGGTAAAAAGGCATTTGAAGTGAAAATAGGCTATTTCAGAAATACTTTGTCACAAGAAGTACTTCAATACATTCAGCAGAAGTGAAGTTATTGGCAATCAAACATGGATTATGCTGTGTTTCTGTTCATTCTCAGGTTGTCTACCAAGTTGACATCTCCAAATTCCCTGAGTTTTCTAGGTTTTCCCCAAGTGCCTTTGCGAAATTCCCTGAGTAATGCAGAACTATGTTTTACATCAAGACGGACTGAAACCATATCGCCCGATGCTGTCACTCTCTAGTAGGCATATGAACAAAATTTAAAAAAAAGAAAACGACTTAATCCAATCTGAATACTAAGGAGTAGTGTTTATGTTATTCAAAAAGAGAATAGAAGGGAGGGGTTAGTAAAATGCACAACAAATAAAATGTTTTCGAAAAAAATTTCAAATAGAGTCGGACATTTTCAAATACGAATCAAAAGGAGATGCATAAAGAAGCAAATATTTTCGAATATGACCTATTTCTATCAACTTATAGCAAGCTGAGTGGTATGAGGCCCAAACTTTGTCACAATTGAGATTCTCTCTCAACAGCTCATAAGTCAACCTTAACTGTCCTGACATACTCTCAGCCTGCGCACAATGCCTCAGTGTTGTGTTTCACTGCTTTAAAGAGTTTATTTTGGTTTGGATGAGGGGGGACACCTGCGTCTTGGCTTCAGCTAACACTTCTTTTTGAGCTCAAGCTCCTTCAAAAAGGCGGCAGCACACTTCCTTTCCCATTCATTCCTCAATGCGTAGATCCTTTCTGCTCTTGTCCTTCTTCCACCACTCTTTCACCCCACGGACCATTTGAAGCATCTTCTTGGTCAGTTGCACAGTCCACGTCCGATTTTTCGAACTCCCTAGGGCAGCGAAAACGTCCGAAAAATCGCCCAGTAAGAAAAAAAGAATGCATGTCATTTACTGCCCTTGAGGGTTCAAACCGCCTCAGGCACATTCGAAAACGCTCTGAAGGCCCATTGGTACAAGTGTTAGGCATATCGGTTTTCGTACTGTGACAGGAGAAACCGGGCGCACGCGTTTATAATTAAGGAATACATACTGCGTCCCGTGGCAATAGCATCATCCCACGCTTGTTATGCTTCACTGCAATACTTTTGCGTATGCTTCACCAAACAACATTTCTGTATAGAGGCAAAGCTAACTTTCGGAAACTGGCATTATGCAACGCACCGTGCTTTCCTAGCTTTTAAGCCAATCGCGAGCACCACAAAGAAGGAGTCGGTGCCATTGCTGACAGTAGCGAATTCTTTCAAAAAAAAAACAAAAAAACATGGCACCCAACGGCAAGAAGCGCAATAGCGAACGTCGAAGCAGCTAGGTCTAGCATTGCCACAGTGGTGACTACGGCTGCCAGCGGATCTGAGTGCGAATGCGCCGGTTTGAGGTGGCGAGGTAAAAAAATGGCAGTGGTGGTGGCTTTGATTATTGCCGTTTCGGACCTGCGGTCACGGTAAAATGTCCGGAAAATCGGACAGCGAAGGGTTCTTGCGTCCGAAGTTTCAGATGTTCTGATACATTGACTCTATGGGTTATGTGGTGGTGCCGTGACACCGTCCAAATTATCGGGCATCCGGAAAGATGGTCGTTGACTGGGCTTAAAAGACGATTCATTACGATTCCTGTCCGTTACTCAAGCCAGCATTACCGCAACTTTTGATGCTTTCAATAAAATTACCGCTAATTTTCTCTGATAGAGGCACAAGTTCCCTGAGTTTTCCCTGAGTTATTCCAGACTACTCAAAATCCCTGAAAATTCCCGGTTTTCCCAGTTGGCAGACACCCTGAATTCTTCAATGCCTTGCACTATGAAGGCTATGGAGCAGTGGGGCATGCTCACAGTTGAGTTGAGTTGTTGTAGGCTACTGGTGGGATTAGCCTTGCAGTTGCTGCCGGCAATTGCTCCACCGTAGCGACACTTAAAATAAATAAGTCACATAATCCGACACAGACCTCCCAATTACAAATGTTCACTCCTCAGTTCACCATGTGGAAGCCAAATCCGTGTCCTGTAGGTAATTTAACAGAAGGCGAGAGACCTCCTTCCTACACAACCGGTTCCCGCATGGGAAAACTATGTCCTGAAGAGAACTGTGAGGCATGCTCACAACAATCTGCCTTCTAATTGTCACTGTGGCGCACAGTTCAAATTTCATTTTGGATGTTAGCGTAGACGCCACGACTTTTGCCTTCGGTGCCTACGATGCGCTGTACATAAGCTAAACGCGGTTATCCTCAGTGAGCCGCAGTGCGCGTAGCCAGTGGATGCATGACGGCACCCTACGGTGGTCACATTATCTATGCCATGTAGCCGATTGCAGCTTGATGTAAGCGGTCAGACAACAGCGGCTGTCTAAAGAAATGCAGAAATAAAGCATCCGATGACGAAATCAAGCTTCCAGAAGAGAGTGAGGACAGGGCCTTCTATTGAAAAGAAAGCGTTTGAGAGAAGGGTGACTTTATGATCTGCTAGCGAGCACCACGCACTGCGTACAGCAGCAAAACTTGGCTGAGATGTTCACAGCAGCGTATGCTACCTGCAGACTATGTTATTTCACCAAGCCCGAGGGGTGGTTCAGGGCCCCTTTAAGCACGATTTTCTGGTGCAAACGTTCACAATTGAGAACATAAAAAATGACGTACAGTTACACTTCTTTGTTACCAGTCCCCTGAAAACATGATCTTTCGTTGCCAATGTTAAATACATTGCCAAACTGTGATTGCATGATCCGTTTTCCGGCCGCTAAATCCCTTGCGAACAAGAAAAGGTTCGTAAGATTTTTTCTTACATTCTTTTACATAATATAGGAACGAGGTTTTACTGTACTTATTTGATACCTCTATACCAATGGAAGGCCTTGCATGTATCTCATAGCTATTTGGGGGATTTAGCAGGATAGCATTCACTTTGATTATTGTAAAATTTGGTGTCAGCGCATCTATTTAAAAGTGCTGCAGCAGCTCACAGTCACACTCGCAGTCGAGCACTCACGGTCAGCTGTCAGAGCTAGAGTGAATTTCAGCTTGACCCTGGCCGACCATACAGAAGTCACACATCAATCCGCAAGCACAAAGGACAGAATGATTATACTCACAGGTGGATTGTGTCCTGGTGTAAATCGGGACATCAATACACAAACACAAGGGGCAGAAAGGTATGTGGTGGATTGTGTCCCGCTGTAAGTTGGTATATTCAATGCGCAAGCAGAAGGGACAGAAAGATTGTACTACAGAAAGCAGATTGTGCCCCATGTTAGTTGGGGTATCAAGTTGTTAGGAAAAAAAAAAAACGTGGGGTCAAAGGTGTGCGGGAAGATTTCCTACCACATGCATGAAAATGAAGACACACACACACTGAACTAAACCTCTTGCTGCTGTTCAGGAAGCACCTGCAGCATTGAATACTGAATCAAAACTTAGGCACTACGCATTTCTGCCCCACAGTACTATCGATAAGGCAAGTTGCAATGGGCAAAGTTCTGTTTAGATAAAAATAAAAGTTTATTTAACTGCACGGCAAACAGCATTTAACGTAAAGAGGGTAAAAACACCAGGACAGCAGTGTTAGAACATGTACACACGGCAATACACTGCTAGAGCATGGAATGTGACTGGATCACTGGGATGCAAACATACTAAAAATGGACGGATGTAATGGAATGTCATGCACATGGCCACATGGCACTTGATAATACGGCGGTGTACGCCCACAGTCGAGCCTTGCTCCAGCATCACATGCTATACACTGAATATTGCTCGAAGTGGTGTAGCATCACAACACGCTGCCACATGCAAGAGTTGTTTCCACTAAGAATGCCAGAAGTTTATGAAGACATTGTAGTAGCGATCCATATGCAAGAATTTTCTTGTGCTGTGTTATCTAAGGCAGTGGATGGTTCTTCTGCATTTTTTTAGTTTGTTTCTGGCTGTCTAAGACTGCTGCTTCTCTCGATGTACCGCTTCTCTTTCAATGTTTATAGCATTCTAGAGACTGAGTAACTATACTCCTACGCTTCTTTCTAATGTCGCATTTCTGTGTGAATTGTGTATGCACTGTTGCATGCTCATGTTACAGACCCCACTGCATTTCTCAAATAACTATAGAGCATAACTTGATGGAAGAATTGCCATCAATTCTTGTTTAGGGCATTTGTCACATACTTGAAACAAATTACATCTTTGCTATAGTTGATGCAAAAATTTAAATCAGATAACAGGGGGGGGTCTATTACCTTTGCTCACGAGCATACTTCATTGAATATAGTGATATTTTGCTTTGGCGTTACCCTCTCATATTTCCACCTCACTTCCAGCTTCCTATTTTCATGTTCCCATCTCTTTATTGCTATACCTTCTCTCCATTCGGGCAAACAGACATTGTACACCTTCCAAAGACAGTTGCTAGCCAGTCTTCAAATAGTAGGTATTTGGTCAATGTTCGCGGCAAATAACTATAACCACAGCAACCAGAGTGCATCAGTCAACAGCCAATAAGTTCATTACCAAACTTTAAACTAGAGATTCCCTAATTACCAGCTTAATTATTAACCTCAAGGCACACATTGCAACTGATGAATTGATGACAGATTTTACAGTTATGCGATATGTATAGGTGGAACACAGAAGCATCGCTACACATTCCATGGACGGATATTTTTGCACTCTCGCTAGTGCTGTGATTTATTGTAACTGAATGTGCTTTGAGCATTGGCTCGCACTGATTCAACAACTGCAATATGTGCCCAAGGACAAACGAACGGTTCTTCAGCTAATTTCACAACATTAATTACCTTCTTTGCGACCATCATCATGCTATTTAACATTCACTGTCCTGAACATAGCACTGTTAAAAAAACTGTCTATCTGGACTTCGTCTTCAGAAAATTTGAAGAATCTTTGCAGAAACAACTCCTTCTGTGAACATTACAAAACTTTCACCTCAAGAGCACAGGCAGCTCAAATATGATATATCTTTCATAACACCACCAAAGCTTCTGTATCATACAGTGTACACAATAGTGCACCCTTCAACAACACACTAATATGTGCACAAAAGTAAATATGAGATTCCACTTAAAGTTGGACGGATCATGCGTTTTGAAAAACACTTCCATCATGCATGGTGACACAAACATATTGTACACAAGACAAACACACTGTACAGATGTGTAAATACACAAATGCATTAAAAGAAACCTCTATTATGTCTAAATTTTAGTAGAAAGTGGAGAAATGCAATGCGGTAACAAGAAAGGAAAATGTAAACAAACACATGTAAACAATTACTACTATGATCTCAACAGCAAGCTGAGTTAGCAGTTTCAATGCTAACCGGTATGTCACAATCAACCATACTGCAGCCACACGTGAAGGTGCTATTACAACGTCGATAATAATAATAATCTGACAGCCATGTTCATGGTCCCAATGATAAGAGACTGCTGCATTCAGTACTACATTTAGACCTCAATATAACAAAATCAGTATAATTGGTAACTTACGTTGTTATACCAAACTTCCGTAATGTTCAAATTCAATCTTTTATGCAATAAGCAAAGTCGCTGACAGATTTTTCCTGCACAGAAGGGGCCTTAAAATATTTTGAATTATAGGGCAATAGGAAAAAAATTAATTTCAACAAGAAAAAGATTATTATTTCATTAATTTGAGAGTCAGTGACTAAAGATGTGTTTTCATACCGTGTCATGGTATCTTTACATTGGCAGTACAAAGCGAAGCCTACGAAGCTTTCGTGTCAACTCCGCTGTCGCACGATAGTATTGCCCACAGGGGGGTTGACAATATCATGAAGAATGCAGGCAGAGTTGAGCCAATGCTTCATCTGCCTCTTGCTAAAATGCATCTCCGGAACTTGAGATTAGGTGACCGCGAGCTCTAAATGAAGACACTCCCATCTTGGTTCGCCTAATCTTTGCACCCACTGCAAATTGTCTCCAACATAAGGTGTGCTGGCCTCCTCGTCTCCCTTAACAATCGCTTGAATCAAGTTGCCCCTCCCCCCCACCCCCTCCCACGCCTTTATCCCGTCATGTGCTTGCATGGGAAGATGGCACGCATCAAGCCACCATCCTTTTCGGTTCGCCCTCGCACCCACAACGTATGGCGCATGGGACACGATAGGATCTTATTGCTCGTGGACTTTATACAGAACATCGAGCGAGAGGGTCCCGCTGCTATGCTGCACCGATTTGGCGACTGCTTTGTGATGCGGCGTGCAATTTGAGAGGTGCATTGACCAGAAGCCGCTTGTAATTCAACCATTTGAACATCTGTGTCCACAGCAGTTTCCATATATTGCCTCAGTATTCCTTCACAGTGGCAGTGAAATCTTATTATATTGCATCCGTGTTTGAACACACTTCATTATACTGAAGCTCGAAATACATGGTTGGCTCAAGCTCTATGGACAAGTTAAAAGAAGTTGAATACTTTGTTACATCAATAATTTTGTTATATTGAAGTTTGTTATATTGAGGTTTAACTGCATTAATAACCAGTAGAGGTAGTCACCTAAACACTAAAAAAGGAATTTGAATGCAATATACCATCAGATCAGAAAAACGTATATGACACGTGGACACAATGAAACGCACAAATACTTTGTCACTACTCGCATGCCTCATGCAACACCAGCCTGTAATGTACTGCAGTTTCCTAGTTATTAGAGCAGACAGTTGGGCTAGCTGATGCTCATTCTAAGAGACATGCGAACTAGTATAGTGCGATTGATCAGGATCAGAGTGCGATGAATGCAGGACAAAATTTGGCTGTACTGCAATGACTTTGCTAGGATGATGAGAGAGAGGCAAAGGGAGCTTCCCGTATTCAAAGAGTAGGCCCAGCTATCTTTTACGTTTTGCCCACCTAGCTAGAAAAAAGTCTGCATGACAACATACAGCGACGGCTTATTGCCTTGAAATAAAACAAAAAGTCCCTCTGCATGTTTATCCTGCTTATCCCGTGCCTTGCGTGTTCTCAGCAAGATAGACAATAATATGAAGTCTAGTGCTATGTCCTGCACATCTCCCCTTATGGTCCTGCACCTTTGCCTTTCTGCGCTGCACTTGATGTCTCAAGCCAAAATGCCAGTGACAACACAGTAAATAAAAACAACCCCTTAAGCAGCTTGTTTTTGTCGGCATGCTCTTTTGATAGTTGCCGTTTCTGCAATGACCATTATCACCAGGGCCATTAATTTTCTGCTCCAACGGAGGAATGTGAAGGGGCTATTACATAATTCAATAAAAACAAGTGTCATGCATTGCCTCATGTGAGATTACAAAAAGAAAAGGAAAAGAGAAGTAACAAGAACATGCATCAAAAAGACCTGCACTTTAAGCTAGCCACATGATAAAAAACAATGGACAGTGGTGTAAAAAGCCACACGCATTTCAATTTCTATACTGTTGCCTTGTTAAGCAACCGGAATGTTTTGTCATTAGATGTAACACTAACACTTGTTCTCGCACACCTTGTGCAGTGAAAAACAAGCACCTGTTAGTTCTCCATATCACAATTAAACTGCCGCTAATGGAGAGTTTTGTTACCAATTAAAACAGTATCAACATGTTGCATGTTTGTTTTAGCATTACTTAAACTTAAATTAGTTGTTAGTAATCCTGACACTCAAGTCAGTTTAGTCTGAGGCCCTCGTATGGAATACTACACAACAGATTGTTGATTAAACCTTCTTGTGCCGGACTACAACTATATTTGACGTCTTCTGGTCTAGCTATAAGTGCTCAAATGCGAACTCACGTCACTATGAAGATAACTACTCTTGCAGAGAGGGCAAAAAAAATTAAAAAAATAAATAAAGATCAAGCTTACTCAACTGGTCCCACTTATTTCACCCCACTGCCACCATGGTACAGGCTGCTCGTAGCCGTAATTTCCGTGGATTGAATGATTTGATTCATGATATCTTGATTGACAACATTATTGATTAAGTTATGTGGGTTTATACAACAAGGCAGCGCTTGGGCTAGTACATAAACAACAGAAGTCAGAATTATGTTAACATGAGACTCGATATCGTACACTAGGTGCCCAAATGCTTTTACTTTCCCTACCAACAAAATGTAGCTGCCCATGGATACATAACAAGCTTACGACCTTACGCTCAGTGAAAGCAGCCGTAGCCCGAGCTGCCACGGCAACTCACCGAACAATTTGAATGACAGATTTTTCAGGTCATTCATCATAAAGCCGAAACTAGAAAATGGGGACCCTATTGTAAATGGTTGCAGATTAAATTTCGACTACTTGAAGTTCTGCAATAAGCACCAAAGACCTGCTACGCGGTTGCAGGTTCGGTGGCAAATTCAGGAAGTCTACTTCTACTTCTCTTTGAACATTAACGTGCGAGAACAAGAGAGGAAGTGACCTCCTTGCATTCGTTGACAACCTAAGAATTCAGTGCAAGCCCTGCCCACAGTACCACACTGCACCTGCTTTTTGTGCCTTCGTGCTCGAAAACTTACTGTATCATATAAGGCCAGCCCTGGTGTAAGGCTTGTAGCCCCACTTTGAAGTGCTTAAATTTTGAAAAAGACAGAGTTTGACTAAGCGTCACGCACATACTTATTACTATATAACTACAGTTGGAGAAGTGTTGGTCATTAGCTTCTCTTGTAAATGCAAAATGTCCCTTTGTTATCGCTCATGTTGTTCTGATACGTCAAACATGCTTTGTGCAAGAAATGTGTATCTATTGAAAACCACAGGTATAGAAGGCTTTGTGAAGGCATGGCCTCCAAGCCATGCCCACGTGCTGGTTATTTTTGCAAGCTACTACTAGATGGCACTAGACGCTGTCCTGGTGATGATAGATCGTCGTCTTCACCATGTCGCTATCAAAAGTATTGGCTCTGTTGGGGCACACTGTTTGGTAGGCTTAGCTGCAGCATTATGCTTTCGGGCGAACTAAGAGGGCACCATAACAAGAAGTGCATGCTCTTATTCAAGACTACCGTTCAAAGTTTTGGGGTGACAGGAATCTCAAATAGTAATGGACAGCACGAAGGACCACCACCTTTAGTAGAGCACCAATGAAGCTAGCTTGTCAAACGAGCACAACAAAAGGGGCGAGGACGAGTGAATAAAATTGATCATAGTTGGCTAATAGTGGTTGCATTATTCTGCATAGCAGTTTGAGCACAGTTCCAGGCTTCAGTGAGCAGGCTGCCTTGTGTAAGACCTGCAGCCTGTCAAAAATCTGCACAAAGCGTGGGCCTTGCGTGAGTAAATACGGTAGTTGCCAATAGATACTGATGTTGAAAAATGCTCAGCTCCAGCGTGACGTCATGCAGATAAGTAAACAAACAAACGTGTCTGATATAATCATACAATTTCCCCTTGCGTTGGATGGCGATGTATTTACCACTGCATTCTCAGGTTGTCACTGACTATAGAGACGTCATAGTTATGTCCCAAGAACACCATTTAAATTAGATTGTGGCTAGCTTTAATGCTCAAAGATGCTTTGCACCTAAACAGCACAAGGTGAAAGAAACTAGCTGGCGCTACAGCATTGAGACCATATGCATGCCCTGATACTTTGCGGAGATGAAACATTTCAAACTATCCCAGGTGGTAAAAGCTCAAACTAGATTTCTACCTCCTCTCAATGCAAGTACAAACAGATCACCTCCAACACACCAGCCACAGGTGTTTAGGGCACTTTGCAGGTGCACGGAACAGACAACATACTGTATGCACGACATGGACATATCTTACAGTCTTAAGTCTTGAGCCTCTTCAGATCCACAGCAAACAGTCCTTGCTCTATCAGCTGCTTCGCAGTCACAACAAGGTGCGCAAACATACCAGAAGCATAAGGTGCACGAGTGATATGTGGCTCGTGAGGCTAGTTGCCGAGCCCATCAGAATTGCCGCCTGCTCGGCAATCTGCTGATACGGATTGGATCCGTCATCGAAGTACATCGGACAGTCATCATCTGAAAGGCAAAGACAGCAAAATAAGTGCACTCGACTCGTGTTAGTTGGCTGAGACTCATACTTAAAGTAGTTTTTTTTTAACGTGCACATAACTGATAAACAGAAACGAACATTTTCGTATTCTTCCCTGACTGGAATTCTGCTAGGAATTGAAACTGCAACCTCATGCTTAGTAACAGAGCACTATAACCGCGAAGCCATTGTGGCATTTCAACTGCATCCTACGCGAGTGACACGCACCAGTGCCTACTGCAGTCCCCAAAGACCATGCCGCAATCATAACGTCAAAACTCAAGTACACCGGAAACATGACAGGAGGAAGAGAGAGACAAATAAACTTTATTGCTAGACCAGGCTTCTTTAGCCCAAAGGTGGGTGGCCAGGAGAAGAATGAAAAAAAAAAAAAGGTGAAAGGGATGCTTGAACACTTCCAGCAAATTGTGGAGTTGAGGAAAATAGAAGGGCCTATCCGCTCACACATGCCCAGCTTTCAGCAGCATGGTTGTCATGCGGCCTTCTACTGCTCAACCGGGCTGAATGGTACACAAATATTCGCTGGCTGTCATACAATGTGAAAATCGCAATGCTGACTTCTGTGATGCCTGCAGCCTACATCACACTTGAAGCCAAGCTGTACATGGCGTGAACTGTGAATTGGTTTCAAGATTATGTAGCTAGTGATTTTACATATTTGCGAGCAATTGATGCTTCATGTCTTAGCTACAGAGTCAAAAGCTATACCTAATAAAACAAGGAAATACGACTTTCCTCTCGGTGCTCTTTTAAAACACATTGACCCCCAACAAGACAAGCAAGTAATTTGTGCATATCACTTATTCAGGTGCTTCGAGAGACGCTGCATCCAGTGAGAAAACTGCCAAGAGTAACATGTTAGGACTGCAGTCATATACAACTTGCCAGTAAATCGGGAAGTTAGTAAAATTGAGAAAGGGAGTTTTCGGGCCTTCAAAATCTAAAATCGTAACGTAGTGACACGCAAAGGCTACTGTGGCATTGTATTTGCCATTAATCCAGCCATCTGTCGTACAAGCGATTAAATAACGAAAGCAACCAGCGCCACTCCTACCGAGGTGGTGTTGAGCTGGCTGTTCCGTGCATGGGTGTGGTGTGCAGTTTTGTCACAATAAAGCTAGGGATGTGATCATGGCACTTAGATGTTTTATGTGATAGTTTAGAGCACATGCTCAAAGAACCTGTCTGTGTCAAAATTAGGAAATGATTGCCGCTTTTTCACTCATTTACTTCAAGAAAAACTTCAGTACATCGAGTTAGGCCAAGTTCGTTTCATTTTTGGGGTTGAAGATAACACTGAACCCGGTGGGCACCTGCTGGGGAATGTAGATTTTTTCGTTAGATTGGGAACTTCATAAAATCGAGTTTTGTTACATCGAGTTTTAGCTGTGTTACAGGAAGTGAAACACGGAGGAGCAGTCTCTATAACGTTACTTACGTTCCCGCTCATATTCGACCATGTCCAGGGCAACTTCAGCGCCTTCAGTGTAGTTGTTGGATGTGACATCTTGCAGGACATGGCAAAATGCCCCCACAGACTGGGACATGAGGACACGGTTTAGGTCTGCTCGTTGGTACACCTGCAAAGCAAAGTTCCAAGGTTACCATTACAGTCCAAGTCAGGCCATCAACTAAAACACAAAACACATTCTAGTGTTATGAATATATGAGCCAAGTACTCTCACGAGCTTAGCAAGAAGCAGAATAAACTGTTGCTACAATCCAAGTGAAATGAAGTGACGGAGCACGCATCCTTGCAATCCCCACTCAGACAGAAAGGAATCAACAGCAGGGATGCTTTCTGCTTATCCATTATTGCATTCTGCACCCCGCATGGCACTACACCAGCCATAAGCCTAGAAAGCTCTGTGGTCACTATTGCTGCAAGAACGAAATTTTCTGTAATAGTTACAAAGCGATCGGCTGCTGCAAGCAGTTTTATTTTCGTTTAGCATGTGGTGTGCAAATTGACAAATTGCAGGCCCTTTCGGGGATGAAAAACAATTCTACTGCTGGCGTCAAGCTAACCGGATATATCAAAATAGATGATCAGCTACTGGCTAGCTCACTGGTATTAAAGTAATTGGGATGTACACACGGTAGTGGAAAACACATCCATTTATACAAAGACACCTGTGCTGCATCACTACCACATTACAAAGAAGTCACCAAGCCCTCGCTCGGCCCGGCAAGCACTTATTTGTCATGAGATGACAAAAAAGCGCAGTTTCTGCGCTGCCTTTGCGCGAAATTGAGACTATGGTAACACATTCTTTTAGTAAATGAAGCAGTGCTGAAGCAGTAAAGACAATTGGTTTTCTTGGTCCCTCCAATAACCTCAGACGTATATTTTTTTTACATTTCTTCCAGCCTCATGAAACCTGAATCAACAGGATTCGAACATACGCGCGGGCATCTATCGTGATTTTGGTGCAAATTAAGTTTTGGTAACCTTGTCCAATCAAAATTTCTCCAGAAATCTTTAAATCCTGCTCTCTCGTAGCCCAGCTGTCAGTTTGAAACACCAAACTACACTAACTTTCTATTCAGGCCTGAAACTTGTGCTCAGACACGGGACAGCACTGCTTCTAGCCACCGTGGCTTTGAGAGTGTACAGAGGGACGGCCACTGCAGTGTAGACGTGGAACTACAAGGCAACCTTACCCAGCACCGATATTTGCTGTAAGCATCCTCCTGGTTGTAGGTGATGAGGTATGACCGTAAGTTTTCTTTCCAGAAGGCAATGCACTTGAGCTCGTAGTCAGGTTCACCTGGGCAGAAGAAATACAGCACCCACATTAATTAACATGAACTTTACAGATGTCTCACACCTTAAGAAAAGAAGCACAGGTTAGACAGCCTTAACGCCTCTGCTCAAAGTATTCGTTAGACTCGTTAATGCGCAAATATAATTACAAGATCATTTTACAGTTGACTTCCATGGATTTGACCCTCATGGAACCAACGAAACTGACTGAATTATCCAGCAAGTCGAATTAAAGATGGAGGAAAAATGTCAAAACAGAATGCTGATTTGTTTGGCAATATTTGCCAGTTTCTAACATGCTTCCGAATCAAATGCGCGCCCGCTTTCCATGTGCCCAAAGTAGAAAAGTAACGTAAAAATGACATTTTATCGCGTGAACAATGTACGTATCTAACGCACACCTGATATACAGTCAAGATATAATGAAGTAGGTAAAATTGGCAAATTGCTTCGTTACATCGAAATTTTGTTCTATTGAAATTCAACCTTTAATGCAAATAAGTACAGTCGTCAATCAGTTTTTCTTGCACGGAAAGGGGCCGCAGAATTTTTCGAAATATCAGGCAATCAAACAAAGCAAATTTGAATGAGAAAACAAGACATTTGATGAAGTTAGAAGTCAGCGATGAATGATACGGTTTCATGCCATGCCGATGATATCTTCACATCGGTGGTACGAAGTAAACGAGACATCAGCCATGCTTTCGCGTGCACTCCGCCCCCGTGGCTGATAGCGCGGTCGCAGTGTCAGTGACGCTATCATGGAAAGTGCTGGCAGTGGGGAGCCAATGTTTCGTCTGCCTCTCGCTCCAACATGTCAGGGAAACTTGAGATTACAGAATCTTCAATACTAAATGCGCAGGAAGGCAGCTTACATGATGCCACACTATCTCGGCGTGCTTGCTCTTTACACACGCAGCAGATTGCCTCTAAAGCAGGGTATACATCTTTCTTGCCTCACCCTCGCACCCTTTCACTCGCATCTAAAGCACGAAGTGGACGGGGTACAATAGGATCTGATCGCACTTGGACTTTATATAGAAGATGATGCCGCTCTACTTTGGCAGTTGTTCTTATTTGTGTGCGTTTGCAAGCAGTCACTTGTCATTCGATCATTTGACCCTCTGTGTCCGTGGAAGTTTCCATTTATTGTCTCGGCATTCCTTTGCGGCATAAGCGAAATTTCGTTACATTGAAATTGCATAGAAACACACTTCGCTATATTGAGGTTCTAAATACACGGTGTTCTACAGACAAGAGGTTCTGAAAAGTTAAATAGTTCATTATATTGAAGTTCCTTATACTGAAGTTTAACTGTATTGGCAAGAAAAAGACACCAGTGTCGCACTATGATGGCCGGTTTCCTAAAGTCAGCTTCGCTGAAGTACATTCATGTTCGGCAGTAGCAGACAAACGCCATGAAGGCGGTTTTGGTTTCGTATCCGACTGCAAAGGACAGGCAATAATCGGCCAAATTCTCCAGAAAACAAAAAGTGTACGTTACAATCGGGTGAATACCATAATCAGGCAATGTGAGCTATGGTATTGTTAGAAAATCTTCCCAGAGCAGGCCGGCAATAGGTGTCTTTAATGGGAGGTTACCCAGGAAAGGTCAAGTTTAGGATTGAAATAATGAAAGTTCGGGCTCATAGAAAAGCATAGGCGCTGGCTGGGGCTTTCCTTCAGGATCAAATTAATGGAAGACTACAGTATTGCCAGACATTGAATCATGAAAGGACAGTTCTGAACTTCGCTTACATCAGTGTTAATTCAGAGCCTTATATTGTGGCATCAGAATGACATGCTGGATTGTAACTCTGAAAGGATTCCCAGCTCACACACTCATAGGTATAGCTAGTGGTTTCACAGCTGTTAAAATAAAGTACGAATCCACTCCAACTCGCCTTAATTTTACAGTATGCTAGCAGTGAAATCAGAATAAAAATTCATAAAATCTCAGAGGAATTTGCAATAACAGCACTAAATGAAAAAAAAATCAGTAATTCATATAATTACATTTCATGCTGACCCAACAAAGTTGTGAAGTAGTGTGCCAACCCTAAGTCAACATTAGTCAAGAAATTTTGAAGCATTGAGTGAAGTTGGAGGGACTTTCTCCACTTCAAGCTCATTACCATTTTTCCACAGTGCTCAACAAGTGAATGGTGCACTTCATGTTACATTACCTCAATGACAATGTCTGAGCAATAAAAGGATGCATTGTTATATTAAGTGACTTCACTTCCAAAGGATAGTCACCGTGGAAATACTCGTGACAACAGATAGGCAGACAGATGAAGAAGGAGAATTTAAAACAAAGTGCTTATGCCAGAAGGAAAGTGAAAAAAGTCGAATGTACAGGAATATGATTGTCAGAACAAGCCGGACATCAAGATTTTCAGGGTCTAAACATCTTACAATAATTAAGCTTTAGTAACAAGTTTCTTCTAGTTACACATCACCTTGCTTTACTGGCTGCAGTGTGAAACACATAAAGCAACTAAATATTAAGCAATATTTTATAGCAAACAGGTATTAAGGGCTCGTTGCTTGGGTAAATTTTAGATAGCCTTCTTATTAAGCATGGCCAACACCACTACCTTAGGGATCAGCCAATGCCAGTGAGAAAGTAAACGATGCAAAGATGTTATATTACAGGTGCATATTGTAGCCAAAATTCTTTTTCGAATTTCTTGCACTTTAGATCAATTGCAAATACTGACAAAAAAAAAGATTACCAATGGTAGGCAAGCAAGCAGAGAGGATACAGTTTTTTTATATTACATAGCATAGTGTAGCATGATGGCTTTAGCTCCTTGCACGAATGCATAAAATTTTGAAAGCGTTTGCAAAATAATGCACGTTCCTGCTGCAGATTTTCCTGCACTGGTACAATTTGAACGAATTGATTGAAACAACTTTACGCGTGCTTAGTGTATGGAACCCTGTTCTAAGACTACGCCATGCTGTTGCGACATCCCTTCTTGTGATTCCAAATGCAGTCAAATGAGAAACACAATGCAATAGGCACAAGATGAAGAACAAGAAAGGAAGAAAATGAACGCTTTGTCTGTTTTTCAATTTTTCCTTTCATACCCATTGTGTCACACAGCCCATCTAAATGATAGTGAGGGCATGGTGATGAAAACACCATACTATCCATTTACACCAAGCACTGCACAAAAACAGACAACCAAAGAAACCGAAGCTAACGCGCTAAATGGTCAAAGGTGATATGATGCCTGCACAGTAACTCACTGTAGATGTCCACAGGCCGGCCGTAGTAGTCAACAGAAATGCAGTAGTTGGCATCGATGAGGATGATCTTCTGATCCTTGTCGCACACGGAGAAGTCAGAGATGTTCTCCTTGCAGTATACATTGGGCCGCGGAATCTGGGTGACACCGCCGCGGATTCGCGTCTCGAAAGGTATGTCGCCCGTCTGGTCGAACCGGAACTTTCCTGCCACCGGGCACTTGATGGAGACAGGCTCTCTCGCTGCAAACAGAAGGGCCTCGAACATTCAAAAGGTTGTGTGAACTAAATGATTTATTGATTCGTTCATGAGGTGTAACTCCGAAAGCACCAATGGAGGGCTATGGAAGGCACCGAAGCAAAGACCTCCAGACCAATTTTGGTCAACTGGAGGATCTTAATGTGCACTTAAATATACATACATGAGCACTTTCGCATTTCACCCCCATCGAAATGTTGCTGCTGAGGCCGGAAACTAAATCCATGATTAGCGGCAGAATGCCATAGCCTAAGCCACTACAGCAGGTTGTAGTGACTGAGGTAGAACAGAAAGATGCAGATCAAAAAATCATTCTATGGTTGTCCTAAAGGTTGCTGGAATTCACTCAAAGCTAGATAAAGAAATTGGGCTAGCCACGGGAACAAGGTGTATGCCAAGAATGCCACACTATTTCTCCAGAATGTAGCTCACACTGACCTCGTGAGAGCATCAAAATACATGAACTTTCTTGCAATACAGTCAAACCTCGTTAAACCGTATTTGCTTAAACAGTAGTTTCGTTTTAAAAGTAGTAAAGTCAAATCCCCAATTCGGTGGCCATTGAACATAGTGTGTTTTGTATCCGCATAAACCTTACCAGCTTATTATGTATGCATCGGTTAAAACGTAGCGTTTCAACTTTTCATCGCGCGAACACGGCGGTGCATCGTCTTCATTGGGCAGCCCAGTAGAACAACAAGCCTCAGAGATCGGAACAACGGCCTCCAAGTGCCCTGTGCGTTTGCGCGTGAAGCCACATCAACATCAACATCATTTCGACGCCGTGCCAGAGAGTGTTGTGGCGTGCAAGTGAAAACTCACATCATGCTGAAGCTCAGATAAAAAAGATGCCTGGTGCTCAGCATAGAAGAAAAATTGGACATCGTCCATGCTATCGAACGTGACACGAAGAAGTCGGCACTGGCACGCGACAGGAATCTGCTGTTGACTATGGTGTGTGTGGCATTTGGAATGCAAAGAAGTTGCTCGGCAGCGCTGCTGTGACCGCGAAGACATGTCAGCTATGAGCTTTGACTTTTCACCATAGTTGCCTATGTTGTCGCCGAAGTGTCGACTAGCGACAGTGATGAGGATGACATGGAAAGCGACAGCACGGGCGATTCAGGCCCGACAGTGGAAGAAGTACGTCAGCCTCATGAATGCAATCGTCGCGACGAGAACAGGGGTGCGATAACGTAACTCTATTTCAAACGAAAAGTATTCCAAACTAAGGCACCCGGCAATGAAAAAGGCACCCCGAGACTTCTGCAGCACTATTGTGTGCGTGCACAGAGAATACGTAACGGCAACGAGGTATCTGCCATGCGAGTGTTTGCCGAGAAGAGGGGGCTGGCTGAAAAGCTGGCATGCAGCTTCAGTAAGTTTGAGGTCGCTGTCGTCGTGCTAGGCCGGCGCGGCATCAAACGAAAATAACACTTTTGTCACGCGAAGTGAATAAATACTGCATGTTTTTTCTCCCTTTCATCGAACTCTCTCTGAGTTAAGTTTTGGGTGATCTCATGCTATTTCGGTTAAACAGTACTACCGTTTAGTACGTACTTTTTCCGAGCTCCGGCCAACTACGGTTTAATGAGGTTTCACTGTACCGTTATGTAACAAAGGATACTACCACTCTGATCATTGAGTGCCAGATATGTGAAAAACTTTACATAGTACTACAGCTGCTTAGTAATAAGTAAGAATTCACTATTATATCCTGAAAACTTGAAACAATTGTTCTTGAAGGCACACTAAATGTGTCAAAAAAAGAAAAGGCATTTTTCGCCTTCTACTTCACAACACCAGGAACTGACTCAATCCTTGCATCTCTTACACTGATTATTCACCACCACACGTATAACCAAACTCTCTACAACTGCTTCATATGACTGGCTTTCTGATATCTTACAGTCGTATAGTTTCTCCAATGCGTTTTTTCACTCTATAGCTCTAGATATATTTTCTATCTCTGCTTGCTACATTATACTGAACGAACTTCGCCTATTCACTTGATGTTAGATTGTCACGCTAAATACAGAACAGAGAGCGTTCATGCAGCCCAGATAATGGCACCATGGTGTAAATACTAGAGCTATGCGAATATTAAAATTTTTCAAATAACGAATCGCATAATGCCATATTAGATTTGGTAACTGAATCGAATAATCCCTATATATAAATACAAATAACTTTCAAATAGTTTTCGAATATTTCAAATCGCCAAACATGTGCAATAAAGCATAATATTACAGCAAGAATGCAATAAATTCATCCTTGTGGCCAATGTATCTATGAAATATGGAATGTTTTGTAGCAGAGCCCGCAAGGTTGCTCAGGAAGCCAGACTTTTCCGGATAAAGACCTACCATTTACATTCATCAATGAGACGGACTATGCAAATAAACTCCTAAGTTTATCATAATGCACTATTTATGCTTTTATTAAACAACGCTCCATAATGTGAAATGTGATGACCAAACATTCAATGTGATGACTCTCACAAATCTTTATATTTGCTCTGGCTGTGAATTCTCTGGCCCGAAAACTTCTGGCAACATACAGCATGTATCACAACGAATAAACAATTTGGCATCCAGCTGATTAAAGCTTGGAGCTACAAGAGCAGTTTATTATTAGAAAGTTACTCTATTAATTGAGCAGTTCATAATGTGAGGGCACGTTAACAATTCAAAGCACATGAACATCGGTTAATGAAATTAATACTGCAGAAACTCCCAGCATGGAGCAGGAGGTTCATGGAAAGGAAAGGTTTACATCCACCCGAAAGCAGCCCGAAGCTACAATCCATCCCAAGAATTTCCGCATGACTAAATCTAGAGTTGCCGTTCTAGAATATAGAGCACCTGTGTATACTACAATTACTAGGGGTATGTGAATATTGAAAACTTCCGAATAGTGAATCGAACAATGTCCTATTCAATTGGATCTTCAAACTGAATAGTCACTGTTCGTAAACGCGAATATTTTTAAAATTGTTTTGTAATATTTCTAAGCATCAACTTCCCCCAAATAAACATAAAACTGCAGTAAATGTACAGTAAATGTTCACCCATGCAGGCATAGTAAAGACAAAGCATGAGAACTTGCGTAATGGAGCAGGCTACGTCACTGAGGTAGCCATACTTTACAGCCTGTAGAGCAATCATTTGCACTCTCCGAAGAGCCCTGTGAATGTGAAGAAACTACTTGTTTGCTCCTTATGCTCAATTTGTGCTTTTAATAAACAATGCATAATAGTGTACTATGTAATGACATAAGCTTGCTAACCTTAAGAAAACAGGAATGGGAACATTGTTTTATATTAATTTTGATAACGGTTATTCATTATTCAAAAACTATTGGAAAAGTATTTTATATCTGATTTGCTTCTGGCACTATTCGATTCATATTTGATCTAGTCTCAAAAATCACCATTTGCACACCCGTAACAGTTACTTTATTAGTAGTTTTCCAATTAGAATCTCACTAAGTTACTTAACTGCAAAAAACAAGCTCACCAGTTATATTTCTTGTTTTCAGTGAAGCTTTTGCATGCAAATGCATACATGAAGTGCAATTAAGGTGCATAGTACCTAGGTACTTGAGAGCTATGAAATCAACTTAAATTATATGCACGCTTTTTGTCACATCCGCCTAGCAAAAAACCTGGGAATGCACGAAGAGAATGCGTGAGTGCGATTTCATAGTCAGACGGAAGAAATAAAATGGTGGCTCACAGATTAGGATGTCATAGCGCCACTGCTGTTTGTCAGGGAACATGGTCCATGAGCAGACAGTTGAGAACTCATCTGTGATCATTTCCTTGCCTGTTGTAGTAAACAATGAAGCAAAGTGTTAACTACTTTGTAAAGTAAGGTGAAGGACAGATGCAAAGCATATGAGGCACAGTAAAACAAAGAAAAAAAGAAACAACTAATTACAATGTACAATTTCTTGCAACTAAAACCAACAGAGACTAGAATAAAGGTAGTGTGTCACATTTTAATGCATTGCCCCTTGCATTAATTGCACACACCAACGCTCCTATGCATGAATGCTACACACGAAAAAGTATCATGGCTGACTCTGAAGTTAAAAATGCATTGCTGTCTTCAATTCATCATCTGTACAAAATATCACCCTTTAAAGGATGACTTATAGAACTGAAATAAATAAACATCACTTTGTGCCAGGTACAGTGAAGAAGGCTGATGTAAAACGCACTCAAAACACCAGCCCTTCATTTCTTTTTAGTTGTCATATGTACAGGAGCTTTCATGCAGTTGTAACACCCTCCTATGTATATACAGTTCCCGTTATTGATGCATTCTTATTGATACGTTTCTGTTACGTATGTTTTCCTGGTGCCAAGGTTTCTAATCAATAACACAAAAAATGACACAATAAACTAACGTTCATTTTTTTACTCGTTCATACGTTGCTGGAAAACACGAGTTTTCGGCAACAATGTTCAATACATCGCCAAACTGCGATCAAATGATACGTTTCCTAGCCACTAGAGCCCATGTAAACAAGAAGATGCGCGAGGCACGGGCGATCGAGAACAGTATACAGCTGCACGACATGGCAGCTTCACCGCTATACTCGCTGGCCCGTCTCACATGAAAACGCCAGTGTGCACTCAGTTTATCATTTTGGTACCAGCGTTCATCGTACGCGGCATTCACAGCTATCACTGCCAATCCTATTGCCATAAGTGTGTTCGTCCATTTGTTTCACAGCGCGTGGTGTCGTCGGAAACGCAGCACACGCTTTAAATAGGCAATAACCAAAACGCGCCGCCATTCCCTGCTGCAGGTGCCGCGATGTGGGCATCACGTTTCGCTTCGGTGGCATCCGGCGTCACTCACCAGCTCGATTTCGTTTCGGTTTCCCACCACCCTCTTAAAACACCATGTAATAGGAAAACAACAAAATGCGTCTAGGGCCGCCGGTACACCGCCAGCTCAACACACGTTGGCGTCTCATGCCATAACGATCCCTGGAACGCTTTGGATTGTGTAGATGTCAACAATAGTTGATTCAAATTTTTTATTTACTTTGGATCATACGTTTTCCCGGTTAGTATGTTTTTCCTCGCGGTTCCTTTGAAAACATATGAACGAGATTCTGCTGTATTGTCGTTTAATCAAACAACAGTCCACCTTTATTCTTACTATGTTAGGTTCCATGACGGATGATCAAGCAACAATATGCTACTGTTTCAACCCCGAAATCACATTTTCTAACGGTGCTCCTGCTCAGTACACATTTTACAAGTGGGCTGTCACTTGATAGCATTATTACACAATATTTCTTATCAGGCAGCAGATAATTATGCTTGATGATGATGGTGGTGATCATTAATGGCATCCCCTTTGAACTGTAGTGGCAACAAATAGTGACATGATCTATCATCAACGCTCTAATCCGTCTAAGGCTCGAACATGTCTATTCAAAGCTCTAAAGCCCCATCAAAGCTAGGCCAGCACGTGCAGCTCCTTCTATTGGAGGGCCAAACAGTACTTGAAGCATGTTAGCCTATGTCAGGATTGTGATTTTATGTAGGAAAATTATGGTTACTTTATTACTTTGCCTCATAACCCAAAAAAAGCACTTAATATAGTAACTCAAGTGCAGTTTAGATAGCAATAACAATGTTACGGAACCAGCCTGCGAGGCAAGATCATGTTTCAATGACATACTAAGCTATATCCTGCGCAGCAGTAATGCGGCTCCTACCACTTAAAGTACTAGGCATGCACACAGAAAGGTAAAGGATGACAGATTTCTAAATATTTCCATCTCAAGTCTGAACAAAAGATGGCTTTTGTAGCAGAGCGTTGTGACTGAGTAGGAATCCCTGATCTACGAACCTCCGTCTGCCTATTAAATAATACTATGTACAATGTCCAGAACACAAAGACCTAGAGTACCATACCTTTCCTGTAACGGATGACACTGTGGTGGCGTGGCACAAAGTTGAAGCAAACAAAGTCCCTCTGACTGAAAAATAATCAAAAGGATCACTGCATCAACATGTGTTCAAAACAAACGAAGCAAGCTCCAATCAAGCTTGACTCCTTGAAGGCCACGTAGTCACACGGACACTCATGCATGGTAGAAACACGTCATCATAATCATAAACGCATGAAAGAAGGTTCCAAGTATAATCACTACTAAATAAAGCCATGCATATATTGAATTTAATGGATTTCAATTCGAATAACAAATTGAATCAAGAAAAGAAAAGCCAAACGTCAAATCAAATATCACAAATGTAACGCAAAGTTTAATGTTTATAAATTTTATGCAAGAAAACACTGTGCTACAGATACCCAGGAGTTAACTAGTCGAGCTATCAGTAATTTAGCTACTTAGGAATCAAGACATACAGTATAGCCTACTATTATTAAAGGGGACAACAAATTACTACTTATTATTATGCCAGCACTGATCACAGCTCAGCTCTCTATGAAGGTCTTGAAAATATTTTACCAGTAGAACATCTGTTCAAATAACCAATTGCTTTTTTCCCCTCTGAAACTGAAAAAGCAGTGAAGTTGTGTATAGTACATACTGAATATCTTATGAGATTTTCAATTTAATAATGGACCTGTGTTTTATGGCAATCTTTTATTTCATTTACAGTCTTCCTTTCCAGTACAGTCGCCGACCGATTTTCCGGACTCTGAAAATTCGGACATGCCCGATTATTCGGTCAGCTTCGCGGCACCGCCATTCTCCCCATAGACCATAATGTATAACAACTGCCGAAAGTTCGGACACCTTGCAACCTCTCGTCTGATTTTTCGGACACTCCTTGAGCCAACTCGGTCGAGAGCACCATGCACCGACTCTGACCGGCGCATGGTTCGACTTGCTGAACGCCATTTTTATTTTGAACGGAGCTTCCTTGCTGCCCCACGAAGTGGCGCTACTGGAAATCCCCGCTCATCATCATCATTTCTGCCTGGTTAGATAGAGTGGCTCTGCAGCAGTTCCGGTTTCAGCTTAGTAAGCCGTGTCAAGACAATCCAGCAGCTGATTTGTTTTTTCGCGCAAGACGCTGCGAGCAGGCCGCGTTTTTCGTTTGTGCGACTGGTGTCCGCACGGTGGTGTTTGCTTTGTGTGCTGTGTCGAGGTTTCGGTGATCCAACGCGGCATACGTAAACATCGTGTCAAGGGTCTAATGGCGCCGACAGTGCCGGCGCAGACTGCGCTGGGGAATTCCGGCAAGCGGGTGCCGGGAGGCCTAAGACTTGTCGCCTTCCAATGTGCTCCCTACTGACGCGGGAAATGTTCTGCCGAGACCTGCACAGTGGTTGCATTGCGATTCCGGACACCGTTTCATTTGACAGTTTCATAGGTGCTGACACTGCTTTATTGACATGCGCAGAACTTGACGACGGCAAGATCATTCGTCAGGTTTCTGCTGCACCGCCAGACGATGACGAGTCGGAAGATGACGCACCATGTGCTGCGCTACCGTGGCATGCGGAGCGTGTACAAACTGTGACTGTGCTTTCAGCCGCTAATAGTGACCGTACGACCCTCTCCGAGATTCAGGCTTATCTGATAGCACGTAAACGGAACAGCGTGCAACGGCGCATTCACGATTTCTTCCAAACCTACTGCCGAGCCCGAATAAGTGCGTGTAAATAAAGGATTTCATTTTTTTTTTCTTAATCTGCTTTTTCGGACACCTGTTTATTCGGACATTTTCGCAGTCACCGTGAGGTCCGAATAAACGGTCGGCGACTGTACTCCAAAATAGAGAAGGGTTTTCCTAGATATAAGGGCAGTTGGGTTTTGCGGCTTATAGTCAGCCCAGGAATGTCAATTTGTGCGACAGACGAAAGCGCAGATCATGCATAACGTGGCTCAATCATCGCTTTGCGCGTAGTCATCGCTGGTGCTGTGCAGGTTGACCGCGGTCATGCTGACGGCAAAGAGCAAAGGCTTTTTTATTGTCACATTCAGCGTCATTCACTACCTGCCAAAGGTTCTGAAAGTGCGAGGGCCATGGCAAATTCCCACGAGGTACCGCCCCCAGAGAGTAGACACAACACAGGGCTGCATGTCTAAGCATCCTCAACAAGTCCAACTTTGCGTTCTCTCGGACAACCACCTCAAGAATAAGTTACAAATGAATGTGCCTACATGCACAAGTGTCAGGCAAGCTGGTCAGAACTGCAGCTTAAACAGGCAAAACACCACCCCTATGCATGTGACATGCAGAGGCTGTGGATTTGGCTCCCTACGATGACCGCATTGTATTTTCCTCCTACTTTCTCAGCCCTTTCCTTCATACCTGACTATGAATTAAGATATAAAATGTAGGGGTGTTTGAAAAGTTAAATTTCCTAATTTAGTTTTGTTATTTGTTTACTTATTCAATTACCCTCAAGGCACTTAGAACATCAGAGAGGAAAGTAGGTACAATGTTAATGAATATAATAGAACAGCAGCAACAGCAAAAAAATACAATACAGTATTTGAGTACGAATATTGGAGAAGAATTACCACACCAGGAAGACTTTTTTTTCCACAACTGAATACTTTTCATACCATTTTACACATGCATGTAGTGGTATCACCAACAGCCAAATTTGGAGCTTGGAAAATAGAAATAACCACTTTCAGTTGCCTGGCTCACCATGGCCATTACAGTATACATGAAAAGAAGGAAACAGCACTTCGCCAAATGTATTTGAACACTGTGCTTGTTAAAGGAGACTAGTGTGATAGTACTACAGTATCACATGTTGTTTTTATGGGATGCTAACATGGTCAAACAATAAACTGATTTGCCCAAATCGAAACAACAGACCCTGTAAACTGCCTAAAGCGAGGCATTCTTAATGAATAACTGGAAATTATCGCACAGTAGTTATCTGCCCGGTGCGTTCACTCGGGAAGCGGTACCTGTGCAAAGCAAATGTGACTGACCTGTGGCAGAATTCTTCGGCACAGCCCCACCTTACACCGGTCTTTCTTCCCCAAGACTAGTGAGTGTTGTTACTCCCTATATTCTGACAGAAACTAATATTTGACCAATTCGAACAGTGAAGTCTCGTATCGAATAAGGATCAACCAGCTAAGTGTATTTTATTCGCATTTGAAGTTATAACCATTCACACAACCCGAATAAAATGACTCCCCTTGCCCTCAATGCACTTCGATCAAATCACAGGCTTCCGTGGCTAGTGGCCTTTGTCGTATCCGATTTCATCGTACAAGAATTCATCATTCTTACTCCCTTTAGACTCACCATCTTTAGGCACTTCCAGATAGAAACGCATGCATTACTAAACGACAACAAACACTGGGACTGTGTTTGTGCAGACTCACCAGCCATGAATGCCATGACGAGCCATGAGGTATCTGTTCTCCCGTGCTTCAACGCACACGTAGATCTGCTCCTTGATTCGACCGGTATCCGGCTTCCAGGTTTCGACTATGTGCGTTTTGTTAATGATGACCTGTGCATCAAAGTTGGCCGTGTTGAGCCACGTGCCGGTGAAGTTGTCGGGCAGCGTGCAGCTGGGCTGCACGATCTCGGTTTTCACTGGAGAGAGTGGAACAGGTCACATGTCAGAGCAAAAAAAAAAAAACCTGCACAAGCTTTGCATGCAGGTTTGCCAGCTTTTGCACTCTGGCTCATTTACACAGAAGCACAATGCCTACTCCAGCCAAGGTAAACAAGCACGTACATAAGAAAATTTTCTGAGGCCTAGATGGTACCTTTTTCAGGCATAACACAAGGTTAATTGTGCAGCAATGGTTTCCTGCAATTATGGACTTTTTGTTGGCCTTTTCGCTGTTTCACATGTGACACATGGTATGGATGTTGATAATTTTTGGTACCTTCTGTCTCATGTGTTTACATTTATCAATGTGCTTTGAGAGAACTCTGATTTGTGAAAGAGCAATTATCTACTTTCAGATGGTGCTTTGCTAGAGAAGCAGAAGTCGCTTCAAGTTGTCACCCCGCATATGTGTTGCAGGAATCGCTTGACAATGTCCTTCTCAGCAGTGTACTACCAGAACACTCGAATCTCATAATGAAGTTGAACAGGAAGCTGTATTTACTTCACTAATCCGTTACTTTGTTATACGGCCAAACCCCGATACACGAACTTCAATATCACAAAATTCTCGATATAACAAAGCGTTTAACTTTTCACAACCTCTTGTTTTAGAACACCATGTCTCTAGAACCTCAATATAACGAAGTGTGTTTGCGTGCAATTTCAATATAACGAAATTTTGCTTCCGACTGCACTCCACGAACAGTGCCGAGCACATCACGTGCTGAGTCATGCATAGTCTTGGGAAAGTGACTGTACCCCCAAGAATGATAGCTTAAGAATACCACTCCAGTAATTGTTCAAGGGTTTAGAAAGGTTGAACCTTTATTTACCAAAAAAAGAAGTAAGAGTTGAGAACTTAATGTCAGTGCTTCTTTAACACCACAGTTAGAGGTGGCAGTAGAATATGAAATAAAGTATGTGGTGCTTCAATCACCAGTGCCTGCTCTGCAAGCACTACTTGGGAATAACCACTGGCCTTACCTTGTTCCATGCGGTAACGCTCAGGAGACTCCTGAGGTGTTTTGAGAGATGAACACTCAGGTTCAATAGAGACACCGAGGAAGATGTCATCGTCTCTGTTTGCGAGCTGCGAGAAATCCGAGACGACATGGTGGAGTCAAACTAGTGTCAGATGAGAAGCATGCGCATGTTCTATGCAGCCATCGCCTGTAACTATTAATTTTGAGAAGACTTTAGTAAGGCATATTTTATGGCATTACGACCATACATAGCAGAAATCATTCACTAACATTCATTGACTGATAGATGGTATTTTTTGTTCCAAAGCTAGACCTTAGCTTTAAGCATGGCTACAGCAAAATAAACCCAATTAATATTTTATTACATCGGGATCTTAAATATGCCCATTCGTATTTCACACTAATGCATACTCTGCCTTCTACTCTGAGACAGGCAGCAGAAAACTCCGACCCAAAAAGCACTTCTCTATAGGTAGTTTCTCTAAACGCTTTTCTGACCTATTGTACGGTTCTAAAAGCATTGAGTCAATGCTCCTAAAGGATGTTATTTGGTGTCATAGGTCAGGGCGTAGCAGATGAAGTAGGGGACCCAAACTCCATTTCCAAGGTTATATGCACAATCCCAAGATTGCAAAGCTTTCACAAAAACACATCATTTTTCCATCCAATTACATGATAGTACACTGAATAGCTGTTCCAGTTAACCCATTTCTGTACAGTACCTTTTCACAGGGCCAAGAAGTGTGTTCATTGTAGCACCAGTGTATTTCACAGCACAATTTATGTACATATGTCTTGGAAATGACGCTAGGTATAGTATTTCAAACAAATGGCCATGCTCATGAAAACATTATGTCAATTAAAAATTGACCTCCATTGGTAACCACCACCGAGATCTGACGTTCACAACCACTAATCCCGAGTGATGCTCTGCTGAAAACATCATCTCTTAATCTTTGCTACACTGTGTTTACTCGTCATGAAACATCTGCAACGTCATGGTATTATTTGACTTGTAAAGAGGCAACGCTTCTGTAAATTCGCTTGCCTTCTGTGGCTTGTATGACAGACACAAGATACAGAGGAGTAATAAAGTTTAGGAAACTTACAAAGCAGCGATACTTTGCGTCAATACGACTCTCACGAGTGTTCATGACAGCGAAGTAGTGGTTCTTCCCAACGTACCAGTCCCCGAGGCACTTGTACTGAACCTCTGAAAAGTAGTTTTACATGCACAGTTACTTTGTAGCCAGACCAAACAATTTTAACGAAGCGCAAGCTTAAGAGCTCTTAGGAAAAAAGCGACACCAGTTTAACACTTACAAGACAAACTCCACATTCTTGTTTGAAGGTCAGACACATTCAACTTTACACTGACAACCCATCGCATCATCAGGAGCAAAAGCAGTGACGCAACCAAGTAGCTGAGGTGTTTAGTCATTTTCACTGTCGAAACTATTGCTGAAGTTGGGCTGAAGAGATAAGCTTCCAGCACATAAATACAAAGGAGCAGGACAACAATGCCGCAGTTACCATATAATAGAAAAAGAAAGGGCTCCATCTATTCATTCACATGCCAAGGTATGTCAAAACTTTTGAGGCCTTTCTGACAGTGGCATGAAATCTAAAATACCCGCCTATACCTGCCAACCTGTGAAGTTTAATGTTTGTAGCAATCCCACAGTCACAACATGTGACGAGGGGGGGGAGGCAGGGGTAGCAGGTGAATGGCACTAGTTTTTCTTTAAATGCGACATACCTGTACAGTCGCCGACTGATTTTTCAGACTCCAAAAATTCAGACATGCTTGATTATTCGGTCTGCTTCGCGGCACCGCCATTCTCCCTATAGACCATAATGTACAACAACTGCCGAAAGTTCTAACACCTTGCAACCTCTCGTCTGATTTTTCTGACACTCTTTGAGCCAACTCGATCGAGAGCACTATGCACCGATGCTGACGGGTGCATGGTTCGACTTGGTGAACGCCATTTTTGTTTTGAACGGAGCCTCCTTGCTGCCCCGCGAAGTGGTGCTACTGCAAATCCCCGCCCATCATCACCATTTCTGCCTGGTTCGTAGCTACAGCAGTTCCGGTCTCAGCTTAGTAAGCCATGTCAAGACAATCCAGCAACTGATTTGTTTCTTTCTTCATGCGCAACGCTGCGACTCGGCCATGTTTTTCGTTTGTGCGAATGGTGTCGGCGTGATGGCGTGGTGATGTTTGCTTTGTGTGTTGTGTCGAGGTTGCGGTGATGCAACGCGGCATACGGAAACGTCGCGTCGAGTGTCTAATGGCACCGACAGTGCCCGCACAGACTGCTTTGGGGAATGCCGGCAGTGCCGGGAGACCTAGGATTTGTAGCCTTCCGATGTGCTCCCTACTGACGCCGAAAATGTTCCGCCGAGGCCTGCGCAGTGGTTGCATTGCCGGACACTGTCTCATTTGACAGTTTCCCAGGTGCTGATACTGTTGTACTGACATGTGCAGAACTCGACGACAGCGAGATCATTCGTCAGGCTTCTGCTGCGCCGCCGGACAATGACTCAGAGTCGGAATATGACGCACCATGTGCTACGCTGCCGCCGCATGCGGAGCGTGTACAAGCAGTGACTGTGCTTTCAGCTGCTTATAGTGACTGTACGACCCTCTCCGAGATTCAGGCTTATCTGATTGCACGTAAACGGAACAGCGCGCAACGGAACGCTCATGATTTTTGCAAGCCTACTGCTGAGCCCGAATTAGGGCGTGGAAAATAAAGGATTTCTTTTCTTTTTTTCTTAATCTGCTTTTTTGGACACCTGTTTATTCGGACATTCCTGCAGTCCCCGTGAGGTCCGAATATACGGTCGGTGACTGTATATGTATCCCACAAATCTCTTATGGGATACATACACACTTTATTAACACTGATGTATCTTTACCCCCAGCCCACAAGCAGTAGCGAACATGGAACAGAAAGGACTGACAAGCAACATTGCTTTTATTTTCTAATCGTCAACTGTGCGTGATTGAACATCAAATTGAAGCAAAAATACAATAAACTTCATCCCTGATGCCATAGTAGGCAAAAGACGCTGTGGAGTTGGCTACGTCACTTCAGTAGCCAGACATCACTGTTTAGACAGCAATCATCCACACTCTTCGAGAAGTCCTGTGTTGGCGAACAAACTGCTTCATTGTCAAATCTGAGTATAAGTAGGTCTGAGTGTACTTTTTTCTGTCTAATTAAAATGCTTCGATCCTTGTTATCTCTGTATCTTTTTGGGCAATCTGGTCATAACAACAAAATATTCTTGGCACCTGAATGTTGCTACAAGTGACTCTGACTGTATACGTGGGTGCGACATGCTGGCACAACGCAGCGCACAAAGCAACTGCTGCGACGCAGCAGAGGCAGCGCTTTGGCAGCTACCACAACGCTGGCTTGATTAGGAGCGCCGCCAGCATTGCGATTGGATGGTGCCCAAGATGAGACCGAAAGAATACTGTTGGCATGTGTCAGCGCCCAATGGAAGGACTAGATAGCTTGACGGTCACTCCTCGTTCCACTCAGGCCAGTGCCTGCACGCAGCTGCTCAGCAGGAGTGCTAGTATGCAAACGCAACCACTCATGGTAGCAGCAGAAGGCAGAACAGTGCCCTGGCTCAGTTACCAAGCTGATTGAGCTAAGTGTGAAGGTGCTTCAACTTAGCATGACCATTTCTGCAGTGAAACGCAATGTGCGCATTCGTCACATCTCTGAAAGCCTTCAAACCCTCCTTGCGCAGATCACGTATGCGGCGTTGACAGCGTGACGGCGGTGTGAGCGTGTCATGCTCTGTACAACTGAGCGCCTGTACAAGTGTTATTGCAACAAAGGTCAAGTAAAGCAAGGCCTACCTCCCTCCTCGGTCTCCAGCATGCCCTCACACTGCTTGTAGTTGATGGTGAACTGCTGGTTGACGACGAAGAACTGGGTGCCCGGCATCTGACAGGCTGTTATGTTGGCGTCTGGATGCTTACACTCGCCCGTGAACTTGTACGTGTTTTGGTATGCAAACTTCCACACGCCTTCCAGGCTTGAACGGCAGTTCTTTGCTGTTGGGTTGGTTGCTGGACATTTCAAGGGTGTATAGGAGGACAGTGGAATGAATGACAGAATGAGCAGAAGAATATATTTGTGGCTTCAATCATGTGAAAGAAGTGGAGTTTGGCAATAGACATTACATGTGGCTGGCAACTAAAATCTAAACCGTGACTAAGTCAACGGAACAAGATGGAAAGTCTTGAGACCCAAATATAATATGAGAAAGAAAATATGCATGCTAAAATTTTGAAAAAAAAAAAGACATTTCATTATTTATTAGTTTTTGCAGAACAGGTGTTAGTACAATACGTAAGGGTAACAGAGAGCCCAGCAAGGAATATGAAATGAAGTAAAAAAAGATTGGATAAATTGACAATGTGACAGTGTACATAGCTATAGTCAGGGCATGGTCAGCACCTTTTTTATGAGAGCTGTGTAACCTACCCCAACTTTTGCCCAGATGTGGATTTTGTTTTACTGACAATAATGACAATGATGATTGTCGACGAGTCAATAAAAGAGGTGTCACTAGGCCACGAAACAGGTAATCATACAAATCCTGAACAACTGGGAAAAGGGCATTTTTATTGGTAGGGGGGCATAATATGAAATTTCATGGCAGGCATAAAGAAATGCCACACTTTTAAATGTGGTGCATCTTTGTGAGGTCATGCAATGCTCACAGAAAAGGGTGATTCTCTCCTGCTTGACATCAAGGGAGCGGCACACAGTCTTGACGTCAGGCGTCTCACCATCATTCAGGTTGACACATCCAGCTATATGGAGAGAGAAAGTGGCATAACCAAGTTGATAAACACAAACACAGTGACAAACAACTGCACGTCTAGCATAAAGTTTAACATCTGAAAGCGAAGAAAGCATTGGCGCTATCTTGACCTGACCGAAGCCTTTTGTGCACTCAGTGCAAGAGGAATCACCATTTCATTCTATGAACTGCCCCTTGCAGCAGTGCCTGCATAGCAGTTGCAAGAACACTAGCATTAGAATTTGCTGCATCCTTTTAAACAGCTGCTGAATGTCTGCCTGTCTAGACTTAATGCCCACCTATGAAAACTGCAAGGCAAACCTACTTTCGATACCCTTGCCGCATTTATTAGGCAATTATGTTTCAGCATTATCATGCCTTTTGCACTGTTAGTTTTGTACCAGTATTGTAAGTGGCAATTAATTACACACCAACTAGTACAGCAAAAAGTATGAGATACAAAATCTTGCTCAAAGCTCGGCAACCTTCTGATATGACAACGTTGACACTACAGCATGAAAGGGTTTAGCTACGTTGTGTCTGGTGTTATGACAACTATTTTATTTATTCATTTATTTTCACATACTGCAGCCCCTGGTGGGGCTATAGCAAGAGTGGATAATACAATACAACACAAAACAATACACTACAAGCAACAAAGAATTATAGCAACAAGAGTTAAGTGCAATGCTGAGGAAGCAAAGACAAGAATTTCTTTAATGGGAGAGAACGGTTGGTACCTGGTAGTGAATTCCAAGTTTCAATTGTTTGAGGGAAAAAGCTATATTTGAAAGTATGAGTGCGTGCATAAAAGGGTGTAATGTCAAGTGCACGATGTCTCCTATTAGTAGAGCATTTAGCAAAGGTGATATACATATGTTACTGGAGAGGCGACAGGACGAATGAATAATGGCGTGAAAAATTTTTGAAGAATTGACGAGTTGCTGTTTAGTGAGAGACGTCAGATTATGTAGGGGCATGACTGACGATGGTGAGACCTGGTGGTCGTAACGACGGTAGATAAATCCAATGCCTTTCCTTTGGACAGCCTCAACTCTGGCTATTTCACACTGCTTGTAGGGATTTCAAACAACAGTACCATACTAAAGTATAGGGCGGGCAATAGTTTTATATAGACGTAAATAGCCCAAATTTTTTAGAGCTTTAGACGTAATGGAATCAAAGTGCTTTGACCAGGGCAGGTTAGTGGTGAAAGTGAGACCAAGATATTTATATTCGAAAATGCATTGAATGGAATTATTATTAAATTTGTAGCTGAAAAAGAACAGGCAAGTTTTATTATAGAAGGACATAAGGACAGTCTTACGGAAGCTAATATTCATTTGCCATGTTTCATACCACTTGGGAAGTCTGACGAATGATCCATTAAGGTGAACATGATCACGGGGAGATGAAACTGTGTTACATAACATGCAGTCGTCAGCACACATTTGAATTTTAGATAATATCTCATGGGTAAATCATCATATATAGTAAGAAGAGGACCAAGGACTGATCCTTAAGGGACGCCTGATGACACATCCACCACCGAGGAATTCATTTGAGTTGAAACTTACAAACTGAGAGCGGTGAGACAAAAACCTCTCTATCCGGTTCACTAAATGAGGGTTGTCAAGAATGGCATTTAATTTTGACAGTAGTTTTGAAAGAAGTACGGTATCGAAAGCTTTGGAAAAAATCTATGAATACAGCATCAATTGGAAATCCCTTATCCAGGTTAGAAGCCATGTCATACGAGAACTCATGGGAAAAAGAAAAATTGAAGAGCATGAAAATGCCCATGCCAGCAAGCAGGGACCTGCAGAGGCCAAGAATTGCTAGAAGACTAAGCAAGGTAACTCACTCTCAATCTTTTCCAGAACGTTCAGGGTCCGTACAAATATGCGAACACAGTAGTAGCAGGCACTAGAAAGAACAGAATGGTCCATATAAAAAAATTTAGCACAGCTTACAGAAGAAAACCAGCAAAAGGGCACCTGCTAACCTACTACCTTAAGGGCGCTTGCCTTTTCGTTCCCACTTGTGTCGTCTTTTGCACTATCAAGGCAATCATGCATATTTACAATCTCACCTTAATTTCAGTCCTTATAAGAAAAGGACACGTCGACATGGGTGCAGGTTGACCCATACCCGAATTATGTAAAGCATGGAGGTATGCATGTTGCTCGAATAGCAAAATCTCCTTCATTATTTTCTCGGAGCACTGAAAAATAGTGCCACCAACTCAAATGAATGAGCATTCTAAACAAAGCTTGCGCATTGCAGCTCATACTGAACGCGATAGTATGGTACATTCGCAGTGAGGAGTACTGTCGGGACAGGTATTTTGCACATGCTAGGTGACGCTAGACTTTCTTGGAGAGACACCCCAAAAGACATAGTACAACTTCTTGTGGGCATGGGAGGAAACTCGGTAGGCCTATCACTTCCAGGTGGGAACCGCTTTCAACCTCAGGCCTGGACCTCAGCTTGCTGCTGTTCCCACGCCACTTTCCTAGCCAACATCCTCTCCGTGCACACATTTGCCTGCACTATCTTTGCACCATCTCCAAGTTTGTTTCTAAACTCCACAACACATTCAATATCATCATGCACATCATGACACACAGCCACAGCTAGCCCACAGTCCCCCGAAAATTGCCTGCACCATGGCGCGGCACTCGAAATGCAGCAGAAGCACACTTGGTCTGCAGCAGGTTTGTGTCTATACTACATGTATGTACACCCAAGCTAAACCAAGCTAAAAATGAAACAGGCCACCAAGTTTGGAAACAACTAGGGGGATTGTCCATGTGGCTTTGACACTGGGAATGCAACTGAAAAGGCTGTGCCAGAAAGTGCCATGGCATCAGCATGCGGAAGTACAGTCCAACAAGAAGGTTTACGGACCATGGGAGTTGAGAAAAAGCTGAGTGTCTCCACTACCTCGAAGGCAGCCTGGTACATTCATATTTTCAGCAGGTACAAGGGTCAGTTGGATGAAAATTTTTAATTACCTTTTAAAATAATTTATTGAGGAAATAAGAAACCCTTTAGCATCACTTCTGCACATAATCTCCCCCCATGCTCAACACAAGTTTCCAACAGTCGCAAATTGGTTCAGTTCCCGCAGAAAAATGTTTGTCTGGCTACACAACCAGTGATGCATTGCTTGGTGTACCTCTTTATCTGATCAAACTTCCTTCCTTCAGTGCCTCCTTGACTGATCTGCACATGTGTTACGTCTGACTATGGCGATGAGTGTTCCCTCAAAGTTTACCACGAGGAAACCCCCCAGTCATCAGCACCTATCCAAAAGTCGATACAGCACTGTCACCGACTGTTGACAGGTCAACAAAAGACCCGTCTACCTGCACCTGACAGCCTGAACTAATAGATGAAAAGGGTTGACATCGAATGCTGCTGTGGGAACAGCTTCGACCTCCGATTCCCAGATCGCTATGCACTTGCACCACATGCAGGGGCGAAGGTGCAACATAAAAGGTGGAGTTCGGCAGAACAGTGCGATATATGGGCGGGATACTGCGACCGATTCGACGATTACAGTTGGCCAAGATAGAGTCATCAGATGCCCTAGTCTACTCACCTGAGGAAGACGACAGAATTAAAAGCGGAGACCTTTGATGCAGTGGGTCTGACATGTCCTGAAGTGAACTCGGTCATTTAGTATGTTCCTACATGGAGTGGACTTCCGTATCTAAATAATGTAAAATAAACCCCTTTTCCTTCATTCCTGCTACCAGATGTACTCGTCAATGGGCTTGGTGTATTCATGGCCCGAATGCGATCTCGAGTCGCAACATGGGATAATGCGACATTGAAATTCAAAATTTGATAACAAATTTAAGGTTCTAATTTGATTAGCCCTTCCATATGTTTTACTAGTTATGGTCACAAAACGCAAGGAAACTGAATATTTTCTTGGATCTTACAATCTGTAAATTTTCGTTGTAGTACATGCTGAAAGCATTGCGTGCTCTTCAAGCTGCCGTAATCATGTCTCAATAAGATCGATGGTTGGGCGAGTTGGTTGGGTAACATAATTCTGTTGCAGCACGAAAGGCTGAATATGTAAATGAGATAAGCTTGTTATGTGTATTTCGTCAACGTCTTCATTCTTTCGTGCTGCAACAAAATTACGTAATCGTCTCATTTTTGGCAGTACATACTAAATGTAAAACTTAACATTGAAAGTGTTGGACAACACCATACCTGATAGCAGCAACTGCTACAAAGCTGCCAATAAAAACATGCACTAAATGAAACGTGACTGAATTGCAGGGAAGTTCACTGATAAACCTGCTGCAAAAAGCGACATTTAACAGGTCCCTTTGCATTACATTTGGCGTTACCTGTATTCAAATATTATGGTAAAGATGTCGTTAGATTGTTTGACGAGGTGAAGGCAGTCGCCCCGGTTTGACATGCGGTTGTTGTCGATGGTCGTATAGGTGTCATCGCCGCGCTCCTTGGAGTACCACTCTCCCTGTAGTGTTTGAGGTATTGAGCACCTTTCACGAGGCCCCTGGTAGTAGCCGTGTGCTGAAATAAGGATATAGAACAATAATGGCTTGATCACTCAGAAGCATGACCACAAAAAGCATTTGGGCAGAAACAATTGACAATGACTGTCAATGTAAGTGAATAGCCAAATGCTTCAAGAAAGTTATTTGCTTTGTTAAGAGAATGGTAGATTGGATGACCTAGTTTTGTTGCAGTGGGAACATTTACGTAGCATTTGTTGTTTCATATTGAAATTCTGTAGAGAACAGAGCCATTAACCACCACATCTCTAGCAGTATTATAGGTGGACGGCACATGTTCCTCTGTGAACGCTCGTGTTCAACAATGAGCGTACCCCGCAATCTGAGCAGGCACACCCTCTCTTTGTTCCAACCTTTGACAACAACAAAAACCACCAACCACGAAAACGGGTGGAAAAGCCATAGAAAGCTATTAGCTATAAAAAGCTGCACATGTAAAGATGCCCCAAGAAACATATTACACTGTAGGGCCACGTTTTGCACAGGCCTGATTACAAGGAAGCCTTACGCTGGGAGCTCGCATATTAATGCAGTGGAATGGAGGTTTTCAGCATTCAAAGGAAACAGTTAGAATCTACCAAATTACTAAAGTCGACTTTTGTTTAAGGCGATTTTTTAAAACAAAAATACCCAAAATATGAAAATAAAGGAAATTAAAGGGCACTATACAAAACTGTTTCAACATGGTAAGAAAACATTTGTGATGTCACATAATGGATGTCTTGCTCTCTCCTGCAGCCCCCTCCCTTTTAGCCATTGTCAATGAAATCATAGACAGCATTAGAGCATAGACACCAGCCACAAGGTATTGTTCATGACCAACGGATTACCATGGAGCAAAAGCTCATGCACTCATGCAAACCCCCACAACCTTCTTGCAAACCCGGTCACCATTAATTTGTCTATCTCTGGCACCTTAGCCAAATACCAACTTTAAAGGGTTACAATAAAATCCCTACAGAAAGAAGGAAGAGTAAGAAAAGAGTAATAGGCAGGAGATTGCTGTTGACACCGACCGTCCCAGCTGAAAGAAAACATTGCACAGAAAGGGGATGGGGAATGGAGTGCAGAGGCTAAACCTCGTATAGAAAAGGCAACTACTGCATGCAGACATGATCCTAAACATGTCAAACAAAACTGTCAAATGCTAACTTGGAATATCTGGCAGAATCTAAGCAGGATTTTACACTACATTCCTGAAGAACGAAACATTCAACGCATTTGTACGAAGGTGTGCAGCTTTGTTTCTAAGTGCAAACAGCTGAGAAATGGTTGGACTGCACATTGGTGGCCAGTGACACTTTGTAACACAGAAGTTCACAACCTTACTTTCCCAGTCCGCGCGTGAAAAAGTGTGATCGCAGCGATGCCAATGTGCAGCTTGTTGTACGAGAGTGACAGAATGGCCGACTGCATGCAACTGTTTGATTGGACATCAATAGCGAAGGCACTAATTGCAACCTTTGGCACTGCAACTATCTGGACTGTGCATGATACAGTGCACTTAAACCACAATGCAGATTGAAGTGTGATATGCACAAGAGGTTCTCGCAGTGGATCGTGCTAGTAACTTTAAGCAAGAAACAAAATGTTCTAACCCAAGAGCCCTTGTTTACGTAATTAAAATATAATTTGTCTTAACATGTCAAAAGCACGATCTGATTATGAGGCAAACGGTAGTAGCACAATCAGAATTAATTTTTGACCATTTGGGGTTCTTTAACGTGCACCCAACGTACGGTACAGGAATTACTAGGATGCGGCTGCCGCGGCGGGGATCGAGCCCACGACATCGTGCATAGCAGCGCAATGCCCTAGCCATCGAGCTACCACGGCGGGTTCCACGTGTGCTTACAGGAATGAGTACAACCCGCCAACAGATATGTAGTGGCTCGCAAATGCAGCCAACAGCACAAGCCGTTAAGGTTCTACCAAGCACTGTGACCCGAGCTACCGGAAGGCATGGTAGTATGCAGGTCAACGCACCACTCGATGCACACGCAAGGAAATTTTGACATAGCATTCGTGGTTCGGGGCTGAGTCACACGTTGACGCAGAAAACGCAGCGGGCATGCTGCCAACAACGCTTTGGCGCACCGAGAAATATGAAAACACTCCATAGTGTCAAAGGGAGTGAATAAAAGAGAAGTAGCAAGGATGTCAAAACACGATGAACACAATGTCGCGCAAACTAAAGGGCATCATTACCAAGCAAGCGACTGCGATAAGTAATTAGGCGGCAGTTTATAAACAGTACGCGAATTTCTTTGAACTATAAATAGTCCCGGCGACACCGGGAACGGTTTCATTTGCGCCGTGCATCATTGTAGGTTAGCAGGCGAGAATGAGACTGCCTGAAAGCAACTAAATAATTCCTAACACATGAATACTCTGACAAGAGCCTAAAACAGAAGTAAACATACGGCACAAGCATAAAATTTCCCCGTAGCTCGTCGTAAAAGACAGCCTTCGCCCAGTTTTAAGGTCCATTATACTCTAACACTTCACATTTTAAAGAGAGAGATCGACTGATGACAGCGAGGCAAACAGGAATAACGGCTCAGCAAAAGTATCAACGGTTAAACGGTTAACTACTCCGGACAACGCCTATCTTTCAAGCGATCACCGTACGGACGTCTTTCCGTGCCCGAAGTGAAAGAACCCTAACGTTGCGATAAACTCTGAAGTAGATAGGTTATGTAGTACTCACCAGTAGATAAGAGTGACGTTAACAATAAAATTTTAAAAAAGTTTGTACAGTAGCCACCTCCCAGAGGAAGACATTCCGAGGGAGGCGCCATGTTTACTACGCTACAGCGACGTTGTTGCCAACGTCCCACTTTTCGATAACTCGCTGAAAGTGGCAATGCCGAACTTCGACGGCGTGCCTGGCCGTACCATTGCTTTGCTAGGGAAATCTGCGATTGAGGCATAATCGCGTGGTTGTTTTGTTGGCGCCCATGCAATGGTTCCATCAAAGTTAGAGCAATAAAAATTCCGCGTGTGCAACATTTTCGCATGGCCTCTAAGATTCAAACGAACGAGCGTCAAAATCTTGGAGGCCATGTTTCTGGCGTACAGTGTTACCTCTAGCTCATCTAAAAGGAGCACAAGCGGAACGACTGCGGATGAGTTGGAATGCACAGATAATACCTTTCTGATGCAACGTATTTAGATCGTCAGAGGCGTGGGTGATCAATAACCAATGAAGGTTGGGCCATTTCGACACTCGTGTTGCCCGTGATTTCTCTAACTGTCCCTTGTACGTATGTATTGTATTGGGACTTGAAAAAGACGAGTCCGCGTGTCGAAATGTAGGCTCTGGCTTTCACCTTGTTCTCGTTTTGCTCATCGTCTTAAATTTCCGTCTCTCGCCTGGCAGGCGCCCTTAATTGCGCGCGGGTTTTCACCTTCCTGCAGGGCCTCCCTCGCCGTCCTCAGTTATTCTGTTAGGCGCCAATAAATGTTATGGAGCTTTCGAGTTTGCGTACCCAAAGTCAGGGGACGCAAGCCGCCCAGGTTACAGGAGAACTCGAGACGTTACACAATATTTCTTTTATTTATTTATTTATTTATTTATTTATTTATTTATTTATTTATTTATACTATAGTGTGGACAAGAAGTCCAAGCAGGGCGAGCAAAATTCAAAGATGATATACACAGAAGAACAAGATGAAACAAGTGTGTAACACGTTTTTTCCCACGAATTGCTTGGTCGTAAGGTAGACGATTAAGAAAAAATTTTAACTTGATTACAATACAACTATAATTAATACACAAAATAACAAGATAATTTACAAAAATGATATACATCTCACGGGCGCTGGGGGTATGCTTCAGTTAGTTTATTCCAGTCATCTATTGTTTGTGGAAGAAAACAGTACCGAAAAGTGTCAGTGTTAGAGAATGAGGATAGTGGTGTCGAGTGGGTCTGCTTATCAACGGCGGTACGTATCTTGCGGCGTCTAAGGATATCCTACGATTAATTAAGTTTGAAAGAAACTCTAGTCGACTTTTCTTTCTTCGAATTTGTAATAGTTCAATGTCGTTATCGGTTAGTAATGCAGTGGAGGAGTCAGCAGCCTTAAATTTGCTGTAAATAAATCGTACCGCTTTTCTTTCTAGGTTCTTAATGCTAATTTTTGTGTGAGGGTCCCAAACTATGGAAGCATACTCAAGTTTTGGCCTAATTAATAGAACCCTGAAGCTGTACAAAAGAACGCAAGCAGGGTTCAGCGCTCCCTATTGTTATTATTATTGATACACACACGGAGGCAGAGCTCAAGGTTGGCGCGGCCCAGGGTTTCACGCTGAAGGTCAGGAAATGGACGCAACCACCCTCAGTGACGAAATTTCACTTTAGCGTGAATCTCTGTCAAGACTTCTGTCAAGCAAAGGACCAGGCAGGATTCCGTAAAGGCTACTCAACAATAGATCATATTCACACTATCAATCAGGTGATAGAGAAATGTGCGGAATATAACCAGCCCTTATATATAGCTTTCTTTGATTACGAGAAAGCGTTTGATTCTGTCGAAACCTCAGCAGTTGTGGAGGCATTACGGAATCAGGGTGTAGACGAGCCGTATGTGAAAATACTGAAAGATATCTTTAGCGGCTCCACAGCCACCGTAGTCCTCCATAAAGCAAGCAACAAAATCCCAATAAAGAAAGGCGTCAGGCAGGGAGATACGATATCTCCAATGCTATTCACAGCGGGTTTACAGGAGGTATTCAGAGACCTGGATTGGGAAGAATTGGGGATAAAAGTTAATGGAGAACACCTTAGTAGAGAGGACGAAGAAGAAGTGCACGGAGCAGACACGTCTCTCACATCGGCTCCGTCTTTTTTGATGTTCCGCTGGCCAATTTTTCGAGGTACGACGATTTCAAGCACATCATCAGATCCGTGAAGTTGCCCAGACTCGACTGATACGAAGTTTCGAGGCGGGAACCAATTTTTGACAATTTTATTGGACTTTCTCTGTTCACCCCACTACGTGCGGAGCTAACCCTAGCGAGGAGCAGGGCCCATTAGGCCTTGCCGGCCTACGCGCCAGGGGGACATGACAGACTCCCGTATGGAAGACGAAGAGGACAACAATGAGGAAGATTTCGGTTGGCAAGTGGCTACCGGACGACGATCCCGTGCTGGAAAGAAGAGCAGCAACGCGGCGAACGCGACGCCAAGTACCTCGCAAGCGTCCGGCGGCAGCAAGGGACCCGCCACCAACACCGGCTCGATCAAGTACCGTATAGTAAAGGCCTCAAGGATGCCCCAACTGCCCGAGGAGCATCGGAAAATTATAATCAGGCCACGAGGAGGACTAAATTTGAGCAAAGTAAGTACCACCGCTATTGGAACTGCAGTGATCGAGGCTTCAGGCCTAACGGCAGAGCAAGCAAGTGAAGACATGGTGTGCCCCAACTTCACGCAAAATATCGTGGTGGTGAGCACTCCTGAACCAGAACATGCGGCAAGGTACGTGAGAATGAAGTCCTTCAAAATCGTGGAAACGGAGTACGAGGTCAATGCGTACGAGACGGCCCCGCACGCCACGTGCAAAGGGGTGATTAGACAAGTCGACATCAGGGACTCCCAGTCTACTATCACAAGGAATATCGTGCATGAGCGCAACCCGCTCGCTTTGGCCGCCAAGCGCATCAAGACGTCAGGCTCAGTCATCGTCCTCTTCGATGGACTGAAAGTGCCAAACTTTGTGCGCTACGGGCCGACCTTGTTGAGATGTTATCTCTACAGGAAACAATTTGATGTGTGCTTCACTTGTGGTAGGGTAGGACACCGCTCGGACGTGTGCCCCACGCCGGACTCTGTTCAGTGTAGAGGGTGTGGAGCCCCCAACCCACGAGCGGACCACGTTTGCACGCCCAAGTGCAAGTTCTGTGGAGGAGACCATCCCACCGGAGACAAGGTGTGCAAGCAGAGATTTCAAACACCCTATGTGGTACGAGCTCGCCGAAGGGAACGCGCCCGGTCCCGATCGGCCACGAGGGAGAGAAGCCGCTCCAAGTCGGGAGGATCGCAGGTGCAAAGGGAACGCGCCCGGTCGCGATCGGCCGCGAGGGAGAGAAGCCGCTCCAAGTCGGGAGGAGCCCAGGCGCTCTTAGAAGATGGAACACCCGGTGCCAAGCCGACAGTTGGGACCGCCTGGGCGGATAAAGTCAAAGGTACGGTGAGAATCGTTGGTGGCGCCACTACGCCGGCGGTGACTGAAAGCAATGATGTCAGAATAGAACAGTTGATTAGGGAGGTAAACTCTTTGCGTAAAGCTAATGCAGAGCTGACCAAACAGGTAGCAGAACTGAAAAAGAAGGCACAGCCGAGCCCTGTCAGCGTAGCAGTAGCAAGACCAGTAGGTCAAAGCAACGAACCAGGCGAGGGAGATAACTCCCCCGCCCCGAAAAAAAGAGCAGTAAGCCCCGAAACTGACTCGGTTTTCGAAGTCCTTAGCGAGCTGAAAGAGGTAATCAAAGAAATTAGAGAAACGACGGAAAGGACTAACTTTAAAGTGGATAAACTATGGAAATGGAGGTTAACGGCCGAACAGCGATTCAAGAAACTCGAAACGAAATGCGACGACGACGAATTCTTGCCGTCAGAATCAGAAAGCGTAAAATCGCTCTCCGGAACGTCAGGGGGCGCTCCAAAGAGATCGATCGCGGGTAACAGCAAAATTAACCCATTCAATAATCATGGATAGCGCCCACAGTTTTAGTGTGTGGCAGTGGAATTGTCGCGGATTCCACAACAAAAAGGCATCGCTGGGCCAATTAATTAGATCGATGGGGGTCAAACCAAAAGTAATTATGCTGCAGGAAACTTTAGCGGACGAAGTAAAGCTAACCGGGTACAAATCGGTATGTAGAGAAAAAGATTCCGGAAGGGGATTGGCCACCCTCGTTGACAAAAAGCTACCCTTTATCGAACACGATATCCATCTCGAACTGAGTAAAATCGAGTATATCCTAGTAGAAGTCGTACTCAAAAGGCACAAGGGCAGGGCGCAGGGTATCTTCTGCCTGAACATTTATAGCAGTCCCACCTACAAGAAACAAAGCTTTAGGGCACTTTTCAACAAGGCACTCGCTGTCGCAAAGAGTTCTCCGCTCATCATCGGAGGGGACTTTAATGCCCCCTACCAAGCGTGGGGATACGCTTGGAATACAAAGAAAGGTGAGGGGTTATGGAACCTTGCCATGGACCTGGGACTGTGCCTGATCACAGATCCGACTTTCCCCACCCGCTGTGGCACGTCCACGTGCAGGGACTCTACGCCCGACCTAACTTTTGTCAACAACTCTAAACAAGCTAGTTGGGAAAAGTCGGGCACCGATCTAGGCAGCGACCACTATATCATACACATAGGTATAGGTATGCCGAAACAAGAGGCTAGAACCTTTCGGTGCACGGACTGGGACCTTTTTAGGAAAGTTAGAGCGAAGAGACTAGAATCGGAACCGATAGAAGCGGGCAGACAGTCCTTCCAGACCTGGGTCAACCAGCTCGAAGAGGACCTCAGGGAGGCCACTAAAGAAATTAAGACAGAAGAAAACATAGAGAGCATGGACAGTAGGCTCGCGCATCTGATCGAGGCCAAACAATCCATTCTGCAAAGATGGAAAACGCAAAGACTGAACCGAAAGCTCAGGAAAAAGATAGCGTTACTAAACAGACAGATCGAGGAGCATTCGAGAACGCTCGTGAAACAGCAGTGGGACGAAGTTTGCCACTTGGCAGACGGCAGAATCAAACATGGAGGCAGTTGGAACATCCTCAAACATCTATTGAACGAGAGCGACACTAAGTCAAACAAGAGAACAGCAATTACAAAACTGGTACATCAAGTCAGCCAGTGCACGACTCAGGAGGTAGTCATGAGGCAGCTCGCGGACAAATATCTCCCGCTCGAACAACCGGGCGATAGCGACGAACGCGTGGAGTACATGGGAGGACCGTGCGAGGAAATGGACCGCGATTTCACCGAGGGTGAGGTACGGGCCGCCCTCCATGGTCTCTCTAGTAGATCGGCAGCCGGACCCGACGGTATTACCAATAAACTCTTAATGAATCTAGACGATGAGTCGATCACTTTCCTGACGGATCATTTCACCGAGTTGTGGAGAAAGGGAGACTATCCGGAGGAATGGAAGACAGCTAACACCATCCTCATACCGAAACCGGGCAAACCACTCCATCTGGATAACCTACGTCCAATATCGCTTACATCGTGCATAGGTAAAGCTATGGAACACGTTATTCTTAACAGACTCACTAGATACGTCGAGCAAAATGACATACTCCCGTATAACATGATCGGTTTCCGCCCCGGACTATCGACTCAGGACGCCATGCTCCTGATCAAACACCAGCTCATACACGTTAGCCCGGTGCACGCGAGAGCGATTCTGGGACTAGACGTCGAAAAAGCTTTCGATCGCATACAGCACAAGGCCATCCTCGAGGTCCTGTCCGAGCTGGGGTTGGGCGAGAGGCTATACAGTGTAGTCAAGGCGTTTCTGGGCGGTAGGCAAGCAAGCCTCACGCTAGGTGAACTAAAATCAAAGGTGATGAACCTGGGAAACAGGGGCACCCCGCAAGGGGCCGTACTTTCGCCCATGCTATTTAATCTAGCAATGACCAGAGTCGCGAGGAAACTGGAGAGCATAGAAGGTATACACTTTGCAATATACGCCGATGATATAACCATATGGAGCGCCAACGGTAACGTAGGCCAAACGGAGACCAGACTGCAAGAGAGCATACACGCCGTGGAAAGCACGCTAGGCGAGATGGGACTCAACTGTTCGGCGGCAAAGTCGGATCTTTTGGTCCTAAAACATCGACGCAGGGGTCGAAGACCCAGGGGCTACGTCCCCGGGGAGGAACCCAAGATTATGTTACGCTGTCACGACGGATCCGCGATCAGGCAGGTGGAAAATATTAAAGTTTTAGGCTTCCACATAGCAGCGGGAGGTACCAACCTGAATGCCATTCAGCACATTTCCAACAAGACGGACCAAGTCATCAGATTACTAAGGAGAATCAGCAACAGACACAGAGGCCTGGGTGAGGACAGCGCTCTAAGGCTAGTGCATGTTTTCGCTCTATGTCACTTCAGCTACGTGGCAGGTCTATTTAAATGGTCGCAGGCCGAGCTGAACAAGCTAAACACTCTGATCAGAAAGTTAGTGAAGGCTACCCTAGGTATACCCATCAGCACCTCGAACGTGAAGCTCATGAACCTAGGCGTGCACAATACGATAGAAGAGATGGCGGAAGCGCAACAGATGGCGCAGCAGGAAAGACTGACGAAAACGCGAGCGGGCAGGCTTATACTCAAAGCGATAGGGACAGACCCAAATAGATCAATGAACCCGAAGGAATCCGAGGTAGAATTGAGCGCGAAACTTAGAGACGCGATCAGAACCACCCCCCACCCGAGAAATATGCACCCGGAACACAATGTTAGCAGGAGAAAAGCGAGAGCGAAAGCTTTGTTGAAAGAAATTGAACAGCTAGGACAACAGGCGGCCCTTGTAGACGCTGCCTGGGTCAAAGGCAAAGAGGCCTACACCGCCGTGGTGGTCGACAGCCGGGGCGAGGTACGGGACGCCATCACCATCTTCACTAAGGATTCCACGGTGGCGGAGCAAGCCGCGATTGCTCTAGCCATCAGGAACCGTAAATGGTCTTTCATCTATAGCGATTCCAAAGCAGCAATTAAGAGCTTTGACAAAGGCTATGTAGCTGGGACTGCGGCTAAAATTATCGACAAGGTCGAAACTATCAAAACTGAAATCCGATGGTTTCCTGCACATATGGGACAAGTGGACGAGACTCGGCCCAACCTCAACGAGGTGACGAACGACCTGGCACGAGGACTTGCTTGCCGTGCCTGTCAGAACCGAACCGACGCCCACTACCATTCCGGGGAACATAAAGATCACTTACTAACTTACAACGACATAACTAAATATTACTACTTGGGGCGTAGGCAATTCCCTCTGCCACACGTAAAATTGAACAGGGCTCAGGCAGTGACGCTACGTTTACTGCAAACCGGGACGTACCCCACTCCGTATTTCATAAATAAAATTCACCCAGAAAGAGAAATTAGGACAGAATGTAACGTGTGCGATGGCATCATTGACATCAGACACATGCTGGCGGGCTGTCCCGCGACTCTCACCGACCCCGAAGAAAAATGGCTTTACTGGCACAAGTTCATAACAAGCTCTTCATATCAAGATCAGCTACGGGCTGTCCAGAGGGTCCACGATGACGCCATAAGGCTCGGCCTGGCGGTGCCGACGTGGACGCGGCCCGCCTCGGTCTGAAAAGACCGGGCTTCAGGACGCTAATAAAGTTTTGTGAATGAATGAATGAACACCTTAGTAACTTGCGATTCGCTGATGATATTGCCTTGCTTAGTAACTCAGGGGACCAATTGCAATGCATGCTCACTGACCTGGAGAGGCAAAGCAGAAGAGTGGGTCTAAAAATTAATCTGCAGAAAACTAAAGTAATGCTTAACAGTCTCGGAAGAGAACAGCAATTTACAATAGGCAGCGAGGCACTGGAAGTCGTAAGGGAATACATCTACTTAGGGCAGGTAGTGACGGCGGATCCGGATCATGAGACGGAAATAATCAGAAGAATACGAATGGGCTGGGGTGCGTTTGGCAGGCATTCTCAGATCATGAACAGCAGGTTGCCATTATCCCTCAAGAGAAAAGTATATAATAGCTGTGTCTTACCAGTACTCACCTACGGGGCAGAAACCTGGAGGCTTACGAAAAGGGTTCTACTCAAATTGAGGACGACGCAACGAGCTATGGAAAGAAGAATGATAGGTGTAACGTTAAGGGATAAGAAAAGAGCAGATTGGGTGAGGGAACAAACGCGAGTTAATGACATCTTAGTTGAAATCAAGAAAAAGAAATGGGCATGGGCAGCACATGTAATGAGGAGGGAGGATAACCGATGGTCGTTAAGGGTTACGGACTGGATCCCAAGGGAAGGGAAGCGTAGCAGGGGGCGGCAGAAAGTTAGGTGGGCGGATGAGATTAAGAAGTTTGCAGGCACGGCATGGCCACAATTAGTACATGACCGGGGTTGTTGGAGAAGTATGGGAGAGGCCTTTGCCCTGCAGTGGGCGCAACCAGGCTGATGATGATGATGATTATGATGATGATGATGATCTGGGGAGGAATCTCTGCAGAGGCCGAAATTGACGCGGCCGGCGAACCTACAGCATATATGGTAGAAACAAAGAGAATAAATGATCTTTTATTTAGCGCAAAACGTTCGTAGCGTAGTAATTGGGGCATTTAAAAGGCAAAAGGGAATTCGAGGAAGAGGCGAAAATTCCTGCGGCGGCTGAAAGCTGAACGTGGTCCGCATAAAACTCGGGCGCAGGCCATGATCATCTTAATTGCTACATTTTTCGAGCTTGTATGCCCGTTGACTGCTATTACTATACATGCGAATGCTTTTGTTAATCTCAGCGCACTTAAAAAGGTCTTACGCACGGCTTTATATAATCAGCAACGGGATAATGAAGAAGCAAATGCCATATATTTATTTTATGTTTTGAAAGCATTTGTAAACAAACCTTATAATTAGCTGTGCGCACCACTAAAAAATGGGCCTTCTGACCTTTGGTGGAGCACAGAGGGATCAAAAGGGGATAGGAACCCCATGTGTACCGAAGGCTAATAGGTTCGTGTGCGCTCTCTTCTAGCCGCTCAGTTCGCGTTGAAGCGATAGGCAGCACGAAGGTCAATTCGCTCGCTGTTGCTGCCGTGCTTTCTCTAAACTCCGGCGTTTTGACAGCGAGTGTGCGCGGTCATCGAGGGAGATGTGTTCATGTTTGCGTGTGCGCGCGTGACACCATGCTTGTTAATCTGGTTAATAATAATAATTATGGGGTTTTACGTGCCAAAACCACTTTCTGATTATGAGGCACGCCGTAGTGGAGGACTCCGGAAATTTGTACCACCTGGGGTTCTTTAACGTGCACCTAAATCTAAGTACACGGGTGTTTTCGCATTTCGCCCCCATCGAAATGCGGCCGCCGTGGCCGGGATTCGATCCCGCGGTTAATCTAGTTAGAAAGCGAATGTTTACAAGTTTACACGGCCGATAAAGCTAATACACTTTGTATAGCTGTCTACTAATTTGCTGTCGCAATCGATGCCTCGCCTTTCAGGCGATACTGCGACTTTCTTTTCCTTTAGATTTATTTAGAAAGGATGTATGCCTTATAGCGCTCAGAATTCGGAGTCGCATACCTGCTATTAAAGTCGATGGGACGTATACTACTATAGAGTTTGGTGCGCAGAGCTCTGTGCTGCTGCACAGCGCTTTTATTAAAACTGCATGCTTTAGAGATAAGTGTCTTTGCGCATTTACCGCCGGGAAGTTCCACAGCCGTTTCCTGCTTTCCGAGTTCCTCCGCAAACGGAATAGAACTGCATATGCAGGAACGCGCGAGTTCTAAACTCAAGCTGGACGACAACAAGTAGGACAGATAAGGGACTAAAACGTTCGCGACAGCTGCAGCTTCACTTACATTTTATGACACGCAAAAAAGAGTGGGAGAGAGAGATCAATCTCTTGCAAGTATCCTTCCCAAGAAACGTTAGTGTTGGAATCAATCCTCGAATGCATGCTGGCAGCCGAAAAGCGCGGACGCCGTTTTTCTGTTCGGCTCGTTCACCTGCTAAATATCTTTATGACAGCCGCAACAACTCAGAACGCTGCGCCTCCTGCGAGATACGACACGATGTATTAGAGTTAGATGTAGCGGGCTCGGCGTGGCTTCGTAGAACGAAGGCAGTTATGCGAACTTCTCCCGTAAGTGTTTTTTTTTTCTTCCTCGAGTGTCGCATCGGGACATCTTATAGCCGTCTTCATCTTTCATTGCACTATGGGCGCCTTTGCAGTCGAGCGAGCCTGCGATTCACAAACTGAAACCACACTGGAAGAAGGTGGATAAAATGTACGAGCAGCTATCGTCAGCATTTTGTGTATACGCGCGGAAGAAATGTGCCTCCGCAGGCGTTAACGATAAAGAAGAGCGCACTTTTGATATTCGTTTAAAAACCGTCTCGGAAGCACTGTCACGCTTATCGTGTATGTTTACGTGTCGACTTCGCTTAAAGCTGAGAAAATTTGTTGTGAAAAACCGACGATACACCAGGGGTCCGTGCTTGTTCACGGTTCACCTTAAGAGAAGTCAAGAGCTTTGCCGCTGGATGCATCTCTCCGCGATAAATGGTGCGCTCAGGCATATCGCCGCGGTTTCTTAATGGCAACATCGAATAGCAAACGTCTTCTGAGTTCTTTGAGCTCTCTTCTGAGTTCTCTGAGATGTACGACTAACGCACTCTGTACATGTGCCTGAAGCTTATCGTTTGAACTGTAGTGCCGACGCATGGAAGGAATGAGTTAAAAAGTAAAACCATCATTGAGAAACGGGACTGACGACAAGGGACGATAAAAAAAAAATCACGCAGTTCCAACGCATTGTGTAGATCTATATTAAGTGAAGGCATACGAATTACGGCGTTTCAAATTACAATCAAAATAAACAAAAGCACCGCTAACTCTCTCAGTATGCTATCGTATACATAGAGAGTTAGCGGTGCTAAGTTCTGGCTCAGTGTTTTACTTAGGCTAACTGATCACAGAGGGCAAACTGCCCACGAGAAGGAAATTCCCGGGCGTACTAAAAGGGGATAGGAACCCCATAACTAGGAACTCTCAGAGCATGACTGGCAGTTTACTGATACATTGTAAAGGAAGGTACGCGTACAATCTGTGCATTTATGAGAACTGACTTATGGGGAGGAAACTGAAAGGATAACAAGAATCTTGGTCATAGCAAAGGAACGCTTCGTAAGGGATCAAACAAAAAATAGTAAATGTTTAGAATTAAAAGACAATAAACTGGCATGATGTATGAATCAGAGGGGAAACAATTGTGACTATAGCTGAGGTTATAAGGAAGGAGCCGAGTAGCGGGGAAGGTCATGTAACGGGTAAACTAGAGCAGGTTACCGGTGGTCTAGTAACATAATGTATGCTATGCTATGCCGAAGTAAACATTGAGGTAGGTATGGTAGACATGGGTGGTGTGATGAAGTTTGGAAGTTAGTATAGGCTTAAGATGGAGTCGCTTTACGCAAGACAGTGATAACTGAATACCTATGGTAGAGAATTCCGTTCTGCAGACAGCGAATGTGAAACAAGCTGATGACGTTGATAATGATGATTTTAATTTTATTTAAGTGATTGACAGCCCCATATGAGGCACTTTCAGCCATGACGAATTTGTCGCACACCATTCCTGCATCCTGCCGCACTAATGCGCGGAGAAGTAAGCGCTTGGCAACGCGGCCGACAGACTATACAGTTGTCCATTGCCTTAAGCGAAGGTACTGAGCCAACGCTCCCAAGGGAAAAACTTGCGCATCTGCATTGCTCGCTGAGACCGACCTGTTGCGATGTGGCTGTCAGGGCGTCGTCAAGTCGGGTTCGTGCTGTTTGACTGATGTGGGACGTCGCAAGCAGCTATTATAAGGTAGAGTATACTCGACTACGATATTCACTATATAGCAGATTCGATAAGGAACTCAGGCAAGCAATAATGTCTGAAGGCACAGGCACCGGTTCGGGATCACACAACATTGGTCTGCGGCTTAGTTTTCTTCACAGACTAACGCTGCATACCTGATCCTGCGAAGAAGAAGCCTACGGGGAACTCACTCGTTCTTGATTCGTTCATTTTTTTTTACTACTTCGAGGACTTCAGACTGAGTGTCTAATTCCGTAACGCAGATCCTCGGACCGCCAAGATGTGCCTTCTGAAATCAGTAAGTCACTCGGCTCACTTTATCGGATTAAGCGCAGCGAAGGAAATCACGTATTCAATGCAACGATCGCAGCCCAATCTGGTTAACGACGCTTTCGCTCACGTTAATGAGAGAATTCAATATAGAGTTCCATATGTGCACACCCTATTACTGTCGGCTGCAAGGTGGTGAGCTGATTCTTGCGACGAGATTACGTGGGAACGTATCGAAAGGTGATATCCTTCGAGAACTTTGAGATCCTGCAGTCCCACTATATATGACGCCCCTTCTCCCCATCACCCTTCTTTTTATGTGATCCTTTAGTGCATTTATCAATTTTCTGATTATATATATATATATATATATATATATATATATATATATATATATATATATATATATATATATATATATATATAAAGATTCGGTAGCACGGGATGTTCTCATGAGTGCAAAACGACCTTAAAGGGTGCCTGAACCATTCTGAGATCGTATAGGTCGGTGAGCCTTTTCTTTCTCGCGTTCGCTACTCTTCCCATGGGCGGTCTCTCCTTCTCGCTGCGCAAATGTCTCGTAGAAACGGAGATGCCACGTCAGCGACCAGCGTCACGTTGGCAGTCAGGTTGCTTGAAAACACAATTACCTTAATAGGACTTCGCGCTTTTCGGCTCCACACGTTGTTGCTGCTACACGCGCACTGCAGAACACGCTGCACGAGGTGAAATCAATAGTTTGTGGACGAACGACGTGCAAGTGAGACGACGAAGAGGAGCGGGCAAACGACTGCAAGGCAAAGGCGTTCCAGCAGGCGAATCGGACCTGACGTCTTTCGCACATGCTAGGCCAATCGATAGCTTTTTACCGTGGTGCATCACATCCAGTTGGCGCCATAACGTGTGAAAAAGTGACCGGAAAAACCCAGACAGGAGAATGCGATTGTTTTTGAATTATCAGAGATGGTTTAGAGGCTATTTTAATGTTTTAAGGGCTCACCATGCGCCCCCAGCAAAAGAAAACCACATCAGACCAACTTAAGCACTCGTACGACTATGAAGTGTTCATCACCGATTCGTGAACGTTAACGGAGGGCATTACTCACGTCAGACAAGCATAGAGGTTGAACCTTGTTTGTACGATATGTTGTAACCACCAACATATCAGGGCCTCTACTTTAAGGGGAACGTGAAATGCGGAGTTTTGCGTTACACCAGTGAAAAAAACAGCGCTCAGTGGTCGCGCTGTAGTGTATGCGCGACTGATCTGTCGCATGCATCGTTAGAGTAAGGAAAGACATGTTATCCTTGACGCTGAGGGTGTTTCGGGAATTGCCCATACAGAAGAAGTATTCTCGTTTTCTTGTTTGCAAATTTACTAATTTCCATGATGACATGGAGCCGCATTAGGTGAATCTAGGGAAAAGATGTGAAAGCTGAGACAATAGAAAATTGAGTTGTATTTCTGGGTTTGTTGCGGATGCTGTGACGAGGGAGAGCGCTGTATGCCAGATATACCGAAGTCGGATAGATGCTATCAGAACTATAAATAATTTTTTTAACAGCGTGCCTCTGGTTAAACGAGTTACCCAAACACAATAACCGTTAAGTCGCGAAACACTCCCACGTTTATGAAAGTCGCCAATAGAAACAGAACGAATGAACGTTTTGTTCAACGAGTGCTTGGCAAACTGCTTGGTTCTCCACTCGGTCAGGTTCCTTGCGTTATACCCTAGGCTAATCACGAGTATCTTTTTGATCGTGCTGAATCTGCGCAAAACCGTAGTGCGTGCTTTATGTTATGCAACCATTCTGGCCTTTCAAGTGTGTCGTCTACGAAAACATTCTTACACTTCCCTAACGCACTGTTACGCAAAATATTCCCCCGTTTATCGCTGTTTCATACACTCTTAAAAAAGTTTGCACCCTTGCATCTTGCCCATATCGCATCTTGCCCCACAACGATAATCGTCATCTGTCTTGCTTGCGTTTCCGTTCTCGAAAACTTTGCGCTAGCTACTTTCCTGTCGAGAATGCTATGCCACGCTGAAAATGCGCATGTTGTACATGACCTGGAAGTACTGGGTTCGCAGCGTTCAAGAAAGGAAATGTGGGCAATATAGATGACGATTATCGCTGTGGGTCGAGATACGCACCAAAGGGTTCAAACTTTTTTTTAAGAGTGTAAAATCATTCGTAATGCAGGCCTGAGAGACGAACTACTAGGTGAGCCATGGTAACTCAGTTCCGCGGAAGCCCGCAAGGTGAAAGAAAGTACATGAAAGGAAAAAAAATTGTCATCCACCATCCAGCGCGAAGCTACAAAGGAAACGCATACTCGTTTCTCAGAAAGAAAGCCTCTTCTAGTCTTTCCAGAAATAAAGCCCATCTAGTCCAGGATTCCGGACCAGATACCGGGCCAGGACATATTTTACTTCAACTGTGAGGTTTTCCTTTTGAATAAACTCTACCATAAGTTTATCAGAACAAAGGAAATGGGCGACTTGCATATCTTTAAAACCTATCGTAACCGCCTGAACAAGATACTTAAAAAAGTTAGGAATGAATATTTCATAAATGATTTCGAATCAACTAGATGGCGTAGTGATCTTGTTTGGAAAAAACTAAACAACCTGATAACTAATGATACAAATCCTAGAGCAATTACATCATTGAAATTAAATGGGACACATGTGTCCGACCAAAATCTAGCGGACGAGTTTAATAAATATTTCCTTGGTCTTTCTTGTGACAGAGACGTGGATAACGACTTAAATGACATCCCACTGTTGGACAAAACGATATATCTTAAACCTGTGACTGAAGTTGAAGTAATGACAATTTTCACAGAGCTCAAAAATAGTACCTCACGTGATATAGATGGACTACAAATACGGCCCATAAAATCAATTCTGGATATTATTTTGCCCTACATCACTCACATCATCAATCTCTGTATTGCAAATGCTGTATTTCCTCATGGAATGCAAGTTGCGCGCTGTTCTGTACTTTTCAAGAAGGGAGACAGGAACCAGTTAGGCAATTACCGCCCAATATCCATACTTCCAATATTCTCAAAGGTATTAGAAAAAGCTCTTCACAAACAGTTTACAGAATTTGAATCCAACCATCATATACTCACCAAATCACAATATGGGTTTAGAAAGCACCTTTCAACAGAATTCGCACTCTTAGAACAGAAGGAATATATACTAAAACAATTTGAACATAACAGTATAGTCTTGGGTATTTTCATTGATTTTACAAAAGCGTTTGACCTTATAAATCATAAATTAATTCTCCGGAAGCTTGAACGATACGGTTATCGCGGGCACGCAGCATCCATAGTCAAATCGTATCTGGAATATCGCCGACAAGCTGTAAGTGTCAATGGCTTCATCTCACAAACTCTCCCTGTCCGCTGCGGTGTTCCGCAAGGAAGTATACTTAGTCCATTTCTTTTCAATCTTTATATCAATGACATCGTCAACGTATTTCCCCTCGCAAAATTTATCATATACGCAGATGATACGAGCATATTCTTATCCGGCGAAAATGCCAATAATCTAATAGATTCAGCAAACTGCATGCTCAAACACCTAGACAAATGGACACAAAATAATGCATTGCAAATTAATGTGGGCAAAACAAAAGCAGTTGTTTTTAGGGCCAAGAATAAACAAGTTACTCTGACAAAAGAAATATACTTCAGATCTTGTACGCTAGAAATAGTACCCCAGTTTAAAACTCTGGGCGTTGTGTTTAACCAGCAGATGTCTTGGGACGATCATGTGGCCCACATTACTTCCAAATTATCACAAATAATTGGTCTGCTCTATCGCAACCGTGAAATATTACCCTCTTGTGTTATGATGTTAGTTTATTACTCTTTATTTAATTCTCGCCTTAACTATTGTAGCCTTATCTGGGCAACTACAACACAGGCAAACCTGAACAAATTACTTGTATTACAAAAAAAAAGCAATGCGGATTGTTAAGAAATTACCGACGTTGCATCATACAAGAGAAATATTTTTAGAACACAAAATAGTTCCAGTAACAAAAATCTACGACTATCGCCTCAGCCGAACACTTAAACAAGAACATTTAAGCAAAACATCTTTTATTCAAGCTCTTTCAGGCCTGACAAGGCGTGAACAAAGCTACAACACAAGAAATAAGGATATGTGGGAAATTAAAACATTTCGAACAACATATGGGCTACAAACGTTAGAACACCGGCTTCCACAACTTCTTAATGACCTATTGAGACAGGATATAGTACTTCAAAATGCCACATTTCGGACACTCTTGGCTTACTTTCTTTCCTAAACTTTTTCTTGTTATTTCTTTATGCAACGAAAGCCGAATCGCTTTACAGAAGTATGGTGTTACTCGGTGTTATTCCTGTTTTTTTTTCTATTAAAGTGCCTTTGCCATGTCATTGCATTGTGTAAACCATTAAAAGCCTTCATTTCTTTATTTGCCATGTGAGCATGACTTAATTCTTTTTTTAAGTTATGTACCAGATGCAGCCTTTATGTAATATGTTTATATATTGCTATGTGGTGTAATGTGACCGCCGCGGGCAGTGTTTCTTGTTTGTGTATCTTCTTTTTTATGACTTTGTATGCTACTGCCAAATAAGGGGGGCCGTTGCTCTGTCAAGCTGTTGAAAGACAGCTTTTACTTCGGTCCCCCTGCATCATGATGTATGACGTGATGGTCGAAAATAAACTTACTTACTAAAGAAACCCATATGGGTTTCCTTTGTAGCTACGTGCTACAATTCAGGTGGATGACAATTTTACCCTTTCATAAGTGAGCCATCATATGTTTCGTCACCTGCAGACCACAGCAAGAAAGCAGCTAGGCTTTTCTTTTTGAAAAGCTGAATTGTGTTTTCGCTCGTTCGTTTCGAAGGCAGTAACCGGTTGGAACCACTAGGGTTGGTAATATCGATGAACGATTATTCGATGAATCGCATAAAAGTATCCCGCAAAACTATTGACATTCATCGATCTTTACTTTTGGTTTGATCGACTTAATCGGTTAGACATGCTCGATCAATCGTTTTCGAGAATTTGACAGGAATGGCGCGATAATTTTGAAATCGTGCTAGAACGGCGGTCCACGAGCCGTGACTGCGCGGCTGTGGTAGAGCGCCTCCCAACTGTTCCAAAGCGCAGCTCCTGCAGGCGCTCGTTCCTGCGGCGAGCGTCGGCGTAACCGAGCGAACGAGCACAGCGGAGGATGAAAGAGAGAACGTGGTGCGCAGCGGGGAATGAAATACGCGAGGGGGAAAGTGGAGGAGGAGGGTGCAGCGGAACCATTAGACGGAAATCGGAGGAAGAGGAGGGTATGACGAAAGCGCGAGAAGAAAGGCGCAGTGCGGCGACGATGACAACCAGACGGCAGCAGAGTAGCGCGCGTCTTCCGGGAGGTCTGTCTGCGGCGGCTGCCGTGAAGCGCGCCCACGGGTCACCCACGCGCTGCCTCTCGCGCTGCCTCTCCGGATTAGCGAGGCAGTCGCGCCACAGTTCGCTCCGCTTGCAATGTGTCGCACGACACAGATTGTCTCGGAGCCAGCCAGTATACCGCGAAATGAAAACACGCATAGAGCTGCGCTCAAATTTCGCATTAGGGAATATCGTAATCGTCGGTGAATTTTTTTTCCGAGTTCCGATTGATGCCGGGGCGAACTCTGCTCCTCTCTTCCCCTTCACCGCACACGCCACAACGCCAGCTGAAGCGGGAGGCTTGAAAGCCCTCGCAATTCAACGCATACTATAGCAACCCAGTCGTTGATCGTTGTGTCAGTCCCAGTTCACTAAAGACGTGGCCCAGCATACGCGCCGAGTTGGAGCATGTACTTGACACAATGGTGAAGATAACCTCGATAATATATCAATCCAAGCAGATCTATAGCTTCCGAGCGTGTTTTCTAGAATGCTGGTTGTGTGGCCGTTCAAAGAAGGTGTCGGCTTCACCCAAATATCCCAGCCATTTGACATTCCTTCGTTCTGTAGAAATGAGTGTGTGTCTTAAAATCATAAGCCAGTAATTTCAATTTCTCCTTTGCACACTGCAGTTTCTTGCACATTTTAGTTGGACTTCATTCTTAACTTCTCCCATTATTTGTATTTCTTGTTTAGCTGTATTGTATAGGGATATACTAGTGCCACGTATCTTGTTTAATTTCGCTCTAAGTGCCATTTTATAAGATATATTGTCGATCTTTTCAAAGGCCACTAGTGCCAGATTTATTTAGTCTTTAAGAAATGAGATATTGTTCTTCATCAAACTTTATATATACACTCCTATTTCTAGCTTCGTTTGACCGCCAGAAAATTAAAATAGGGTCATACAAAAGTAAATAACTGCCTTTCAACCTTTTTGGAATGCCCGACAAGAATTCTGATTAATCAGTTAATCGATGAAAAACCCGGCATCTAAAGCTATTAACCAATTAAAAGTTAAATGATGAATGATTAATCGTTCCTCGAATAAACAAAATTAATTTACTCTCCCTAGGAATCACCTGCCCAGCTCCATCGTCAAAGCCGTCAATAATTCTGTATCTAAAACTGGCATCGATGACTACTGTACGCTGTAAGTACTTCATCATCTTACTATGTATTTTTGATATTCAGCCACCACTACCTTCTGTAACGTCGTCGGGCATTGCAGGTATTGGAACAAATAAAAAAGCCGCAGTTTCGCCCGACAGGCGAAGCATCGACTGCGATAGCAAATTAGTGGAAAGCTATGCGAAGTAAGGATAGTAGTTCTATCGGTCGTATATACTTGTAAACATAGGCATACTAACTAAATTAACAAGCACGGTGTCCCGAGCGAACAAGCAAAAATGAACACATCTCACTCGATGACCGCGGAAACTCGCCGACAAAACGCTGCAGTGAGGAAACGCGGCAGCGGCAGCGAGCTAACGAATTGACCTTCGTGCAGCCGCTCGCATAAACGCAACCTAATTCGCGAAAACACAGCGCAGCGCGGGCTCTGTACCTGTGGCAGATGGCTTTCGAAATACAGCGTCCCGGCCGGGCGCGCATGGCTGCCCGGGACGCCTGGAGTAGAACGCCCCCCCCCCCCACCTCCCTCCCCTGGGAGCCTCGCACGCGACAGAAGACGGCGCGCTTCCTCCCCGCTTTCCTCCGTTGAGTGCGCGACATTGAGCCGTGATCGCCGTCTCACCCTCGTACGCTTTCATTCGCACATACAGCATACGGGGCGCGGCGACGATTTGATCGCCCTCGAATGTTATACGAAACCTCACGCCGACGGCGACGGCAGAAATGTGCCTGGAGTGCCCATATAATTGCTGCAGCAATAAAAAACACTGGTTTACTAAAATGGGGAATACGATGAGAATGAAGCGGGAGCCGAAACTTTGGCGCTGGTTCCGAAGTTTTCGAATTCGCTGGTCGGCGGATGTTGTCGGGCCCAACCTGCAAGTGGCAAACGGCGCCTTTCGTAAAAGCACCTTTCTCGCTTGCCCGAATGCGTGAGATGCTTATTCCTCACGCGACCGTAACATATCCGTTATATCTTTATGTTGTTAAAATAAATCCTGGAACGATGCTTCCTAATCTGAACTGAGGTAATGGGAAGGGAAGAGTCGGCACCATGGAGGAATGGCTAGAGATACCTATTTGTCAACAGAGTGTCTATCGTTCGTGTGCGGCTTCCCGGAACGAAATCTCACCTACGAGCAATGAAAGTGCGCTCTCCTGAACCGTGAAGGAAGACGTGCCTAAAGGACTTTGCTGCCAACCACCCCGTTGTTTATTTTTCGTCGGAAAGCTGTTTGTACGCCCCCGTGCCTCCACTTCCAAGTTTTCACACCGTGGTTGCTTACGTGGAACTTCCGATTTTCCCGCCGGCTTCGACGTTTATCGCTACGATTTATCGCTAGCTCTGCAGTAAGCGACCTTTTTGGCACGAACATAAGAAGACCAAGAATGGAGAAGATGAAGAACCGAAAGAAAAAAAAAAGTTACCCTCTATTTGCGAACGCGTTAAATGGACCGTGAAGTCTGGTGGCGCCACATTCGATTTCACGGGGGGTATCTTCTGAATATCGTTTCTAGCGAATGCAGCCAACTGTAGAACTGCACTTCACTTCCCTGCACCATTCCACCAGGTGCGTAATGCTCGATATGTGCTAAGAGGTGGCAGAATATACTCCGCGGGAGCGATTATTGACGAGTTACGACTCCTCAACTTAACAAGTTACTTGCGAAATACGGACTTCCTTCCACGTCTTGATCGTTATTATCAGGAGCGGTTGAGAGAAGAGAGCGCGTGGAAGCCAGAAATGTTAACGATCCAAGTGATTGGATGTTTTCCCTGTCATTCTACTAAATGATCCAAACACACCTCGCAAGCTTCCAGATCACTGCACGGAACTGCAAGTGGGGTTCGCCGACCCACTCGAAAGAGCTATCTGGAAAGTGTGAAGCGAACGCCTCCTGGAAGCTTTACTTCGGCGCGTATACCACGGCGTTCAGGTCATTCGATCACGCTCTGGCAGAAACACGCCACTCCCGCAGAAACTCTCACTGAGCGATATTTCACACTTGCGAACAAATTACGGGTGATATAGTGCTGCCGTGAACCATTGGTGTCGAGTTCTTTTTTCGATTGTTCTTGTAGAAAGGGAATTACAAAACACTTTGAAAACGCATTGTTGTCTCGTTTAGTTGAAGACAGACGAGGAGCCTCGCCTTCTAAGATCTGTTATGGGAGACCGTTTGGCCCCACTGCCTTTTCTTTTATTCTTGGAAGCACAGTGCTGAAGCTTCGGAACAATTTAATCATGACACTTGATCGACTGTATTATCAAAAAACATACCTTCTCCTCATGACCTCGAAGCTTAGATAAGGAAAGCTTTTTCTTTACTTTCGAAATATACATATCAGTGAACGCTTTTCAGGTAAGGCGGTGAAGACAGTTCCGGCATTTTGCACTGTAGTTTGTTTCGTTCAAAAAGCGTCTAAAGAACAAGATAACGAAATTCACACCTCTTTTGAGCGAGAGAAAGATGGTGAGAGAGAGAGAGAACGAAAGGTAGAGAGATTAGCTATGGTCAGGCAAGTTGGATACACCCTATACGGGGGGAGGGGGGGCGCGAAAACGAGCACCCAAAAAAGAGTTTTCACCCTTCGGGGCTCATTTTGTCGCCAAACAATATTCGTCGTCTATCTTGTGCGCCTTTCCTTTCTTTAACGCTACGTGCCCAGCACTTCCAGGTCGCGAATGACATGCGCGTTATCAGCGTGACATGGCATTCCTTGACAGGAAAGTAGTGAGATCAGAGTTTTCAAGAAACTAAACGCAAGCAAGACTGATGACGATTATTGTTTGGGGGCAAAGTAAACTCCAAAGCGTATTTTTTTTTTTCAGAGTGTAAGGTAAGTGGAAGTGTCAGTAAACATACACATGCAGCTGAATGTTTACTCACACGTATTCGCAAACATAAGCGCTCCTTGCCTTCGTCGTGGGGCATTGGCGTTTTGGTGGCCTTGCGTATATGTAGTATAAAGTTATTAGACCAAGGTATTATTATATTTACTTCCGAGAATGGTCTGCTGTCTAAGAGGCTAAGACTAGTACTCCTAGTCAGCATAGCGTATCGTCGACAGTCTAAGGGTCGACGTAACAGTCTAAGGACATAGTGTCATTGAATCTGCTCTACAGCTTTCTCATAGCTAAAAAAATAAATAAAAAATAAAGCAGTGCCAAACAAAACCAGGACAGAAAAGATGACGCAAGGCGAGCGCTGATCCCGTGTCGTCGCAACCGCAAGGATGGAATGCGGCGCTGTTCACCATTCCGATGATAAAGGAACAACCACGCGCAAATGTTTACGCCTTAACCGCAGACGGTGCACTAATAAAGTCGTCACACCACGGGATATTTCGGGCGGCTGCTTAAGTCGCAAGGGGGGATCACAGACCTTCTCACAGTCCAGTGAAGAGAATCATTCGCTGGCGAAATCCGGTGAATTTGCTCGTCAAAGCGCTATTAAATGGTCACGTGCGTAAAGTCATCGCGCTGGATCGGTTCTCTCTACAGCGGGATATGCACGTCCTGATGTCGTTGATGAGTCGAACGCGCAGCTTCGTCTGCACTGTCGTTGCCGACCACCGCGCGAGGGCTCGGCACCCACTGAACTACGAGTATAATGTGATGTACGCGTTATCGAAAGCAGTGAGCGTGCCTAATTTCATTACGAGCTGTTCGTAGAAGCCATGACCCAGGGTAATCCGCAATGTTTGTAAGGCAGCCTCAGAGTAGCATAAAAAAAAAGGCCGATCGATTAGGCAGCTGTTGAAGATGGTAACAGACGGCACCTTGAAGAGACGTAAGTCCTACTGCTGTCGACGTCGCAACATGCGAAAGCTTGAGCTATAATAAAGAGCGATACTTGGTCTAGTTAGACGAAATGCATATCACCTCAACTGCGCGGCAGTGTTTAATGGTCCTTCTTCTCTTCATTGCATGTGTGCTTTGCGCTGCCGTTTTAAAGGAGCTTGAGCTGTACAGAGACAGACCTCGATGGGACAGTCACAACTCCAGTAGACCTTCGGGAACTGGTAAAAGCATACGCGTAAATGTGCAAGCTGTCAAAATAAGTTTAACAGGGAGAGATAGAGAGATATGGAATAGACAGCTGCTTCAGGGCAAGCGGTGACAGGTTTGCCGTCTTGAATATGCCACCTGACCCGCCGTGGTTGCTCAGTGGCTATGGCGTTGGGCTGCTGAGCACGAGGTCGCGGGATCGAATCCCGGCCACGGCGGCCGCATTTCTATGGGGGCGAAATGCGTGAACACCCGCGTACTTAGATTTAGGTGCACGTTAAAGGACCCCAGGGGTAGACATTTTCCGAGACCTCCACTACGGCGCGCCTCAGAATAAGGAAGTGGTTTCGGCATGTAAAACCTCATAATTTCAAAGAGCCCATCTGTTCGAAAGCGTAACTGTTAGTGGCAGAAGAAAACAGGAGAGCCAAATATCGACCACTGAGTCGTGCCACTTGTGGGGCTTAAAAGAACTCTCTGCAACCAGATAATAAACAGCAAGCCTCCATTATTATGATTAATTACGTTGCATCCCTTTGCGAACTGATCAGAGAACACTGTTTTACAAGAATGGAAATGCTCAATTATGCCCGTTGACCTGAAAGGGGCGCACTTTGCCGGTACGCTCTGATAGCAGCAATGGTAAAAATTGTTGACAAGGTACCCAACCTTTATCGACTCTGAGTAATGGAATCGCACTTATGAAACAGCGACAAACATTCGCGAGTCCCTCAAAGGTGAAGCAGAGACGACGCTTCACAAGCATTCCGGCATTTTTTCTGTGCTCAAAGCTCTTTGCATGCTCCCACGCCTCCACTTCCGACGCTTCAGAGTTCGCGTACGACTACGGAAGTGCATATTTACGCAGCGGCTTCCCCAAACTGCGTTATTTTTGGCCGGCTGAGCCGTAAATGCCTGTGCTCAAAAAAACGAAAACAAAGTGAGCAAAAAAAAAGAAGAAGAAAAGCATTAGTTCTAAACTGATTCGCTTCAGGCCGTTGCGTAAGGTAGGTCACGAATTCTGGTTACGCCGCATTCGATTTCTCAGGGACGCCTGCTGAATATCGTCCTTCGGTTTTGCACCCGTCTCTACGACGCCACTACCATGCAGTATGATGGAATGCTGCGAGCTGGCAGAACACGGCACCATTTGAACGAGTAGTCCCGAGGTAAGCCTACTGTAAGTTTACAATGGCAAATCTGAAATGAAAGTTACCTAAAGTGCGCCATTCGCTTTAAACAACGTCGCCGAGCGAGAGATAACGACGTATAACGCAGACGTGGGAACGACTATGGCCCGGAACGATACCTAATTATGTTTAAGCATTGGTCTGGCTGCCAAACTTCAAGGTTCCAGAGAATTGCATGCAACTGACAGGGCTTGCGGACCTTCTCGTGGAGGAACCCTTACTGTCGTTGGGATATATCCCTTTCTGAGGTCTTACGCTTCAAAACCTCTTTCGCATAGATGACCACACGTGAACTTACTTCACTTTAGACGGTACTATCACCGAGAGCAATTTCCGTTTTCGAGTGTCATGGTGGAGATAGATTTCTGTGCCAGGCATCAGTTCGAATTGGTGTGTCTCTCTTGAAATGAGAATATTGAGGCGCCCCCTTTCCTGAGACATTAGAAACATAACTCGGGGGAAGCCTTTATTTTTATTTTAATGCTAAAGCATCACATGTTCCATCCAGCGAGAAAGCCGGCGTCTATCGTCTCGACATGCGAGAAAATTTGGAGGACGGCACACACCGGTATAGAGGGCAACTCAAGGGTGGACCGCCTAGTTCGCGAACTCACGCACCGAGCAGGGCAGTCGGAAACCCTAGAGGCCCCCTTAACGGTGGAGCCGAAGTATGCAGAAATACTTAACCACTACAGAGGAAGGAGACTTAAATACCCCCCACCCCACACATCGCTCACACAACATGAGGCAGTAAGCTGGCGCAGACTGCAAGCAGGTACGTTCTTCAACCTGCACACATTACACAAAATGTTCCCTACCCAGTACAGGGATACATGTCCGTGGTGTGGAACAACCCCCACGTTATACCACATCACGTGGGAATGCAAGCGTAATTTCGCATTCCATAAAGTAAATAACCCAAGTGCGGAACAATGGGAGGGTCTGCTCACCAGCAGACCCTCCCATTGCTCGCAGCTCGCAGCCCAACGGGCAATTGTGCAGCACGCCTGCGAGGCAGCAAGACTCAGCGGTGCCCTGGAATAGGGGCGCCGACCTTGTGAAGCGGCCAGGACTCAAAACATGAAGACACCGGCCCACCGCCAATCTCTCTGAGATATAGAGAAATAAAGTTTTTCCATTCCATTGGAGGACGCTTAAGCTTTGCCTTTGAGAGTGGAACTCGCGATGGCATTCGAAGATGTCTGGCTGCTTCTCACTCTTCCGGCAACTGCAGCTCATGTAATCGTAACGTCTACCGGAAAACGCTGGCGGCGAACGCTACGCACGAAGTCGAACCTTCTGGTAGAAACGCGGCCTCTTGCGTGGGCCGCGGATGAGCGGAGGCGAGCGCCATCTGGATGATGTTGCAAGGAACCGGGCGCGCCTCTCTATGAATGGTAGAAACGCTGCAAAAGAGGTTTGTGTTTGAGTTTCCGCGCAGCAGAATTATGTTTTCTCGTACATTCAAATTACAACCCGACGCTATCATGTCTGTAGGTTGTGTGTAAGTCGTACTTTACAGTCTTTTTCACGCATTTCACTTTGAGGAATTCAATACGTTCAATAACGCCTCTGCGCTATACGGAGGGCCTGCGTGGTTCGGTATGCGTGGTTCGGAAACATTTTTCGCTCACAAGACGGTCGGCGCCGGCGCCGGACTCAGACACCGGATTTTCTGTGACACGGGGCCCTTAACGCTGTCGTGGTAAAACGGCACCTAAATTTTGAATTAATGTATTTTGTTTATTGGTGCAAGGGCCAGGTATGGCCAAATTTTCATTGGCTGCGTCACGAGCGCGGCTCACCGGAGCAGAGCGGGCGAGAAGGAACACCTGCTGCTGAAGTAGCGCGCCGAGCGTTGCGTGAGGGGAGAGGGCATCGCCGCGACGCCACGTCATCCTCGATCGCTATCGGAAGCCTGTGTTATGCGTGCGTTACTCGTCCGCGCAAGCTCTCGCCTGCGTTCTAGCTACGCCTCGGTAAGGTCACATCAAAATGCATAAAACAAATCACCGTGGAGTGTCTCCGTTAGACTATATGGCAGTCGGGCAAGGTAGCGTGACGTCAGGGATTGAAATGGACCGGCCTTGTGCTATCTAGGAGGCGCTGGCCAAGTGTCTCAATGCGCTCGCTTTCCCGCGAGGAGTTCATAACTCGAAGGACCGCTCAGCGGCGTTCATATGGTCATTACTGCTTTCGCGTTCACAACTCATAAGGCGTGCTTAAGGCGTCGTCGGAATTTTTTTTTATGCGAAGCATATTACGAGGGCTCAACCCAGCTCCTCAGGCGCGGCGGTGACCATGAAATCACGTGACACCGTGACGTCACGACAGAGGAGAAGTGGCTTTGGCTCAACTCTTGCAAGACGGGCTGGGTGGGAATCGAACCAGGGTCTCCGGAGTGTGGGACGGAGACGCTACCACTGAGCCACGAGTACAACGCTTCAAAGCGGTACAAAAGCGCCTCTAGTGAATGCGGTGTTGCCTTAGAAACGCGCTGTTTCTAAGGCGTGCGTCTCTTGCTCAGGCGCACATTTCGTTGCCGCGCCGAACGCTGCTTTGCTCGACGCTCACCGCGTCCAATGCGGGGCGCGTAGTCGCTGCCCTGTAGCCCATTGTCTTACACCCCTTGGCGGGTCGACGGGAACGCTGTCGCGTTCCACTCTTGAAGGCGAAGAAGTAATGCATGAGTTGTTTCTTCGTCTAGCCGAACCAAATATAGCCAAGCAACAGCAGTTCACCAGGCTAAACAGTGGTTCAACAACTAAAATAAAGGCTAGTATGCTTCGCATCCTGGGCTTAACCTTACCTAAGCCACAGCCATTTTTTTTCTGACTGATTTCAATTTGCTTGGCGGAAAAATGTGGGTTCTTACCCCCGTATTAAGAAATGCAACCTAAGTTGAAGCGCATGCTTGACTTGATTTAAATGACGCCTGGCGTTAACGCGCCCAGACGCTCACTGCGTTTCATTTGGCGCGTTCACGATAGGTGCCACTTAGACCAAGTCAAGCATGGGCTTCAACTTAAGTTGCATTTCTGAATAAGGGGGTTAAAGAAGAAGATGAAGGCTGTGGGAATGGTTGTATAAACGCCTTCTTTTTTTCATATATTGACCTCAATGCTTGCTCTCGTCTCCGTCTCCTACAACGTATAGAATTGAAGCCAGACCCCATGACGTAAGAGATATGCAAGTTACGCTGACAATCGCTCACCAATGCTGGGAGGCCGTCCGGATCACTATAGGCGAGGCGTGCGGTCTTCTGATGCATACAGTTTCAGGACGCTTCCAGAGAAGATGAGCTGCCTTGACAAGTTCTTCTGCGTCATGGCCCTTTGGACAGAGAAGCCTATCTACGGGTTCTTCGGCGTCTCAATGAGGTCGCCGACCGCCACCATTCCACGACGTCAGGAGCGAGCGCGACACGAAATCGAAGGCGCCCGCTGTATCAGTTTGCAGGTTTAACAAGCGCGCACCACCGGTGGCACAAAAGAAGGTAGACGGTGTGTCACCGACACATCTATAATGTTTTGCAGGAACAAAGAAAACCTTTTAGAAACAATGCTGCAATTTGGTTGTTCTTGTACATTGCAAGGTAACAACCATGTTCTTTGCCACCTGTGCTCGGTGCGGAGGACCTTTTCGCGAAGAAAGGTACGCTCATATTTAGCATCAAAAATGGCTCCCTCTACACACAAGCACGGCTATATAAGACTGGACGGTATACACTTCCCCGCGCTGCGCCTCATGTGGTGAGATCGCGGAGATACGGAATTAACACTTCCGACGAAATAAAAACGTTGCTTGCAGCCTATAGGAGAGAGGACTTACACACGCGACTTTTTGAAGAGTGTTCTCCAAGTCGTAGCGCTGTTCTTCGAGACACGGAGTCGGGCGAACTACATACGGGCTGCGCAGACGGGAACCATTGCAGGTCAAGCATGCCAGGCTAACCCAACACCCTCTCCTCCTCCTCCGTGTATTGCTCCACAACTGCCACCACAACAATCATCAGTGGCTATGACGTTTTGCTGCTGTGCGCGAGGTCGTGCGTTCGATACCCGGGCGCAGTGGCCGCGTTCGGACAGCAAAAGAAGTGCCAAAGTGCTCGTGCATCTCAGCGCATGTGGGTCATAGTGTGCAGGCTGTCGAACCTCAGGTGGTCAAGATTAATCCGAAGCCCTCCCAATGCGGCATTAATTTTGGGAGTTAAACTCGGTCATTCAATCAATCTGTAAATGTTTGGTCATAATTGCTATCTTCTCGATCCGATTGTGCGTTTGTATGTGCTGCTGACGGCGTTGTCATTGTTACTCTCAAACAGAGAACTACTTATGATTTGCGAAGTTTTCAAAGGCATTATCACTTTTTTCCTTGTTCTAGGGATTCCCTAATGTGCCGTGAAACTGCGTCAGCTGAGAGGACGCTCGACCAAAAAAAAAAAAGTTATGTCCCAGATCCATAGGATCATCAGCCTGATTATTTTCCAACGAGCCAAGTAGACGTGCAAAAGGTTTCGTTGAATACAAACGGCGTTTACGACTTTCCTTTTCACGCGGAAAGTTTTTTTTTTTGCGTCAAGCACCGTTGGAAGGCCATTCAAAACCAAGGCAAACTCCAAACGCTAGTGGAGCGGGCCCGCGGGGAGAAACATAATCGGCGACATAACACATCATGTGCCCAGAAGGGCGCGTGTATTTTCTTTGCACTGAGCCCGAATTCGTCGATTGCCAAATCAGAACATCAATTCACGCTCTATTTCCCGCTACCTGCGCTGACGCGCAATGAAGGATCGAGACGTCAGCGCAATTCGTTCCGGCATGTTTACAGCCCTTACGAATAAACCTTGTTTCGCAATGGTTGCGGATTTATGCGAACGTCTGCTCTGCGGCCGTGCGCAAGTGCTTTGTTTTGCCTCCTTCATTCTGTGCTATTTACACAGCGTATGATAGCCACTGAACCAATGATGCTTGTATTGTATAATCCGGCTCCCATAACAACATGCCTATGTTAATGCGCACTGCAGACTGCAGCGCAAGCTTTTGTGCTTTGTCAAGAAGTACGGGAAGCTCAATTCCTGCGTCGTCGACTGAGAACGACATCGAATTCAACCCGATGCGCAGTTAGCGGCGCAATAAGCCTCATTTTCCGCTTGCCTTGCCCGACACGCGAGGCTTCATTTCCATGTTCTTTCAGCAACCGATATGCGTACGAAACACGGCTGCGTGAAAAGGGCAGAGAGCGCAGTGATATCGATTAGCGCAGGTGACACTGCCTCTCTATTCGTCAATGCCAGTCGGATCTCATTTGAAATTCGCTGCGAATCTGGGCGGGCAAACGTCGCGTTGCTTACACGAGCCGGCTGATTCTCATGAACCGGAGTGGCTCGATTGGTTTAGGCGTTTGCATCTACAGTAGCGCGGAATTATTGCGCTGCTAATTGCGCACCGGGCTCAATTGGATGGCGTTTTCAGTCGACGATGCAGGAATTAAGCTTCCTGTACTTCTTGACAAAGCGCAATAGCTTGCGCTGAAGTCTGCAGTGCAAATTAACACAGGCATGTTGCTATGGGAGCCGGATCCTACAGCACAAGCATCATTGGTTCGGCGGCTATCATAGGCTGTGCAAATATCAGAGAACGACGGAGACAAAACAAAAGAATTTGCACACGGCCGCAGAGCAGACGTTCGCATAAATCCGCAACCATCGCGAGGCGAGGTTTATTCGTAAGGGCTGTAAACATGCCGGAACAAAGTGCGCCGACGTCTCGATTCATTGCGCGTCAGCGCAGATACTGGGAAATAGAGCGTGAATTGATGTTCTGGTTTGGCAGTCGATGAAACGGGCAATGTGCAGAGAAAATACCCGCGCCCTTCTGCGCACACAAACGAACATACACACCCACACACGCACACAGGCTCGCACGCACACACGCGTTTGTCTGTGTGTGCGCATATGAGAGCCTTAGTGGTATATTCGAGCTGTTGCTTCCGAGAGCTGCAGGGAAATTGTGCGACTGTTTTACTACAGCGCTCACGCGTGTAGGGTTCCAGGACGATGCTTAAGTGAACGCGCTGTCATTAACTGTCAGAAAAAACGTTATCTGATGCATGGAATACTGTTAGATAAAAATGCTTACATACAAATAGATACAAATACAGGGAAGCTCATTACTTTTCGGAGCCAGATCAGGATGCTTTAAAACACGCACTTATAAAGCCAGATACAACAAGGAAGAAAAAGCATGTGCTTGTTGCTGCAGAGCTAGGGAAATGACGGGGCATGTTTTATTAGAGAGAGAGATAGAGAGGAATAAACGAAGGCAGGGATGTTAACCAGTCAATAGTCTGGTTGGCTGCCCTACGCTGGGGGAAGGGAGAAGGGGAAGATAGAGAAGGTGTAGATACGTGTACGGACAGCAGTTGAGTTAAAGCCGCTCGCGCAATAACTCAATGATTTATTAGAATGTCAAGATATCTGCCCAGCGGTCAATTTAGGCATCTCTGACCTCCTTGAAGCCCTTGGGTTCAGCGAGAGCAGGGGGAAAGTAAACGTGTCCGCAGTAGCGATTAGTAAGAGGCGATTGGAAGATTGGTTGAAGAAAAGTAGGGAAGTGACAAACAACGGATGCGTACAACGGAGCGAGAGTAGGGGGAAAGTAAACGTGTCCGCATAGAGATTAGTAAGAGGCGATTGGAAAATTGGTTGAAGAAAAGTAGGGAAACGACAAACAACGGATGCGTACAAACACATGGTTCCCAAAAGGGATTCAGAAAGTTTGTTGACGGGAATTCTTCGTGTTTGCTTTTTCTTTTCTCTTTTTTTCCCTTTTCTTTAAACATAGGTAGGACATTAGGCAGTGTAATAGCAAGAGCTTGGTGGCGCAACCCACCGTCCCGTTCCAAAGGGGACGCTCATAGCAGCTATCTATCCATCCACCCTCGCGCGCTGAGCGCGCTCCTCCTTACTTTCTCCGGCTCGCGATTCTCTCCTTCACCTCCAGGCACCTTCCTCCGCATAACCTCGCCGTACTGTACTGCAGGCTGCCACCAAATGTCATTACTCAACCTCAGTAGCATCTGGGTGCCGCCACACTGCTAGTGGGCCACATTGTGAAGACTCAGTTGTCTGCATGCGCATGTTGTTTCATCCGGCACCTCGTGAATGGATACACGACGAGTTTGCACGAATGCGCAGCTCAATTTCGTCCCCGCTACCTTGCTTGTGCGTCTATGTGAAGATGAAACCTGGTTAGTGCGCTTTGCTCGTATTGCAAAGAATGCAGAGACTAAGCGCTTCGTCTCCACGGAAATAAGAGTAGCCTCAGCTAGGCGTTGTCGTCTAGCGCCGCCATCTCAGCCACATTGTTTTCTTCACTTAGCCTCGTTTGCTGGCCGAGTCCTGTCCTGGCTTATTGTGGCCAGACAATCTGAAGTAGAACTTTTACACACAATAACAAAATATTTTATGTTTGTGAAACAATGCCCCGGAATGGTGCTAAAATGAATCAGTTGCGATTCAAAAAAAGTCAGCAGAAACCATTTCGCGACGACTGTCGATGGTAATATGTTTAACATTGAATCAATATGGCGCATTGCCACAATCGAAGCGAGTTATAAGTAAGGCGTGCACTGCAACGGTACTCCTCTTTCGCGTTTCCTTTGGAACACTCGGCGCCATCTGACGCCGCTGCCACGAAGCCTGCGTGTGGCCTCCGAAATCTGTGGCGCGCCGGTGAGTGCGAACGATGAGAATCGCATGACGCGGCAGGCCCGGGCTCCTCTTTCGCGCTTCTCACTAGACACGCTGCGCCATCTAGTGGCGCCACAAAGAAGTCCGCGAGTGGCCTCCGAGACGAGTAGCATGTCGCCCCGGTGCCTGCAAACGCCGAGTATGGTTTCCTCGCTTGCCACACGTACTCGTTGGCCCATGTTGGCGAGAGGTTCGTTGAATATCGGCACATACACACTGAATTCACGGCCCAGCTCGCAAGAGCGTTGGCGTGAAGGATGTTCACAGAAAAAAAGCGACACCTACCCAGTGCATTCATGGCGCAATCTGATAAAGCGTCTGGTTGCTCTCCTTGAGCCCGTGTGATGTGGGCTCGACTCCGTTCAGCATAGGATATTTTTAAGGGATCCCTATCATCACTGTAGGGGGATACATTCCCAGTGGCACATATCTAGTTACCAAAGATGGCGTCAATAAATATTCATTAAAGAGCGGCACACACCTATTGACACATACCCAGTGACCCAAGTTGGCATCGAAGAGGTTCACTGAAGATCAGCAAAGTCTGTGCGGCACGTACCCAGTTCTTCCAGTCGGCGTCAAAGAGTTTCACTGAAGAGCGGTACCTGCCCAGTCCGGCACCTACAGTGATCCATGTCGGCGTGAAAGAGGTTCGTTGTAGAGCGGCACATATGTACGCATTGCCGCGTGCATAGTGACGGTGGTTTTCGAACCATGTTCATTTTCAATAAAGAGCTTCCTCTCTCTCTCTTTCTCGAACCATGTTTCCTCACAACAGCAGCCCGATGCTCTACCCATGCAACTATGGACTACGCAGTGATCGAGGTAGGCGGGAAAACGCGTCTTAGGAACACAATAGATAGACGCATAGAAAGTTAGCCCCCCTGGAAGTGCGTGTAGTACCTTAAGATGGCTAATAGATTAAAACTTCCTAGCTATCGTACTTTATTTCACTCGCCTCTTTTTTCTGAAATCGTCGCAATTGATGTTGCGACGAAATGACACTAATTTTTCGTGCGTAGTACAGCAATGAAGTTGCAGCGAATGCTATTCGAATCTCATGACATTCAATAATCCATTGTGACAAGGGTATTAGCTCTCAGAAACATATTTCTGGTTTTCGTACACTTTGGTTACTTCTCGCATTTTGCGCCTGCAGTTTGAAACGTGGCAAAAATGACTCGAGCGGAAAACTAATGAAAATGATGTTTTTGAATGCGGTGCGTAATCTCAGATTCGAGTGCACGCAATTATACAAATATTTATTATTATAAGCAATTAAGTTTGAATACCCAATTAACTGTAGCATAAAAAATATCTACAATTTCCATCGACACGACAGCTAACAAAACAGCCTCGGTCCCATCCTGGTATGTCATAACCCCTCTTTCTTTAAAAATAGCTTGGCCCGTGTTGGATGGGACACTCTGTATGCTGCTGTATACTGCGGTATACCGCAACGTACAATGTATGTGCTCGCAAAACATGAACTTGACATGAGCAGACCGTACGAAAAGAAGTCTCGAGACGTGAGAAACTTCGGCACCTTCTCGGCCCTCAGTACCATAAACCATCAGTCATGTTTCTTTTTTTTTTTTCACGGCACGTGGCTGCCCCACATTTTTGCCATCGCGTGTCATATATCCTATGAGCAAAGCGGAACAGGCCGCGTCAATGTCCCCGAGGACAGCCGCATGGCCTGTGGCACTGACAGCTAGGTGAGCGTTTTGCGTTTCCTTTCGTACGAGCTGCTTTGGACGTCCCTTGTCGCGGGTGGGAGCGTTTCTGGCGAGTATGGCTGCTTGAAACGCAAGGAAAAAAAAAAGCAACTTCTCGTTGGGGCACACTGTACTGTTGACTTCGAGGTACGCTTTGCACAAAACACGCATGGTTCAGCTTCATATTCTGTTTATTTGCCTTTGTTCCGCGAACAGTTTTATGTGTCCGCTCACAATATGCATGCGCTTCCCAGGGTTGTACACGCGTTGCACGCATAGCCTTTTGCTTTAGCTTTCGTATGTGGCACATGTCGCAACGGACGCTAATGAACATTGCTGATTAATTTTGCCCGCTACGAGGGCATGCCTTGTAAGCCCTCTACCTTTCTGTTGTCATATGTTACTTTTTGCATTGCTACAACACGCTCCTACGGAGCCGTTGCCACTGTCGAGGTCCCAAGTGAAGAGTACTCAAAAACGTCACGGGTTCATCGATCACGTGATGCGCACTGTTGAGGGTATAGCGTGAATTGAGTGCAATTCAGGCGGAATCATGACTAGTCCAGCTTTTTCTTCTTTTTATTTTCCTCGTTATAATTAAAAAGTTGTCCAAATGTTCTGTGCTGCGATATGCATTTGCTGATCAACTTCGTTCCTCCATTTACCGGTCTATAAATTCCAAGTAAGTAAATAATTTAATTTGTTGTTTTCTCGGCGGCCAAGCATTCGGCTTATCCCTGCGCACCGGAGATTTTAGTACACCCTGTCGTATGTTTCACGCTCCAGTAACGTGCGACTTGTTTCAGAGGGTACAAAGAAAACTTCCGTGATGAAAATGACCGTGATGTACGCACCAGCACACGCGTGTTGGCGTTTATCTCGTCAAGCCACTGTGACTACACATCAAGGGCACCTTGGGTTTGCATACGGATCCGAGCGAGTTGCTGCAGAGTGAGAAAGTGTTCAGCGACTTACTACTGCGACACATTTCTGGAAGACAACGTGTCCAGTGAATGCTCCCGTTCGTTTGATTACTAGGAAAATCACCACCGCAGCCATTCACACATTGTACAAGAGAGAGATAGAGAAGGCGGAAATCTTTCCATTTACTGCACCCACCTCTTTTTCAAGAGTCCATCGAAATGATTTTATCCGCTAAGAGACCCTAAAGCCAGGACAAAGGAGTTTTCATGCCGCTACGAGGTTCAATGCGTCCTAACCCGCCAGACCGAGGTTGAGTTGCAGACGTCTTGTGTGGGGCATTTAGGTGCACGTTGAAGAACCCCAGGTGGTCCAAATTTCTGGAGTCCTCCACTGCGGCGTGCCTCATAATCAGAAAGTGGTTTTGGCACGTAAAACTCCATATTTTTTTTTCTCATGTGGGGCAGGCTCTCATAACAGTGTGGCCGGGCACGTTTGGCCACATCTTCTCTCGCCCGTTGTCTTTGCCTAACACGCTCAGCTTTCAGTAACTTGATGACTAACGACACGCGGGCGCAGGCTGGAATTCTGAGATAGACAAAATTGGAATTTATTTTTCTGGCTACCGCTTCTTCCGAGAAATATGTTGCAACAGAACTGCTTTTTGGCCTAGTTGGTGCTTGCTAAAAGACATGTTTTTTTGCTGCAATTGAACACTCACTCCTTTTGTGAGTGTTCAATTGCGGCAAAAAACATGTCTTTCCGAGAAAGCATGATAACAAACTTGTGGGTGACAAGATATATACGTCATGTTACTCGGATCACTGCACCCCTGTGGGTCAATGAGTCATCGACCCATATGCCGAATTATGTGGGGCTGATCACGAAAAAACAACAACAATACAAACGCATGCTAGACCCTGCATACGAGTACGTTGGAGCCCTGATCGTGCAGCTTCCACATGTGCAGGATATCTGGGCGAACTACGTTTTTCAAGCACTGCAAGCAATTTAGCGGTCTCCGCCGGCACTTGCGACGTTAGAAACAGGCCTTAAATGGGGCGCACGCAAAATAACTTCTCAACCACGCAAAGAGCGCTTACGAGCAATGGTCGAAATTTGGTTACGCAACGTAAGTGCGACCAGAGCTGTCGAGGTGCTAGCGTGTAATGAGCAAGTGCTGTTGAAGTTTCGTTGCCCTCAAGATCCACAAATTGGAAACCATGGCGGAAAGTCCTACTTTTCGAAGACGTCATGTCTTGCTTCGCTCGAGAAAGCCTTCCCAGAACACCGATAAAAGCGAATTTACTAAGAACACTCGTCCTAAACATCCAAAGTACAACCATCTCTACATGTTTCGGACATGTCTTCTTCATGACGAATACACGCCGTCTCGCGGATACGTGTTTTTAAGAGAAAGTTGAAGAGAGAAAGGTTCCTGGGACTTTTGCACGAAAACGTCCATTGTTGTTTCTAGCACAAAGTAACACAATGTGATTAGAGAGAGGGAGAGAGAGAAAAGATACAAACAAACAATGACAGTTCAACCACAAGGCGCTCTGTGTCCTGCTGTCTTTGACGTCCACTGTGTTCTGGCCGACCTCGCAATGTTGCTTTCTCTTTCTTTTCCTATCTTCTATGGCGAGCTGGCTCTTAGATTTGAGACGTCAGAGTTCCAGCCGCTTTGTCCTTCTATTCCAGAGGCGCTTTTGTCCGCCGCTGTTGTGGTTCGAATGAGATCGAGACAGCTTGAAATCCGGCGAAAATGACACTGACATTTCTTTAGTTTTCGCTGACTTCTCTCATGCCACTAAATCTTCCTTTTTTGTCTCGTTTTGTCTGATGTTACTTCCGGGTCGACTTGCTTTCTCCACGGTTGAATCAAATGAGAGGCGATTTAGGCCAGCTCTCAAACGGGCGAAGAAGATGCAAATATCCGTTAAGGAGACAGTTGCGACATGGCTATGTCGCCAAGTGGCGTTAAAAGTTCACGAAACCGCCATCTGCGTAGCAGGGAGCGATGGCAACCGGGTTAGGCTCATTCGCGAACGCATTAGTTTAACAAAACTTGAAATCCCGCGGGTCCGGTTCGTTGATATCTATTTGTGTGCTGAGACTGTAGTCATTTGTTCAGCCAGCGCCATGAAACGGACGACCGGCACAACAGGCGCAAAAGGACAAAACGCTAGACTTGACGTTGCGTATCCCTTCAGAAAACAAACCTAAGTCGTGGAATCATAATAGCAATATGGGGCGATGTGTGTGTGTGGGGGAGAGGGAGGGGGGCAGTGCCTCGACGATGTTCCCGACTGAGGAGCATGAAGTGCGGAAAGTCAAAATCAGCAGATCGCAGTGATTCGTCTGATTTTGAACTCACTCACGTGAGTGAGTGAGTTCAAAATTTCTGAGTTCAAGATTCCTGCTGCCGCAGTACTGCGGCAGCAGGAATCTCTCACAGTCGACACTCTTCTAAGGAGCACATTCATCGCGATGAATACAACGTAATCCTCATCAACTATAGTATTGAATGTTGTGACCTCTGAAATGCATCTATAGAGACATCACCGCTATCGAAAGCTTTGCACAGGCTGCCAAGCGTGAATTTCGAGCGTCATCGCAATCATTAGCACATCCGGCTACGTAGCGCACATTGCCACAGTGGCGGGAAGTTTAGCTGTAAGAGCTTATGTGGCTACGTCCAAATCGTATTGGCGAATTTAGTACGCGTAACATCCGCATACACATAGTCGTTTCATTGTTATCCTAAAGTGCGCACACTTGCTAATATAAGAGGGAGACAGAGATAAAAGATTTTTATGTAATTTTGTTTTGTTACCAAATGCATTACAGCATAGCAGATGACCGAGCGGACCGGACTCAGTGCAAAGCGTCACGATGTTCTACTCCCACGTGACCACATTCTGCGTCATGACGTTATGAGAGGGACTCCCCCTGGGAATCGAAGCCGAAATTGCCTGTATAACAGTTAATGTAGTAAATTACTTAGGGCGCTCCGAGGCTTTTCTTGAGGATTCTTTGAGAATCGTTTGAGAGTACAGGACTGATGACACAGTACTGAGGATGAAAGTTGAGCAATTTCAATTTCTCGTAGACTACTTGGCAAGGAAAAACGCGAGAATGGGAAGACGTCTGCCAACTGTAGTTTCAGACTTCGAGCGAACGTAAGTTTTTCTCATGAAGTTAACGTGGTCCTGCCAGATATTATTGGGAAACAAGATCGTTCCTTATCGGCTTTAGCATGTCTTGAATATATTGGTGACAAACAACCACACACACGAAAAACCTACGCAGTACTGAACCGTTCAACTCAGGCTGTTGAGAGAAAACGTAAATTGAAATCACAGTGGGTTCCGGAACATGCTAGTATAGCAGGCAATGAATTAGCGGACTCGCAGGCAAAATCGGCCCATAAAGATGCAGAAATTCAACTCATCCCTTTATCACCAATGGACACGCAACGCATATTAACAGTACTAAAGAAAAATTAGAAAAATTTGTGTCCGTCAACCAGGTTAGACGAAAATACTAAAGAATTGATTCTTCACGAAGTGGACCTTCAACTCAAGTACTGACTGGATGTAGAACTTTCTAGAAGTACTGAGACACTAATTCATCGAATGCGCCTTAGGACAGCATACACCAAGCATCTTCTATATCGAATAAAACGGGCTTCTTCCCCGGCTTGCTCCTGCGGCAGCGATGATGATGACGATGTTCGCCATCTCCTCCTCGAATGCCCTTGACACGCGACACAAAGGCGGCAGCTGAACAAGCGCCATTTCTGATCTCACCGACATTTCTCACACGCAAAATTGCTAGGCCCCTGGCCATCGCAAATAACGATGCTAAAGCATTGAATGCGCTAGAACATTTTTACGAAGAGGCAGGCATCCTTAACAAGTACTAGGTATCAGACTGAATAGACGCACAATGTAACTACAACTTGCTTTCATTATTTGTAATTATTAGCGCTTGCATATTACGTGTTATACTCTTTTGTACTCTCTGAAGAAGCTCACCCTTGAATGTCATATTCTGTGCGTGCATTGTTTTAACTCTCTGTAATTTCTCATCTGTTCAGATGCTTACCACTGTCTACATCGCGGCCGCTCGTGTGACTTTTTGTGACTTTGTTTACGAACTCATTGTGGTGCGACCTGCCTTTGCTTTTTATATTTGTATGTTCGTGGATGTATCGGACTGTGTACTGCGGATTTCTGGCCGTGTGGCATCGTTTCTTTTCATGTTCCTAGTGCATATTCTTTTTATATATTATTTCTGCTATGAGAAAAAGGAAAGCAGCCGTCAACAATATAGCGTGACTACATCTCTTTCATTTATTTTCATTTCAATAAAGAAACAATATATATGGCTCAACGCCCTTCCATTTTGACGCAGTTAAAGCCCGTAACGAACTAAAAAAGGAAAACTGCTATAAATTCTTTACAGACCAAAAAACTTTCCGCTACACTGAATCCTTTAGACGCTAGTTCTCCTTTATTCGAACCATTTATTATTGCTGTAACTCCCGCAAAATATATGTGCTAACCAAAGTAATTCACTACTTCCGGAACGGAATAACTCAGTATTACAGAATAACCGCAATAAAAGATGTGCCAACAAGGTTTCCCGCGACACCACATCTGACATCGGAGTAGACCGTAACGAGCGAAAAAAATATAGAAAAGCAGTGACGTAAACTGAATAAAATGGTAATAATCTTCAGACCACTGGCAGGGAGTGTGAGCGACAAAACGTAACAGCAGAGGATAGCACGAAATCGACATGAACGAACCTGACGTGTATTACAGTTTATTTCGTCCACGGTTCAAGTACTTCGCGGTTCCTACAATAACCGAAGTTCTCTGATAGCATGAAACGCTGCATCGTATCTCTTCTGCAAGTCATCTCCGTAGGCCGCGAACATACGACGAACGGCTTTGCGACCAGTTAGAGTTTGTACTAAATGCAATGTGACGTCATACCTCAGTAGCCATAAAAACATCGTTGTATCCTCGTTCCTAAAAGAAAGAAAGGAAGGAAGAAAGGAAGAAAAAATGGCTGTGGCTTAGCTAAGGTTAAGCCCAGGATGCGAAGCATACTAGCCTTTATTTTAGTTGTTGAACCACTGTTTAGCCTGGTGAACTGCTGTTGCTTGACTATATTTGGTTCGGCTAGACGAAGAAACAACTCATGCAGGCGAGCGCACGAGCTGAGACCCGGCTATGTTGCTACGCGGCCGCAAGCGAGCGCACGAGTTGAGCCTCCGCTTTTGCAGCTGACGTCATATGGTAGCTACACGGCCGCGCGCGGCGCAGCAAGGAAGCGCGTGGTTGTGCGGCTAGTATGCTTCGCATAATAATCATTGTCGGGGTAACTCAGGTGGGGGCTGTGACGCTGCGGTGCTCAGTTGTAGGTCGCTAGTTCGATCCCATTTCGACGGGGACGAAATGCAAAAACGCTCGCGCACTTCGATGTAAGTGTCCGCTAAAGCATCCCAGTTGCTAAAAGATTAAGGCGGAGTCGGCGACTATACGCATGCCTCATAAATATCAGATCGTAATGTTGGCACGTAAAGCTCCAGAATTCAATTTGTTTTTAATTTGAGAAAGAACGGAAAAATAAAAAAAAATCTTTCCATGGATTTGGAAAAAAACGTCATTCTGTGCACAGGGCGCCTTGTGAAAAAAATATTTAATTGAAAAGATAAGAGCGCTGATGCCTACGAGTGAAAAGAAATATAACCAGAGCGAGTGAATTTAGGAACGAAAATCCAGCAAAATGAATAAATATATAACGAAACGAAACGGCGAAGGACTCTAATCGGGAATGTGCGTTTGAGTAGCCCAAAAAGGGTTTGCGATAAACAGAAAAAGAAAAGAAAGATGGAAAAACATGAGTAAGTGAAGCGGCTAATACGTCCAGGTACGAAAGGGAAGGCGAAGAGGCAGTGCAGGGGAATAGCTTATACCTGACACGCGACACGCCTAAATGGATTCTCGGCTGAACGAGCTATTACGTGGTTCGCGGAGCGTAATGGAGGGAGAGGCTCCGTCGCCACGCGGGCGAATAGCACTAAGCCTAATGCGGGCGATTACACGCGCTCGCGTTGCGGGCACCCGACCCATTGTCATATTATGTGACAGGGAAAGCGCGTTATCTTTTACGATCCGTTGAACAAGAGGGTACATCGGCGTCGTGTCGAGGTATACACAAAGCCGACCTCGATAAATGTAGCCCCTCCCCCCTCCTTCGTCCCCCCCCCCCACAATAAGACAGAAAAATATCAGCAAAGGAAGCGGCTCCGTTGAACGTAAATTGAAGTAAAGTGTGGAGCCATGCGGGTCGCAACTCGAACGTCTTTGTTACTCTTGCGAACATAACCAGGTGATGGACAGGTTAGCCACCGTTACGACTACTAACGGCGGCCCTTTTTTATCATATGGTTTGTTATGCGGCATAATATGGTTAATTAATTGCGTTTAGTCCTTCTTCGGGAAGAGGCTGCACTATAGTTGCTTGTTTAACTTATCGTCTGGAATTAACCCTTCGTGTAATCAAGCCTGTCTATGCGTATGCATCCCGCAACCTCTGAGCACTTTCTCTCTGGGGGGTCCTTGTCATGCTGGTTATGATGAGGGTTACACGTCGTTAACTTGGGCTGTTTACACGGGTGCTTAATTATGCGGGTCCTGGGTTCCGCGACGCACGTAAGCGGCATGCGCACTCGCACAGCGCTTGTTTCGACGACAGAACATCAGAAGCGCGTCTTCGTAAATGTGACAACCCTTGCTGCAGTTTCGGTCACTGTAGCTCTCTTATAATGAACAGTCCTGGGTTTAAATGTCTTTTTTTTTGTGGGCGGCCGTAATTGCTTTAAGTTCTTCTGGCACACAGCACGTTTATCGTGACTCAATTTGTGACACGCCTACGTGTCAAAATACACCGTAAGCCGCCGAATAATTCCATGTTGCTGTTTTGTTGTTGTCTTGACAGCGAAGCTTACTTTGCCCTTTCCCCAGGGCTTGGAGTTCGCCCTTTTCTTACCGGACGTATTTCTGGATATACCCATATATACGATGCCTCCACATGCTGCGAATGCAAGTACCAAAAATGATATATATATATATATATATAGTCATATAATGAGAGCCAACAAACACTGACACCAAGTACAACATAGGGGAAATTGCATGTGCTTAATAAATGAAATGAAGTAATGATAAATTGATGGAAATTAAAGTGGATGAAAAAACAACTTGCCGCAGGTGGGAACCGAACCCACAACCTTCGCATGTCGCGTGCGATGCTCTACCAATTGAGCTACCGCGGCGGCGTTTCCCCATCCACTTTCTTGGGTATTTATGTGTACTAGTAGAACCCTGGGAGTGTTAGCCAGCGCCCCCACTCACAGACCTAGGCGGCGGACGTGGAACGTCTTTTTTGCCGCAGGCGTCACGAGAACGTGATCTTTTCGGGTGAAGGCAAGTGGTCAATAAACCCACATATGCTACCTGAAGGCATCAATGTTGCCGGATTCGAGACCCTCGTTATGTAATAAACGAGAAGAAAGGGGGTTAACCAAGGGACCCGATATTTATTAGTCATATAATGAGAAGCCAACAAACACTGACACCAAGTACAACATAGGGGAAATTGCATGTGCTTAATAAATGAAATGAAGTAATGATAAATTGATGGAAATTAAAGTGGATGAAAAAACAACTTGCCGCAGGTGGGAACCGAACCCACAACCTTCGCATGTCGCGTGCGATGCTCTACCAATTGAGCTACCGCGGCGGCGTTTCCCCATCCACTTTCTTGGGTATTTATGTGTACTAGTAGAACCCTGGGAGTGTTAGCCAGCGCCCCCACTCACAGACCTAGGCGGCGGACGTGGAACGTCTTTTTTGCCGCAGGCATCACGAGAACGTGATCTTTTCGGGTGAAGGCAACTGGTCAATAAACCCGGTTCCCACCTGCGGCAAGTTGTTTTTTCATCCACTTTAATTTCCATCAATTTATCATTACTTCATTTCATTTATTAAGCACATGCAATTTCCCCTATGTTGTACTTGGTGTCAGTGTTTGTTGGCTTCTCATTATATGACTAATAAATATCGGGTCCCTCGGTTAACCCCCTTTCTTCTCGTTTATTACATAACGAGGGTCTCGAATCCGGCAACATTGATGCCTTCAGGTAGCATATGTGGGTTTATTGACCAGTTGCCTTCACCCGAAAAGATCACGTTCTCGTGACGCCTGCGGCAAAAAAGACGTTCCACGTCCGCCGCCTAGGTCTGTGAGTGGGGGCGCTGGCTAACACTCCCAGGGTTCTACTAGTACACATAAATACCCAAGAAAGTGGATGGGGAAACGCCGCCGCGGTAGCTCAATTGGTAGAGCATCGCACGCGACATGCGAAGGTTGTGGGTTCGGTTCCCACCTGCGGCAAGTTGTTTTTTCATCCACTTTAATTTCCATCAATTTATCATTACTTCATTTCATTTATTAAGCACATGCAATTTCCCCTATGTTGTACTTGGTGTCAGTGTTTGTTGGCTTCTCATTATATGACTAATAAATATCGGGTCCCTCGGTTAACCCCCTTTCTTCTCGTTTATTACATAACGAGGGTCTCGAATCCGGCAACATTGATGCCTTCAGGTAGAATATGTGGGTTTATTGACCAGTTGCCTTCACCCGAAAAGATCACGTTCTCGTGACGCCTGCGGCAAAAAAGACGTTCCACGTCCGCCGCCTAGGTCTGTGAGTGGGGGCGCTGGCTAACACTCCCAGGGTTCTACTAGTACACATAAATACCCAAGAAAGTGGATGGGGAAACGCCGCCGCGGCAGCTCAATTGGTAGAGCATCGCACGCGACATGCGAAGGTTGTGGGTTCGGTTCCCACCTGCGGCAAGTTGTTTTTTCATCCACTTTAATTTCCATCAATTTATCATTACTTCATTTCATTTATTAAGCACATGCAATTTCCCCTATGTTGTACTTGGTGTCAGTGTTTGTTGGCTTCTCATTATATGACTAATAAATATCGGGTCCCTCGGTTAACCCCCTTTCTTCTCGTTTATTACATAACGAGGGTCTCGAATCCGGCAACATTGATGCCTTCAGGTAGCATATGTGGGTTTATTGACCAGTTGCCTTCACCCGAAAAGATCACGTTCTCGTGACGCCTGCGGCAAAAAAGACGTTCCACGTCCGCCGCCTAGGTCTGTGAGTGGGGGCGCTGGCTAACACTCCCAGGGTTCTACTAGTACACATAAATACCCAAGAAAGTGGATGGGGAAACGCCGCCGCGGTAGCTCAATTGGTAGAGCATCGCACACGACATGCGAAGGTTGTGGGTTCGGTTCCCACCCGCGGCAAGTTGTTTTTTCATCCACTTTAATTTCCATCAATTTATCATTACTTCATTTCATTTATTAAGCACATGCAATTTCCCCTATGTTGTACTTGGTGTCAGTGTTTGTTGGCTTCTCATTTTATGACTAATAAATATCGGGTCCCTCGGTTAACCCCCTTTCTTCTCGTTTATATATATATATATATATATATATATATATATATATATATATATATATATATATATATATATATATATATGGTGAGTAAGCGCACCTCTGTTGCGCGTAATATGCACCAGAGGCTGAAACTTTTTTTTTTTGCCAACGCGGACAAATACTGGCAAGTTTATTGGCAAGTTTGGCAAGTTTATACTTATTTGCTACGTTCTTCAAGCATCGCGATAACAAAGAGGCCTGCAGTAAAAGAGTGCCAAACCGCACACTTCGTCCAACTTTTGCTGGGCTTACCCGGCTCCGCTAGTCTCTGGTGTTTGCGACAGCAGAGTCACGCATATCTTTTTTCCCGATGCGAGAAAGAGGACCGCCGATGCGAGCGCCCGGGTTTTATCAGAGAGCAATGACGTCACACCACCTGCGTCCCCACCGCGCCGCTCCTTCTACCCCACCCGCCGTGGTTGCTCAGTGGCTATGGTGTTGGGCTGCTGAGCACGAGGTCGAGGGATCGAATCCCGGCCACGGCGGCCGCATTTCGATGGGGGCGAAATGCGAAAACACCCGTGTGCTTAGATTTAGGTGCACGTTAAGGAACCCCAGGTGGTCAAAATTTCCGGAGTCCTCCACTACGGCGTGCCTCATAATCAGAAAGTGGTTTTGGCACGTAAAACCCCAAATATTATTATTCCTTCTATCCCGTTAGGCTACACCCACCCTCGCAGCGTCGCAATGCCGCGCGATGCTATTTTTATACTACGCTTTCACTCTCTCCCCCAGCTCGGCGAAGATGCGGACGTCAAGGGAAACCCACCGAGGTTCTTAAATTATGGGGTTTTGCGTGCCAAAACCACTTTCTGATTATGAGGCACACCGTAGTGGGGGACTCCGGAAATTTTGACCACCTGGGGTTCTTTAACGTGCACCGAAATTTAAGTACGCGGGTGTTTTCGCATTTCGCCCCCCACCGAAATGCGGCCGCCGTGGCCGGGATTCGATACAGCGACCTTGTGCTCAGCAGTCCAGCACCATAGCCAATGAGCAACCACGGCGGGTCCACCGAGGTTCCAACAGTTCCACTGTAACAGGGACACTTAGTTGTCCCTACGTGGACGAATGCGAAGGAGTTGCGACGACCACGCGATGCCTATGAGCTTTCAGTCGATGTGTACTTAGTTTTTAGGACACCTAGTTCGCGGTTAGACTCCAACCACAGGTCGAGGGCGCGACTCCCGGTAAAGGTCGCGTGTTCGAGTGCCACAATCGTTCCCGACCACGGCCTCGAGGAGCGAGTCATGGAAACATGAGAGCGCAATGACATCTCTGGCTTCTTCGCGTAGCGACAGCCCCTTTAGACGCCTTGGATTATTTTCCTTCTTTTTTTATGCGAAGCATATTACTAGAGCTCAACCCAGCTCCTCAGGCGCGGCGGTGTCGCCTTCAATACCACGTGACATCGTGACGTCACGACAGAGGAGAAACGGGGCTCCAACACGCGCCGTCGCTCGCGGCGTCGCGGCGGTATATAAGCAGCTGCGCTTGCCTCTGCTAGACACTCACGAGGTGAGATGCCACCTGGAGACAGAGCTGCTCGTTGGAATGAGAAGCGAAGGTTGCGGCGTGCTACAGAGACTGATGAAGAGCGGGAAGAACGTCTGGCCAAGCAACGTGCTCAGTATGCGGCTCGGCGACAAGTTACTTACCAAGTTTAGCCACCAATATGCTTCGCATCTGACTAGGCTTAACCAAGCTAAGCCTCAGCCAATTTTTTAACTGTGCCTTAATTAACACCATAGTCGTGGGTTCCAGTGCCCTAATTGTAACTCTATCTTCCTTACCTGCGCCTTAATTAGCACCAAGGGTCGTGGTTTAGACTCCTACCAAAGATCGAGGGTTTGTAGCCTTCTTGGACCATAGTGTGGTCACGCCAACGCCGACAACCCCTGATTTTCCGCTTCACGAGCCATACAATGCCTTCGCCTTAAAGAAAGAAGAAAAAGAATCGTGGCCCAGTGGTTAAAGCACCGGTGTGCTGTTCTCCACGGCAGAGGTTGCATTCCACCGTCAGTCACTCATCATTTTCATTTTATTAAAGCGATGCGAGACAGGAAGCTACCTGCATATACCTACCTGCCGCAAGGCGTCAAGAATGAGGCAAAGAATGCTTCGCAATAAAACAAGGTTACTGTCAGAAGCTTCACATATCTCCCACATTGAAAGTATGCCCTCCCCCCCTCCCCCTTCTAGTGGAGGAAAACGAAATGAAAGGGTCAGAATACCGGTGTCATTTTACGAGGAAGCGCCCTTGAGCGCTCGAAATCAATCCACTGCTTACAATGCTAGGAATCTGCGCCGAAAGAATTTCGAAGTTGTCGGATTGTGTGCCCACAGTAAGAAGTGAGAACAACATGAACACGGATTCAGTTCAGCCTGCGGGCGGCACCGTTTCTGCCGCTTTTTATATATTTCGCTTGAGATGCGGCTTGAGATGACGTTAAGCTTCCGCTATCGAAACAACCAGCCGGTCTTGGATGCCTTGTGTCGGGTTCGTTCCGGGCTTTCGAAATGTCACTGCGAGTGGACGTACATTTATTCCTTCTGAAACGATACAAATCGCATCTGCAGCAAAAAAACAAAAAAAAGAAAGAACAACGCGTCCAATGCCTTAGCTCATGCCGCAATGGGAACCCGTGGTTCAGTGACCACACCGATTGAGTAAGCTGGAGCTTATGAAAAGAAAACATGGCTGGAGAACTGGTTGCCGCTCAGAGGGCAATGAACAAATCCCTTCGTACTCCAGATACAAGCGTGCATATTGCAGGCTTGCTCAACAGTTTCTCTGCGCGCTTGCGTGATTCTGCGCACTTATTCGTTCTCGTGCGAATTGCCCATTTCTTGCGTGCGGCGCTCCCCTTTCTTTGTTGTTTTCAACCTCTTTCATTTTTTTTTCTTTGAAAAAGCAAAAGGACCGAGTTCGCGATTACCAAACCTGTAAACTGGGCAAAGTTTCAAAAAATACGCATTCTTTTGCATCGACTACGTGCGCTTCTCACAGCAACGCAGTAACAGCTGTAAATTGCGGTGCATTTCTGGCAATATATCGCCCCGTCTGGTTGGTTAACGTAGCGGCTTTTATGCGGCGGCTTTTTCTTTCTTTTTCCTTCTTTTTTTTGATGAAGGAAAATAAACTCGGCTTGGATTTCGACACCTCGTGTATACTTGTACGTTTCTGTTTACTTAGGCAAACCCGCTGTGGTTGCTCAGTGGCTATGGTGTTGGGCTGCTGAGCACCAGGTCGAGGGATCGAATCCCGGCCATGGCGGCCGATTTTCGGTGAAGGTGAAAGCGCCCGTATGCTTAGATTTAGGTGCACGTTAAAGAACCCCAGGTGGTCAAAATTTCAGGAGTCCTCCACTACGGCGTGCCTCATAATCAGAAAGTGGTTTTGGCACGTAAAGCCCCAGAGTTTTTTTTTTTTACTTACGGAAACACCGTCGCGACAACTAACTCTAGCGCTATCCCTTTTCGTCGCCCAGCTTGACGGAGCCTAAAACCTTGCCCTTCTACGGCATGTGCGCTTGGTCGGCTTTTACCGAAATACCTGAGCGTAGAGGCACCATACACTCACGGTTCCTGGCCTGGGACGCTTCGGTGGAAAGGACATCGCTCAGTTGTTTGTTCGACCTCATTCGACTGACACCGACGCATACCGGTTGGCAAATGCTCATGGCATTTGGCAGTGGAGGTGCTGAATTCCAAGACAGCGTTGACAAGAAGGTCAGAATAGTATTTAAGTGAGCTAATTTGTTCATAGAGAAAGACAAGCGCTTGTCGTCGCCAACCTTTCTCGTGTCGGTGGTTCTTATTGCGCTAAGTTACTTGTTCAGTTATTATAGTTACGTCTTCTAGAAGTGGGGGGCGAAATCGGCGACATGGACACTTTTTGCAATGAGAACCAAGAAAACCGTCGCCTGAGAGGCTCCGACACTTACTTCCTATTAAGACACAGAAGTAAGTGTCGGAGTGTCTCAGGCGACGTTTTTCTTGCTTGTTTTCTTGATGTACCGGTTTATAGATAGTTTTCATGTCGTCACGTACGTGTATCTTCATGGTTTATATCACTGTGCACGTGACTGTTTGGGTGTGCAAGTACGACTGACCCTGGAAATAAATTTTCGTTGCTTATAGTTAGCTACAACAGCTTACAGCAATTTCGGAATAAAGGGGAAAATCAGACATCCACCCGTTCGTAGCAATTGCTGCAAAGGAAACCCATACGGGTTCCTCGACAGAAAAGCCTCATGGTTGAAGAAAAATTCGTCCTGGTCCGGGACTCGAACCCGGGACCACTGCCTTTCCGGGGCAGCCGCTCTACCATTTGAGCTAACCAGGCGGCTAGCAGATGGCAGGGCGAAGTCGAGCGGCTGCCCCGGAAAGGCGGTGGTCCCGGGTTCTAGACCCGGACCAGGACGAATTTTTCTTCAACCATGAGGCTTTTCTGTCGAGGAACCCGTATGGGTTTCCTTTGCAGCAATTGCTACGAACGGGTGGATGTCTGATTTTCCCCTTTATTCATTACTTCTCTCCAGCTTGCGGGTTTCCGCAGAATTACAGCAATTTCGTTGTTGATAGTCGTCCTCGTTTCTTCTTGTGTCCGTGTTTTGCTGCGCTATCCTGGTACCATTCCATTAGGTACGGGATCCATTGGAATGAGATCTCATTCTCACATTCCACAAAAGCTTACGGGATCTCAGAAAACCACGGGACCACAGAAAACGTTCAATTTCCGAACAGCCTGTAACAGTAGCCAGCAAAAGCGAACATCACAACGTTATTCGCATATACTGGTGGAAGCTGTAAATGCGAAAACTAGGCTGCGTTGTGGGTCAGCGCAGATATTCAGCTTTTTTCTCAGATCTCATGTTCCACAAAAATTTTGCGATTGACTGCACCTACATACCGCAATGCGCCATGAATGAGGCAAAGAATGGTTCACATTAAAAGTGGCTCTTTACAATGCTCTTTTAACAGACAATGTTCGTTGTGATACACAGAACTGCGCAGGTGAGGCACACCTTCAATGTGTCCCGGTTTTTTCGGGAACGGTGCCAAACTGAGAACGGTGCCACGTGCTGGCATTCCACGCATACATTAGCGGCGCGTGGCCCGGCTGTCCCTGTAGGTGTAAGGTTGCCAGGAACTCTGTGTTTGAACCATGGCCTCGGAGTCTACGCGGGCCGGCAGGTTTTGCTCCGGCCGTCCGATTCGCGCGGAGAGGTCGTAATTTCGGTGGTGGGCGTGGCCACCTCCTTCTCTTCACGGCGGCACTCGCAATCGAGGACTTTTCGCGCACTCCGGTGCTGCTCTTCTGGCTCAGACGAGGCGAGAAAAAACGCGAGTTTGCGTGCCATTACCTACTTCGTGCCGCAGTCTCAAGGCCGGGGGAGCGAGAAATTGCGCACCGAGGGTGAAATGATAAATTATGCAACTATTTGCTCGCCTCTTAGTGTATGCAGTTATTACCCAAGCAGACATTAATATAGCGATACAAGTAACGACTAAAATTTTGCTTAAGTTGAACAGAGAACAATACTAGTCGCTTTTCCGCATGTGTGCGTACGACATGTTCGTTTTCTTTTTTTCAATGTATTTATTTATGACTACCTCATATGCCTTATGGAAGGCATTGGGCAATGGGGGGCAGGGAACAGGTACGGTTACATGAACGTAAAACAAGCGTTAATCAACAAAGGAAAAAAAGCATAATGCAACAAAGCATTTCTCGCACAAAGCAATAGCACGCAACCTCAAGCTACAAAAAAGAAAAAAATAAAAGAAAAGAGGAAGAAGAGGAAGTAATGAACGGCAAAGATACTAGCGAATATTAACTGAACGTCTCTACACTAGAGTAGGCGTACAAACGCAAAAATTCCCATATTATTTGCTGAGTAACCGCAATGCAAAGCGATAAAGAAGTGGGAAAAAACGAAAGAAAAGTATAGGCAGACTGAAGTTCAACTGCCGCCGTCTACGATATGCTGCCAGTCCACAGAGAATGAACGGTGTTTCAACGCGCACATAATTTCTTAGAAAAATGAATAAATTAACATAACCTAAGTGCGGAGCATAGATACGACAATATCAATGGATAAGGCTATATGTAGGGAAAGTGCTATCGCGCTCAGTATGAGCTATATACGACGCGCGACCGCTTTGCCACGCTCTTTCGCGTTGTAGCTCGTGCTGAGTGCGATAGTACGGGTAAAACAAACAAAGACACAAATGGGCGATACAGATGAGACGGCAAAATGAAGTTCGAGGCAGAGCGCGAGGCAGAGAAAAATGCGCGAGAATCTTCCGCAACACGTAGAATGAGAAGCAACGCGCACGTTGAGATCTCGCGCTGTTTGCATCCCACACGACCGCCTCTACGGGCGCCGTCGGCTAACAGGGTCACCTCGGGGCTGCCAGACGCATGCGCCAGAATTTTGCTGGGGAGCGAATGGAATGGCCGGAGCAAAACCTGCCAGAGCGCGCAGTCTGGGAGGCCGTGGCTGAACGAGAACGTCGTGCTGAGAACGCAGCCCGTGACGCCTCGCCCAAGTCTTGTGGCAGCTGCGGCTAATAAGTATAACGACAGCTCGAATTCTTCCCCCGCGACCCATGGCGTAACTCGAGCGGAGACGTTAAAATAAAGCGAAACTGACCCAAGCAGTCCGATTTGGGAAATTAGCGCTCTTATTACGGCCAGCTCGCGCTTTCAGACTGCACTGTGGCAACGCGCATAAAGAGAAGCAGAGTTACACCGAAGGTTATGCACGATGGCAGAGAGAAACTGCGGCACAGACATGTTCGATTTATTACGAAGTTGTTGATAGTCACGCCTTTAGACCATTACCGTCGAACGCTTATGCCGCAGAGTACAGGCAACTTGCTTCCGACGGCAGTAACGCCAGCACCGCAGTATGCGGCGGCTGCGCGCTTGCAAAGCCAGCTTGTACAACTAAGAATTACAAAGTGGCGTTCGACACCAGTTTCCAGGCTTTGTGAAATGTTGTGTGAGACAGCTGTACCTCTACGGACAGCTACTACACAAACATGGACAGCTGTGCTTTCACCTGATTTGCCCTCTCAAGTGAAGGATTTTTATTGGCAATATCAGTGGGGCATTCTACCTACAAGAGACAGGCTTGAACGCTGGCATATGGTAGCGAATGATACATGCATATATTGCGCACAAACAGAGACCAACGCGCATGTAGTAAAGGACTGCGTTGTAGCACGCACCTTCTGGAAGCTAGTTGCAAGAATGTTCGGAATATCCATCGTGCGGCCACCACAGCGCCGAGATCGGTTTGGGAGTCTCGTCTACTACAGCGCTAGCTACGTTTTGTGGTGCTTCCGTAACATCGCAGAACGATCTCGGCAGTCAAATAGAGCAATGTACCCCAGAATGCGGAAACTACGGGTGATAATATGGGGTCATCTTGAAGAACAGTTGTTCAAACTCGGTGAAGCCGAGTTTCTTCGCCGCCGATCTACGCGGTACATAACCGTCTCCCGAGGCAAAGTCTTTCTACAGCCAGAATAATGCTCAATTCTGTTGCCTGAGTTCAGACTGTATCTGCATGTGCCCCGGGTACCTTTCATAAATTCGAGGCCGACAATAATGCTTTTGCGTGGATGCGGTAATGAGTTTTGTTGTTGTTGTTGTTGTTGTTGTTGTTGTTGTTGTGTGTGGCAAAGCCAGTGTCAAGTAGACACCATTTATGATTTCATTTGTTAATCTGTTTTGTTTACATCAAGTATGATGTATTACATGTGATGTACTTTATATTGTACTTTTCGTTCATACCACAGTTGTAAGCGTGCCTACGGGTCAATAAATTTCCTTGTCAGCCTCCTGTTCAAAACATGACCAGCCCTGCGTGGCCCAACCGGGACCAACTGTGGAAGAAGAGCCGAGACAAAAATATTACCAGCTTGTGTATTACCGTTTTGTAATGTCCAAATAAACTTCCCTTCGTTATAGAGATACACGTTTCCCAACAGGTTCCTCCTTACTCTTCCCCTTATTTTGTGTTTTCTGATAGGGCAAGCAATGTACTACACACACAGTGTGTGCCTATAGTCTCTATATACTTTTTGATATGAAAACCAATTGACGTGCTGAAACGCGAGCACAGGCATAGCGTTCCAGTGCGGCCGTGGCACTTTATAGGCGATTATGGTATATTTTCGTTATACGGTAACCTTCGTTACCGATTACGGTAACCCTTGTTATATTTATTGTTTGGTTGTAATAATTATCCGCCCCCCATGGTCGACATTGGCTGCCAGGAAAGCCGGGGGTTTGTTGACAGTAACCGCTGGGTAGGCAGATGCAGAAGCTCGCTGCAGACCGCCGAAGGAGCAGGAAATGGCGTTTTATGCCGCATCTTCGTCACCGTAATGACCGCTTTCTCTGACGCAGTTGTCAACGCTAATTTATTTTCGCCGTCGGTGTGCAGGCTCAAGTAGCGGCGTAACGGGGCTTTGCGTTTCGTGAGAGAGCCGGCGAAGCGCTGCAACGTCCAGATTTTGTGAAACGTTGGCCGACGTACTCGACGTTTGTCGACGTACAAACAACAAAGAAGCGTTTCTCCTAACTGGCGTCGGAATGTAACTGGCATTGGAATGATGATGATGCTGTGCTGATGATGGTGGTGGTGGCGGTGGTTTATTGGCATCCCTTTGAAACGGGAGGGAGGGGGGGGGGTGAAATAGGGTCACCTAGCCTGCTTGTGTTAACCATGCGTGCTATACATGATTTTTGTTCTAGCATATTTGTCTACATCTCTACCTTCTTCCTCTTCCTCAAAACTTCTCTTTCTACCATGTACCACTTCGTATGTTCGTAATGTATCCCGTCGCATCAATTTCTCGCTTGCTTTCTTTTCCACTGATACTCCTACATATGATGATGATGATGATGATGATGATGATGATGATGACGACGACGACTCAGAACGTCTCTTGCTTATCTAGTGCCCGGTTGATGCTCCCATCCACTTTAAATCAAAGCGCTTCTAGTAGGTGTGCATTACGTACGGGTCTCACTGAGTGAATCCCTCCGCATTACATGAGGACGTTCTGAGTGGTATCCGGATGTTTGCTGCAGCAGACGTGTGCCTCATCTTATTGCGAATATTTATTACGCTATGTTTTATCCTTAGGCAACCAGCTCGAGCCTCAAATAACAAGCCACTGCCCTTTGTGTTAGTTTACCAGATTCTCCCATCCAATTCCTTTCTTCGCATTCTTGTAAATGTCCGTGGTCTTTTCTATTTGCATTCTTTTCAGCTACTCCACCGTCTCTGTTTCTCACACTTTCTTTCTGATGTCTCCCGGTTGTCTTGACCTCTTCCTCCATTCTGTGTCCATGCTTTTGAGGTGCAGGTACTTGTACACTTTAGCCACCCATTTATTTTCATCCGGGTTCCTGAGTCTTTCTTCGAAACCGATTTTGCTTTACGTCTCTATGACTCTAAAAGAAGCCCAACCCAAGTTCCCTTATACTGCCTCACTTGTGGCTTTACCGTGGGCTGGCAGCACTCCACAGGGGCCTTAGAATTGCTTCTTCGCTTATTTAAGTACTATGTTACGCATTATGGCTTAAATATCGTTGGCTGCTTATGAATTTGATATATATTTTCTTCAATCTCTGTGTTATTTTTTATTTCTAATGAACGCAAACAAGATTGCTGCCGTTTTGATGTTCTAGCGATTGCTCTGTTGGCAACTTTTGAAACGAGGTCCCCTTATACACCCTAGTGCTCTCAGTACACCATCTGCATGCTTGGTTGTATGTTGTTTTCGGCTGTGAACTTAATAAGCATGACTCTGATTGTGAATTGTCCGACCAGTCGCCGAGAACACGAGCGATGGCCGCATATTGTCCCTATTCATTTGCCCCGACTTGCCTCGAGAGGGATACGAAACTACGTCTTCCGCATCACGTGTGCGGTGCACCATAGACTTTCACATCATTACTACTAGAGGGAACTCTGGCGCTGCAGTCGTTAGGTCACCATGAGAATAATGGAAAAATACGTGGATTTGATTTTCGCGACGATGGATTCAGACGTTCTTGTGGCTTTGCTTACCACGCTTTATCTCTCTTCATTGCCCTAAACTTCGAAGCGATTTATACTTTTCGGAGGGCAGAATACTCCGCGAACGCGCACATTCGCTAGCTGCAGCGGGTCGACCTGTCGAGGCGGCCGAACTGAAATGCGCCGGGCGTCACAACACACGCTGGCTTTCCCGCAAAGAAATTCATCATCATCATCATCATCATCATCATCATCATCCTGGTTACGCCCACTGCAGGGCAAAGGCCTCTCCCATACTTCTCCAACAAGCCCGGTCATGTACTACACTCTAAAAACTAAGAGAGTGCCGGGCACTCCCTTTGAGGGAGTAGCGGCTTGTCCCATATTTCACTCTCTTTTCGAGAGTAGATCGACCCTCTTTGAGAGAGAGTAGGTCAACTCCTGTTGACAGAGTTTTGTTACTCCGCCGCAAGGGATTGCTAGTACTCTTCTGCAGAGTGATAATACTCTTCCCACAGGGAGTGCTAGTACTCTTCCGCAGAGTGGTAATACTCTCACCGTAGGGGTAATGGCACTCCACCAGACCGAGTACTTCTACTCCCCCAAACAGAGTGCAACTACTCTTCCCAATACCCTCTTAGCGAAGTCCTGGCCACGCATGCAGGCAGGAAATCAGATCAAATTAGGGTCACTGATACACCGTTCTCTAGGCGGCTCCTCAGACTCAGTGGCCCGATTCCAAGCGGCCTTCAGAATAGGCGTGAGCAATGTTATGCAGGATTTTAAAGTCCTTTTTCCTGGCTATTTGCTGCCTACCATGAGTCGTGACGGCTCGTAATCGGCCTATGCATATGTGTCCCGAACGCCACTGCGGAGAAAAAAAAGCTAATTCACATTTAATCCGCAAATATCTTCGCATATTTCACAATCAGGAGACACATAATCTAATTAGAACACAATAGTCGAGGGAATCACACACTTATGGAGAACCACATTGCTCTATACATCACGTGGATTCGAACCCACGTACACTCGCATCTATACAATTCAAAGCACACATCCTAACCATTACACCACAAAGCCACCACGCTCAGTCGTGTTGTTTTAGAGCTTATATACATACCAAATGTATTTGAGGAATCGGCTGCGGTGGTTGGAGTTTCTCTGCAGTGTGCTGTGCTGTTGTGTACTGGAATACGTTTGCGTTTGCATCATTTCCATTCTTTGCTACGACTAACGGAGGAATACAACGTAGACGACGACGTGAGAACTATTCACGGCTTGTCGTCACCCCAGGAAAATAACAAATGTGCCGTTCAGCTCACGATCGAGTGCTTTTCCAGTCCATGCATTATATGTTCTCCGAAAATACGCGGATACAAAGTATCGTGCCAACCATCCACGTATGTGAATTTAAGTCGCGCGTATACTGGTGAGCATTTCTGTTTATTTTTTCCGCCAGTTCCATTCGTATGAGGTCAACTGCGATGCCAGTACCAGGCATTTCGACGTGCCTCACGCTGCCGTGTAGGCGTTCTTTTCAAGTGCATTAGTTTAGAGTTTGGTTCAGTCCGCTGTGAGCTGTTGTCCTGCATTAGCAGCGGATCGTTAGCGTTTTGAAGAGCACGCATTCCAGCATTTGGAGACTGCTTATGCCGATAGCCGCGTCACATGCATTGGCACGCATGTTTAAATGAGTAATGTGTCCACTTGTTACGCGTGCACTGCTCGTATCCTGTGGCAGTGCTCGTTCTAAAAGCTTCGAAGACCATCTACATTCATACGTGTGTTCAATATATATGCACAGGATAGACTTGCCGGCTAGTTGGTTGAGCATTTTAGAAGAAACAGCGCAACACAAGGACGACGCAAAAACATGAACACCACGAAGCGCTGGTATGGTCGATGCTTTTTTTCGTCCTGGTGTTAGCGCTGTTTCTTCTTCCACGATACACGCACACCACAGGTACGCGAAAGTTTAGGAGTATAGGGCGTTAACTTTGTTTTCCCTGTTTCCTCTCAGTGTCAATGGCACAATGCGTTGCCCGAAATGGCGCACGCTTACCCCCATATTCAGAAATGCATCATAACTTGAAGCCCATGCTTGACTTGATCTAAATGACGCAAGTCGTGAACGCACCAAAAGAAAGGCAGTGAGCGTCTGGGGGACGTTCGCACCAGGCGTCGTTTATATAAAGTCAAGCATGGGCTTTGTATTAATATACATTTCTGAATACGGGGGTTAGTCATCTACTTCTCACAGAAAATGTCGAAGAAACGCCCACCAAAACCAGGCACATTCGTAAACCTAACTAGGCAATACGAAGCTCCATAGAAAAAGAGCGGTATTAAAAGCTTTCAGTATTTTTCTTTACTCCAAAATGGTTGCGCTCTCGTGGTTTCAATGTACAGAGATGATGCAGCGTTAGCTAAAAAGCATGAATTTCCGAACTCCATGCCAAAATAAGCTTGTAAAATTATTTAGGTGCTAGAAACCAGGGTTTGTAGCGATCCTTGAAAACCCTTTATTTCTAAAATGCCATTTTCAAGGCATTGAAAAGCCTGGAATGTTTAGAAGTACTGGAAAGTCCTTAAATTTGTACACTTGGCTAGACATAGCAGACATTGCCAAGTGTTTTTTTTCCCTTCTGTGACATTCTTCGCATGTCACAGAGAATTGTCTGTGGAGGTAATAGAAGGAAAGCGACATCCTTAAAGTTCAAATTACAAAGGAGCTGCAGATACCAGTTTTAGGCACATGGAACCGGCGACAAATGTACTTGCAGGAGCAGAAGCAGGAAGCTCAACGGTTGAGGCATTCAAAGAAAAGCCGTGATGAGTAAATTGAGAGCTACAGACACAATAAAAGATCACCTTTCTCCGGTGCTGTGTTGTTCCGCGATCTTGAGCGCGCGCGCGCGCGGTGGAGAACTCCGAGTGAAAAAGTAGAGCGCTCGCTACGCATTCCTTTGAACTGCGGCGGCCTGTTCTCTTAGAACCAAACGATGTGTTCTTTGCTCAGCGTGCATGAATGATACATTGCCATGTTCGAGGCCAGCCACCTACAGTTGAAGCAGAAGATCACGCTACGTTTTGTTCTCTATTGCCGCAAGAGTAGAACTACTCTCTCTCTCTGAAGGGGGAGAGTGAAAAGCACATTTCACTCTCTCCTTGGTGAGAGAGTGAACAATGCATTTCACTCTCCTCGACATTTTGCGAGAGTAAAACAACGCTTTGAAGAGTGAACCGGCCGCTTCACTCCTGCGATACCCTTCCTAGTTTTTAGAGTGTAATTGTGGCCATGCCGTCCCTGCAAACTTCTTAATCTCATCCGCCCACCTAACTCTCTGCCGCCCCCTGCTACGCTTCCCTTCCCTTGGGATCCAGTCCGTAACCCTTAATGACCATCGGTTATCTTCCCTCCCCATTACATGTCCTGCCCATGCCCATTTCTTTTTCTTGATTTCAACTAAGATGTCATTAACTCGCGTTTGTTCCCTCACCCAATCTGCTCTTTACTTATCCCTTAACGTTACACCTATCATTCTTCTTTCCATAGCTCGTTGCGTCGTCCTCAATTTGAGTAGAACCCTTTTCGTAAGCCTCCAGGTTTCTGCCCCGTAGGTGAGTACTGGTAAGATACAGCTATTATATACTTTTCTCTTGAGGGATAATGGCAACCTGCTGTTCATGATCTGAGAATGCCTGCCAAACGCACCCCAGCCCATTCTTATTCTTCTGATTATTTCCGTCTCATGATCCGGATCCGCCGTCCCTACCTGCCCTAAGTAGATGTATTCCCTTACGACTTCCAGTGCCTCGCTGCCTATTGTAAATTGCTGTTCTCTTCCGAGACTGTTAAGCATTACTTCAGTTTTCTGCAGATTAAAGAAATTCATAAGGTCGTTCTATACCGCGTGTCGGTGCATGCGTGGGTGGGGTAATGGTCTCAATATCGCGCTTCGGTGCTAGAGGTCGTGTGTTCGAATCCTGCCGTCAGACAAATTTCATAATGTTTCTCGAATTGTTTATTATATAGCACATTGTTAGAAACGACGAACTTACAAAGTCGCGTAGCCGTTTGAAGCCGGATAAACGAAGTTTAGGCAAATCCACGTATTTCCCATGATTCCTGTGCTGGCTGACCTTCCCCGATCATGGCTCCCGTAGACACTATGTAATTATTGTAGGAAACTCCATGTGCTTCATCCCCAATTACCCATCTGCCGGCGGACATATTACCGTACACTATAATTGGTAGATTTGTCTTTGTTGAAACAACGATGTTCTCTTAGCCTGAATTTCTCCGTGTATATTCTGTCAGAAATGAACAATAAGGCGCCCCCAAAAAGAATAAAAGGATCTTTAACATAAATCGGACTGCATCACTTAAAAATACGATGAATAAATACTGTATTTTCTTTTTGTCCGTGTGAACTGATAGACTGAATTCAGTGTCGTTTACGTGTTCCTTGTTCATTGTTGTGCAGCGTACAACACGATGTTTAAAAATATATTATCGGATTGTACGCCCCTCCCATTCTGTTGCCACAGGAAACACTTGCCGCAGTTTAGTTTTCACGAATAATTGCGGAAATAATAGCGCTTGAGCTGCTGCGTGCGATTTGAAGTTTTGCACGCTATCACAGTCACTCGCACTCTCTCATTTTCCATCCCGTTCTCTCTTTCCCACACGCAGAGTACCAGGCCAGAGACAGAACTCCTGCGGCCGATGTTTGTGCTTTTCTTACATTGAAACTGTTCACTCTCCGTTCTTGAACTTTTGAAGTAACATCAAAGGTAATCTGGGCGAGTATTAGAAGCAGCTAGAAAGTAGCTCGGTCTTCCTTGGGCAACATACACGCAGTTATATGTTACGCATACGCAGCTACATGATACATATACGCAGTTGCCTCGGCATTTGTTCCCTATATCGGTTGAAAGTTGGGAATGGCTCCCAAACCTAGAAAATAAAGCCTACGTTGGAGACTAAGCAACTGACGAAGACGCTTGTTCTGAACGGAAAGGCTGACCTGTAACTGAAGCGCGTTACTCCAGAACTTTTAACACCTGTTGATGGCACAGATTTAAAAAAAAAAATGACGTGAGAGAAAAAGCATGATATTCTGATGACTTAAGGAAGTCCGCAAGGTAAAAAAAAGTGAGCTCGCTGATCCAAGGCAGTTTCGGAAACGAAGTTTGTTTAAGTTAGCAAGGTGGCAGTGAGCGGATCATATGCGGACAGCCTCGTCGAAGCTGTCGTGGGGACGAAGGTGAAGTATGATGCGCGTCTATAACGATCAGTTTTGAGGAGAGCTGTATACACAAACCAGTACGACACATGCCTGAATACATTTAGGGCTTCACGCAGCCCTTGTGTCACAATGGCGCATTCATGCTGAGGTATTCGCCAAGAACGGGCACATACCGAGCACACGACACATGCCAAGAGACCGAAGTTGCCAACTTGGCGAGACAGCATCCAGCGCACAATCAGTGTCCCGAGTTAGCCTATATATGTCAACACATACATCAGGCGAGGGAACGACGATTAAACACCGATAACTCGGGGAAAAGAGAAAGCTCCACTTTAAAAAAATCACTGAGTGAAATAAGGTATATAGAACCATGCAATTTGTGCTCGAGGAGGGCATACCGTCCGCGGGCACAATTCACCGTTCGCGCTACGTATTTCGCATTTAGATCGCACGGTGCGGCATTTGTCTGCTACGAGCCCCGATGTCTTTTTCAAAATGCACCACGCGTGCTTGCGCCGGTCCACTGACTTTTCCCCGAGGCAAACACAAGTTGGGTAAAGCCTAATCAACTGGTTTAGAGGCACAGGTGGAACTCTAAGACAAGGCCGACGACACTCCATATGCCGAGAACATGAGAATAATTTGTAAGCGTCTTCAAGGTCGTCTGTTGCAGCGCCGAGGATTATCATCCTAGCAGGCCGTGAGTGCATTGCTGGATGTAGCGTGGATACTTATAGGGACACCGAAGGAAAAATGTTAAGAGGAACAAGATTGAAAGATTAGGCTTCTGTAATAACAAAATTAGTCATTCGTAGCGAGAACACTGCTTTTGTTGATCAAAATCAAATCAAAATCAACGGGGCACTACGGTTCCTCTCATGCGACATTGGCGCTGGTTGATTGACAGAGCGTGGCATAGACGGAGGTTACGCGTAGGTGACGTCAACTGGCCCGTTTGGCGCGGGTGGCTAAAATTGAGGAGCAGAAGCTAGATCTTCGGAGGCCATTTTTTACGCAGCTAAAGTGATATACTGGCACGCAAAAAAAATGTTATGCCAGACTAATAGACGAGTGTCGATACAGCTCGAACTAATATTTTCCTTTAGTATCCCTTGCAGAAGGAGGAGTTTGATGCATATCGAAAGCAGCTTTTTCTTGCCGGCGTGAATCCGTCGATATCGTCGCTGAGATACGGTGGCTTCTTCCCGAGCCGTTTCGCGAAACGCCGAAGGATTCGAGAGCGAGAATGCTTTGGAGCTGATTTCGTGAGAAGCAATGGCGAGCTGTGCGTAGCGCTCAGGCACGTTTCGGCACGCGTCAGTGAATACCAATGTATTTTTATTCTGGGTGAATGACACCATATACAGTAGGAACTGAGGAAAAAAAAAATCCCGCAAGTCCGCATCACTTTGTGCCATCGTGCCAATGAAACTTTGCCTGGCATACGGTTCCAAGGAGTTGAACCGGATTGCAATGGCTTTTGCGAAACGTTGGTAATCAAGATAGACGCAGTTTCTCAGGGAGTATAGAGCTTTGAAATGATCACTAGTGTTACTATATGCGATGTCACTGGAGCCATTATTTGGACGAAGGTCTTGTCTGTTTCGACTGCGGGAAAAAGGAACCGCCTTATCGAAACGTTGGCTCGAGTGGAACTATTTCGATCACTGTTGTTCAGTAAAGGTTCAATTAGTAAAATCCTATGTGAGAGAGAAATACTGTTTAAAAAATGGCTGTGGCTTAGCTAAGGTTAAGCCCAGGATGCGAAGCATACTAGCCTTTATTTTAGTTGTTGAACCACTGTTTAGCCTGGTGAACTGCTGCTGCTTGGCTATATTTGGTTCGGCTAGACGAAGAAACAACTCATGCGTTACTCTGCTTCGCCTTCAAGAGTGGAACGCGACAGCGTTCCCGTCGACCCGCCAAGGGGTGTAAGACAATGGGCTACGGCGCAGCGACTACGCGCCCCGCATTGGACGCGGTGAGCGTCGAGCAACGCTGCGTTCGGCGCGGCAACGAAATGTGCGCCTGAGCAAGCGACGCACGCCTGAGCCTTAGAAACAGCTCGTTTCTAAGGCAACAGCGCATTCACTAGAGGCGCTTTTGTACCGCTTTGAAGCATCGTACTCGTGGCTCAGTGGTAGCGTCTCCGTCTCACACTCCGGAGACCCTGGTTCGATTCCCACCCAGCCCATCTTGCAAGAGTTGAGCGAAAGCCACCTAGAAAATCAGTCTCTGTAGCACGCCGCAACCTTCGCTTCTCATTCCAACGAGCAGCTGTGTCTCCAGGTGGCATCTCACCTCGTGAGTGTCTAGCAGAGGCAAGCGCAGCTGCTTATATACCGCCGCGACGCCGCGAGCGACGGCGCGAGTTGGAGCCCCGTTTCTCCTCTGTCGTGACGTCACGTTGTCACGTGGTATTGAAGGCGACACCGCCGCGCCTGAGGAGCTGGGTTGAGCTCTCGTAATATGCTTCGCATAAAAGAGTCCACGCAATTTAGTTTAAGCGACTGCAGCTTCTAGGAAAGGACGGGATTGCCATTATGCAGGTTTCTGCACATTTTTTCCCCTGAGCAGTAGGATATGCGAGTGACCTAAGGTAGCGTCTTCTGTCCTTACTGTCCATGCAATCCTTATTGTTCATCTTATTGTTGACGCAATCTGTTCCCGTTCTGGTGTGTTTGCCGTGATCTCCATGGTGAGCTGTATTGAATTTGAATGCGACTTGAATATGAGTGCTTTATGTTACTGTTTCCTCCTTGTGATGGCGGCGCAGTCTATAAGAACGGAATGCGACCCACATATTGTATCGTTTTCTTTGTTTAATACATTCACGTGATGTTACTGCGTGCTTTACGTGACCACCGTCGCGGACTTTGGTTGGTGTGTTTTTGTGACATGACGCGTAGTTTAATCTTGTTTTTTGAAACTCTAGTTTGTATACTTGTGAAAGTACGTGTGTTTCACGGGAGCCAAGGTATTATTATGTAAAGTTTATTGAGACCTTGCTTTGTTTTAAATAGAGGAACTTAATGTCATGGGTTATAGCTGTAAAATAGAGCAGCGCGCACGCGCACATATAGGACTTACGTGCTTCGTTCGGCTCACGCAAAGCTTTGCTATTTCGTTCTTTCACTTCGTAGTAAACAACTTATATGTAGATGGTTATTATGTTAAAAGATTTTGCGAGTGCTGCCGTGCGGTCTCAAAGCAACGCCGACGTGAGCTCAATACGTAATTACCAGTTTTCTGTTGCCTATAAACACACAGGTGCCGCCCAATCCACCATTGCATATAACGTGTTGCTTTACTTTCTAAGTGCTGGCGAAGACCCGCAGAGTGCACTCATGAATCATGTAAAGAATGCTTCACGCCGGACGAGCAGTCGCGGTCGTGGCGACCAAATTTTTTGCCCTCTGCTTTTAGGCAGAACGGAAACGCATATGCAACACGAATTTCAATGTTTTTGCCACAATCGCATTTTCCTTTAGCGAACATTGCCATAAACCACCACCAGTTTGGAAAACTCTACAACAAAATAGACAACGATCATTGGGCAGACAGCAACGTGCATGAATAAATTCTAAAAGGCGGTCGCGACAAATGTAGGAGTCGGAATTCGCGATCTCGCGAGAATGTCGCAGGGTGCAAATAGTATGGGAAATCGCTTGCAGAAAAGGCTTGGACGTCGGTCTTTGAAAATTTTATGAGACACTTTTGTTCCAGGCGAAATAGATAGGGAAGCTTAGGCAGCTTCGAAGCAGCCTTGCTTCAAGTGAACGTGTTGGTTGTAATATTTTGTTGTTTTGTTTTCCATGCAGATGCTACATGAAAAATAAATTACAGCTGCACGTCGCTTCTGCCAAGCTTGAGGTTCTTGCTGACTTTTTCCATAGCGTCAATAAATCGTAATGGAGCTTTGCATGGTTAGAGCCAAAGGTGAGTCAACTGCTGGAGCACAAGACTGAGTACCCAGAAAGTAGCCGCAGAACTTATAGATCAATCAATCAATCAATCAATCAATCAATCAATCAATCAATCAATCAATCAATCAATCAATCAATCAATCAATCAATCAATCAATCAATCAATCAATCAATCAATCAATATCCACTTCAAAGCACGGAGGGTCAGGAAGTAAAAGGTTTGTAGAGAGCTTGACAAGGCCAGTGCAGTTCAGGAGCTAAGTACATATACTTGCTAAGCACATTGTTGTGGCGCAAAGCACCAACTTGCCAAAGAACAAGTTCTTTAGGAGCCGCAGAACTAGCCATTCGGGCAGTCGGAAGGGGGGAGAGAGGTTGGAGTCATAGAAGAACGAAGCTTTTACGCAGACTGGTAGTACTCGTTGTTAGGACAGTTTGCGCACGTCAAATAACAATGAATTTAGTGCCATAAACACGATCACAGAGTGGAGAGGATCTCTCCTTTCTTTACGTCCTCCCCTCTTCGCGATAGGGTTTATGGCTCAAAATTCATTACTTGACTTTCACGTATAGTAGCGGCGTTACACGTATGTCCGTATAATAGTGATGTTTAAGAAGTTTGCAGTGATTAAGTGATTAAGCAGTTTGCAGGGACGACATGGCCACAATTAGTACATGACCGGGGCAGTTGGAGAAGTATCGGAGAGGCCTTTGCCCTGCAGTGGGCGTAACCAGCCTGATGGTGATGATAATGATGATGAATAGTGATGTTTATTCATTGAAATACCAGCACATTACTGTACATAATTAAACTCTCCAAGGTAAAATGCTAGCAGAAATTGCGAGAAGCCTTTTCCAGGTGGCAGTGTGGGCCGCATGATACTGGCTAACTGTTCGAAGCGGTCTCTCGGACTGCTTTCGTATGCGGAGCTGTCGGCAATTGGTGCCGAATCTCGAGCTAGCGGTCCACTAGTATCTTAAACGACAAACTCGCCTAACGAATTAATGGCTATTTGTATTAAAACAGCGATGATTACGCGCCAGCGGGAGTGACTTGCAAAAGTTCCGTGCTCTGAAATCATGATTGTAGTGACTGAATCTGATAACGAAAGTGAAAAGGCAGCATTGGCGCCTTTGCGCTGGAAAATTTCTGAACGCCATCGCACCATCAAGCCTTCACGTCTGAAAAGCTCACCTTGGTATCTAGGCAAAAAAAAAATTCATTAATTTTGAAAGTCCTGATAGATCTATTGATTACAAAGTTTCGCCGCACGATTTCTTACCCTGACCGTAGTTTATAAAGTTGAGAAATCATAAAGTAAGGGCAAGAGTGCCTGAAAGAGAGCCTAAACATGTGTAAAAGAAAGCAGTAAAGAAGAAGAAAACAAATTACTTCTACTGTCCTTGTCTTGTAATTGCAAAGCTTTTTCGGCAAATAAACACTCTAAACGAAACGCTCCTGTTCTTGCGTACCATCACGGAAGAGGCGGGCTTTCGAAGACTGCGTTCCCCAGAGCGGCTCAACCGTTAATATCGATGCTATAAGCACGTTGGCACGAAAGAAGAAACGCTGAAACGCAACACCTTTTTAACTACCACGCTCGGCGAGCCGTAAGCTCTCAGGTCGCAATTAATCTCCCATAGGCTTCGCTGAAAATCATCCCTAGCTGTTAGTCGGAATTCCTTCGAGAACTAGCTTCTCCCTACAATGAAAACAGAAAAATGGAAGAGGCCACCTCGCGTAAAATACTTTGCTCACAACTTCGTTCGTCGTTTTAATAGTACGATGATTATATTTTTTTTAACGTATCCGCGACGAATTTGAGTGGGAATGACTCAACGGCAACATGTGAAGGCAGTGGGGCTGGACGACTCCAGTTTCGTTTTTTCGCTTCCAGCTCGTTCATTCATCGCATTGGCAGCTTGGCATCGTTGCACCGAACAGCTGCGACTGTTGGGCTTCGCTAAGTGATCTGCCAAAGAAACGAGGGCACTATTGTGTGCACTGTGAGAAGTACGCCTTCCACGTTGCAGCAGCTACGCCGCTATCCAAATCACGAATGCCTTAGGCGTGAATCGATGATTTTGGAGATGATCATGTCCGCCGTGCTGGTCACAGACTTCGTGGTCGTGGACTCCTGCCCCTGTTATACATACGGAACATCTAATTTCTCTTTTCTTTGTTTCCGAGAGCAAACATTTCTTCAAAGTACTGTTCTATAACACCGCTTCCGGACACTGATGGAGGTAAGGGGTCTTTTGAGACACTTGTACGACAGTTTTTAAAACTGTGGCAGGGTGTTTGTCAAGAGTAGTTTAATAAAGTCACAGTAATCGAACGGTGTGCAAGTTTCTATTCGTTTAGGGTGTCACATCATCAGGAGGTAACTCGGAAGTTTCCTGCACATAACTTCTGCCTACACTCCATGAAGACATAAGAGTCCAGGCGATGACGGCGACTAGTGAGTTTTTTGACGCCATGTTAATTGGCGGTGATTTGGGAGAAATAACAGCGACTTTTACTTGCTTCTACTGCTAATACGGGAACAGTTTACATCTCTGATCTTCTGAAGTTTGTAAAAGCAAGCCATTTCGGAGGGAAATATAAAATAAAACTCAGCTGCTTATATTTGTTCAATTCTTAAAATGGTCATAATAAACTGGTATTTGTGAACAATGTCTTGTGTTTTTCACCCGAACCTACAATATAGTGTCTTGAACGCTGTACCCTTTGACATTTTCGCGCACATGCTTGCGAATTGTTTCCCAAGAAATCGGCAAGAGAATACTCGGAGTATAACAGAAGAAGACAGGTTGTGTGCTTCACGTAGTGTTAGAAGTTTGAAGAATATTTGCTTTCCATCACTCCGACTAAAGAGAACATCCTGAATACGAGCATTCGTGGAGCTCACACTGGAGTTGGTTTGTGCCATATTTACGGTGAAACGAGCTCAGGGAACGCTGGGAATATGTAATAATGGAACATATCAAAGTATCCCACCGACTCGTGACGGTTTGATATTCGAAAACGTGGGAGAACGCGGGTCTAAAACTACGTTGCCGCTGGTATTCCACCGGTTGTCCAAATGGGCACAGGCGTCACCCGGTTCGACATTTGCCTTTCTCTTGAGGGGAACTGTCCCGGGAAAAAATCCCACGCCATGCAAATCTCGGCGGACCCTTTGGGAAAATAAAATCCCGTAAAAGAGCGTCTGGGTCGCTCCCATGACGGCAGTACCCCATGTGGCACCGCCGATCATCCTATTGGGTGAAAACACCCTCGGGTGAGACATCCTCGGGTCAGTAGAGTGCACAATGTCGTTAGGCAGATAGTTGTATTATCTTGCTGTTCGGACGAAATAAATAATTAAATTGGGTGGAGGTGCGAGATGACGGGAAATTGATGGCTGTGTGCCAACTGATGTGTTGAGAAAGACGGTTGGAAGGGATGGTGTTGGAAATGGTGCGATACGTGTGATTTAACGCTTTATATAAACAGAGGCGAGAAGCCTTTTACGCCGTAAGGCTGATGGTCTGAGTTAAACCCGGATTGAAGAGCACAGACATAGGTGAAATAAATATAATCGGAGTAAACAAGACTAAATCGCAGGGCACTCAAAAAAGTTATTTGAATGAATGAGCAAGTCTAACTGCACGATTTTGAACGGTCTCGAACATGCTAATATGGTTAGATTGGAATGGGTCCCAGATAGCACAAGCGAATTATAGTTGAGCACGTTAGAATTTTAAATGAGGGAGGGGCGAGTCCTACGTTAGGGAGTAACTAGCCAAGGAGACGATTTGCTTCATTCGTTACGAATGCTATGGGAAAGGACCAAGATAAATCACACGTGAGCTTAATGCCAATGTATTTGAAAGCATCCAGAGAAGGAACGTCAGAGTTATTGATGGCGTTCTTGCGTGACTGGTAGTGCTGTCTGCGACGGAAAGACACCCGTCCGGATTTTGTTTTACATTCAAACACATTAAACATTTTTCGCACCACGTTTGCATACTGTTTAAGTCAGATTGTAAGAGTGACATATCCGTGCTGTCGTGTATAGGACGATAAAGCACCTGGTCGTTGGTGAATAGGCGGATGTTAGATTGCGTGGAAGAAGTAAGTTATGTAAATCAAGAAAAGGAGAAAACCGAGGACGGTTCCCTGTGGCACAACTGAATGAGGTGGAGATAAGAGAGATTAATGATTAATAGCAAAAACAAATTGTTCACGTTTAGTTAAGAAAGCTTTTATACACTCAAGACCAAAATGTCTAAATTTAGACGGGAAAGTTTCAAGAGACGTTTGTGAGATACCTTAACAGGACATTCACTAGGGTGTTTGCATCTAGGCTGGAGCTAATGTCATGCATGAAAAGGGACAGCTGTGTTTTAAAAGGGACAGTCTGTAATTTTTGCTACACCAAAAGCCTCAAATATTATCTCAAGCATGGTGCTACGACTAAATAGCCGAGTATCAGGAAGGTCGTTGTCAGAATACATTTTGTAACATCACTTGCGATGTCATATTTCCTACAGGATGACGCTTTTCATCAGACAGTGACAGAGAGATACACAAGTTGGGATTAATGACTCTCCAGAATTGTCTGGGGCTATCCCACGGCGTCGTAGGCAGGGTCAAATAAAATGTGTTAAAAGACATGTTTTTTTTTTGCTGCAAGTTGGTGCTTAGCAGCCCAACACCCTAGCCACTACGCAACCACGGCCGGTTGTTGCCACCTTTTACTGAGTTAGGCTGTCAAGAAATTTGCATGAGAAAGCTCCAGAAATAGTGACGGTGTCAGTGTTCGTTTGAGGCAGAAATAAATTCCACTGGCCTCAGCCAGTGCTGCCTCGGTGTAGTTTTCCTGTTAAGCAAACCAAAAACACCCTCTGACAGGGCACGCAAGCAGCAGAGTGGGGAAAGGGCGGGGACTTGTTATTAGGGGGAACAATTTTCCGTTTACAGCAGTCGAAGATTTATTGTAAATTGCAGACATAAGTACAAAAACGCTTTCTTTTTCGATTTATATTGCTACTGTGAAATCGGTCCAAGAAAATAATCACACTGACTGAATCGGGAGCCCATCCCTTAAGTTCATGGTCAGAGAATAAATAAATAAATAAATAAATATATATATATATATATATATATATATATATATATATATATATTTTACCCATTCTTGTTCATGGCTTGACATTGTCCACCTCGTCTTTCACCGTGACTTATCGCATTCGCCTTTAGCTCACAAAGATACGCGGATGAACAGTTTCTTTTAAAACTGCTGCTAAAATAATTTTAGCTATACCTTGGCAGCGGTAAGGGAAAAAATGAGCTGAACATAAGTGCCGGCAGCAAAAGCGACTGTCTGTTCTTTCAAGCAAGCAGGAGCTACCACAGAGAACCCTTCTTCTTATTTAATTTTTTCTCATTACTGATTCAATATCTCAATAAATAGGCGATGCCAATCAAGAGCAGCTTATATCGTCTGTTAAACACGTTCTCTACCATCCAGTCACCTGTTCTTGCTCCCAACTACAGCTACGTTTACGTGAACCCGATAATGTCGAGTCGGCTTGTCGGGCCAAAAGCCGGTCGTCGGGTTCATGTAAACGCTGGCGGATCGGGCGAAGTGAGCCCCGAGGCAAGTTCGGTAAACCCGCTTGCATGGTGTGACTTGATACTTGCCCAACACGCTTGCAAGAGGCGCGTAAATTCAGTCGGGCCGGGATGGGCCAGCTGGACGTCTGACTCGAACTGCTTGCTTGAATCGCTTGCTGCTTGCGAACTGCTTGAATTCACGTGAACGAAGCTGACAGGTAGAGCGCAAAACGAGACGAGCAGCAGCAGCAGATACACAAGGCGTCGTGTCTACTCTTGTCCGTGCCGGGTTCCTTGCGCTGTATCTATAATCATGAACAGCCAACAAGCCCAACCTTTAACCCTATTGGAATTCATTTTCACTCCACTTTCTGCACCCACTTTCCCTCGGCGACTCCTTGTCTTGGCGCGCTCGATTTTTGCCGACATAGCCTCAAGTGTCCACAGAGATGACAGCCATGTCCACTCTGCGAGCTTTCACGATTCGGCTTCGTTCATAAACACAACACACATGCGTTTCGTGGAGACATGTGCCGTTGAAGCTTGTTATAAGGATAGCTGGTTGGGAGTAAAAGTATAGGCAGGTAAACCCTTTCACGAGACCATCGAAAGAGACCCCAAGGAATCAGGTTTAGGGAGCACGATAACATTTAGCCTTCCTACAAGTCTTGCTGCTCTTTAACGAACAATGAAAACAATAAACGGTCCGTGTTGGCACCAGGACTCCTGTATAGTCTCTTTTTTTTTTTACCCTGAACCCTTATCACCATGAGGACTTGGGAGAGCTTTTAGAGTAGTTTTTAGGTTTATCCATCCCAAGAGCACTCGCGTGGAGCCTATGCGTAGGCTTGTAAGCTCTCGAACAGAACGTCCACTGTCGCTGCAGAAACTCAACAATATGCCATTCTACGGCCTACGCTTGAACGAAGCTCTAAGTGTGCTAAGTTGGCTTGCCAATCTTACTACTGCATGGAAGGGCTGCAAGTGGGACGCGCGAAGAGCTAGGCAAGCAACACGGAAGTGCATGTCTCTACCCTTGCTTCACTGCTATCGATTCTCTCTACACCGCTCTTGTTCATGCTGTATAGTGTACTTAGAACGAAGTGGCTCGGAGAATTGACTCGTGTTGGTTCAGACATGCATTTTCTACGGACACTACGTAGATATCAAAAGAGAAAGATAGAAAAATAAATTGAGAAAGAGAGAGTGAAAGAAACACTTGTTGACGTTTTCACTATTGAACAATACCGTAACATAGAAGGAGTACCTGTGCTCTGAGCGTATAGTGCCCAGGCGGAAGCGAATCAACCAAAAGTGCCATTGCAAATATGATTATTGAGACAGTTGCTGCTCATCAGCCCGCTCCTGTTCAAAGTATCCCAAAAGTCAACTCGTTCTTTTTTTTGTGCTCTTTCACCCATGTTTCGAAGGTTATTTTATTTTTATGTCATTATAATGTCATTGCTTGATGTCAAAAGCGTTGGCGCTCTTATAAATATTGGTGAATGTTTTTTCGCTCTAATAGGCAGGTGGGGGTGCATTAAACATTTTAGATGCAATTGCATTTGAAGCCGGAACATATACATTCATTACGAATCTGTAACCACCCAGACTCAATTTTACGAGAATTCTTGAATTGATAGGAAGCCGATTCGTAAGTTGGAAAAATGACGTCACACCCATTTTGTGTGTCTATTTTGCGTTCAGGTCAGAGATACATATCTTCACTGGATCTCTAATCAGGATTAATATTCATATATTGTAAACTTTGGAAGTCAGAAGTGCGAACTTCTAAAGTAGAATCTACCAAGTGCGATACATCGCTGAAATCAGAACGCATTTTAAAGTGGATTGCACGAACCAGCTCATGGATGTACTTTTCATTAGTGTCACTTTACAATGAAGTAACTGATAGAATTTCGCCTTATTAATACATAGGCTGCGGCTTCGCGGTGCCAAAGTGGTAGCACTGGCACGAGAAAAATCCTCTTTTTTTTTTTGCCGCAACGCCTTTCAACCTAAAGTATATAAATCCGAACCATATAAATCCGAACCATATAAATCCGACCCTGGAGAGCCTGACGAGCTGCAGCTTACACTGTAAAATAATTTACACCTTAAAAAGTGAAAAAGAGTGTAACTGGGTTTATAACTCCCACCCTAAGGGTGTTATCTAATATGACGGACACCCTAAGGGTGGGAGTTATAGACACATTTACGCCCTTTTTTTAGTTTTTAGGGTGTAAATTATTTTACAGTGTACGTGCCTGGCTGCCGCCGAGAGGTCGCGAGCGAAGTGACGTGCAACTGACGAGCGAGGCGCGCCAGCCCGTGAGTGTGGGCATCCCCAAAACGTAGGTAGCTAATTGAGCTATGTTCAGAACAACCAGGCCAATTCGTCGAGCGAAAGATATCGTTTCAGTAACACCTTCCAACTGTTAGGAACATGGTATCATTTACTGGAACCATCGGCGAATGTGTGAATCAAGTTCACTGTTGCACCGTGTTCGGATCTCGTGTGGATACCCGTCGCAGCGTAAAGGTAGGATAATAAATGAAGTGAGTACCACGAGCTTCGCGCCATTTCGCGTGAGCGCAGTGAGTGATGGTAAACGATTGATTCATGGTGTTTACAACGTCCCAAGACAACGCTTGGGCTATGGAAGACGCCGTGGTGGAGGCCTGTGGAATAATTTGGAACACCTGGGTGTTCTCTAGCGTGAACCTAAGAGTAGGTATCTCACTCCCCCCCCCCCCCCTTGTTAAAATGCGGGCACCTCGGATGGGAATCGAACCCTCGTTCTCATCCGTAGAACGCTGAGGTCACTGCGCCACGCACCAAGGAAGGCGAAGTAAATGAAAGGAAAAACGTGGAACAGCGCCGCAGTGTGGACGCATTAAGAGGGCGAGAGAGAGGGGCCGAAGACAGAGAGATTAATTCCGCTCAGGTTTCCAGTACCATGTGCCACAAAAGGAAGTTTATAATCACTTTGTTCATTCATGTTTTGCTGCGGAACATTGAGAAACGGTGTGCCCGATATACTATAGGTCTCATTATATCCTCGCAGCCCCCGATTTAGAACGCAAGAAAGACTACTGGCATGCTCATTAGCCAGGGCTGCTCGTTTATGGAATTGAAATCACATGTGAAAAGAAGAGCATTACCTAGAATTTTTCAAATCATGCTGTCATTAATTAGAGGCTTTATTGATCGCGTGATATTATCGATAATAAAAAACCTTGCTTTCGATGTTCTCAATGATAGCAATCAAGAACTGTGTCGAGAAGGCTTTGCAAACACTTCTGTGTCACACTTTACCCGTACGAGAAAATCTAGTAAAATGCTCTTCGTGGCTAAGACCTGAATGCGAATTTACACACATATTAAAGGAAGCGACAAAAATCAATTTCTGCCGCCTAATTATTCGAGTGTGTTTGTTTCCGTAATTTTTTTACGAGCGAATGAATTATTTTGGTGATGTACTACCAACTGTCTCAGCTTCGAACGCTGCGAAGACATGCTTGTTGTTAATCGCGCACCATAATTTTGGCTTAGGCTACTTTAGACAATGTTCTTTCCTACGATATCAATTGGAAATCCCAAGAAAAATGCTTTCTCTCCGATCCTCTGAATACGAAAAAGAGCCACAGGACAACCAGCCACAAGACAACGAGCCACAAGACAACGTACGACTTTCCGGAGAGTGCAGGGGTTCAAAGAAAAAAAAGCAAATCTCGTTCACGGTTACCACACGTACCGCTGCTCTGTGCTTTGCTTTGTGGGAAACGGCGCAGAGATGGTCCCGAAGCATTCTGTACGGCACGTTTCAGAGTCTGTCCCAACTGTGACCATTTGTTCTGCGCGCGGAAGAGAAATTTTTCTAGTCAAACCGCAAGAGCGAGGGCACATCATAAGAACAATTTAGCTCAAGCTGCTGCTTAGGCTCCACCGGAGACCCCTGCTGCAGAGAGTAAAGTATTTGCGAAAAACATTCCTGAAAAAAAAACAAACCGATTTCTTACCTCTATCGCGCCGCGGTGCACAATTCAAGGGAACGTGCGCACGTTCTATAGAAAATTTCAATTTCATCCTCGGCCAAGTGCACTACAATCGCTGGGTTTTTTTAGCCGATGACTTGTGTTTGGGGGGCGCTTCGACTTTCCTGCACACTTGAAGTTCGAGCGCCAGCTAGTTGAGAGCCGAACAACAAGGTATTCCACATAACAATGCACCGCACTGTACATCGGGGCGAAGGGCAGACCCACTGTTAAAGCTCTACATGCCTTCCGTCTCACTCATTTGACGCAATGTGCTCCTCTCTCGCTTCATCGATGGGGGACTTCCTTTTTTTGTTGTTCATTGTCCAATACTCGACATTGATTTGTAGCCGCACCAGCTGCGTCTCTTTTTCCTCGTTGCATAATGTTCTAATAAGGGAAAAAAACGAGTTGAACTTAGGTGCTGGCAGCAAAAGCGACTGTGTTCTTTCAAGCAAGCAGGAGCTACCACAGAGAACCCTGCTTTTTAAAATTTTTTTATTACTGATTCAATATCTCAATAAATAGGCGATGCCAATCAAGAGCAGCCTATATCGTCTGTTAAACACGTTCTCTACTATCCAGTCACTTATTCTTGCTCCCGACTACAGCTACGTTTACGTTCGAGCGCCAGCTAGTTGAGAGCCGGACAACAAGGTCTTCCACATAACAATGCACCGCACTGTACATCGGGGCGAAGGGCAGACCCACTGTTAAAACTCTACATGCCTTCCGTCTGACTTATTTGTCGCAATGTGCTCCTCTCTCGCTTCATCGATGGGGGACTTCTTTCTTGTCGTTCATTGTCCAATACTCGACATTGATTTGTAGCCGCACCAGCTGCGTCTCTTTTTCCTCGTTGCATAATGTTCTAGTAAGGGAAAAAAACGAGTTGAACTTAGGTGCTGGCAGCAAAAGCGACTGTCTGTTCTTTCAAGCAAGCAGGAGCTACCACAGAGAACCCTTCTTTTTAAAATTTTTTTCTCATTACTGATTCAATATCTCAATAAATAGACGATGCCAATCAAGAGCAGCTTATATCGTCTGCTAAACACGTTCTCTACTATCCAGTCACTTATTCTTGCTCCCGACTACAGCTACGTTTACGTTCGAGCGCCAGCTAGTTGAGAGCCGGACAACAAGGTCTTCCACATAACAATGCACCGCACTGTACATCGGGGCGAAGGGCAGACCCACTGTTAAAACTGTATACATGCCTTCCGTCTCACTTGTTTGTCGCAATGTGCTTCTCTCTCGCTTCGTCGATGGGGGACTTCTTTCTTGTCATTCATTGTCCAATACTCGACATTGATTTGTAGCCGCACCAGCTGCGTCTCTTTTTCCTCGTTGCATAGTGTTCTGCGGGCCGATCGATATGTCGCGCCAATCGGCTCCTTTTCTCAATATTGACGAAAGGAAAAGCGCCCGGGGCACCGCTCGACGAACCGAAAGAAACAAATCGGTTTAATGAGCGCGAAGCAAATTATTTCGAGGAACTGAATGCGGAAGGAGCATTCCAGAGTTATTTTCTGCCGTCCCTTACTCGCTACCAAAGCGAGCTCGAAAACATTTCGTGCTCTTACATCGTCGTCTGAGTTTCCTTGAATTGAGTGTCGCAACTTATCTTCTTGCGTTAAGGTCCGTCACGCAACGAATAAGTTCACATTATCTTTATTCTTGGAAACGCTTGAAGAATTTGTACGCGAAAATAAATATTGCTCATTTCTTGATAATAACATTTTTTGCTTCGTAATAGCAACATGCAACCACGTTTTCAAACTTGCCACCTATTTGGAGCCACTTATTCGGAGAGCACATAAATGTCTTTGTGATGGTAAGAAACGCGTCTTTCGCGCCTTACGAAAAATCCGAGGACACCTAAGCACTTATGAGTTGTGAATGCGGAAGCCGTACAGAACGCTACCGAGCGTTCCTAATAGTTACGAACTCTTTGCGGGCATGCGGGCGCGTCGAGACGCTTGGCGCGTTTCGATCTGGCCTAAACCGAGGAGCAGTTAGAACGCAGGCGAGCGCTACGTCACGAGAACGCGAGGCGCTCTTGTGACGTGGCGTCGCCGCCAATTGGAATTTAGGTGCCGTTTTACTGCTACAGACGCCGCCGGCTTTTTGCAGCCAAGCAGTGTACGGCTAGGATCCTCAGATTTCTTCGTGGCGTAACGTCGACGGAAAGCTACCATCATCTACGGGCCGTACCCCCGAATGCAATGGCTCATGTCCCCGTAAGGCAAAGACTACAAGCACTCAGCAAAGTGAAGCGAACAGTGCATACATCCTTCGGAATCGCGCATACTGCCCACGGAACAGCACACGTTTCAATAAAGAACAAGCTCAAAACAAGCATCTGAACTGCATAATTGATGACAAGACGCTCCTTCGCCTACATACAATGCGAAGTACGTAGCGCGTCCCACATACGCTTCCCGGTAAAGATTACTGCCGCGCAAGCTGCCGCGGCGACGGCAGCTTGACTGTAGCATACGAAGCAGGAAGTGACGTAACTACACTTTCGCATGTAAAAGCAGAACGCTATCAGCAACTGATTTGTGTTGCGGCAGTGCTAGGAGAAGGCCACGTATAGTGTGGACTCCTGAAGAGCAGTGTGCATACGAGAGGCGGTTAATTTCTCTTCTCACTGGTCCACTCGTTTTAGGTGCAAGAAGTTGCGGTGCAAACCAAGTCGCAGGCCGTGGAAACGTATTAGGCTAATAATTAGCTTAAGTGCGCGTGAATGGCCCCGCATGAATAATTTCCACCTACGTCGCAATGGGTAATCGTTCTAGTTGTCGTTTACAGCTTCGGTGTCCAACCACCTTCACATCGTGGATTGGAGACCATTTTCCGCTCAATGGACTTTTTCGCGCTTTCGCATAAAAAATTTTGATGCTTGAGGTGGGAGCTGTTAAGCCGTGGCTAATTGGTTTTACTCGACGAGAAGTACTGCCTTTTGTTAGGACTTGAGTTTGAACACTACTCTACAAAGTGAATAGTTATTCCTAAAAACCCTATAAATGCCAGTAGAGCCCATGGTATTGAGATAATGTCGTTTGTACAAGCGACTATTTGTGTTGCGATAGCGACGGGGGTACATTGAGGGTGTTTCATAGCACAATAAAAGTGCAAACGCACACCAATTGGCCTCTTTAGTCCTTATGATTCTTGAAAATAATTCTGGCGTCCTGTTTCCCTTGAAATTATGGGGTTTTGTGTGCCAATAGCACGATCTGATTATGAGGCACGCCGTAGTGGGGGACTTCGGAATAATGTGGGCCACCTGCATGGGGTTCTTTAACGTGCACCTAAATCTATCTAAACGGATGTTTTAGCATCTCGCCGCGATGAAAATGCGGCCGCCATGGCCGGGATCGGATTCCGCGACCTCGTGCTTAGTAAAATTACATTAACGGCGTTTTACGTGCCTAGACTACGATATGGTTATGAAGCTCGCCGTAGTGAGGTACTTCGAAAATTTGGACCACCTGGGTGTTCTTTAACGGGCACCTAAATCTAAGTACACGGGTCTTTTCGCATTTCGCACCATCGAAATGCGGCTGCCGTGGCCGGGATTCGATCCCGCGACTTCGTTCTTAGCAGCCCAACATCATAACCTTTAAGCAACCACGGCGGGTGTCATGTTTCTCTCCTAAATGGAGCAGGATAAATCAGGCGTGTTCCGTTACTTTCCCGAACGAGATTAAACGAAAGCTATTTTCGGGGATACATACCGGGGCCCTCGTCACAACTGGTTACAACTGGCTACGCCGTAACAACTTGTGGAATATTATTTGTAAATTGTAATATGTGCCGTAAATGGTTAAAACGTTATCAGTGAGATGTTCTTAATGAGAGTATTATGCGTTAAAATTGGTTTTGCGTAGTGTCCACGCCTTTCAGCAACTATTTTCGAGTGTTATAATTGTGCTACGTGCCACGCCCAATCTTGAAAATATCTTTGTTGAATAAATAAAAAAAAAGGCGCTAGCATAGTGTTCCTGCAAACAAGAATTTGGAGGACGAGAGAGTTTGACAGTGCTCGTGGTTCTTGTGCTTTGGTTCTTGTTTATGCTCATCTGCACTTAACATGAGATGAAATATGGGATGTAGTAATGTAATGTTTGCGCCAATTCTGTCGCGAAGGCCATAGCTATACTGCGTTCCATACATATCTGTCAACGCTGTGGAAGCCACACAAGAAGTTCGGTCACAAAAAGTTTAAAGAAGAATCAACTAGCCCGTCAACGTGTTCTCACTAAATTGACCAGCACGGTGTCACGCGCGCACACCTAAACGTGACCACACCTCGCTCGATGACAGCGGAAATCGTCTGTGAAAACGCTTGAGTTCGGAATCGCGGCAGCAACCGCGATCCAATTGACCTCCGTGCATCGGTCGCATCGACGCGTGCGAAACGTCGAAAGTACAGCGCATACGAAGCTATCGGCACTGCGCGCAGACTGCAAACATCGCAGATATCTTTGGAGACGAGGCCCGCGCGGGCGCGCACTTCATCCACGTCGCAGACCGCTATCAAGACACACGAGCGCCGGCAACGCGTCCGCCAAATGCATCTACTACGGCTTCCGTGATTCGCGTGGTTAACGCCGTCGTAGACGCCGCGGTTGTCTCCACCCTGTACGGAGCGGCGGGGACATCGAGGCACAGGTAGCAGACGCCGGAGAAGAACGCCCCTCCTCCCTTGCCTAACCCACCTGCCTCGCGCGCCACGACCAGACGGGCTTCCGTCGAACCCTCAACTTCATTTCTACATTGTCTGCAACTAGATCTTGCAATTTTGTGTTCGTTTATTTTCTATGCATTAAAGCGACTGTGACCTGCCAGAAAGTATGCCAGCTGTCCAGTTGAAATGCAGAATCATACAGATTCAAAATGCAGAAACACCCGTGTACTGTGCATATTGGTGCACGTTGAAGATCCCCAGGTGGTGAAAATTAATCTGGAGCCCACGACTATGGTGTGCCTCATAATCATATCATGGCTTCGGCACGTAAAGCCCCAGAATATAATTAATATTAATTGTACACATTGTCTCAGTATGGAAACAAGGTCTCTAACCAGAAATGACAAAGAGGGTGGCTGTTCGAAGCTCAGCGCAGCTGCAAACAAACGTGGTGTAAGGGTCAAAGTCGTGTCAACCAAGACAAAGTATGTTCCTAGCTCGCGCACGCACGATTGAACCGCGTTCACCAACTTGCTCTCTCACGCTTTCTCTCGTACGGAACCTGACGGCGACGCCGGTGGTAGCAATGCGCCTGGAGTGTCCATATATTTGCTATCGCAATAAAACAGGCACACTTGCACTCAATGAAAGCATTTTTGGGAATAGTGCCCATACGCGTTACCCGCGTTCACGGAGGGAAGTGTTAAGGTAACTAATCAGTTGCCGTCACTTGCTGATGCTCATAACCACGACAGTCTCAGCTGACTTATCGCCATTGGAGCCGAAATTAGTAGGCGCTGCTAACATGCTCTATCTTGAAAGCGTCCATGCTTGTTCAAGTTATTCACCATATTTTGCCCGCACGTATGTTTGTTGCTGCAATCAACATTAAAATAAACAAGTCCTATTAAGTTTTTTCATACTCTCTTTAGATCCTTTAAGCTAATATCATCAAACGCAAGGTAAGTATACCCGTGAAGCTGCTTTATTGATGTGCTTATTGTCAATTGGTTCATAAAAAGTTGCAACTATTTGACTTTTTCTGAACAGCAAAAGCTGAGTGTCGTGAACGCGGCAGGACTCATCACAAAAGAGGTCTGCAAGCACCACGTTACGTGCAGCCATCGAGATATCACAATCATCACAATCAAAGGATTATTTCGCATATTAAGATAGTTAGCGGAGGCCTGGTGCTTCTTGCGCGCAACCGCAAATGAGCCCTAATATAATCATATTAAGAAATGCTGGCTCTCCAGTAATCGAGAGTAGATGTAAGCCTGAAATGGCAACCGGGAAAGCAGATTGGTTGGAGATTATGCGAGCCACAATATTGAAATGGCTGTAGTGCATGTTCGAAATGGAACACCCCACCACACTGCACCACGCCATACTGTGCACTGGTCCATATCGACGCTGCCCGGCTAGAAGAAAAAATTGGAGGACGCTTAAGCTTCGCCTTCAAGAGTGGAACGCGACAGCGTTCCCGTCGACCCGCCAAGGTGTGTACGACAATGGGCTACGGCGCAGCGACTACGCGCCCCGCATCGGACGCGGTGAGCGTCGAGCACCGCAGCGTTCGGCGCGGCAACGAAATGTGCGCCTGAGCAAGCGACGCACGCCTGAGCCTTAGAAACAGCTCGTTTCTAAGGCAACACCGCATTTACTAGAGACGCTTTTGTACCGCTTTGAAGCATCGAACTCGTGGCTCAGAAATAAAGAAAAAAAAACTCGTGGCTCAGTGGTAGCGTCTCCGTCTCACACTCCGGAGACCCTGGTTCGATTCCCACCCAGCCCATCTTGCAAGTTGTTTTTATTCATGAAGTGCCTGCTGGGATTTATCGCTCACGGCCAATGCCGCCGACGCCGACACCGACGCCGAAGACACCGGCTTTCCTGCGACACGAGCTCCTTAACGCTGTCGCGTTAAAAACACCGGCTGAAGGCGGCTCTTCAGGCAGCGAAAGACGCCATGGAGACCGAGCGCACTTCCCAGCTATAAGGAAAGCGCCTGAAGGATGCGCGACCAAACTTCTCAGCAAATCTCGATTCTTGCTCCGTGATCTCAACGCAAGAAGTCACGTGTTGGGCCGCCACTGAGCAAAGGGCTGGCTTCACGGAGCGTTCGCTTACCAAACGTGACGTAATGCCCTGTCCTAACTTTTTCCTTCCGCCATGAAGGCAACGCCAAGGATCCTTGGGCAGAGCAGCGCATCAGACACTTCAGGCATCACGCCACGCCGGATCTCGGCGAGCGCAGTAGATCCGCAGCAAAATTCAGTTTCCCATAATTGAAGTGTATGTTGCCCTCCACAGCGTGCTGGTCACGTATGCAGAAGGAGCACGTAAGCACGCCCCCCCTTCTTTTTTGGGAATGACAAATAAAACTTCAGCGTACTAGAAGTTACAGCTTGAGTGATATTGTCAATAAACATTAAAATGAACTCGGGAGCAATATTTTTATAACTTGTTTGGGAGTAACTAGCGTATAATATGCGGTCTTGTGAGGGGGGGGGGGTCTCGTTTTATTCTCGCAACTTGCCCGGATGTTCTCGTTTGAGTGCCCGGATAACTGCTCTGGCTTTCGGCTCAAGGTCGCTCGAAGGTCGCCGACAACGGGAGCTAAAAGCATTTCATGTCTAAAACTCACCGACCCTTCCCTTACCGGGAAATGGGGGCATGCGAAGCTTGCCCTCCGTGCCCCTGGCCTTCGTCACGGTTAAGTAATCCACACGTGAGGGTGTCGGATTGCTTCGGCTTCCCGCTCCCTAAGCTCGGAACTTCTCGTTGCTGTCGGATTGCCTGGACTCGGGCGGCTCTAACGACTGGATCGGCGCGCCGACGGCGAGCCCTATCACGGGCGAGTTCTCGCCGCCGCTCGTCGAACGCTGCCCGTTCCTCGGGGGAACGCACAACGCGTGGCCGTGCCATTCGTTTTCCGAGACTGAACTGAACGGGAACGAAGCCGGCGCAGCGCGCGCGACTGCCCGTCCGGCCCTTTACCTCCCGGGCTGAAGGGAAACGGCTCTGATTGGCTGCGCGCGGGGCGTGAGCTCTCGCCCAAGCCTTGCTAATGACTCACGCTCTGGCGCCGGCGCAGCTGTCATCTCATCAAACCGCCTTTTCCCGCAGCTGCTCTGCTCTAGGAGCAACTGGGTCTTGGCGTGGCCATATGGCCACCAAAACTTGGGAGCCCATACAAGCTTCGCTGGAAAAATATGCGTATGCTACGCACTGCGGGAATTGACGCAAACGAAGCTTTATGTGATGTTTGCTTTGATTGAGGATAATTAGCGGGGATGTTGGCGGCGAATGTGGAATTTCTTCAGCGTTTAGTCCAATACGAGAGTGGTGAGTAGAGGTTAAACGTTACTTTGCGTGCACCCCTGCTGTTTGTCTGCTTAGTCCACAGAACACAAAGGGAGACGTGTTTGCTTGAGGCGTCGTTGTGCGTCACTGTTCATAATCTCTGAGAGGGTTGAGCATTATCATTGCCTAACAAGGCACATGACATTGGGGCAGAAGCGTTAAATTTTTATGTTATGGGGCCGTATTTAATGCAATTAATTATTATAATTGGAGGTTTGCATTGCATACATACGTTCGCGGTCTGCACCACGTTTCGCTGCGTAGCAAAGCCGCTCCTGTACCGCAGGACGCTTCTTTCGGGACTGGGTGTCCTCGACGCTGAATGCAGGCTTTGGAGTTTACGTGCTCATTCTGCATACGTGGTCAGTACGCTGGTGAGACGCCAGCTCCATACACTCTCTTAAGGCTATGGACGATGGCTAGGTTTACTCAATCACAGCCCAGCAGGCGACCTCCACAGCTCAGCACCTGCATTTTTGTCGTATAGGAAAGCAGGTACAGGCGCCCAAATCTTTAACTGGTGTGCGGGAGCGGCGACTTTTCCGGGCGTCAGCGCCGTATGACGCGGCGAGGCTGGAAACAGCCTAGTAGACGATGGGCCCAGCTGAGCGCGCTTTGTCCGCATGCGCTTAGCCTCAGACTGTTTCCAGCCTCGCCCCGTCAAACGGCGCTGACGCACGGAAAAGTAGCCGCTCCCGCACACCAGTTAAAGATTTGGGCGACTGTTACAGCCCGTGCTGTACGCAGAAACTTGGAAATGCTGCCGCGGCGGCGCCGGCCGGGAGGCGCGGAGGCGAGCGCCATCTGGTGGTGTTCCAAGGAATCCAGCGGCGTGTGCGAGCAAGACCACATCAACAGCAGCAGCACCCGGAAAGTTGGGCGAAAAAGCTAAGAAAGCGTCGCTTTACAACGGAGAGCAAATATTTTGGGAAAAGGTAAACTTAAGCGTAATAGAAAAAGAAAACAGCAGTGCTTTCTCGTGCTCCTAACTCGCGCTTTGAACTTTGACAGAAGCCTGCTTGCACAACAGAAAGCATCATGTTCACATGACTACCGCTCTGCAACGTACGTAACGTTGTCTTCTTCCGCAGTAGTATATGGCCTGTTCGTGGCGCCCGATGTACATGTATAGATGCCACCACTCTTTCCGTTTGTGCAGCGCGGAATAGCTCACACAAATTACCAATAGCCAGATATCTTTTACTGCTTCTTTTAATGCGAAGCTTTACCTGCCTGTGCTCTGAGGTTTGGCGTTCGTAGTCATGACACGATCCCAAGGTATGCTTGAATCCTGCGCTATTGCTGCTGCCTTGCAAACTCAAACAACGTTCGCATCACTTATGTGTTCCAACATCGCGTTTGATGTGCTTTTTTTAAATGTGCATTTCAGCTGACACCATATGTACAGTGCTTCTTTTGAAGCACGTCTTGTAGCACTAGTAGATAGTTTATTACCGGCTCTTGAGTACCATGTACCTTATTTGGTGTGTAGCGGCCCAGGTACGATTCGCCTAACGTGCGTTCCTCCTGAAGTGAAAATAATGTTTTTTTAAAATTCACACTCGGCAACCCCTGCCACGAAAACGCGTCTAAAGGAAAGACGTTGCCTTACATCTTGGCCCGCCAACTATTGTTTGTGTCCTCGGAATAAGCCCACAGGCCATTGTTTCTTTAGATCGCGAAAATGTGGATTTCTTTCGGTACATCCTGTAAGCGACGTAAAAGGTTCATGAATGTAATAGCTCACACGACAGGTTTTCCACATTCGAGAAGCCTTGCCGTCTTCCAGATGATAAGTTCATCCTGTTAGGACTAAATGGTCTTTGGCAAAGTGGGATGCGGGTTTGATGCCTGGAGACTTCTATGTCTACAAGGTCATTTTTCCGTGAATCTGAATTGTATTGGCGTATAGTGCATGTGCAAGTGGCGCAAACGAGCAACTACCAGTGGGGATCTTCTTGTGGGTGATAATGTTTGCCTGCCCGAGCATTAGATGCCTTATAGTGCTTTGCTAACCTCTTCGTTTGCCTTCTATATAATAAAAAAAAAAAATACCGCGAGCTAGCTCAATGGTAGCGTGCCCTGTGAGCCAATAGGATTGCCGTTAGGACATGATTTAGATTCCAACTGGTGGTGTGGTGGTGGTGCACAAAGTTTTATTTTACCTCGCTTTATGGCAACCACGAAGTTGAGTAGGAAGAGGTGGTGGATGGCCGCTGTCATCAGCGTAATGGTGAGACGGACAAAGAAAAAAAAACCTACTTGAAAATTGTGAACACATTTCGCAGTAAATGGAGGGGAGGATGGTGTCTGTACTATTGGCTGAACTTGATCGTTTTCAATTCAGGGTAACGCAAGAGCGAGGGAGACAGAGAAAGAGATTTATTATGATGGAAAAGCTGATACGCATGCCTACATCGAAGTTGCGACTTAATATTCATTATTGGGGAAGTGGGAGTAAAGAGAGAAAGAAGTGTTTATCATGAGGACGAAAATGGTCGTGAAGCATTGAAGAGGAGACTATTCGAAGCGCTAAATTCAGATCATTCTCCCGCAATAATTCGATGAGAGCCTTTGGACTATTACGCCCACGATGGGGGTGCGGCAAACGTCCCAATAAAACGTTTTACAACAAAGGTTGATTGATGAACCTGAAGAAACGTTCTGCGAGTGATAGTTATCACACGGCATATTGCACCCAACACTTTCCGCGTGAATCAGTTGAGGCGTTTCGAATTGGCGTTCTCACGTGATAACTGCTGTGCCTTTCCGACACGATATACTAAAAGCACAGAACCGTGGCTAGTTCAGCGCGCAAGCTGCGACTTCGACTGCGAAACAAGCACGCAGAACCACCGCAGCGTCCACAGCTCGCGCACTTGGTTGGCGGGGCGGACTGGCAGTAATTCTGACGAAAGCGCGCGCCGATTAGCCGGCCTCGCGCACTTTCCAAGCAGTCGGCCCCGCAGCCTGATGCAGTTGCGGCGCAAGTGCACAAGGACGCTAGAAATCCCTCGCTCTCTTCTTGTCACCTTTAAATGCCGCAATTACGACTCCCGGAGCGCGCTTGCGTGCCTCGCGAGTCGTTGTCGGCAGCCCCTCTCCTCTCAGTGACCCGGGCGGTGCACTGAGCGGGGTGCGCCTTGCAATGCGCTAGCTCGAGCCTGCAGCATCGCATTTCGGTGCCGCCTTCGGTATCCACGGGGGAACTTAGGTAAAATGGGGTCGCGAGTTGCGCTGAGGCGACAGCTGGCGTCCTTTTACGAATCATTACCCTTTCTTTTCTGACGTTCCAGCGCATTCTTGCTTCGCGACTTTCGGAAGCACCGGGGGCGAATTAGCGGACGCCTGTGAAGTCTGAAGCGGCGAGCCCTCGCAGAAGGGTCCGAGAGAACAGTAGTTTGGAGGTTATTTGCTCAGCTTAGTCTCGCAGTTTCTTACGGGGCTACGGGGGCCACCGAATAACGATTCATATGCGTCGCAAATTGTAGTGCGGCAACAGCTTGTGTACTATTACGAAGCACTGCCCTGTTATGCAAGTTCCAGTGCATCCTTACATAGTGACTTTCGGAAACACTGCGGCCACAATAGCGGACAGCCGTTAAGTCAGGAGCGACGAGTTCTTCCAGCTTCGCGAGCTGACGAGTGCAGTTCACGTGTCAGCATTACTTAGTTAGCTTTGGCCCTGGGTGTGGTCAGGGCCGCTAGCACCACTGCATAACATTTCGAAAGCGTCGCAAGGTCTGCTGCGGCGACAGCTGGGGCGTTTTATGGATGCTCCGAAACGTTCCTACCGAGCCAGCTTTTGGGCATCACTTGCGAAATAGTGGTGCAGGCCTTTTGCTCGTAGCCTAAGAATCGTTGGGGATACGAGGAAAATGAAGTACAAGGTGCGAAAACTGGTTTCGAGCAGCTTCCTAATCTATTCTACGAAATATGTGTCCCAGAAATGTAGACATTCATTCTGCATGGACGCTGTACCTGTGTTACTGTATATGGCTGCCATACGTTTAGTAGCATATACAGTAACTCTACTGGACGCCAACAACCAACGCCCTTGGAGGTCGCGAGCATACATCTGTGCTGCTCATGTGGGATAGCGTCGTTCGATACGAGTGTGTAAACTTGGCGAACCGGCAAGTTCCCCAGAAAAATGTCTTCTGCTCGCTCGTTCTATGACTTAGGCGATTCGCACAGAATGAGACGAACATTATAAGCCATTCTGCGTACGTGCGTGAGAGGGCGAGGAAAATATTTATTAATACCACTATCGCTATCATCGATAGCGTTTTTGCTGTACTTCTGGCACCCATTATGTTATTCGAATAGGAACTGAGTACTTACAGGCCAACTGCGTTTACACATATCTAGGTAATTAAAGTTTCTTTTTTTGATGAAAAAATTAAGGGAGAAAGTTACGGTCATATGTTGGCAGCTTCAAGCAGCAGACATCTCGCTCACGGTACTTCGGTGGTGCTTACCCCTTTCACCATGTGTTAAGGTCATTTCTAAACGAATACCGAACGAGGAGCAGCTGGGAATCGCATCAGGAGCAGTTCTTTTCTAAGAACTCATGAGGATTGTTGGGTGCGGTGACCTAGAACACTAGCGCGCCTCAGAAAAATCGGGTGTCAGCTTCCCTGAGCCTATAAGTGCACGTACCTACGTATACTAAATGAGGGCACGACTGCATCAACGGTGAGCTTATCAGGCCATGGGCCAAAGCGAGGACAAAAAATCGGGCTTCCGTCCGGCGCACCCGAAAGAAACGCCCGTCTTCGCTTTCTCGACGGCTCCCGTCTGGCGGCAAATTGCCTGTCACTGCCACGTACCAGTGGCGCAAGCTGTGCGCGCTGATATTAGGATGCCATTTTCCCCGCTCAACAGCAGACACCTCGAGGCTGCGCAACTTACCATTACTGCCGCAGAACAGATTCCCAACGTAATTAATATGTCTCACACACACACACGCACACACATAAATAAAGAAAGCCCTTCTTCCTGCATGATTGATTTCACAGAACCCGAACCACTCACAGAGAATTTAATAAACAGGGTTTTCAAGAATTTGCGCATCTCAGAAAGAGCTGCATAACAAATAATTCGAGCATAACGATTCCGAACACCGTCTCATTCTACTGACCCATAATAAATAAGCGAACTGGGGTAGTAATGAGATGTGGCTATGTTCCATCCTTCTGATTCCATTTGTATAGTTTCTCTTCCTCCCCAGTGCCCAGTCACCAACCGGCCTCATCCTAGTTAACCTTCCCCGAGGGTTGCTCCATCATAACGTGTCCACCGCGACTCGACTGGCGGTGGTGTTGCAACAGGTGGGATTAATCTGGGGTGCTATAACGTAAAACTATTCCAAACTTTTCTATTCCAATTCTGCAATCAGCCCAGCGCGATTGCGCAAAAACTTTTTGGAACCCCCCCCCCCCCCCCCTTCACCTGTCTGTCACGCGACGTCACGAAAACCGCGATATCTCCCCACCTGATATGACGGTTACACACCGATTACGCATAATTTGACCAAGCAAAACAAAAAGAGTTATTTCTGATTCGACGCCTTGTTGCCATTAGCCCTCGGCTATTGGTCAAAAGTTTTCTGGCTGCACCCACTTCACCTGCCTCTCACGCGACGTCACAAAAACCGAAAAAAACTTACCGCGTCAAAGTGACGCGTGCGCGTTAAAGTTGCATTATTATGCCGAACAAAGCTCAATTTTATTCAGAATAGCCGCAGGTTTCCCCGTTTCGAAAGGAATAAACGATGGCTGCCGCCGATCGCTCCGGTACTGGCTTCTCGCCCCTGCCGGAGAGCGTGGGTTTATTTGCGTGTAATAAAACTTTCTGCGTGGCCGTGTAACGTTTTCTAAAACCTTCGGCACGTTTACGACCTCGTTCTGCCAACTCTTCTTTGCTGAGGATCCGTTTTAGCGTCATTCTTAAGCTTCCGTTGCATGCCGCCACGATTGTCGACGAGCCACCGCAAGTTAAGTAAGAGCAACGGACCAATCACCGACGCCGGCACCACCCTCTTCATCCGGTTATAGATATTATGTGCAGTCGCTCGGCCCCATCGAACCTATTTCTACTTGAGCGTGCTCCTCGTCTCTTGTGAGCCAATTAGATAAGACAAGCCGCTCAGTGCAGGCAATGTTATTCGTTTTTCAAGCAAGCAAAAGTGACCTCCTAGAACGAGGGGAGCGTTTGATTGGTTTGTTCAGACAACCCTGCGGTTGACCGCCCGATGCTTGCGTCGGCGGTTACGCAAATTTGCGTCAGGAGATTGGAATAAAAACATATTGGAATAGTTTTACGTTATACGGCCCCTGGCTTGCTTTGGCGGCAATCGTTCCGCCCCAGCATCTCTTGCACCATTAGGAGGGGTGTTTTTTTCCAAAGATTCGTGATCTCACTTTGCACTGCTCTCAGCATCGGGCCCAGCATGCTATAGCCACCGAATAACCGCGGAGCCAACAACAGGAGACAAATCGAGGATCAGTTTATGCGCAGTATCAAGAGCTATAAATCTCTACATTCCTGCACATAAGTCTCAAAACATGCCCGTTAGGTAAACAAACCTCAATACATCTGGCATATACAAAACAAAGGCGCGGGTATACTTAAGCGCCGGCTTCGGATGTCTCCTGGCGTTTCCTCCGAGAAGTCAGCAAAAGCCTATAGGACTGTCACTTCATAACTTCCGGTCCTCGTCGTTCCATCTTCGTCACATTTCAGAAAAACAAAAACAAAACAACAACGAATAAACTGACGTAATCTAGTCTGCCTTCCACGAATGTGTTTCGGCGCCTCCTTCGGAAACGGACCGATTTTCCGCGTTCCCGTAACTCGATGAAAATCACTGGCGTGGATCGGAAGCCAGGCATGCACCACCATCGTATAATACGACGTACGTTCCCGCCATAGGCGGGAAATGGATGAAGGAACAAAAGAGCTACCGAGAAGGGCACCCCGAGAGTGTTAGGTCAGCCGGTTTCTATCCCACAAACGATCAACGTCTCGGCCACTTGGGGATGAAGATAGCGGGGATCTGTTTCCAAAAGCGGGCCAACGTAGGTCATGGCGTATAACGCCTTTGTCTCGGCCGATCGTCTCTCTTAATTGTGCAAGCTTGCCTCTGATTAGGCTAGGGCTGACGAAAATGAAGGCGGTAAGCCAGGAGATATAAATATATCGTGCGCTGAGCTGAAGACGAAAAGTGCAGTAACGTTTCTAATAACAGAGACCAGATGGGTACAATAAGCGTAGTATCAAGCAAGTATTCAGGCCAGTATAACGGTCCCGTTGCAGTCTCTGACTTTGGGATCCTCGTCTGTATATTGTCTCTGACCAATTCATTGTACCTAAAGAATAATAAACTGCAACTCAAACTGAAAAAACCTTCAACGCCGTCAGGAGGTTGAGGGATGAGATGAAATAAGGGATGGAAGGCAGGAAATATTAACCTTGATAAATGTCCGGTTCGCTTTTCTGCATTGTAAAGAAGTGGAAAAAATCGAAACTATAAATATAATAGATGGGAAGATATGTAAAGGGTCTGTATGCCTAAGAGCAATGATGCCAGGGCCCGATGGTGTTACAACGACGGCTCTTGGTAGCCTTGGTTATAAAACCGGAAATCCATCGCCAAACGATAAAACGAATCTTGGCATAATTCACTGTGATGGAAAAGTCAGCCACCCACGGTAGGTGCCTCTGCTCATGCCCTATACGAGTTAGTAGTCTACCTGGCATCGCATACCATCCCCTTACTCTGGTCAGTTGCGTTGGGAAACTTGCTCTGGGACAGTCACATAAAGCTTGTGGTTTCTAAAGTGGCCGCAACAGCGACTATATCTGGAAAATTGCAGTACGATTGGTGTTAAATTACATACATGCAGCACTTCATTTCCACCGCCATGTGGAATGCGCGTCGACCGCAATGTACGTTGCTATCACGTGGTCGCGCGCTATGGCGCTAGTGGCAGCTGTGACTGCACTGTCAGGGAGGCCGAGGCACGTTACCTTGTACCGTAAGAAGCCTATGAAAAGAGAGTGGCACCAATCTGGCAAACATTGCACAAGTGCGTTCCACGACTTTCCGCAGGTAAATCTGAATACATTGCGTAATCGCAGTCGACCTCCTTTTCATGCAGGCAACGCATGACGTCCAAGGTAAATCACGGTAGATAATTATTCTAAGAAAACGGAGCATTTTTTATATGCAATTGCTAGTCCATTTATGCAAACAAGACGTGACGTAATTTCTCTGCGTGTAAATGCGACTAAGGGGCAGGTAGTTCTAAGGGATGAAGGTAGTTCTGGGCCTTGCTTGTGCAGGTGAGACGACGTTTGTATGGCCGCCTTCTCCCGTCTCACTTTTACCTGCGGAAGTGTCACGTCGAGTGCTCACATGCGGGACTGTCATGAACTGTTCTTAGAAATGATTCAACAAGGCCTAACGGCGTCACGTTGAAAAGCGTGGGGCCTAACCGGCTTGCGGTACTTTTTGGTGGCTCGGGGGTAGGATGTCAGCCCGTTCTCGGTAAGCACGAAGAGGAATTTATACTTCAAACAGCAGTGAATCCAGCACCATGCATGGCCACGTATTCTCACATCAGTCAAAGCATCGAGGAGTGCTTGGTGTGCTCATTATCATAGGCGCCTCTGACGTCGAGAAACGTTGTCACCGCTATTCGGCTAGTGCTCTTTTGATGCTGAACAGATGCGTCTAAATCAGGTACAGTGCTCACAGAATGAAAGGCGTCAATGTAAGCCTAACTAATGCGCGTACTTTCGTTTCCACCGGCTTCAGTTCGTGACACATTGACGTAATTTTGGCGCGTACACTTAGATCGGAGTCCGCCTCACCTTTGGTGACCAGATTCCTAGCCGCATGACATGGTACTCTTGAGTACTTTGCACATACGCAGGGTTCTACTAAATGCTCCCTGTCGCGTTTCATTCCGCGAGCACTGTAGCTTCTTGACGGCTGACCGACCGCACCGGAAGCCCGAATCTGATTTTGATGCGCTGAGCGTCATTTTTCATTGGTCAGACCATCGCATGATTTTTTTTCCGCCGAAGAGCCTGCAATTCCCAATGGATCATAGGAGAGAGAGAGAGAGAGAGAGAGAGAGAGAGAGAGAAAGGCAAAGGAAAGACAAGGAGGTTAACCAGAGATTATCTCCGGTTGGCTACCCTGTTCTGGGGGAAGGGAAAGGGGATGCAATAGGTGAGAAAGAAAGAAGGATAAAAAAAAGGAAAAAGAAAAAAAAGAAAAAAAACCTAAGCACACACACGCACGTACACACGAACTATTTCTGTGGGCACTGTCACGCAACCCGCAAAGGCATTCCTAGTCTTATGCAGTGTCACCGTACAGTCCTGCGCCACACAGTGTACTGTCACAATTTGTCAGAAAGTCCCGTGTCTTTCAAGTATCGCAGCAGCGCCTTCATAGCGGATCGCGCTGATGTTCGCGTAGGCCAGGTTCCAAGGATCTTGTCTTCTGTCATAGGGCGCTTGTCCAGTTTGTCTAAGGTGGCTGAGAGGACAGTTCTTTGTGGGTTAAAACGAGAGCACTGACAAAGAAGATGCTCGATCGTTTCGTTGCACCCGCAGAAGTCACACAGTGGGCTGTTGGCCATTCCGATAAGGAAAGAGTAGGCATTTGAAAATGCTACTCCAAGCCATAGACGGATAAGAAGGGTGCAGTCACGTCGTGTAAGCTCGGACGGAATATGGAGCTGTAAATTAGGGTCCAGAGTATGGAGGCGTGCACTTGTGAAATCGGATGAATTCCACTGGGCTAATGTCAGCTCACGCGCAAGTGTGGCAAGTTTTTTCGCTGCGTCGGCTCTCGAAAGAGGAATGGCAACGCAGTTGACGCCGTCATGGGCAGATCGGGCAGCTGCGTCTGCTCGATCATTGCCATGTATGCCACAGTGACTAGGCAACCACTGATATATTATATCGTGTCCTTCGTCAACTAGTCGATGGTGGACTTCTCTGATCTCTGCGGCGAGCTGCTCATGTGATCCATGGCGCAGTGCTGAGAGTACACTCTGTAGGGCTGCCTTGGAATCGCAGAAGATTGACCATGCCTGGGATGGTTCCTCCTTAATAAAATGAAGAGCCGCACGCAGGGCTACGAGTTCAGCAGCTGTCGTTGATGATACATGTGACGTCTTTAGCTGTATCTTGACGGATCTTCTTGGTATCAGCACTGCGGCAGCTGCGCTTGCAGATGTAACTGAACCGTCGATGTAAACGTGTACGCGGCCACTGTGCACCTCATGTAAATGTTCTAACGTGGCCTGCTTAAGGGCAAACGAGGACATGTTGGCTTTCTTCATGATTCCTGGGATGGTGAGGCGTATGTCAGGTCTGTGCAGGCACCATAAAGGTAAGGATGTTCTTGCTGCAGGCATGTAGTTCGATGGCAATGCGGGGCGATTGGCATCAATTAAACGACTGAAAGTTGTGTGTGGCCTTTCTGTGGGTAGAGCGGCAAGATGGTGAGAAGGTAATCGGGCAACGTGCCGAATATGCGCCCTGAGAGCGTCGGTTGCCAAGTACGTTGATATTGGGTGATCTCGAGCTATGACGATCGTTGCCGCTGTAGACGCATAGGAAGCGCTGTAGAGGATCATAGGAAGATTCTATCTTACTGTATACGGCCCAATTATCCGCTAATAATGGCGATGGAATACTAATGCAGTTTGGCAGGTCATTATTGAGTTTGAGAAATAGGAGAAGCTCCAGCAGGAGCCCTGAGACACTCCAAATTCTACTGGCTAGAGATTATATTTAGAGCTATTTATAACTTGTGAAAATTTTACATGTTCCAATGCATACATTAATAAAAAAATCTTGGCAGAAGAGCCAAGAATACACGTTCGATTTGTATGTGCTACCGACGCAAGCTACTGACGATGATCTTCAAGAGGAGTGTGCTGACCACGCAAGCCCACCTGTCGACAATCGTGTTGGAGATATCAGCAGAGATGTGGAACTTTGCTTCCGTTTTCTTCCCTGGATTGTGCTGAAGGACCGTTCACTTGACAGAAGGCCTCCGAAACTTGGTTAATCAAAGACACAAGGTCACTGCGCTTCCAGGCCTACGTCCGAACATAATACCCTGATTCGCTTGCGCCCTCCAGAGGAACCATTTGACTTCTACGACGAAGTTGCACGCATAGCTCGGAACCACGTGCTTCACCAGCTGCTCATCACTTTACTCATCCGAAACTCAGCATAACTTCTTGGAGTCGTTAGACGGGAAAGCCCTCATCGTCTCTCTCGAGGTGACAGAGGACGCAGTGAATGAAACTGTCCTTCGCGATCGTTTCATATACATTCACTCATCTCTGAAAGAATACTGACAAAAGTTTGCCGTTTAAGCGAGTCAGATACCCGGAGATCGCTACTCCAACGGTCCCGAAGAACTGTCTCGTTTTTTTCAATAGCTCCTAATACCTACAGAGCCTTTTACTTCAATATATTTTTTTTGTCAGGTAGTAGTGACTGGAGTCACCGCGGAGAATGGAGTTGACTAAGTGCCCGCTAAGGACTCCCAGAATTCACGCCAAAGTTTCGACATTATCGGCACAGGGCAAGTCCTTGATGCTCGAGTAGTCGTAGACGGCTTATCTATGGACGCTAGATAGGGAATATCTACCGACTTGTCGGTTGACTTGACCGGAGGCCAGTGCTGCGGCTTTCGTGATATCATCCCTGGGGTCATTATGGACTTCCGTGCTCGAGCGGAATGTTTCGAAGATGTCGCGCGACAGTGCCGCAGTAGACGCTGCCTTGCGGAAACTTAAAACCTTGCCAAGTAGAACGGGTCCAGGTATTATCGGAGAACCGGGCAGCACCACAGATATTGCAGCGAGGGTTTAGGTACGACACTTGCCTACAGTGGTCGTCGCACAGCCACACGCAGTTACACAGCTTTGGTTTCGTACTTGACCGTTCGGTGTTTTTCATTGCAGATCGGCATATTTGAAAACGAAGCTCCATGGCAAAATTTTTTTCTGGGCTGCAAAAAAAGTGCGCTAGATTTAAACAGATAAAAACCCACGTGACTAGGTGCTTGCGCACAGTGATATTAGGGTACCCAAACATGCTACCGACGGATGATCGATGGTGCACGGAGACCGAGGACATGGAGAGGCCGCAAGCAAAAGTGACTGGTGATGGCCACACCAATCGTCCCGATACAACGTCATGCGCCGCGAAAACTTCCTCGTTCTTTACGCGGCCAGTCAACAGTGAAAACGCTGTAAAAATTAAAAAGTGACTCGAGCTGCCAGTCGCGCGGCAGATTTGTCTGTATTCGCGGGATTCTTTCACGCTCGGAAAAACACTTTCATGTAGCACATATTGAGGAACGGAAAGCTGTGTCGGGATTTTTTCCCGTTGCCCTACAATTTTCTCATTGACAGTTTCCATCTAACTATATTATTTAAAAAGTTGATTAATTAATCAAGAGTAAATATGTAATTAAGCGGAATGCCAAAAGATAATGCGAGCATGTCCAAGCGAAGGCAAGTAGCACTATCTTCGGTCTGTTCAGCTACGTCACGTTTCCATACTTTTACGTCTTGATGCATGATATTTCAGTATACAGCACCAGAAGGGGACTGTGAATTCAATATAACGACATGTTTCACAAAGGCTAGCGGTGTCCTTTTGCAAAGAAACAAGGATTTGCTTTAATATAACAACATGGTATGCAAAGGCTAGCAGTGTCCATTTCCGAATAACCGCAACAGTTGCTCGGGCAGTTTGGAGGCATTTATGAAATATATTATTTCTAAGTTGGTCGCTGCCGCCGGGCACGAGAAACATTTTTCATAACTTAGGCTAAAAGTGCATACTTTTTTAACCAAATATGCGTATTGTTACGAAAGGTTTTTATTTAGACGATGAGTCGAGATCCAGGAGGACGCCACAGGGAAGCCACCAGTTGGTGCCGAGTACAGCCGAGCTCACGCGGGCGAAACTGCGACATTTTTATCATAGTTCAGTTCAAGAGAACCTGTTGGAGGAGGCTATGACGTGTAGACAGCGCCAAGTGCACGTCATACTGAATGTTTTGCTTCAGCCCAAAAACAGAAGCCACTGTTCAGCCGTTCACTTCATCAGTTTCCACGTCAAAAATGTTTATGCTGTATTTGCGGCAGGACAGACACACATACCTTCCTTCGAAACATAAACAACAGGCTTCAAACAGTGAACATTGGGGCAACTTTACATCGACTGGACTCAAGATCGTTCACCGAGTCAAAGATACTCGGACCGTGGCCACATCCGTCACTGGCACGAAAAGCGATTCGTGCACTAGTACAATATTTGAAGTGCACCGGCCTAAGAGACCGTTTATAGTGTCCCTGTGTATAGTGTCCCTCGCACACGCCCTCAGTGCTTACTCTCTCTCTCTCCCTTTTTTCTTCTTTATATTCCCCTTTCCCCCCGCACAGTATAGGGTAGCAAACCGGGTGCTCTTCTCTGGTTGACCTCCCTGCCTTTCCTGTCCTTGCTCTCTCTCTCTCTCTCTCCCTTCCTCTATCACTTTGAGCTACCGATGTTATTTCAGACTACTGCAGCCGGCTTTTTGTCGACGATGGAGAGTACATTCCACCCCCCCCAAAAAAAACACGAAATTGAACTCCGCGAGGCTGGGCAGGCTGCAGCATGGACACGAAAGTGCTCGGACGATGCCCGCATAGACGCTAACGTCGTTACGCGGCTAATACTTCTTTCCCTAAGCTTTCTCCTATGCTTGTACAAGCAGCGCATGCACGGGATACTCTTAGCACGTCGCGCGCGTGGCTGTGTTGTGTCGAGCCAAGCACGTATACCTCGGTATACGTGGTGTCACAAGTGGAGCTAATGGGCTTCCCTAATTGATGCTCTCTTCTACGAGCCCTGCCGTCTCGTAGTGCAACAACCCTTTCACCTTTGTTTTCCGCAAACAAACAGCAGGTGCGCATCGTGCGTAAAAGAAACAACGCAAAGAGAAATAGAGAGAGGGAGAAAAAAAAACAGAGACCGCAACAGTCGTTTCCTAAAATAAACACGTTCGCGGGCAAGTTTTTGTATTAGCTTTCGGGTGCCTGAGCATCTAGCGGGGGCGCCCAGAAGCGTGATAGATATTGGCATTGTCAGAGGCTATCGCGAGAGGGGGAATTAAGGTAAGCACTTAACCTTAATTTGCTCGCTGACGGTAGCCTCTGTTTAGAGCACCTTTTATTAGTTCAATAAAAATTAGAAATAGCGTGCAGTTGGGGCTAGCCGTCTTCTTCGTGGTTACCATGCTATTTTTAAATATCTTTTTTAACCCTTACTTCACCAATTTTATCACCCAGAAGACTCATGCGTATATGGTGGCACCGGTGAGGTTTACTTCGTCTTCGTTTTCAAGTTTTAATGGTAGATTTTAGTGCAATTGACCCCACCACTGGGCGAAACCTTCTTTTTTACCCTTGTACTTCGTTAAGCGAGCCCAGCCCATGCACTCACAAGTGTCACGTTCTCATCGCTGCATATAATTATCTATCGCTTTTTTTACATCCCTTTCCGTCCCTTAAGTATTATGTTGAAATAGTACACAGCCTCCTGTCTGCTTTATACGCAGTAATGACTCGCATTCCTTACCCCTAGTTTAAATAATGTAACACGAGCTCGTGTCTGACTTTAATTACACACCAGTTTCCTTTCGATTTAGACGTTGCGCTTATAAATTTGCTTTCCGTCGCGTGCTTCTGGGATCCCTATCAAGGGAATTTCTTAGCCTTCAAATTTCGGTCTATGTATTCAGTGACGTTCACGAATCGGGACTGTCTTCTTAATTGACTCCGGCAAGCTTCCTCCTCATGGCTTGGATATATCGTTCTCACTTCCCTCGAGGCAAATTTATCCGCCTGCTTCTTCTACATGCTAGCCACAATCCAAGACTATAAGCCACTTAAATAGTTGCAGAGGCGGATAATCCACCACGAGCGTACCCAGATTGCGTAAAAATTCCACAAAAGCACGTGGTGACTTTTCCTAAGTCGGATCTAGGATACGGATTCCAGTGTGGATATACCTACGGTATTTCAAACGTAGAAGATAGCCCCATCAAGACCAGCCAGCCAGCAAAGGAAGAGGAGGAGGTGGAGGTGGAGGAGGAGGAGGAGTAGGAGTAAATAAAGAGAGAAGGAAGGCATGTTAACCAGAAATGCCTCTGGTAGGCTACCCTACTCTGGGGGGAGGCAAGAGGGGATAGAAAGTTAAGATAGAGAGAGGGAGGGGAGGGGGAGGAAAACCACGGTGAGCTCACTCACGCACGCGGAGGGCCTGAGAGTCAAAGGCGTTCACGTAGGCCAGTGGCGCTCAAGAAAGACAAAGGTGCATTGCCAGCAAAGAAGTCTGAGTGCAGTGTCACACTGGTACGGAAGGGTTAGGGTGATCATCATCATCATCATCATCATCATCATCATCATCATCATCATCAGCCTGGTTACGCCCACTGCAGGGCAAAGGCCTCTCCCATATTTCTCCAACAACCCCGGTCATGTACTAAGTGTGGCCATGCCGTCCCTTCAAACTTCTTAATCTCATCCGCCCACCTAACTTTCTGCCGTCCCCTGCTACGCTTCCCTTCCCTTGGAATCCAGTCCGTAACCGTTAATGACCATCGGTTATCTTCCCTCCTCATTACATGTCCTGCCCATGCCCATTTCTTTTTCTTGATTTCAACTAAGATGTCATTAACTCGCCTATGTTCCCTCACCCAATCTGCTCTTTTCTTATCCCTTAACGTTACACCTATCATTTTTCTTTCCATAGCTCGTTGCGTCGTCCTCAATTTGAGTAGAACCCTTTTCGTAAGCCTCCAGGTTTCTGCCCCGTAGGTGAGTACTGGTAAGACACAGCTATTATACACTTTTCTCTTGAGGGATAATGGCAACCTGCTGTTCATGATCTGAGAATGCCTGCCAAACGCACCCCAGCCCATTTTTATTCTTCTAATTATTTCTGTCTCATGATCCGGATCCGCAGTCACTACCTGCCCTAAGTAGATGTATTCCCTTACGACTTCCAGTGCCTCGCGGCCTATTGTAAACTGCTGTTCTCTTCCGAGATTGTTAAACATTACTTTAGTTTTCTGCAGATTAATTTTTAGACCCACTCTTCTGCTTTGCCTCTCCAGGTCAGTGAGCATGCATTGCAGTTGGTCCCCTGAGTTACTAAGCAAGGCAATATCATCAGCGAATCGCAAGTTACTAAGGTATTCTCCATTAACTTTTATCCCCATTTCTTCCCAATCCAGGTCTCTGAATACCTCCTGTAAACACGCTGTGAATAGCATTGGAGAGATCGTATCTCCCTGCCTGACGCCTTTCTTTATTGGGATTTTGTTGCTTTCTTTATGGAGGACTATGGTGGCTGTGGAGCCGCTATAGATATTTTTCAGTATTTTTACATATGGCTCGTCTACACCTTGATTCCGTAATGCCTCCATGACTGCTGAGGTTTCGACAGAATCAAATGCTTTCTCGTAATCAATGAAAGCTATATATAAGGGTTGGTTATATTCCGCACATTTCTCTATCACCTGATTGATAGTGTGAATATGATCTATTGTTGAGTAGCCTTTACGGAATCCTGCCTGGTCCTTTGCTTGACAGAAGTCTAAGGTGTTCCTGATTCTATTTGCGATTACCTTAGTAAATAGTTTGTAGGCAACGGACAGTAAGCTGATTGGTCTATAATTTTTCAAGTCTTTGGCGTCCCCTTTCTTATGGATTAGGATCATGTTAGCATTTTTCCAAGATTCCGGTACGCTCGACGTTATGAGGCATTGCGTATACAGGGTGGCCAGTTTCTCTAGAACAATCTGCCCACCATCCTTCAACAAATCTGCTGTTACCTGATCCTCCCCAGCTGCCTTCCCCCTTTGCATATCTCCCAAGGCTTTCTTTACTTCTTCCGGCGTTACCTGTGGGATTTCGAATTCCTCTAGACTATTTTCTCTTCCATTATCGTCGTGGGTGGCACTGGTACTGTACAAATCTCTATAGAACTCCTCAGCCACTTGTACTATCTCATCCATATTAGTAATGATATTGCCGGCTTTGTCTCTTAACGCATACATCTGATTCTTGCCAATTCCTAGTTTCTTCTTCACTGTTTTTAGGCTTCCCCCGTTCCTGAGAGCATGTTCAATTCTATCCATATTATACTTCCTTGTGATACCAGTCAGCTAAGAACAAGCGGGGCGTCAAGATGAGGTACAATCCAAGAGGGTGCCTTGAACAAGAACTGCATTGCATTTAATTGACTCAGATCGGCCTTCTACACTTGCCAAGGTCTAAGACCCATGGCCATCAAAAGCGTATCACAGAGCTATCGAGCATTTCAATGCTTTTTTTGAAAACGCCGACATTCGTGAAGATTCCTCACTATATTGCAATACGTCGTGAGTACTTGTCTTTTTCGCGCATACAAAACCTGTGTACACCAGACATCCACAGACTTGGTTTCACATGAGAACTCGTCGAAAGAGAGTTTCACTCTTAGTGTGTTAGACGTATTTTTGTTGTTTGCATTCGTCTAAGCATTTATATTTACTTATTTCTTTATCCTATATGATCAATCAAGAAAAAAAGTGTAGCCGTTGCCCAAAAATGGCGTCAACAACTCCTGTTAGTTTTTATCTCAATAATACAAAAAGAAAAATACCACCCTGACGTCCTGATTCCCACCCGTTTCGGCGGAATCAGGGCGTCAGGTGCAGTTTGGTTCAGGAGTGTGAAATATGTATTCAAAAACAGCATTAAAGACCTTTAAGACCACCAAGGTCAATTTAATGGGGCCGCGGCTCGGTTTGCTTTGTCTCCTGCTTTTTTTTGTCCTCTTTCGTGCTTTCTTTTTCTTTTCTTTTTTGGTCCAGTCGTGCCACCTGCGATCACAACTTTCCCACAAAACTCCGCCATAAATTACTCGAAAGCATAACAGAGCGATTCCCATTCCGGTCGCCTCACATTAACGGGTGTAGAAACACATATATTCGAAATCTTTTGCACATACGCGAAGGCCCCACGGGAATATGAGCACCGACGCCACCAAAAAACGGAAAGCTAACTAGAAAGGCTGTCCGCCATGTGCTAACGGAAGATCATGTAAATTCATAAAACATTGTGAATTTATAGGCAATATATATCTAAGTACAGGGAATACACACGGCCCTATAGTGGCATCTTAGATTGCGCATAACCTTACACTGTTGACGCATAGGAAATGATGCCGACGAATGACGGCTGCGGTGAATGCAGCCTTCGGAAACAAATTACGAACGCGCAATCATCTCGCTGGCCGAACGGTATTGCGTATGGCCCTAATGGCGGCACGACATTAGGGTCGGGAATGACTAGCAATTAGCTGAAGCACGGCAGCTCTTACCGAGCTCCGTATCTTGACGGTTCTCGCTCCAATTCTGTCCGCTCGCTTATCTGTAATCCGAGGATTACACAGGATGCCAGGGGAAGCAGGAGCTACCAGTAGATAACGCCCGCTGACTGCTGGAATGCCCAGACGAACAGAACAGAGCGAACAGACGACTGATACGAAATTTTTTTTCTTAGAAGACAATACTATACAATTTTCTTTTCTTTTCGACGTGTACTTGCGTTCTGTGTCAGACACAGGAGCGAATAAAAGTGCACAGTTTGTACAGAGAGATAGATAAATTTAACTAGGGAATCGGGTGGAGATGTTGGAAGCACGGGATTCTTACCCCTCCATTTCACTTGTATATGAGTTAAGTCGCCATGCACGAAGGGGAATTTCTCAGAAAATGTACTGGACAATACGGGAAAATGAAAAAGAACCACATGGTTGAGGACTTGGTCTCACACTTAAGCGTGTCGTTGAAAAAAAAGGACATAAAAACAACATTCTAACACATGCACACTCAGTAATGAGTAAAAGAAATAGGCATTAACATAAACATTATAAAATTCAAACGCATAAAGGATACCACTACTTAAAGTAACGTTGCAAGAAACAAAAATGTTCCACACAGCCCATAATGTCCCCATGTCCCCAGCGTGATGCGTGGATAAGGCCATGGTTCAAGAAGAGCCCTTAAAGAAAGCGCATGACTTTCAATTGTTTTAAACTTGGCACACAATTTTCGTTTCGCCCTCTGCTGGTCATAAATAGAACTAACATTTGTATTACAACTCATGATTTAGCTTATTGCGAGTCTCGTCGACATAAACAAAGAAACAAAAGGAATAATGAGGCTTGTTTCCATAGCCTAGTGCTTGACAGAGACAATTAAGATTTATTTGGCTCTCTCGGGAACAACTTTTGTTTCTACACAGCTACACGGGAAGGTTCAATGCAAAAAATAAAGAAAAAGAAAGAAACAGAGTCCCAATATTTAGATTCGTGAAGTCCCGCGAATTGCGAGGAGAGTTCGTCATTTGCGCGAGAAATCTAGGGCGAAGGCCTAGAAGCACGAAAGACAAAATTGCAGCTCGCTTCACCTCTACAGGAGAGAAAGATCGCCGAAGAAGATGTCCTGAAAACGGCTATACTGCCCACTTATCCGTTCTTTCACAAACAAAATACGGGCAAACAATCTTCCTGTTCCGTAGCTGAGCCGCGATTATGTTAAGGTAATGCCTTTGGTGCGAAGATTGAGATTGTTCAGTGGATCCGGACAATTTCGGATTTATGTCTGCATTTCCTGTCGCAGTTGTGTGTGGGCCGAAATTGGCAAAAGAAAGTCGAAAAAAAAAACGACAATGAGTCAGCTCATCCGCACACACACACACGACGGCTTCATTTAGCAACACATATATAAGTTTGCTCATCTATTCGTGGGAGAGCTTCTAGATTGAATACCTGCGACGTTACGTCCATCCTACTGAAGCGGCGTCCATTCCACCTTATAAATAAACTATTCTATACTGCACATGCCGGTTGTCTTTGTGCACGAGATTTGCCGCTGAAACTAATCCATAGCAACTTCGCGGTACGCCGGCATTGGGCAGTGCGCTAACAAGAGTGCGCGGGTAAATGCAAGGTTTACTGAAGTTGGGATCACACAAGTGTGTGTGCACCGATTAGTACAACTGGGCCCACGTGATCTTTCAATTCGTAGCTGAGACGGGGGTTAGATTCACAGACTTATTCGGTTTATCTCATAATCGTAAAAATTACAGATAAGGGCTCCAGCGGAGGATCTCGGAATCATTTTGAGCACCTCTAAGCAGCATCTAAACAGTAATTCCACCTATTCCTGCGGATGCCAGGTAAGTCGTCATTTTAGGGTTATTCTAGGCCTTCTGTCGAGCGCTTTCAAAGTCTGTTATGCAGGCCCGCAGACCTCAGGAACTTGAAAAGCCCAAATATAGCCTACTGGGCGTAGTTTATCTTCTAGTGGACTATAATTACTTGTCGGGCGTAAGACACGATAACGTTTGTTGCCAGGCCGGGCTGACATATAAATCAAGTGTCAGGCCACCCGACACCACTCGTTCCGCTCGCTACTGCTGCCGCAGGTTTGTGAGCCAGCGCCGATACAAAGTGGGCCCAGAATATGTCGAGGCCATGCGCGCACAACGGGTAGCAGGCCGCGCTGTTAATGACGTAAGCGTCGCAAGTCGCAGCGCAACACAACCTGGCGTTTTAACACCGTGACCTAGGACTTCTTTTTTCTTATTTTTTCAGAACCAGCACAACTGGCAAGGCTCCGTTGCTTGGTTTACGATCGCACCAGGTGCGAGCACGGACATGCGTCCCGGCGCTTGATCCTTCATAAACATTTACTACTCTAAGCAAAATGAAGAGACGGTGACAAGCTAAGAATACAATGCAAGCTACACCCACGAAAACGCTATAGAGGTGCCCTTCACCTCTGAAAGATAGCCAAGCCAGCTGTAGTCGACTCACAGCTTCATTACTTTGCTCTGCTAATTTAAATGCTGCGCTAATTAGAGAATAATAGCTCGTTGTTTCGGGATAAAATATTACGTTTTGCTCAGCACTGATATTAATATCGCCACGAAAACTTACGAAGACATTCAGGTTTCAGCCTAAAACGAGTTATATGAAGACAGGTATACTCGTAATAATAGCTTTTTGAAAAACACGAAACCGCTTGAAGTCAGAAAAATAAGCAAAACAATATTACTAGTGCATTTAGCACAGCGCTAGGTATACGTGTTGTGGTGCTTCCGCAACATCGCAGAACGGCCTCTCGGCAATCAATTGAAGCTATGCACCCCACAACGCACACACTACGGGTGATAGTATGTGGTCATCTGGAAAGACAGCTGTACAAACTCAATGAAACCATGTTTCTTCACCGCTGCTCTGCGCAGTACCTAACTGTCTTTCCTAGTTTTCCTACAGTCAGAATGATGCCCAACATCTGTTCGCCTGCGTAGAGACTGTACTTCTGTGTGCGCCGGGCGTCATTCATGAATTCGAGGCTGACAATTACGTTTTTGCATATAAACTGTAGCAGTGTTTCCCTCTCTTTCTTTTTTTTGAAGTAGAACTGGCGAAGCCAATGTCAAACAGGCACAATTTACTGTTTAGTAGGCTTCTTTGTTTTGTTTATATCAAGCATGTATAGCATGTGCGAAACGTTACATTGCATTCAATATTCATGCCACAGTTGCACGAGTGCCTAGGGCTGAAAAAATTTTCTTATGATCTATGAAATTTGTGGTTTCGTTAGACAGCGTAGATATAACCTTTCTATTCTTATCTTAATTGTCAATGACAATAAATAGTACACGAAATGTGTTCCAAATTGAAAAAAAAGAATGCGCTTTCGGAACTTATTTAGCAATTATATAGATATATATTAGTGGCCTACACAGTAGTTCTGGGTTTCGTTGCAATTCCTTGCACCCATTTCTCTCCATTCTGCCACATTAGGCTTCGCGAGACCGTGTATCATAAGACGCGTTGTCACCAACATAAGACTCTTACAATATTAAAGAGGTGAGTTTATACGAATGACAACTTTGAACTAAAAAAAAAAGACAGCCCATTTGTAAGATCTCGCGGAATCCCAACCCCATTTCCAGGGAAGCTGTGATCACAATTTCAGTTGCTTGAATCGTAACACACTTTTAAACTTTGCCTGCGCATGGCTATGTAGTTTGAAACCTCGCGCGCACATTACGCTCTCGAACACTTGTTAAGAAATGGTAAAGCGAAGCTCTTTATGCGCACCCTCCTGCTGTTTTAATCAGTATCTCAGCGGGTACCAATGAGTCGATGTGAGTTCGTATCGTACCCGCCTAGTGCCAGTTGTCTTTTCATCCGCTTTAATTTCCATTTATTTACCATTTCTCTATTTCAATTAAGAACTACAAACAATTTTCCCTATGCTGTCCTTGGTGCCATTGTTTGTTGGCTTCTTATCATTTGGCTAAGAATAATCGGGCCCCTCTGTTTCCTTTATTATCGTTCATTATGTAGCCAGGGTCTCGTATCCGGTGGCTTTGACGCCTTCAGATAGCATGCATGAGCTTTTTTAACCAGTTGCCTTCACCCAATAAGCTCACGCACACGTGACGCCAGTGGCAGAAACGAGGAGGAGGAGGAGGAGATTATAATGAGGAGAAAGGAGGAGAGGTCGGCCTGGAGAGCGTGTCTCTAGCCTGCTACTCCTCACTGGGGAAAGAGGAAGTGGGAGATTACACATCCGCATCCAAGGCAGTGAGTGGTGGTGCAGGCTAACACTCCCAGGGCTAGTGCTAGTAGTAAAACACAAATACTCCACAAAGCGGATGCGAAAACGGCGCCTTGGTAGCTCAATCGGTAAGAGCATCGCAAGAGTAATGCGAAGGCGTGGGTTCGTATCGAAATATCGTATTCTGCGTTTTTTATCGAAAAACAGAATTTTTTTTTTAAGAGCAAGGATAATACGGCTTTGCGTTCAATATAAGCGCGAACACTGATATATACACATCCTATTTCGAATATTACCCCTTTAGCCCCAACAGAAGCCTTTAGACGCTTGGAGCAGGCGCACACCACAGCACGCAAGCATTCGTCGACAATTTTGAATCATTCCTTCATGAGTGAATGCTTTGGGGACTGCAGAGTAGGCTGCGGGGTGCAGCAGGCCTTGCTTTTCGAGTGCCTCCAAACAAAGCAGTCCATTAGAATGAGGTCACGTCAGTTCGACGTCATACCTTCGGCAGCGACAAGGTGCGGAAACGTGTTTCTGTATCATTCCTGCACAGGGGCTTCTGGCCTTTCGGAAGGGCGCAGAGCTTTGTTGACAGACACTTATTTGGCGTACAAGTGCTTCGTGATGAAATGGTAAAGTTTTGTTGTAAAAATGGCCTCTAAGTCGATTTCCTCGTTCACTTTTGCCCAATTTAGAATGAAAAGAAGTTCAGACTGTCCATAAAACGTGGTGGCCTTTTTTTTTCGACCGCCGCTCTGTGTTTCTGCAGGACGATGCCCAGAATATTTCACAGTGTACTGTGAAGATTTCAGTGGCTGAGCGAAGACGGGTATTGATCTTTAGTTGCATGAAAACAGCGTTTCGCTCTTCCTTCGTGTTACGACTTTCTTGAAAGCGAACCTTCAGCAGGAATATATCAGTGGCGTTTCGCACAGCGGCAATGTGCCACGGAATTCTAGACACGTTTGAATAGACGTCGTAAAAAACACTATGAAAGCGTAACTCCGTCTTTTTTTTTATTTTACGAGCATCGCGTAATTTTATTCGGAACACGCTCTTGAACTTCACTTCGCCTTGATAATCCAATTCGCATTGAGCTCAGTGCGGTTCAGCGAAAGCATGACCCTTAGTGCTTCTTTTTTAATGTCGTATGTTTGACTAAATACTTATGCGGAAGGCGTTATCACGCATAGCATGAAGTAGATAGCTGCCTGTCTTTCGTGCACAGAGTGTGAAGATTGACAAAGAAGTCTGGTGTGTATGGTTGATAGCTGGGATGGTGATACCGGCAATGTCCGCTTCCGAGAGAGAGCGTTCGAGGAGCGGAATCCATGGACAATGTTTTTCGTTGCCGCTGGCTCTATCTTCGCGCTCACGTTTGTGAATATCATAGTTCGAACTCACTCAACCAGTTTATAGTCACAGTAAGTAATTGCAAAACATTTTGAACGTCACTGCATACAAAGGCGGTCTGCCTAGATCCACTGCCCTTCGTCACCGCCCCATTCCTCCACTTTAGCGTGGTAACAGCACTGGTAATAATTGTGTATCGACAGTAAACAAAATTTCGATAAATTTATCCACCAGTGGGATTTGAAATCGACGAGGGGATACACCTATAATGTGTAATGATTGTGTTTTGCATACAGTGTGAAATTTCTGCTGCTGTACTATTGGAAAAAATACGGAAAGCGTCTGTGGGTGAGCTCTCCCACTCTTAATAGTGCGTTCTCTGATCATGGGAGGAGGAGGAGAAGAAGAAATGTGAAAGAAAAGGCAAGCAGGTTAAACAGGGTCGGTTGGTTACCCTGCAATAGGGAAAGTTGGGAGTGGAAGACTAGAAGCGACAACGTGATACGCGTATCTGGTTCTTGAGCCCCACCAACTGATATGACCGCGCTTGACATATTTAACTATGAATGCAAGTGCCTGTGTGCGGGTGCAAACTGAACTTTCCTTCTCTCCTCTGATCAAGAGCCCCGCATGTAGGACCCAGGCAATCATTCATCTGGCGAGCTGAAGCGCATGCAGCTGTTGTAAACGAGCCAGACTTTTGTGGGAAATATTGCGTTCTTTGAAACTGCATAGTTTAAAGTCGGAACGAGCCTGAGAAGTTTGACAAGGACGAGAGAAGTCTCGCGACCCATTTAATGAAACGAAAAGTAACAAAGTATATAGGCTGGCGTACCCTCTTACCCTACTTTTGTCTTTTAGTCCACCGTCATTTATGTTTTCCTTATTATTTCTGCATTTGAATCGAAAATAGCACTTGGTTTCCGCTTTGTGCTCTCAGGCTTCATTGCATGTTTGCTTGACAGGGTCGTAACATCACTCTCAGCTTCACTGTAAGCTTCGCTCTCAGTTATAGGTCAGTGATCGTCCCGTACTGCGTCGCTGCTTAGCTGAAGAAGGAAAATTATTCAATAGGCGTGACAAGCGCCAACTAAACAAAGAAACGGAAGACGGGTCGCTTCGCTACACTGCAAAAACAAAATTGCCTCGGGTAAGGCTCGCACAAAGCGGTAGACACATAGACGACGACGCGGGCGGAACGAGCGAAATCGTTCGTGCGTGTCCTTTTTGGGACAAATATGTCTTTAAGAAAGAATCAACTAGGTCAAGAAGGAGTTCTATTGAAGCACCATAAAGGGACCCACATCTAAGCGATGGGCCGCCCAGAAGAAGAAGAATAAGAAGAAAAAGAAGAAAAAGAAAAAGAAGAAGAAGGAAAAAGAAAGAGCCTCTCCTCTGCCTAGGGGAAAGAGAACGCCAAACGGAATGATAAAATTGATATTAGGAGGGTCGCAACAGTGGTCGGAGGCCCTCCATAAACTTCTTTTACGTGAGAGAACAATGATGCGGGACACCCAAGAGGCCCGTGTCCTCTTTTCCAAAAATTTTACGGCCGCGTACGCGTTGTTGGCCGCGTCTCAAGAGTAAACACTGTGGTCTGCAGAAGTGCCGGAGCAGGAGCCGACCTCGCATGTCCGTCGGAGAACGGCCAACTTGCCCTACTTTCTTTATTTATTGTATGCCCACTTACAAGTATTCAAAAAAATATATTTTCGGTCTGTTTCGAGACTCGCTGAACGCAGGGCGAGCCCCAAATCTGCCCCGATGCCCTTAAGGATGCGAGTGTCGACCACTTTTTCCCTTTTTCCCCCCCTCAGCCCTTGTTTAAGTTCCCCATAACATGGGGGAAGCGTCGTTGTTATGGAGCCGGATGGTAAGTGTGGAAGGCGTGTTCCGCGGTCAATTCCTGTCGGCCTGTGGTGGGCACCAGCGTCTGAGAAGACGCTGAAGACACAAGAAACAGTATAAGGACGGCGGTCGCTTCTTACTTGATGACGCCGCACTTTCGGCACAGTGAATGAATTGCGTTCAGTGTTGTCCTCGTATCGTCACTGATGAGGTCACGTGGCAGCAAGGCAGCGAACGAGGTCGCAGCTTTGATGGAAATCCACCATGGTCGTGTATCTGGAGGACGCAAACGTTGGAGACGACCTGGAAATGAAGCCTCGGAGGATGTGGAAAATGTAGGTATGGCTGTATTTTACGCATACCGCTCGCGTGTTGGCATCTCTCACAGACGAGTTGTTGGAAAACGTGAGTCGTCATTTGCTGCACTGCATCAATTATGTTTTTTTTCGGTTGGTGCCGCAGACTAATCCTTTTTTTTTCAGCATAAACTCGAACAAGGCATTTTCGCAAATAAATTCTTTCAAATCTACTCGCGACGGGAATTGACAATTAGGCGTGCTCCTATAAGTCTTTTACTCCTCTCATGTGTTTTCCCCTGAACAAACGGTCCGGGCTATGACGTATGCACTCTCGCCCAGTATCTTGTTCACGCAGGGGCCGGTGCTTTTTCTGGACTGGAATGGATCGACAGATGGATGAGTGGAATTCTTAACAGGAACACACCTTTTTCCCGTTGAGGGCCCAATAAGTGGTGTCGAATATATTGCAACCGTTTACATGGATACAGATGTCCTGAGAGCACACATCCGACACCTGACTCGGATTCCCTCCCACCATCTTGCTTGCTTGCCAACAAAGAGGCCACTTTCAACTTTTGTCAAAACTATTGTAAGAAATCAGTCCTACTTGCCATCAGAATTTACGCCCGCTACACGATTATCAGATCCATTGTGGTGTCTGCACCGGCCGCAAGTGCAACTGACAATTCCAGGAATCAGAAAGAAAGCTGGAGCGCCACTGCAAGCTTTGAAACAAGCAACCTTGGAGCACATTCACAACGTGCACAGATTCCGGCAACATGTGTACACAGATGGTTCAGTAAAACTGAACAGCTCTGCTGCTGCAGTCGTCATCCCTGCAACATCTGAGGAAATCAAAGTAAGAACTTCATGTGCGACCACGTCGACGGGTGCAGAACTCGCGGCGCTTCGTGCTGCACTTGTTTTCATTAAGCAGAAGCCACCGCAACAATGGACAGTCTTTAGTGACTCCAAGGCAGCCCTTCAGTGCATACGAAGCCCAATGCGCCACGGACCCAGTGAACAACTGGCCTTAGAAATTCGGCACATATATCATCAAAGCCATGAAAAGGGACATAACATAATCTTTCAGTGGCTTCCAGGACATTGTAACATCAGCGGGAATGACCACGCCGACGAAGCCGCCCGATCTGCGCATGAAAGTGGTCAACGAGTCTTCATTCCGCTTTCGCGAACAGACGCCGCGGCTGGGCTGCGATTGATGTCCCGTGACTGTACTTTGCCCCTGTGGGACTCAAATGTTTTCACCATGTGTCGGTTGCGTTCGTTGTCTCCGGACATACGGATGCACCTACCGCCTGGGTTACCACGACGTGAACAGACCATGCTCTACCGTCTGTGGCTAGGCGTTGCCTTTACTAACTCATATGCTTTCCTCATTGGAATGGCCGACAACCCCACGTGTGACACATGCAACATCGACGAGACGCTCTCACATATTATCTGTGTCTGCCCGCGTTATAGTGCTCAGAGACAAGTGATGTGCAGAGTACTGGACCAGTTGGACAATCGTCCACTATCAGAACTAAAAGCTTTAGGTCAATGCTCCGAAAAAACATCCGCGTTAAAGGCCTTACTCGCGTTATTAAGGTTCCTGCGGTCTACGGGGCTTCACGACAGACTCTAAAAATGCCGCCCCCTACCGCTCTTTACTGTACGCGCTTTGTTCGTGCTTGTCTCTCTTTCTTTCTATCTTTCTCTTCCGCTCTGTTTCTCTTTTTATCCCCTTTAACCCTTCCCCCTGCGCAGGGTAGCCAACCGGAACTACCTCTGGTTAACCTCCCTGCCTTTCTCTGCATTATCTTATCTCTCTCTCTCTCTTGCAATGTCGTCGCCTGTCGCAGGAACCTCTGGACGCAATGGATAGGTCACGTGGTGCGAAGTCCGACAGCAACAACCAGGCTCTAAGAGACGCCGTTGTGGAAGGCTCCGGAACTGCACCGACCACCTGCTTTTACGACGTTTCGCGTGAATGATAGTGTAATGAGGGCTTTTGCACTTCACGTACCTGTATCTTGTCTCACATGGAATGCGGTTGCCAAAGCTGGGATCCGAACCTGCGACCTCGCAGTCAGCGATAAAACGCCAGTGTCACGTGCCCTCACACGACCGAATAAGTGGCCGTTTTCGGCGGTCAGCTTCTCGTTAACTTCTATGTGAGCATCATAGTTAGCACTTTTTTCCGTATTAACGTTGGTTAAAACGAGCTGAATTCGTTGCGGCCGGTCAACCAGTTGGGAATCCAACTTCATCATTATGAAAGGCTGCGTTTCCGAAATATATATATATATATATATATATATATATATATATATATATATATATATATATATATATATATATATATATATATATATATATATATATATATATTATACAGGGACTTTAAACGGGACATGCTTAATGAATTTCGGTCCGCAGTGCAGTGGGTTTATAAATTAGTCTGCTAAAGGCATCCTCTTGTGTGGTTGTGGAAGAACTAACTTAATTTCACATTCCGAGGCATTGTTTATGTGTACAGCTGCTGTTCTTACGGGCTGCAACAAGGAATCTGCAGCGAAGTTAGGTTCTTTCGAGTGTTCTTTTATTCAGTGCGGCACGTGGATTATCGGCTTCTTTTCCTGTTCCCACTCGCGCGCGCCAACCTGCCGTGTTTTTCATGCAGTCTTTGAGGCGACCACATTTCCTTCGCTTCTGTTTTCCTTCTCGATAACGTTTCTGCTCTCTCTTTGCCAAACAGAAGGCAAGCATTGTGCGGCTTTGGGGTGGCAGTTGTCATCCTGTTTGCTCCTGGTGTCCGTCTAATTGTTTGTTTTTTTACGTCTTCGCGCAAAAGAAACAAACAGCCCAAACTGATACATCGTGTTGCACGTCCTTGTCTCTCTGTCGTTAATTAAGGGATATAGCTGTTGTTTACCGCGCGAGTGGAGGGCTGTGCCTCGATAAACAACCGCCGGAACTGTATATCGAAGACCGCGCCACGCACAAAGGCTAAAGGCAGTTCTTGCCACACACACAGGAACGATGATAGACAGACGGCTCGTTAACGACGCGTGATAAACAAAGCTTGACGCAGTGGTATCGCGGTACTTCTTTTGAAGATCGCCGATCGCGCTTTGTGCTAACAGCGGGGCCAAACATGAATGGCGCACTCGAAAAGCGGAAAGAAAGAGTTTCGTGCAGGAAAGCGAGATAATCAATTATTCTGGGACCTTGCTTTCATTTAATTACGCGTACTATACCGTACCGTAGTACAGTGTACTTAACCATACTATAATATAATGCAGTATACAATGCTATCCATACTACGATATAAGAGCTGTCCCAGTTACGATACTTTACTGCAGAGGATGTTGCCGGACGATACCCTCCAGATAATATTTGAGTTTACCTTTTTCCCGCGTAAACTGAGCTTAGGTTCTAGAGATACGCCGGCGACGCAGGACCCGTCTGAAATCATGTCTCTGGTCACTCAGTGCAGCAGATCGCACTGTTTATTATTTTCTGCTATACTTCAATCAAAGACGAACCTTCACCGTTCTAAAGATTGCAAAACGTTCCGATGAGATAGCCATTGAGCTTGTTAAAAGAACGTCTGACTCGGTACTTTTCAGCTTGTTACCTAGTACGTAACGTTGTATCCGTGTCATAAAGAAAGCCCGTAGATTATGAGTGCACTCCACGTGACTCTACCCGCTTGCGCGCTGCGATCTAAGTACTCTCGAACGTACCATGCGCATGCGCACACCCAGAGTTTATTTAAGAGGCAGTTTCACTTCGGTATCAACTCGAATTTCCCCGTACAGATACATGACGCAGAAATGTTCTGAAAGAAGAAGCGCTGAATCGACTTGAATATTACTTGTACATTTAATAAATGTAAATTCTACAGGCAGTACGAAACACCGCGAAGAGCAGAATTTTGATTAAGACGCTTGACAATGTCGCAGAAAATGAGTGAAAATGTACAGATGTCGAAACACTTAAAGATGAAGTTTACTCACTCATAATTCAGTATATATATATATATATATATATATATATATAACAGGTGTCGCAATTATGTAAGCTGCATCTGTCAGAGAATCTGCAGCGGAAAATTTGATGCATGAGTTTATACAGCATAGGTGAAAATTTTCAGATAGTCTACGAGGGATCCAACCAAACGTAGGTCAGTCCTACTAAGGAAACCCATACGGGTTCCTCGAAAGAATAGCTTGGCAGTTGAAGAAAAATTAGTGCTGCTCCGGGACTGGTCCGGGCGCGGTTTCCGCATTACTGTCCTAATCTACAAGAGTGCCGCGAAAGCCCTGTTCGCAGATAAATGATAAAGTTTTGAATGGTGTGTAATACATGAGTTTTGTCTGCTTTACGAGGATCAAAGGGGCTGCGTTCATAATTGATATTGTTTCCTTTTGACGAGTTACGGTGTCCTAAACTTGACGCGTAAGTTTTTTCTGTAATGTTTTTCTTACTTTCAACGATTTTTGTAAAAAACGCAGTGGTGCCCCAATTGAGAAATATGCTCCCTACGATCGATATATTTTAACCTTTCTTTTTCATTTTAACGCAACAAACTTATACGAATTCGGCATCGTGAACGCTAAGCAAAGCGACTTCACCATTCCAATTCATTTAGAGAGCGGCTTGTGAGGTAATGCTTGGGAGGTAATACATCACGGGCGCTATTGTGACTAAGGAAAAATTGTTCTATGGTAGCAGAGTCTTTTAAAACTTAAGTGATTAAGGACTCTGGTAACATTTAGGAAGTTTAAGAGCCCTGAAATGGGCGTTCTTTTTAGGACATTAGATCCACACCTTTCTCATCAGGTCTTCCCCAGATTTGAGAGCAGCGAATTCGATAAATTATTCTTGAGAATTTATGAAGTAACACACAATATACGAAACTGGATGACTTCCCCCACAGAGTAGTTAGAAACATAAGGATGGCCACCCGGACGGACTAATTTGAAGATAACTCTATTCGAAGATTTATTAAAACAGATTCTGAACTTTCTGACGTGCCAGAACCATGGTCTTATTATGAAAACACGCAGCCTAGTGGAGGGCTCCGGGAATAATTTTGACCAGCTGGTCTTCTTTAACGACGACCTAGCTCTTTTACCGGAACGGTGACTCAGCAAATTACCAGGGATGGCAGATCCCAGGCCATTTTTAATGCTTTCGCCTTAAAAAAAGATGTCGCTTCGCTTTTTGAAAGTCTGGTGGTAAGGAGCCTATTTCGCAAACTGCCTGCTGGTGAGAAACACGACAGCTTACAAATCACCTATTTGTTGAACCTGGCACTACCGTATACTTAGCAGCTCTTACACGTTCTTTTGCGAAGCGACAAGCAAGTTTCTCGAAGCCTACGTGTCATTTCCATGGCAGGGATGTTAGAATTAACAATGCAGTTTCCTCAATGAGTGCTGCAGATATGTGCGATCGTGCCACGGCATTTGGCAATTCCGGCTGGGCGACTGGCAGGCGCAGCAAAGCGGCTCCGGTAATCAATAGACCCTGATGTTTGCGTGGACAAGTGTGGACACCGGCCATCGCTCTACGATCAAGGGAGCACGCGCGGGGCAAGGGTCCACTAGCGAAAAGAGCACAACGCAAGCGAGAACAATAAACGCCATTGCGAAAGAACAGCGCAACCAACTTGCAAAGAAGTGATAGCCATCTCCGACAAATTGATGAACGCGACAAGCGAAAGTTCATGGTGGCTCACCATAAGCACAGCAGACAGCGCAACCGGGAGAGGAGCACCTGTTTGCGCAGCTGGTTTTCTTCGTGGAAGACTTTCGCGACGAGTGGCCCCACCTGGCGTCCGAGTAAAGGAAAACGATGGAATGTGCATAGCGAGAGCGTAGTGTTGGCAGCAGAGGCACACCACTGTATTTGAGCAATGAATGAATGCTTGCCAGCCATGCAGACACGCGTGCGAGTGTGTGTGTGTGTTTCTGTGTGTGTTTTCGTAATGCTTTGCTTGAAATAGGATGCGGCTGAACTGATGATCGCCTACTGGCTCCACGCAGCAGCAAACCCTTTCACCACCGGCTCCGCTCATTCTTTAGTCAATAGGCGCAGACGTATTTGCCCTATAGGGGTCCTTGCTTCGAGCAAACAGGAACTGCGTTTGTGTTAATTGCGAGGCTTACAAAGCTGATTGTGTTCTCCACGATGAGACGCCAAGTGAAGCTGCACGTAATCACCGTTTCGCGTAATCACCTGCACGTAATCACCGGATCACAATATACACTACAAGGTGTCTGAACCCGCCACCTCCCATCTTCGAAGGAAGAAGCGTTAGGGTACAGTACTGATCACACACAGTAGGGCCTAGGGCAGTAGGGCATAGCGAACTAGCCATGGACGTGGTTGATAATTGTTGTGGCTGTTCGACGCGGCGTTACTTTAATTCCGGCTGCAGAGTTCTACTTTAGTCTTTAGATTTGTCCTGTTGCAGTGTTCTACTTTGGTCTTTAGATTTGTCCTGTTGCTCTCCTTTCCTTTTTCCTTTTTCCTCCCCTCCTTCCTATCTTCCATTTCTGTGTTGCTGTCGCCTCCCTTCTGAAGAGTAGGCAGGCATTGTGCCCCTTCCGGTGGCAGTTGCCAGCCTGCTCCTCGCTTTCCCTTTCCTGTTACCTGTGTATATGTGTATATGTGTGCAAAACAAATAATAATAATAATAATAATTACAAAGCTGTGGCCAGGTCCTCTCTCACCATTCCAGAGCGTGCCTCAATACAACCACCCCTTAGATAGCCTTATACCACGTAGCTGCGGCTTTCGAAGAAAGAAAAACGAAAGCGGCAAATATAGCTGCATAGCAAGATTGTGGCAGAGGCGGGTACGACCGCGCATGTCAAACGTTGCCTAAGCGCTGTGAACATGAGATTGAGCAGGCACGCCGTGAATGGCGCGGCTAATGACGCTGCTGTAACAGCAATTTCGGTAGCAATAATAAAACTGACACCTGACTAATTTCCCTCGGAATGATTATCCGACCAGCGATACGAGTCGGGTGAATGCAACACACTTGCATCAGCTGTGAGCTCCATCTCTTGACAACGACATTAATGACTGATTTGTAAACGCATATTAATTATCCGACTAACACTGATATAGTGAGCGTGCGTTGTTGCGATTGGCCAGCGGTAGTAGTGACCTTCTAGCCTCTCCTGCACCACTGCGACGAATCACTTTGTAAAGCTAATTATGCGTCCCCTCGGGCAGAACTGCGGCGACAGCAAGGCGAGACACGTTTGGTGAATCAAGTGTTGATTAGTGGTTCAGTGTCACCGTCACCGACGGTGGGAGCAAGAAACTTGTGAAAAATAGCGTTATACGTCGTTTCCTCACGGACATCGGTACCCACCGCGGTTCTTTGACAAACGCTCCAGCTAATTGCTGGGTCATCCCAGGAACCAAGACGAGCGAGTTTGAGTCAAGCGTGACAATTTCTGTCTACGAACCTCCCCTCCTTTATGTGTGTTCGGTGAATAAGGTTGCCGGAGTGATTGTGCGCACGCTTGCTGTCAACGCGAATCTTTCGGTGACTGGAAGCTCCTATTGGACAAAAGTAGGACGGCAGGTTTCCCTAGCCTAGAGATCTAGGGAGGACAGCGGGGATTTAAGCGGACTTTTTCGGCTCTTCAGTGTGCTTCAATTCAGTCATGCTAGACTGTTGAGACGTAACGTTCTCCACTCCTCGTGTAGATATTGTAAATAAACCCAGTACACCTCGTTCTCGATGAGAACATGTTCGTCCCTTCAATAACATCCCTAGCGTGGATAAGTCAGATGACGGCATGGACCAGCTACCCTTTTTCACATGCCCGGCCCGAATTCTCACAGCATGCGGATCATGGTATCCATGTGACTGACTTAAAACAAATGGTAAATAACTCAAAGGTATTAAATCCAACCAAACTCAGAATATGCTTGCTGTAGAGAGGAAACAAAATGCGAACAGCTGTTTTGAACCAAAACTCGCCTTATATTCGGAGGAACTATGGAATTAGAAGACGGTGATACCGATGTATCACCATCTGTAGAACTGTAGAAAAAAAAAACATTGTGCGGTAATACGGAATGCCAACGTCGTGCTGATGATACCAATGGATCAAAAATGCAATTGCTTTGAAATATTGTTCGTTTTTTTGTTTTGCTGGAAGAAAATAAAGGTGAAACTTTTCTCGGCGGCTCAAATTACTGGAGGCTACAGTTGAACATTACGATTATTACCATATCTAGAGGGGATGAAATGATCTGCATGTCTTGGACTTCTGATTTAGCAAGAATCCGACGGCTAACATACCAGGTTCATTTTGAGTGAGTGGAAACGCTCGAGCTATTCTCAGGCAGAACACCGAACGCAGCCACGGGCACATGCTAACAAGCGTTGACGCTCGCACCTGAGCGGCCAAAGATGCACACCACTGGTGAAACGGAGCATTCATCCCTGTTAGCGCGGTTGTAAGAGAAGAACCAGGCAGGGCCGGCCCGGTGTTAGCATGGTAATTACCGACGAGTCAATACTAAGATGAGAAGCGTGCGCATGTCGCTGTGCCTGGCGACTCAACGATCGAATGGAGAACCCCTTGTTGGACCTGGTGCCCTGGGATAGAACACTGCCTGAAGGAGGTTTATCTATAGCAACCTCCAATGCGTTTTTGACAGCGTGATGGACAGCGAGTCCGTGTTTCACTAATAACAAAAGGGCACCACATGGTCAGCGTTTGTCCCTGGGTAGACTAAGTGCCACGGACAATTAATTAGCTGAGCGTCCTTCTGTTAGAATGAATTGCGCACATTCTTACCTGTGGCTACATTTGTGCTTTAGGTTTTGGACCAACATATACGAAGAGCGTGTTAGACGCAACCTACTCGCAGTATTCGAGAGCTTGCCAAAGTTGTCGCGAAGCCTTAGTTCTGCGATGCTAGGGTGCTACTCCACGTAGAAAACTAGGTAAGAGGATCTGCAGACATCGTCTGAATTGAGGCTAAATCAGGCATAATTTTTTAGGTTCATAACTCGTGATCACTTCTGCAATCTGACATCATCATCAGGCCCCCCTTGAAAGCTTATACGAAGTATAAGCGCACATTTCTGTTTCACGGATTGGTGCCTTTCTTAAGCATGCGGCTTTTCTTTTAATGCGGGAGAAATTATATGAACCCTCCAATCGAATTTTCACCGTTGTACTCGGTGTCATAATCGGCGTTGACGTGAGGCTCTGCATACATTTAGTTATAGGTAGGCTATATGCCATGTCATGCTGTATTCTATGCGGGCTATACTGCTACGCGATTCTGTTAGTTAAGTTGCTCATACCAGGTCCTACGTTCTTGACTAAGTTGTTCCCCGCAGTTTCGAGAATTTCGAGTTGCCTCCTGTGCGACGTAATTACAGGCTCTACAAGTCATGGTAAAGCTCTTAAGGGGGCCGAAATAGTGGCGCATGCGCGTTAGTCGGACCCCTGTGTAGTTAGAAGACCACCAAAGAAGTTCAAGCGCATCACCACACTTTGCTATCGCAGTCAGTGCTTCACACGTCGGGCTAAACTGCCAATTCTTTCTGTTTCTTTTTTTTTTGTGGGGAGAGGGGGGTACACTTTCGCATTCTCGGGCTCAATAACCCCCTCTTATACGCAACAGCCGTTGTTTCTTGCATTTTCTTTTTCATGTAGCCGGTATTAGGGCAAACAGCACATTCTTTATTTTTTTCGAAAAATTTCCTTGTTTGTCAATAAGCGCTAGTTTTTCAAGAGCTGGCAACATCTTAGAATTATCTCAAGCAGTTTACTATACCTTACGACGCCGAAAAGCTGTGACTCCAGTGTTTGGCTTTGTTGCCTAACTTGTTAGATGTAAACAGAGCACGCTTTACAGGAAGTCTTTCGATACTGTGCGGTTTAACGTTCCGAGGGACAAGGCAGAAAAAAAAAGAAAAACAGAAGAACTAACGCAATGTTCTGATAGAACAGAAAGAAACTAAAGACCTGGACAATTCTAATTTCATCGATATAACGTAAACTTTATAGAGTGCTTGTCCCCTTAAGGTCACATTATCTTAGCAAGTTACAAACTGGATCACGCGCTTTCTCCTCCATTTAGGTATATAAAAAGCAGATCACAGAGCACTAGTTCTATGAGCAAGTAGACTACGTTTGGTGTATTAATGTAATAAGCATTCGGTGATTTCAATTCGCCTGTCTGTTTTGTAAAGACCACGGAGACACATCATCTGCATCATGTTGTACTAAAGTCATTCACACTGTTTAAAGCTAAGACCATCATTCATTCATTCCGATGTTATTAGTGCTTGTCGTCTAATCAAACGCCGAAAGGAAATGCTTCAATAGGCCAAGCCTCTCAACGCGCTCGCTTGCTGCTGAGGAGTTCATAGCTCGAAAGACCACTCAGCCGTGTTCAGTACAACATCAATGCGTTTGCATTCACAACTCATAAGTGCCTAGGTGTCCTCGGATTTTCGTCAACAGGAAGAAAAGTAACTTGGTTGGAAAAGAGGCTAGAGTGTGTTTTACAGCATTCATAAGATATCCTTTCTAGAACCATTTTATAAATTTATAAATGTATAAATACTATCAGAGGATAGAGCTCATCAAAAGAATACACTTGGTTCAAAGGTGCCAAGCACTATACTCGCCGACATACGCATACATTTCCTGAATACGTGTTTGACCACTATTGAGCAGGAAGCGCAAACTTTTGTTTCAGCGCAGTTCAAAAAATATTTGTGAAAATTTGTTTTTTTTCGTATATTGTGGTCACTTTCATTTGACTTAATGACCTCGAGAAATTTGTCAAGTAGCGAAATGTAGCCAGAACTGTTGAAGTGAGAATAACTACGTTCCGCCTTATCGAAGCAAGCTGATAATTTTTCCACACGGCGGGAGAGCTGACTAGATTAGTATTCTCCTTGCTTTCTTTGCATGCTTATAAGCGAGGTCTTAAAGTTTACTTCATGATTTGAATCATGCAATAAGAGTTTTTTCATCAGCTTTCAGGCGTTAAAAGAAACAGCTAGCGTAGTTATGACGTAAAAATAAACCATAGAATTGTCAAGAGAATAGCGCCACAGAACGCTGAAACAAGCTGGTGTGGTTCGTATGTTTCAACTTCCTTAAAAAAAATGTTTTTGTTGATGTTTATGTTGCATAATCTGACAGAAAAATTTACCGTGTCGTTGTTTTGCCAGTGTCTTTCTGCGTAATAATAATAATAATAATAATAATAATAATAATAATAATAATAATAATAATAATAATAATAATAATAATAATAATAATAATAATGAACGTACTTGTTCTTGTTCTTCACTTGCTTCTGTTGCTGCCAAGAAAAAAAAGGAAAAAAGGTTAAGGAATGCAATATCAAGGATCGGCAAGCCTTCAAAACAAACGTATAGAGACAAATATAAGAAGCACAAGAAATCCCGAGAAAACACAAGTTTACGACACATCCTTGTTATCGTTTATTTCAGCATAGTAACAAAGAAAATCTGGGTTTTGAATTTGCCGAAAATAAAGAAATGCGGCTGTAACGTATACCAGAAGGTGACAGGGTCGTCGTGAAATAATGCGGCATGGAGGAAAACATGAAGTGAAGTAACTTTACTGTGTGGCCGTTGCAAGACGGGATGCCGTGTTTCTTTTAGTGTGGAGTTACTTCTCTCGCTCCCTTCGTACTTTCATTAATATCCACACCTTTATTGCTTCCTTCAGTCGTTTGGTATTTGTTCATCTGATAAGTTCTTGCTTCGTTCATTATTTTCACTGTCAAGGAGGGGACAAGGCATCACGAGATTTATTCCTCAATAATATAATGTAGGCTTACTATTTCTCAAGTCAACATCTATTGTGCTCGAGGACAATCCCAGCCCGTTTTGACATAGAATTTGGATCCCCTCTTGTCAAACTACGCCAGCTAAAAAGTTTCTTTTTTTCCTGTCTTTTATCTCCGTCGCCGTGGGATGCGCCTGCCTATTGTAAAATTATTAATGATAAACAAAAGCAAAACATGTACCACACAACCAGCACAAAAAAAAAAATATTTCGCGAGATTCTTTGAAAAAGAAAGAGAGGAAAAGTCGGGAGATGTCGAAGTGTGTTCCCAAAGAGATCGCTGTTGAAGATCAGTCTCACCCCTTGCTCTACGCAGTGCCCGGTGTTGCTTCATCTTAACAAAAAAGTTGTTTTTGCTATTTACACGAAGAAATCGCAACTTTTTTCTTCCAACATCGCACTTTAAGCGGCTTCTCGCTTTCAATGTTTCAAACAAAACGCTCGAAATTCTCTCGTGGCCGTGGTTACAAGCACTATGCGGAGTTTATTTCATCCCTCTCCCTCTGTTTATCCCGCAGACCTCTGGAGGCCGAAAAATCGTTGCGTACTGTGTGAACGCAGCAACAGCACCACATCGCGGACACGCGAAGAAAAATCGCCATAGTCGCGCTTGCGAGAAATATAAGCGTGCGTTTTCGAGGCAAGAGGCGTTGCTTTATATTCCCAAACATATTCCCGTAGGTGACGTTGCAAGGCAAGGAGCAGGAGCACACACTTGAGACTGAACAGAGAGAGAGAGAGAGAGAGAGAGAGAGAGAGAGAGAGAGAGAGATTTATTACAAAAGAAGAGCAGAGAGATACGCCTGAGCTACTGTTTTAAGCCTTCTATACAACGTTCGGGTAAGCGGCTAGGAAAACAAAAGGAGAGAAGAGTAGATGCGCAAAAAATTTACGAATAAAAAACAAAACGCGCAAAAAAAGAAAGAACAGGAGCTATTTGCATCAGCAGGGAATTTACGTGCATGAATAAAGTAGAAAATAAAAGAGACCTCACATCATCTTATGCGGAAGCTTCTCACCATTTTCTGGCAAGCAAAGTATTACGAGCAAGGAAAAAGCGCAGTTGTTTTGGTTTGGTGGATTTAACATATGCTAGGTGAAATAAAGCTGCGAAGTTTGGTTTATGCCACAAGGAAGCTGACAGATTTAGTTGAATTTATGACTGACGACGGTTAGCGAAGAAAAAATTGAATGGAAATATGCTCACAGCTGCCTTTTGTGAACCTAAGCAAAGAAATGCGACAGGTGATTATAGTGTTGGTGAACACTGCCCTAATGCAATGAATATATCTGCATTCAAAACATTATCTCAAAACGCATAAGGCCTCATACCAACAGCTTCATTTCAATTAAAGATCCCACAAAACCAGGGTATAAAATTTCTACGGGAAAAGTTCAATTGATTGGTCAAAATATCCACGAGTTTGATCGACATGGATTACGGAAAAACTTTTGAAGCACCTGAAGTTGTTGGCTGCATTAAATGGTTTTTACTGCTTTTACTGCTTACTGCTTTTTTAATGGGTGCTAAAAATATCCACCAGTTTTCTCTTGTATAAGCAGTGTTAAGCTTCGTGAGCCTCTACCACTGCCAGGAATATTTTTACATTGCTTTAAAACTTCACTCAAGGCAATAAAGCACACAATATATTATGACTCTTGAAGTAGCACGATATCTATATTATTTGATTTCTGCAGTTCACTTCGTGCTTTGCCGCACGTATTTGTACGTAATATAGTTAGAACACATTTGTGCATTTATTTTCTTCTTCGAGGAAAGTGGCAAGGACTTCAAATAATTTATTCCGTTGCTCCCGCTTTGCCGGTCATTAGGGCAACCGTGGCGACAAAAAAAAGAGAGAAAAAATGTTACCGAGGATCACGATACTTCCTAATGCCAAATTTGAGCGCAGATGTATAGGTGTTTTCATTTCGGGATGTAGCGGCTGGGGGCGGACAATCTGTCTCATGCGGCATGCTACAAACGGAGCGAAGTGTGGCATGACTGCATCGCCAATCGAAAGGTCGAGAGAGGAAGCGCGTGGGTGTCGCGGGGGCGCGATGCACAGCAGCCGCCGCAGACAGACCTCCGCTCATGCAGCGCTTTGTTTCCGTACAGACGACACGCGCTTCCCTGGCGCCATCTCGTGGCCATCGTCGCCGCAAAGCCCCTCGTGCGAGGCACAACACTTATCTGCTCAGGCTATTGCCATACCCTCCTGCTCCGCTGTCCTCATCAGTCTCTGTTCGGTCTCGCCACATTCTTTCCTCCGTCGCTGCGCTCGACGTTCACTCTTATCTTTCACTGTACTCGCTTGCTATGTCACGAGTTAATACACGGATGCTCGCCTCAGGAACGGGCGCCTCAGAGCGGCGCTTTAAGAAAAAAAAAGTAAAAAACACCATCAGAATTTAGCTGGAGGATGCCAGAAGGCTGAACATGTCAGGACACGTTGAATAACATGAACTCATCGCAGGAGAGTGTAAAATAATCAGTGGAAATTAAAGCCCACGGTTTGGCTTGTGCGTCGTATTCCACTCTTCTACTTTTCCCATGTTCTATTAGTAGGCCATTGAAAGTATAGAGTGGTTTCATTAAGCTCAACAAGGATCCATTACTCAAGTAGCCGAAGTCAAAAACAATTAGTTTTTCAGAGCTGTACACATCCACCTGGAGGCATGAAATCCCTCTGCTTCAAAAGCAAGCTCACATTAATCTTTGGCGAACAACATTTGGGAATACTTATTCTCGGGGAAAATTTTTTTTTAGACTCGACCATGCGGGTTTAAAAAACTTGGAGCACGCTCAAGCGTCGTCTTTAAGAGTGGAACGCGATAGCTTTCAAAGATCCCTGACTGCTTCTCACGTTTGCCGGAAACTACAGCTTATGTAACTGTAATGTTTACGTGAGACGCTGGCGGCAAATGCTATGTACAAAGGAAAGCTCTCTGGTAGAAACGTGGGCCGATCCCGGAGGTCGTGTAAAGCCGTGCCAAAAAGCGAGAACATCATTTTCCGGTTTCTGTTATTATTTCGCGCTTTTAATAATTAGGTGTGAGAAGATTTATTGCGGAAGGCATGGACTGTAGGTGTTTTGCTTCATGACATTTGTTTGCGGGTTGTCTTTCTCTAAATTCCGAGGAATTACTTGGGTCGAAAATGTAAGACAAGGTATGGGCAAGTTTAGTGATAGAATGGTGTGGCAATTTAACCCGCATACATAGCGCATGTCATATAGAAAGTCGTGGCATATACATATACCTTTACATATACAGAACTTTTTGCTCACGGACAACTCCTCCGACACCGGCGGCGACGCCACATCTTCTGCAACACGGGGCCCTTAACGATATCACGTTAATAACAGCCCCCTCCCTCCGCCTCGAGAAACTATCCGAATAACGATAGATAAAAGAAATGTGAGCAGAACATGCTCGGAACGCGAGAGTGGCGCCTTTAGAAAACAACCCTTAACTCTGGAACATGCTCTGCTGCCGTCGGATGGTCTATTCATGTGTCAAAGAGTTCTTGAAATGAAAATTTCCTAATTCCATACTTTACGAGCATGTAAGGGCATTAGGTTGAATTCTCTATTTTAATACAAACTCAAGCTATTGCTTGTTTGGGTATTCTTATTTCAATATTTGCTTCGCTTGTATAGCATGTGGTGCAGAGTTCGGGCTCAAAGTACAGACAGTCCAGTGGCCCTTGCTGGAATAGACAACTATGATGTGTTTTTGCCTTGGATATCTTGGACTTTCAGCGCATCACTTGGTTTCACCATATTTCTTGCTGCTTCGACACCATACAACTACGCCACGTAAAAGGCAGGCTCAAGAAATTTACGGCACTATAACAAGCCACATAAGCTTGAGAGCCCTACCCTATATATATATATATATATATATATATATATATATATATATATATATATATATATATATATATATATATATATATATATATATATATATATATATCCTTTAGTGTGAGACGAGTAATTGAACGAAAGCGCCGACGATGATGGCGTTGTGGAGGGAGACAAATGTTTTGTCAATATAAAATTCGATGTTGCAAACGCACGTGTCACAATCTCTTCAAGTTTGCAAAAAGGGAGGTCTAAACTTGGCACCGTGGAAGACCTGTCAAATATTTCAAAGTAGTTCATCTTTCTTTAGCGACAGTGCGCTCTGTTCCCAAGTCGCATCTATAGAGAGAGAGAGAAAATGATAAAAGAAAGGCAGGGAGGTTAACCAGGACTGAGCCCGGTTGGCTACCCTACACTGGGGAAAGGGAAAGGGGGACGGAAAGATGAAAAGAAGAGAAAGTCCACTGGAGATATCAGTCGGTCACTCAGTCCGAATCACAGACGCTCACTTAATCCGGTCGCTTTCAAATATCGCAGCAGCGCTTTTGTGGCCTTTTGTAGCTGCGATATGCGAGGCCATGGTCCCAAGATCTTCTTCAAGGTGAACGGCTTCCCATCCAGCTGATTGAGAGCTGTGCAGAGGTCCTGCCTTTCGTTTTCATAAGATGGGCAGTAGCACAGTAGGTGTTCTATGGTTTCCTCGACACCGCAGGCATTGCACTCGGCGCTATCAGCCATTCCAATCAGAAATGCATAAGCATTTGTGAATGCGACTCCCAAACGTAAGCGGCACAGCACTGTTTCCTCATTTCGCGGAAGACCTGGTAACAGCCGCAGTTGCATAGAGGGATCGAGGGAATGCAAGCGGTGGTGAGTGAATTCAGATGTGTGCCACTTCTCCAATGTCAAAGAGTGCGCTAGCTTGCCTAAGTGTTGGGCTGCATCGGTCCGCGATAAAGGTATTGAAACAAGGGTTGCTCCTTCGTGTGCTTTTCTAGCAGCTTCGTCAGCGAGGTCGTTGCCGGAGATACCGCAATGACCAAGCAGCCACTGAAACACGACGTCGTGTCCTTTCGCGATCATGATATGGTGCATTTCTCGTATCTCCGACACGAGTTGTTCACATGACCCGCGACGAAGAGATGCCAGAAGACATTGTAAGGCCGCCTTGGAATCGCAGAATATAGCCCACCGATTAGCCGGTTGGTTATTAATATAATCAGCGGCACCTCGGAGGGCAACAAGCTCCGAACCAGTCGATGTTGTCAAATGAGAAATCTTGTATTGGATGCTTAGTGATCGTGATGGTATAACCACTGCGCTGGTGGAGCTGGTCTGAGTGCAAGAGCCATCCGTATATATGTGTATTCGATCAAAGTAGAAAGTGTGCAAACAATCCAGAGCTGCTTGCTTCAAGGCCAAGGTAGGCAGGTCGGTCTTCTTTCTTATTCCTGGAACCATAAGACGCACTTGAGGTTGTTTTAAACACCACAAAGCTGAGGTTGAACGTGCAGAGGGTGTGAAACCCGATGGTAAGGAGGCACGATGGATGCTGACCTTGTTGGAGAAAGACGCCTGTGGTCGTCGTTCCGGCAGGCACGCAAGAGAGCTTGACTGCATCCGTGAAACATGACGAACATGGGCTCTAAGCGTTTCGGTACTAATATAAGTCGTGATCGGATGGTCTTGAGCCATTACAATGGTTTCAGCTGTTGAGGCGCTGCGCGGAAGGCCTAGGCAAACACGTAGTGCCTGCGCCTGCACGCTCTGAAGTTCTCGAAGATTTGACTTGCATGTTTTAGCAAGCACGGGAGAACTGTAGCGTAGGAATCCGATGAACAGTGCTCGATATAACTGTAGCATGGAGCCCACTGACGATCCCCATCTTTTGCCGGCGATGAACTTGAAGACGTGAACAATAGATGTGAGCTTCTATTTTAAGTGGGCAACATGAGGGCTCCAAGTAAGGTCTCGGTCTACAATGACGCCCAAAAACCGGTGACTTCTCTTGTAGGAGATAGGCTGACCATTGATGCATACCGGATAAGGAGTCATCGCTTTTCGCGTAAAAGCGACTAACGCACATTTGTCTGTTGAGATGGTAAGGCCTTGTGCGTGAAGGTAGTCAGATGCCTGTGTTGCTGCTTTCTGTAGCCGTGCGCGAACCTGCAGGCGAGTGACCGCTGATGTCCAGATGCAGATGTCGTCGACGTAGATTGAAACACTCACTGTTTCCGGTAGGGATTCGGCCAGCCCAAGAAGCGCGAGGTTGAAAAGAATAGGGCTTAGAACACCACCTTGGGGAACGCCTCGGCATGTGTAGTGGTCGGTAGTCGGACCATGTTCCGTTCGTACGAACAAGGACCTTTGTGTCAAGTAGTTACTGACCCATCGATATACTCGTCCTCCTAGTTCTATTGTCAAAAGTGCGTCTAGAATGGTTTGATGAAAAACGTTGTCGTAAGCGCCTTTCATGTCAAGAAAGAGTGCTACTGATAATCGCTTCCGATATTTTTGTTGTTCCACAGATGTTACTAGATCGATGACATTGTCAATCGATGAACGACCCCGTCGAAATCCCGCCATAGAGTCAGGGTAAATCTTGTGGTGTTCAAGGTACCATTCGAGACGCATGAGGATCATACGTTCCATGAGCTTCCCGACGCAGCTGGCAAGAGCTATAGGCCGATAGGATGCCAGTTCGAGCGGTGACTTTCCTGCTTTTAGAAGCGGTACCAGACGGCTGCGTTTCCATTCCTGTGGGACGACACCATCTTGCCATGAACTATTAAAAATGCTGAGGAGTTCTCTTCGTGCTTCTCTGCCTAGGTGGCGCAAAGCAGTATATGTTATGCCATCGGGCCCCGGTGAAGACGAACACTTACAGAGCGCCATAGCAGCTTCTAGCTCTTCCATAGAGAATGGAGCGTCCATACTTGCATCTCGTGGGCCGGGGATGTTGCCTAGAGCCATGTCAGGGACTGAAACTGTGCCGCCGGCGACGTTCGCACAAAATTCCTCTGCGACGTCTATCTCACAGCGGTTTTGATAGAGAGCAAGGGCGTTGAATGGGTGTCGTTGCTGGGGACTTGAGCAAAGACCCCGTAGGGTACGCCATACACAGGACAATGGCTTGCGGGGGTCTAGTGAGTCGCAAAAACATTTCCATCTTTGATCCGCTAGCTTATCCATACGGCGTTTGATCTTCTTTTGCTTGCGCCGAGCTTCTATGAGGTCAAGAATTGACTTCGTGCGCCTGTACCTCCTTTCAGCTCGGCGACGTAGTGCACGAAGCCTTTCCAATTCAATGTCATTCTCTGTACGCTTTGATGGATGTGTGAAGCAGCGTGTGCAATCTTGCATAGCGTCCGCAATTATGTCTTCTAATCTGCGTGCAATATGTGTCTTGCATGTGTCTTCTACGCGATCTTGAAAGACTGACCAGTCGATTTGGCGAGAAACAACCGGTAATGTGGCGTCTAGTCCATCAATTCTCACATAGGTCGGGATATGATCACTTCCATGGGTTTCAATATCAGTGAACCACTGCACGCTCAAAGTCAGGCAACGTGACACCAAAGTCAAGTCAAGGCAGCTACTGTACGTAGTTCCTCGCAGAAATGTCGGGCTTCCGTCATTTAGAAGACACAGGTTGTGGCCTGATGCAAAGGATACTAGTGACCTGCCCCTCGAATTTATCCTGGAGCTTCCCCATATATGGTGGTGAGCGTTGAAGTCCCCTGTTATTATCCAAGGACCGGGAGTAGCAGCCATAATATATTCCAGTCTTTTTCTGTCAAACTGACTTGTTGGGGAAAGGTAGACGCCGATAAGAGTGAAAGACAGCTTCTTCTTTTTCACAGTAACACAGACGTATTGGTTGCCGTCGTGTGGCGCTACTTGTTGGGAAAAATACGTAAGGTCCTTGCGAATGTAGACCAGAACCTTACTGCTACGGACACACGTGTTGGAGACAAAAGATTCATATCCCGATAGTCTTATGGAGGCTGATAAGTTCGGTTCACAGATGACCAGTATAGGAAAATGGTTTGCAAATACGAACTGTCGAAAATCCGAAATACGGGACCTCAGGCCTCTCGCATTCCATTGGAATATGGAGGCACTTCTCACATCATCCCGGAACGATCGTTGTTGTTGTCGATGAGCCATGGTTCTGCTGTAGAAGTTCTCAAGCACTGGACTTCTGAAGGCTCGCCAGAACTGGACTGATGATATCCAGCACTTGCAATGCACTTCGAGCTGTTGGTGTCTGTAGCTTGTCCAGAAGGACACGAATAGCACTCACCAGAGAGCTGATCATAACAACAATTTGTTGATCTTGGTCCGCCAATTTATCAGGAACAGACGAAGTGTCCCCTGCTGTAGAAGTATCACTTCGCTCAGTAGGGGCATGTAGCTTCGGGAGTGCAGGCCACGCGTCAGCAGCCGTGCTGTTCGATGCACCCGTGTCCTTTGAGCTGACTGCGTTTGGCCTGGGCGGAAGAGTGGGTGGTGATAGACGTGTGTGGCGTTCTGCAGAGGCTTTGGAGGGTCTTGATCGACGTCGGCGACGTGATCGTCGTCGCTTAATAGATGCTGCTGCTTCTCGGTGAGACGAGTGGTCTCTAACCATTTTCTTCAATATTTGCATTTCCTTTCGAATCAAAGGGCATTCCTTCGAAGATGCATCGTGAGGGCCGCTGCAGTTTGTGCACTTCAGCACACTGGCCTCGCACGTGTTTGTGGTGTGGGGCCCAGTGCAGCGAGAACATACGGTAGTGTTATTGCACACACTACTCACATGGCCAAGCTTCATGCACTTCCAGCACTGCAGTGGTTTTGGTATAAAGGGGCGAACTGCGTGTCGGAAGTGGCCCACTTTTACATGCGATGGGAGGGATTCGCCCTTAAATATGATCTTCACAGAAGCACGGTACTCCGAAAGCAAGCCCAGGCTATCCAGAGGGCCCAGGAAAGAGCGGAGCATCACGGCGTTCTGTCCTTTACGTGGGCGCGGCCAGCGGCTACAATGGCCTCCCGTTAGGAGGTCCTGAAAGTAGCTCCTCAGGACTAATTAAAGTTCGTTGTCTGTCTGTCTGTCTGTCTGTCTGTCTGTCTGTCTGTCTGTCTGTCTGTCTGTCTGTCTGTCTGTCTGTCTGTCTGTCTGTCTGTCTGTCTGTCTGTCTGTCTGTCTGTCTGTCTGTCTGTCTGTCTGTCTGTCTGTCTGTCTGTCACACACCGTGACGTGCCGAGACGAAACGCGTTTGTGATGATGGTGTTCTCTGTAGCTGGCTTGATTAAGATTGACAGATCGGAGTCGACAATGGTCTCGTCAACATCGTATATAACGCCAGTACGGACTTGTTTGCCCAGCGGAATATAAGGGCGGACTTTCATCCCGCCAATTTCCGTGATCTTGCGCAGGGAATCCAACGCAGCCGCGTGTTCTACGTCAATCGCTAGCACGTTCTTACGGGTGTTCACTCTTATGTCTTTGATTTCGTTTGGAACCAGCGCCTCTAGATGGGAAGACACGGCTTGCCTGTTGAGGCGTCTCAGGTTGTCAGTGGCGACAACTGGCGAGAACTGGATGGTGAGCTCCTCGGTATCCCGCGAAGATCTCACGGGACTCACTCGAATTCGATGATGCGCTGAGAAATCTTCGCTTTGCTTTACGACTCCGCACCAGCTCGAAGGTGTCGTCACAAGAATCTTCTCCGCTGATATAGTACTGCATGGTGTCGTCGCTGTCCGTGTCGCTCTCGGTGCCGTTGCGCTTCCTGGAGGCAGCCGCCGTGGGCACTGCCGTGTCCGGCGTACGCGCGTGAGGCTCCATCTCCATCGCAGTTAAGGAGGAAATAGCAGTCCACTGGTAAAGTCTAGGAAATTCACAAAATGAGTAGAGCTGGAAGAGCCGGCGTTCTGCCTGAAGACACTTCGTCGTCTTCTCCCCCCGCATCTATAGAGAGTGCTGAAGCGTCCAGGCCGGTGCTAGTTACTTGATTGACATTATAAAAAGTGAATAATTTATAGGGGCCTTGAGCTTTCGTTTATTGTAATAGGATAACATGCATGACACCTTTCCTTGCTCAGTAAAATATGGCAGGACAAGATGAGATACCCATCCTTTCGGTCAGTAGCGTGGGTGAAAGCCGATTCCTGGTTTCCTGCAACGCATGCACTCTCTCGGCTATAGCGCTGAAATGTCCTTGATCCAGCATTTTCGCTTTAAAAAATGTAATTATAGAGTTTTACGTGCCAAAAACCACGATCTGATTATGATGCACGCCTTAGTGGGAGCACCGGAATAACTTGTACCACCTGATATTCTTTAACGTGCACCTAAATCTAAGTACACGGGCGTTTTTGGATTTCGCCCCCATCGAAATGTGGCCGCCGTGGCCGGGATTTAATCCCGCGACCTCGTGCTTCGCAGCGAAACACTACAGCAACTAAGTAACCACGGCGAGTTGCTTTATTTCGCCTCAACTTCTGCTGTTTTACAAATCCTCCTCCTCCGCTTTCCTTTTTGCGCTCTTTTCACTCTCGCCGCTTTTTTCATCCCCCGCTGCATTCCGCGTTCGCTTTCATCTTTCGCTGTGCTTGCTTGTTCTCTCTGTTACGAGGTAGGGAACCGGCGCTCGCGGCTTGGACGGGCACCTAAAAGCTGCACTTAAAGAAAAAAAAGAAAAACGTCGCTTGATTTGGTGTTTGCTGTTAAGCCCCGACACAATGAACTGGCAGTAGGGCATTCGGATGAATAGTTGACAATTTCTAGAAGATGAGACGAGAGACACCAGTGCTGGCTAGCAACCATAACGTTTATTATTAGAGAAAAGTTACACCTATGCGGGCGCAGTCAAGTGGAAAAGAGCAGGACACGCCTGCATGCCACACTTAAGTTGAAGGCGTGACAACCATTACTGAAGCAGCGACAGGCAGCGCTCCTTGAGGTGGCGTTCACTATGCATGCGGACTTCGGAGTACGTACTGACTGGCGCAGACTAGCACCCTGTTTACGCTCTAGTAAAGGCTCTACCACTTCCAACAGGCTCTTCTCACTTCGAGGTTAAGGACCACACGGAATCTTAACTCCCGATTAATTCCTGCAAGCTCGGCAGCATGTCTACGCTGTAGGCCGAGCGCGACCTTGGAAACAGTTTACTGCCAACGAAAGCAAATTCATAATAATAATAATAATAATAATAATAATAATAATAATAATAATAATAATAATAAAGTAGACACTGCACCGACTTTCAAACGATCCTTCCGCAAGCTAACGCGGGTTGTTCCTCATTCAGAACGCCCATAGGCCGAAATCTGCCCCCTTTTCTCTCCGCCACAGAGCGCAGAAACAAGCCGCTTTGATGGGGCCCAGGCGGTTTGGCAAAAGCTCCGTCGAGAGTTGCGGGGATGTTGGGAAGTGCGCGGGTGAACGTTCCCATTCGCCGCTGTGTAGATTTCCCGGAAGAGGAGCGTTTGATAGGCAGTGCGGAAGTTCTAACACACCTTACAGTTTCGAGAGCGCCTTCTGGTGGGATGGAATGCGCACTTCTGTTTAGCTGACTTTTTATTCGTCGTGCTCGAGGCGTAAGCAGGCCGAAGCCTCCAGCAAACACGTTGCTTGAAAGCCTGCCAACCGACGGGCCTTCATAGCCCAGTGTTTGTGTCACGCAAAACGCCAACCATCATCTTTCAACGCAGTATTCTTTGAAAACACTTTGCATAGAGCATCGTCCTCAAACTACTCAATCTCGATTTCAACAACACTTGCCACAATGAAGAGGATGGAGGTCTGTCACTGACAGGCCTCCATCGTGCAGTGGTAATCGCATGCTGAAAAGCGACCCATCGTTTTTCTGCAAAGCATTCTTTGAAATTCAATACCGTTTAAATTCGCGGGATTCGGTTTTTCATTTTATTACATTTAAACAACAAACCTGCCTCGTTCCATAATTAAGCCTCAGTATTATTTTCGCAGATATCACAAGAAAACAGTCGAAAGATATCCAGGAATTTACTTCGTATCGCCGTCAATGTTACACACTGACGAGGATAGCAAGGTCTAGCGTTGCGCCTCAATGGTGTTCACGACGCGTGGGTGGGGCGTAATATAGCGCCACTGAACACGCAAGGCGACTGCTGCTGTGCAGGAGAAACAGCACCCGGGGAGCTACCAGGCGCCTCACAACGTTGGCATCGTGACGAGCGCCGCCAGTGGCGTTGCAGGCGTCGCAACTCTACGATGCACGAGATGAGACCGACGAGAACGCGTTGGCGTTAATTAGCTCCCACTTAAATTTTAGATAACACCAGTTTTCGCGTTTTCTGCCTGCTCCGCTCAGACCCGAGCATACGAACAGCAGCTCAGCAGTAACGGTGGTGTGTTTATCGTACATGCGCGCACAGTGCTCGTGCCATGCAGGGAAAGGCAGGACGCACTAGTGGCTGCGCCACCGAGCCGATCGAGCAGAACGCTGATGGTGCGCGCAATTGGCTTCCTCACTTTTTGCCGCCAAGCGCACTCGGCCTCTCTGGAGGCCATTCAACCTGCTTTGCGCGAGTGGTGTATGCGCCGTCGATTGCGAGACAATTTCGACGACGCCCACGGCTACGCCATGAACGCGCCTCGAGAGTCCGCGTAATTGCTATCGCAATGAAATTTCACGCTCTGGCTGTTCTTTTACTGGCAGCATTTGATATTAGGCGTGTAGGTCGCACGAAAACAGGTGTAGATATCCGCTTAATAGCTTCGATGCGAAACCTTTTGAGGCTTGCTGCGAGTTTATAAAAAAAAAAGTGGTAGGCCTGTCAAATTGTAAGTTGGTGGGCGTGTATTACAATATATGGGAGAGAGAGAGAGAGAGAGAGCTTACTGTACTTATGCAATATAAGAAAGGAGACAGAAAAAAAAAGCCTGCTGCACTTAGCCGTCGTAATAACGCACATACTTGTCTATCTATTTGCGAGATACAACTGCTACAACATTATCGTTCAGCGCCGGACGCGTCCTTGTGTGTTCGAACTCTCTCGAATGGTTTCGCGAATTCTGTAGCGAGATTGATCTAAAGAGTCACGTGAGTAATAGTGTAGATTCTAGAACGTACACGAGCGCCAGCGATCGCGCTTCGGGTTTCGACGACAGACGACTGTGCTCGACGATCGCGTTGTGCTCAAGTGTTACTCGCTTTTCCGGGCACACGTTCGCCCAAGAGAGAGTTAGTTTACGCCAATCGAAGTTGCACCATTGTCTGGTTATTTCCCGTCATTACAGCGTTACAATTCCTTCACGGGAACTTGAATAAACGATTGGCGGACGCAAGCGGATTGAAGAGCATGATCATCCTCTGGAACACGGTTGCACCAAAACACCGAAATGACACAGTCTCGCTCGCGCGCGACTGCACGTCATGTGAACAAGCAGACGAAACGGAAGTACATCTCTCTTGCTACGGTAGGAAGTAAAACAAAGACACGCAGATATTCGGTTTGTAGGCTTACAAAACTCGTGGGGAGAGAGCTAAATTAAAAAGGGAGAAGGCAGGAATGTTAATCAGCAAAGTGTCTGGTTTGCTTCCCTGCAGAGGGGGGAAGGAAAAATGTAAATATAAAGAAGGGAGGGAAAGAGAGGAATGCAGTGAATATGGGCACGTGCGTGGTCAGCACCACGCAGCCAAAACGCCGGCACAAGCCAGACGTTTTCAAAAAGGCACAATAGTGGCTTTCCTGTCTTTTGGGTCAGTGATCGGTGAGGACGGTGATCAAGTAGTGTTTGCATGCTCAGTGGTCGATCACCTAGTCGCTTCAATGCGTTGGACATTAATTGACGTTATAAGAAAAATGGAGGACAGTGACACAATAGGTGGTCAATGTTCTCCTCGTAGCCGCAGAGATCACGTGCAGGACTGTGGGCCATTTCAATTAGTGCAAAATAGCTTTCGTGAAGGCGACTCTCAACCACAAGTGGCACAGAAGAAACGCGCCACGCGCGTGCAGTCTGCGGGGAGGGTCCCGAGTTGCAGCGAAGGGTTTCAGTCAGTGAAGTCTGGCGCGCTTTATGTGTGCGGTATTCCACTCAGATAACGGCCAACGCTCGCGGAGCGTATAAAAGTCGCGGAGCGCATAGCTGCTCACGGAGTGCAGTGAATAAGAGCCTACGCGCAGGAAAATTAGGCAGAAAACGTTGATGGAGTACAGTCAAAGTCAAGCGATAGCGTCCGGGTAGACCTGCTGAGACATGCTGCCAGAGACACTAGCCTATTGGTCAGCTTTATTCAGGCGCGTGGTTGTCCCGATGCTCCATTGCCTCGAGGATTTGGCCCACATTGCAGACCACCATAAACTTTCGCGAGGACATGCACTGTGAACTGGTGTGGGGATCGACCGCCCCCATATCACCGCTTTTGATTGTGCATTCTCAGGTGATTGACTTAGTTTACTCTGCCTGACAGCTGTACACGCTATGTAAAGGGAGGAGAAAAAATAAAGAAAGTCCTTCGGCCTAAAATGTATTTTCAAATGCACAGCACATCCCTGCGGCGCTTTCATGCGAAGAAACAAATGGTCTTTGCGAAGGAAGCTCGTTATGAAATCCTGATCATGGCTGCGAAGGCAAGTTCCGTTCAACGTTCTTGCTATACGAGGACCCTGGCAAGGCACCAGGCATCCACTGGCATGCGTACGGGAGCGCCAACGCAAATGCATTCTCTTCCATGCCACCTGAGCGGGCTTGACAATCTACTCCTGCCGCTGATGCCACGCCCAAAGCAGATCAAGTCCTTTCAATGCTGCGTCCCCTCATAGATGCCATTCGAGTGATTCTGTCGAACCTTCAAACTACGTCTGCTCAAAATGCACTGAAAGTACTGGACGCCTTGAGCCCAGTACTTGAGTCCCTCGAATAGAGACATGGCCAGCCATCGCCCATCGTTTCGAGAGGAAGTCAAGGCAGCGTCAATCATACAGTGGAACGCAAGAGGACTAAAATCACGCCTTTCGGACTTTCGTCAGTATATATATACTAATTTGTTCCCAATCATAGTCATATGTGAGCCTAATGTGTCAAAACCAGTCAGATTATCGGGATACGAAGCTGTTATATCCGCAACAACTAATGCATGCAGCAAAGTCATCGTTTTTATTCGTCGAGAACTGACCTATGTTCGCCAGCCGATTCCGCCTCATGATGAAAATCAATACGTTTGCCTCATCATTAAAAAGGGCAAACTCATGTTTACACTTGTAGGCGTTTATATATCGCCTTCAAGTATCTTTGATCCCAAACGATTAACGAACATCTTGTCTGTGTGCCCTGCCCCATATGTCATCATCGGAGATTTTAATGCGCACCATATAGCATGGGGAAGCGCAAAAACAAATGCAAGAGGGCAAAGACTTGCAAACTTCGCCTGTAACCACGGTCTTTCACTCCTGAATGACGGCAGCCCAACGTTTATACGAGGCGTGAATTATGGCAGCTGTCTTGACCTAGCTTTCGTCTCCAGCACTTTCACAAGATATGTTAAATGGTTTTCGGATATCGAGACACACGGGAGTGATCATATTCCCACATACCTTGTCATCAAAGGAATGTCCAGTCCCACCCCACGGAACACCATTCGATTAATTGACTGGACCACTTTTACTTCCACCATGGAGGATGCTTGTCGAGAGGGCTTGTCCTCTGGATTAGAGGAAGCAATCAAGTCTGCAATGCTACACGCCACGCGCACGGTCACGGTTTCGTCGAAGCACACGGAATTCGATATAGAGTTGGAGCGACTTCGTGCGCTCCGTCGTCGTGCGGAGCGGCGTTACCGGCGTACAAAGTCCATCGAAGACCTTAGGACAGCCAGACGACTACAAAAGAAACTTCAACGTCGCATGGATAGATTGGCATCTCGACGTTGGGCAAGATTTTGCCAGTCACTAGACCCCCGAAAGCCACTTTCCCACATCTGGAGAACCATACGTGGTCTACGTTCCTTCCCTGAACAACGCTTCCCATTCAAGGCGCTGGCGCTCTTCCAGGGGCGGCTAGAGGCTGATGTTGCAGAAGACTTTTGTGCAAGGATCGCTGGCCAAGCAACCGGTCCAGGCTTTCCAGCCCCCAGTCGCATCCCTGTTTCACGTGACGGCCGCATGGATCTTCCTTTCATAATGGAGGAATTAGAAGCGGCTCTTGCTCTATGCAGGCGTTCTTCATCCGCGGGACCAGATGGAATATCCTACCGCGCCTTGAACAACCTGAGTGATGGCGCACGAAGAGAACTGTTACATCTCTACAACTTATCTTGGCAGGATGGCATGGTTCCCGAAGAATGGAAGATAAGCCGCTTGGTCCCTCTCCTGAAGCAAGGCAAGTCCCCACTTGAAACCACCTCATACCGCCCTATAGCGCTGGCCAGCTGTGTGGGAAAGATAATGGAAAAGATGATCCTTGCCCGCTTGGAGTGGTACCTGGAGCACTACAACATGCTACCGAATTGCATGGCTGGTTTTCGTCGAGATCGCTCTTCCATAGACAGTGTTGTTGATCTTGCTACGTACGTCCAGCTTCAAAAGTCACGCAAAAGATTATCTGCAGCTCTCTTCTTGGATGTCAAGGGGGCATACGATAACGTATCTCACGAGGCTATCCTAGATGCTCTTGAGATGGTTGGCCTAGGTGGTCGAGTTTTCCAATGGATCTCTCATTACCTTTTTATGAGATCGTTCTTTGTCTGTACCGGTGATGGTAAAACCGCACTACACTACACGTACCGAGGTGTACCTCAAGGCGGTGTACTAAGCCCTACCCTATTCAACCTCACACTCATTGGTCTCGTTGATCATCTGCCAGCAGCGATCAAGATATCAATGTACGCCGACGACATATGTATATGGACGTCAGGCGTCACACGTCCTCAGATACGTGCAAGACTTCAAAAAGCTGCTACTCTAACAGCTCTATACCTCCGCAACCAAGGTCTTGAAATCTCGTCAGACAAATGTGCACTGATGGCGTTCACTCGCAAACCAATGACACCCTACGCCATATCAATAAATGGCCAGATAATTTCTTATGAGAAGACTTACAAATTTCTTGGCATAATCATTGATAGAGATCTCTCATGGAGCCCGCACGTTACCTACTTGAAAAAACGTCTGACAGCAATCTCCCAACTTTTCAAGTTTCTGGGAGGAAAGACTTGGGGAATGTCAGTACATGCAATGTTGGAATTATACAGGGCTCTTTTTCTGGGCTTCTTGGGATACAGTTTGCCCGTACTGACCAACACCTGCCAGACAAATCTTCGTGCTCTACAGGCTATTCAAGCTCGGGCTCTCAGGGTGTGTCTTGGTTTGCCAAAATGCACATCGACAGCAGCGACTATTGCGATTGCTCAGGACCAACCTATACAAACACACATTGAGGTAGAAGTGTTGAGAGTGCACATTAGGCACGTTGCCCGTGCCTGTTCCCACCATCTGGCAACACTACCATCAGAAAGGCCGCAGGCAGCCTTTTGTACTACGATTTCGGAGTATTACACCTGCCTCCCATCAGGCTACACCCCCGCAACTAAGCCATCGATTCCTCCATGGTGTTTGGCTCGACCCGCAGTGCACCTCACCGTACCAGGAATCAGGAAAAAATCTGAGCTGTCATCACCAGCTCTTAAACAACTAACTCTGCTTCTTTTGCACGAGAGGTACGCCGAACACGTACATATTTATACTGATGGATCGGCAACTCTCCAGTGTTCCTCTGGAGCCGTGGTCTTCCCAGCGAAAGCCACCACCATCAGTTTCAAGACATGTCACCCAACGACACCGATGGCCGCGGAACTTGCAGCCCTTCGCGCTGCACTTCGTCTCGTCAACCAAGAACAACCTCGAAGGTGGTCAATATTCAGTGACTCCAAGGCTGCACTGCAATATTTGCTATCGGCCCTGCGGCGCGGACCACACGAACAACTGGTATTTGAGATTAGAGAACTCATTCATACCTTAACTGAGAAAGGACACCACGTGACATTTCAGTGGCTTCGAAGTCACTGCGGAGTCATAGGGAACGAACACGCTGATAACGCTGCTCGGTCGGCTCATCAAGGGGACAAAGAGGAGCCGATACCGTTATCAAGGACCGATGCCGCTCGAAAACTTCGAATGATCAGCCGTCACATCACGTTATCCTTGTGGAACGCTGGAAGTTTTCACAACTACCGACTCCACCAGCTTGACTCCTCCCTACGCCTTTGTATTCCAGCTGGGCTCTGTCGTCGCGAAGCTACCCTGCTTTGTCGCCTATGGCTAGGGGTGGCTTCACCAAGTCTTTCGCTTACCGAATTGGATGGGCCGACGACGCCTCGTGTGAGGACTGTGGTAACGAAGAGACTTTTCAACACCTTCTTTGTGACTGTCCTCGATATAATTTACAGAGACAATCAATTGCAACCGCGATAGCGCGTTTTGACCACAGACCTCTCACAGAGGAACTCATTTTCAGATACCGCCATCATAAGCCATCGCAGCAGAAGGCGACGAGGGCACTGTTGCGGTTCTTGAGGGCGACAGAACTGGATAGGCGACTGTAGCCTGAACAGATGTTAATGTTGCTACAAGTGTCAGTGTGCTGTGCGATGACAGTGTTCGGTGACAGTGACCGATTGTGATTGTGTGTCTATGCTCCTTCCTTTCCTTATCTCTACTTTGTTTCCACTTTACCTCTCCCTCCCCTCTCTCCCCAGCGTAGGGTAGCCAACCGGATTTTTTTTCTCTGGTTAACCTCCCTGCCTTTTCCCTTTCCTCTCTCTCTCTCTTCCATGCCACCTTCTTCGAAACGCTAGAAATTGGAACACCTACCCTCTGATCAGCAACAAATGGAAGCGCTATACCTTCAACGACCACAATCCCACCACGTCCAACTGTATTTAACAATATAAAGCGAGACCAGTGTACCCGTGTATCAGCATTCAAGTAGGCCGGGTTCCACCGCATGTACGAATGCATAACGCCGGGTGGGGGCTCCACAGCAACTAAGCCACCACGATTTCCGGGTTTTCATTTTTTCTCGACAATGCGATGAAATGAAGACGTTCACCCTTCTGGTTCCAGCTGATAAGCTTAATCGAAAACTGACAATGCAGTACGCTCATATACTGAACCACAAAAGCTCAGTATACTTAACGGGAACTATAGGCGAAGCCATCTTCATCACCCTACCATAGAGAAAGAATCTTTCTCTACGGTCCAACACTTACGGAATGCGTTCCGTCCCGCCGCATCGAGATTGGCCGATGCACGTCGTCGGGGAGAACGCAGGGCCCGGTATTCCCAGGGGAGCTGAATCATCGTTACCTTGGCGCGGAAATTGTTACTTGGTGGAGGAGGAGGAGGGGGAGGAGGAGGCGGAGGAGGAAAAGCGTTTATTAAAAAGAAGAAGAAAGGACAAGCAGGTGTCTATACCTGTGCGGGAGGCGCCCTTAGTCCAAGGCTCCTGCGGCACTTCCGCCTTCAGTCCACTACGATTTCAACACCCCCCCCCCCCTCCCCCTACCACCTCGAGCCGATCCCTTCTTGGTGGCACATCTTACTACTACTGGAAGAGCACGTACTCCATTATGTCAGTCGTCGTTCGTTCGACCGGTTCTCTCGCTTATTACGCTTCATCTCTGGGTAGAGTTTGCCATGCACACAAAAACAAGAAAGACAGAAAACCATACAAGTTGTTGCCGTACAGACACAAACCGCAATCTTTGGTCGCGAAATGGCCATTCGGATGGGACTGGACTGCCGTAGAGTGCACGCATACCGTTGGGTTTCGTGAGAATCCCTACGCGGCATCGGAACCCTCCAATTGCGAATAACAGGAAAGGCAGAGCGAGAGAGATTCTGACAGGAACACAGTGCACGCAACAAGATCTACGCTCGAGACAAAAAGTTCAGTGAAAAAAAAAATCAGGATACTGTTATGAAACTACAACAGAAGCGAAATCCCAAAAGGCACGGCAACCGCGCGTATATACTGTTAAACGGGCCTGAAATACAACGCACCGGCAACGTCAATTCTATGACCCGCTGTTGCCATGATTCCAAACCCGGTTTCTCGGTTTAATCGAGGTTGTCGAGGTTTTCGCGGATGTTGCTTCGGCTGGCGTTTTTTTCACATTATGATATATAACATCCTTTAAAAAAAAAAGCAAGCGCGTTGTCCGAAGTGCAGCGGCAGTCTCCTAATTCATGTTCCTTGCCTCACTTTCTTTCGCCGATATGTTTTTCGCTGTTTGTTAAGAAAATAAGAGCCCGAAGAACAGGTTGCAGCGATCGGGCTCGGACACACATACGCACACATTCACTCGCGCACACTCTTACTCACACGCACGTGAGCACGCACTCCTTCTTTCTCAATTCGAGCACTCTGTCGTATTTCTTGCTTCGCGAAGTAACGAGACGGAAGCGTGCATAGGACAAAAACTTAAAGTACAGGTGTCTAAACCATCTTCGTAATGCCGAAGTGATTGCCTACATCTGTGCCCGTCGAAATGGCATCCACAAGTTGCGCCAGTGAAATTTCATAATTTGCCCTAGAAATACAACCAAAATTGAAGAAAGTTAAGCTGGAGGAAGACGTAAATTGCATAGAACGTGCTCCTCTGAAAAAAAAAAGACAATGGTGACTGCAGGAAGGGATTGGGATGTGTGCAGTAGGCGACGCCAGAAATCTCGCTAAAAACGCGCTATATATAATAAAAGGCGAGAACCAGCCCGAAATAAACGAAAGACCATGCAGCGAGGCCGGCGTCGAAGAGTAGCGGTCGGGAGATCTCTCGCTGCATCACATAGTCTTTCATAAATTCGAACCGTCGCCGGCTGTGCTTGAACAGGAAGACGGGCTGCGAGCCGCCGTTGCATTGATAAACAATAACCTGAAGACGCTCCTTCAGATCTGCTGAGCAGCAGTTTTTGTCTGCTTAGTTTTCGTCTTACTGTTTCATGACTAACCTAGATCCTCATTTTTCTTTGGTTCTCCTTTCTCCCTCACCCCGACGCTGAGTAGCAGCTTAGAACACAGTAGCTCTGGCCGTCCCCTCAGCTTTTCTCTCATGAAGAATCGCTCTCTCTCTTGGGACATTAAAGTATTTAACGGGCCGAACTTCCCCAAGCATATCAAAATATGCGATGCCATTCCGCAGCTGCATCGAGATATTGCGTCGTCCTTTCCGTTTCCTGGGTTTCGATATCGTCTTTACAACTTGCAGGAACAGCTCAATGAGTATTGTAGGCTTATACCTTTGCTGTTGCCTTATAGACGCGAACGCATCGGAACAGTGATAAGTATCTGTAGCTACTTTGGCGTTTGTTCAATTTTTGTTACATACGTGTGCAGCTTGCATTTAGTTAAATTCTTAATGCCCTTTCTCGAGGCACGCAAGCGTACACAAACAAGGGCGCGCATAGAGGTAACTCGAAAATGGTGTTCATACTTTCTGAAACGCAAAAGCTTCGTGTGCCACGGCCTTTGTGACTAATGACAGTCATGAACGGAGTGTTAAAGACCTTTTCGTGAGTGACTACTGCGCCAGTAATGGCGCTCATCAAAGGGCTCAAGTAACAGAGACAAGGCCGGATAAAGGGTCGAACACTCTTGCGCTATTTACTTAATTTGTTCAGCGTGCTTTATCAGTTGGCTTTTAGGATGAATTCAGACAGCCGTCAAACGCCCCGTCCCGTCACCGTCACAGTATCGGCGTCCGTCATGAAACAGTGTCTTCTTGCCGATTCCTCCTCAAAAATGGCACACCGCTGACCTTGGTCGATAGTCCAAAAATAGCAGGAGTCTTGTTTTTTTAAAATAAAGACCGGCGAGAAAACACTGCTTTATGATTGACGCCGGTGCTGTGATGGTTACGGAACGGTCGTTTGACGGCTGTCTCAATCCGACCGTAGAGAGAAGCGACGATACATTGTCTGGACGCTGAAGGGCTGGTGAGTCGGCGACGCTTCACTGAATACCCAGCGCCGGACTTCCAGCGTCCCCTGAAGCTCGTCTAGGCCTGTCAGTCGCCCTCACATCCTGCTGTTTTAACGCGATAGCGTTAAGGAGCTCGTGTCGCAGAAAAGCCGGTGTCGTCGGCGTCGGTGTCGGGTGTCGGCGTCGGCGTCCGCGGCATTGACCGTGAGCGATAAATCACGGCAGGCACTTCATAAATAAAAAGCAACTTCCAAGATCGGCTCGGTGGGAATCGAACCAGGGTCTCCGGAGTGTGAGACGGAGACGCTACCACTCAGCCACGAGTTCGATGCTTGAAAGCGGTACAAACGCGCTTCTAGTGAACGCGGTGTTGCCTTAAAAACGTGCCGTAGAAAGTTATACTGCGGTGTTTATCGGTAATTATGAGCATGTAACTTACAGAAGTCGCATTTACACGAGTAGCGAAGTACGTTTTCGCTACATTTCTTCTGCGCTTACCGCACACGCAGAGCCATCTTGCGGCAAACACAGAAGACCCCCTCCTCTCAATGTACGGCGCTGCCCCGACAGGTGGCACGCCATGCGCGCATTGGGCCTTGCTGTGCGCGGACCGGTGCCAGGCGCGTTGCGGCCCCGACTCCCTCTCCCCTGACGACGCTTCGCCGTGCTCCCACGCGGGTTGCAGAATCAAGCGCCGTTCTTTTCTTTAGAATACTATCTGTCTATCTCTCTGCCCGTGCCGATCACCACGTTTGGCTGGCGTAGATCGTTTCCCCCTCCGAGACACCGAGTTCTTTGGTTCGTTCCGTTTGCTCAGGCGCACGTTTCGTTACCGCGCCGAACGCTGCGTTGCTCGACGCTCTCCGTGTGATAGGTGGGCGCAAAGTCCGATGCGGGGCGCCTCGTAAGTGATCCCTGCGCCGTAGCGCTTTGTCTTACACCCCTTGGCGGGTCGATGGGAACGCTGTCGCGTTCCACTCTTGAAGGCGAAGCTTAAGCATCCTCCAATTTTTAATTGCGCGCATGATGAGACAGACTGCGCTGTAATTAAGACGCTGGATTTGATCGGGACGTTGAACTTTTTTTATTACAATTTACTCGTGAAAAGTGTCTTCCGAAATTAGATGGGCCTGATGTGAGCGCACTATGGAAGTTAAAACAGGTCGTGGTAGTTACTGCAATGTTGTGATGCTATTACTACTTTAGTGTAACTACAGTTGGCAAAAGCAGAGTTTGTAACATTACTGGCTAAACAAGGTAGCCGTTGTTGCTAATGAGTCTTAGCTAGCAATTTTAAACACTGTTAGCACCATTGGGTACAAAGTTTATAGCCTATAACACATATATCGGACCCACTCTAGAAAATTCCAGCGTTCCTGCACATACACGTTGTAGCACAGGAGACACCACTTGAGGTCAACGTTTCATTAAAACTTTGTTAGGTATAGAAATCACCGAATAACATACAAATAACGAAAACTAAGCGTAATGTCAGTGTTTCCGTTGTGCTGGTTAGGTTTTTATCGCCTCACTACCTGGCTTGTGGCATAAAAATATATCTAAAGTTATTATTATTATCTCATCAACTGTCAAAGAGACGAAACTTCTTAACAATGCTGGCTGACACTTGTAAATATACCATGGTCACTCAGCTCTTTCCAGTGAAACAAAAATTCACAGTATAGCCCCTTCGCTACAACATTGCAATTTCTTCGTGTATCTCATTCACTACTTCCTGTCTTGTTCTCAGAATCTCTTTCTTTTTACTCGGCAGCATATATTGCAAAGCTGCTGAGGCTGAAAGAGTATCGTAAGAGTCCTGGCAGCCGTGGCAAAAGGCTGAACTACCGGCAGAAATAAAAAAAAAGAGAAAGACAAATTGAGCCTAGTCTATGATCAGGTTCAACCTCATAGCTTGAAAGTTGGTTTCGTTTTTTTCTTGTTTTTCATCTCCTATTTTTTTCAGTTCACGGCTATCGCCAAGTCTCGTGAAATTACTTAGAGTGGTTTCGAGCCTTCCTAATGTCAAGGAAACCTTTGGAGCGCTCCGCAATGTTTCCCGCCAATATCGCCAACGCACTTTCCGGGTAGCGACTTGAAAAGTTTATTCCCGCGTGGATACATGTGCATACTCCTAAGCACCCCACTAAGCATCACGCCTACGCAAGAAAACATTACTTCATACGCCGCTTGCTATCCATCCCGTTAATTTTCATTCCTTGAAGTATCACATTTTGTAACCTTTTATGGAACCCTTTGCAAACGACCACCTTGAAGCTGCTTGTCAGCCTCCGCGACACTGTTCTGCCGTTCATACTTCACGACCCTAATAATTCTCAGTTCTTTTTCCTCTGTTCGGTAGAGAATAAATGATTACCTCTTCCTGAGTTTGCACTGTTTGCTTCATCCTTTCGAAGAACAGACGACATTACTTCTATTTTTTTAACCTTTGGAACTTTCACTCCACACTACTTTCGCCCGCCCTCGCTTTTAAGTGAATGCGACGTTGAGCCCCTGGAGCTCCGCGAATTCCCTTCTGAACTTCAAGTGCGTTTATTCAATTTCTCTCTGGTAACCTTCGCCCACCAACTGCCATGACTAAGTATGTGCATCGCAGCAATATTCAGACGCTAGCTAACTCTATCCTCCTAAAGTGGCTGTTTTGAAATGCATTTTTGAGCAAATTGCCTTGTTATTAATACGGCATCGTTACCAAGTAGTATCGAAGAGCTGAGGCAGCGCTATGTAGGCGTGTAATGCATAAGCCGAATTATTTCTTGACTTATTGGTCTCAAAACAGGATAATCAGGCTTCATCATAAATATTGGAGCTGGCTTACTCTCGTAGCAAAGTTTGTAGTTCCTTCATTGAGTGACATTTTATACACCAGTTATATATAACAGTAGTAGGGTACCAAATTAGGGACCTCTCCTAGTTTCGCAGTGACTTGTTGTAACTCTCCTGTTGACTGACATTTGAGATCAATTTAGAAATTTGCAAAGGAGGAGGAAACGCTATAAAGGGATCTTGGTGGCAAAGGCCGTCTCGTACTAGTTCTGTACTTAAAGGAGCGGGAAGTACAATCATGCGCTTCCAGCATGTTTGCGCACTTTCTCATTTCCGTGTGTGTGTGCGTTGCATGTTTTCTTTTTTGTGTACGTTCTTTTCCTGCTGTTCAGCGCTGTTACTACGACGTTACACCAAATAGGCTCGTTCTTTGCTACATTGATTCTTATGGGTGATGCACTGCATAAATATTCGCCTGCATAATCGCCGGTGAGACATGCCCCTGCACTCAGGTTCACTATTTATATGTTGTCGCTCCTCTCATCTCGTATTTTCTTCCCTGGATGCGCGATTTCTTGTCCGTAGCGAGCCTCCCTGAATTTTTCGGTGCATTGCTGCCAATGCTGGCGTTGAGATAATCGTACTTCAAGAAGGGTAGGGCTTTTTTGCCGCGATGGTGGTTTCTCGTCTACAGGCAACTAACGCCGAGCAACTGGCAAAAATTTATTTTAAACAACAAGAACAACAACAACTACAAAATAAACACCCCACATCGGCGACACGTTTTCATCCTCTTGATACTCGTTCTTTCGTGGTATTTGGCTAGCTTTGAGGTTTCGGTTCATCTGACTGTTCACATACGATTTCAAGAACACTATTTGCTTCAATACTGGTTAAAATGCGACAGCGTCTATTTGAACGACGCGCAGCAGGCAGAACTTACTTCTGGCTCATCTCTACCCTAGTAAGTGTGGTGCTGCACAGAACTTCGTTGGACACGGGCGCGGCGTAAGCCTCAACGATCATATATACTCCGCGCATAAGCAGGTCGTGTTTCTTTTCTAACGAAGATTAAGAAGCAGCAGCGGCGATCTTGGGCCCCGAGGTTGCTTACATCCGGCGCTAAATAACCTTTCCCGCATCGAGCGTCGACGACTTCCCCTTAGGTGCGTGCGTGAGTGTGTGGATACGCTTGCTCTCACATCCGCGTGCGTCACTCTGCTTCGCGGCCTGCGGGCTTGCTTCCCAGCCATTGCGAGCATCCTTGATGGATAATCTCAGCGCATGCTCGCCGCACCCCTCCCCCCCCCCCCCCCATCCCTTCCTCTTGTTATCCTTTCGCTGGACTTATCTGTTTTTCTCAGCGTCTATAAACACACTGACGCTTGCGCGCTCTCGACTCTCTCCTCACGCGACATTAAATCTCCCATTAACGTCACTGCATGAGTAGCCATTGCCTGCTTCATTGGTTGCCGCGGACATGCTCAGACGAGCACTCTGCGAGCGGCAACGTCCTTGGTAAACCAAAACAAACAAACAGGCTGAGCGTAAAGGCGAGCGCTTCGAAACTTTGGCTGATGCTATTTTCCGCAGGGAACGCACCGCTATTTATTTATGGCAGGAGGTTGGCGCGTCAGCACGCTTCGCTCATAGATGCCCCGAAATCTTCCAGACTTACGACCTCCCATCCAATCACGTTGTACCCGGCGCGTTAACAATATTATTTGTGCCCGGCGTTTTATCCGGCATCAGTGTTCTTTTTTTCTTTTTTTCTCGCTAAATGGCTGGCCGTACCTTGCGATTACAGTGCGAATATCGTGCACTGCTTGCGTCTATCTAGAAATAAGAGAATAAATAGCAGCGAGAATAGCAGCAGCCTCCCCCACGTTAACTTGGTATCCGCTATTAAAGCATGAGAAGCTCCTCTATAGGCATATAAGAATAAAACAATTTTCAATAGCTATTTATCCGTAATCCACGGCAAAAATATCTTGGTATTATCTTCGTTTGCCTGCTATGGTGAATGATACAAGTTCCAAAATTTTTATCTCTGTGTCGAATTTACTTCCGTACTATGATAGCGTTCATTTACCTTATTTTTTCGCTTTATCTATAGGAATTAGTCTGATCTACGTCTAATGCCCCTTAAAGTATCAGGCTATTAGAAAACACAGCGTATCATTACTTCGGGTAGGCCTTCGGGCTTATTGATTGGCCCAGTTTTCCCTCTCTTCCACTTCCAGCAGCTCCTCAGTGAACGAAGTGTTGTATATTTTATGAGATATCAGGGCTTGGAAATTGGCTTGGCTTGGAGAAAAAGCAAAGTTTCAGAGCGTATATGTGTTACTCGAACCTGCAAGAAAGAGCTGAGGATGCTGCGAAAAGTACAACGTAAGGGACACGAATAAGAAAGTTTACCTCGCCATGAAAGTAGCAAGAACGTACAAGAAATATCAGGCAGGTATCACGGAAAGCAAAGCTCAATGGTTTCCTCGTACTCAAAGGAGCCGCTTGTCGGGCTGTTGGCCACCTATTATGGCAGGAGTTAGGGGCCCAGCGGGCTATTGGAAGCACTCAGAAAACTGCGAAAGATTTGTGTGAGCTACAAAAAAAAAGTTTGGGGTTCGGCCTCTTTCCTTTTCCGCCGAGTTTGGGCTTCGGACAATGCGTTGATTGGGGACTCGGCAATGAAGTCAGCTTTTGGTTGAAATTGGAACGATATATTCTGCACGAGGTATTGCATGTCGAAAAGCAATTGGATTTACTTGTCCCAGCTTTCCTTAGTAGAAAGATCTCGCGAGATCTTCTCGAGTGGGCTCCACTCTATCTATCTATTTCATTCTTACCTTCCTGCCTATCTTCCGCCGCCCGTTGGCGTAGGTAGCAAACAGTACCGTGGGTTCTGTTTGACCTCCCGGCCATTCTTTTGTTTTTCTTTTTTTTCAGTCCTTTCAGACGCGTCAACAGCTCAATTCTCTGACGCTTGGGTGCATGTGCAAAACGCCGAACGATCATTACATACAAAGTGAAAGGAAATCTCTACCGATGTTAAGAGGTGTTGAGTGATTGAGTGCGTAACTGTTGACAGAACGCATAACCTGATCGATACTGAATGAATGTCTCAGATTTGTGTCAAAACACGAATAGTGCATTTGCTAAAATTGATATCACGCTGCCATTTTTACACCATGTCCTTTTGTAGGCATAATATTTCTTATATGACAGCGAACCATGTTTGGTGACACTTAAGGTGGTAGGCAACATTCAAAAGTCAATTTTTCTTCCCTAAATTTATTTTTAGTTTTGTAGATTTTATGGATGCCCAAACATTCAGCAAATTGCTTAAAAAATTATATTTTGATCAGTGTTAGTTCGAGAGTTACAGCGAGTTTTCGAACTCATACCCTCGCATTGAGAAACCGAAATCAGTATTTTTTTCTTTTATATAAATGTTATCCAATATACTTTCTTCATTTTATGCTGTCACCGAGCAGCCACATGAACAAAAGGACACCAGTGCATCTAACTGAGGGCTCCGGTTATGAATCTGGCGCAATTTAGGACTCTGTGTAGTTTGGACAGCTTTCACGTGGTTCGAAGATTTGTGTACGTTTTCCTAAAACAAGATTTTGCTCCGCCTAATGTTACGCAAACTATGATAAATTTCTCTCTAGCTCCCCCTTCCACCCTCTTTCTCTTTTTATCCCCCTTAACCCTTCCCCCCTGCGCAGGGTAGCCAACCGGAACTACCTCTGGTTAACCTCTTTGCCTTTCTCTGCATTCTTTTCTCTCTCTTGATAACTTTGTTTTGAATGAACATTTTGATATGAAATTTTGCACACTAATTCCCCACATAGAGATATGTGCAACGAACTAGATAAAAAGTCATCTATGCTTATCTTGGCACTTACAGCTCATATTGAAAATAAATGTGGTCCAAATTGGCATTTATTTAGCTTTGCTTAGTTTTTTTCGAACATTACTTTCTTAATATTTATCACATTGCATTGCTCCCAGTTCATTGCACAGGACCCTCACTTATCTGCATAAATTCCAAAGGTTTGATGAATTCAGCAATTCATTATTTACGTATCAATGCTGGCAATATTAGGATTTTTACTACATATTATGACGAAAATCGCCCGCTAAAAAATAATGTGAGCCATTTTCTGCACCTCAAATAGCTGAATAAGCTAAATAACGTATACTGATTTAGGGAAAAAAACATGTTTATTTGCTGGCTTCCGATTTAGAAAACAATTTATTTTTTGTGTGGCCTATCGCTTTAATGTATGAACTTTTAGGAACGGATATTATGACAGACAAATTGCCCTTCTTCCTCAAATTGCGAAAGATTTAAGTGCGAATGCTTGTTGGATGAAAAAGAAGTTGTATTAAAACGAAAACTAACGACATGAAATTGTTGCGGTTGGTAATTATTACACGAGGCGTAATAGAGCGTTCGTAACACTAGTTGTAGGCAATATGAAATGACGTCCCACAAAAGCGCAGGTGGGTCTTCCTTGGCCAGTGATTAGTTTCGAAGAACGTCAGTCTATATAAACCGTCCAAACTAGCCGTTAAGCGTGCACTTACACTCGACCACGCGGCGCGAACTAAAACCATAAAAAAACAACGCTTTTGAAAAAACTGCGGTTCGGTGGAGACGCCCGCAGGCCACGCCCGTGTATTCTTGTTTATCGTTCTCTATCCCTCACCTCCTTCACCTGTTTGAGAACCTTCGTTTCGCAGAGCCGTCACCTTGCGCAGCACGCAACGTAGAAATTGCTTATCGAAAAACGGCCTCATTAACTCTCTCCTGGCGGCAACACTGGTTGGAGCATCTACGTCTCCTCGAGGTGTTATCGCTGTCGGCGAACAACCGCACCTTAACACCGCCTCTGCTGGTCATTATCTTGAGGAGACGGCACGGGGAGGAAGCAACATCTGTAACAGGATTACAATGGAGATCTTGAGCAGCAATTAGACGTTTAAAAGATTACAGAGATCGTAATTAAGATTGACGCTGGTCGTTACGGAAAACGAGGTCGGCGATCCTTTCGTGAACACGTGGCGAGAGTGCCTTGGGTAGAGAGGTGTGGCAGGACGTTTAAGAATAGCCTGCCAGGCCCTTTAATGATATCAGCTAGGCGCGACCCGCTAATGAGGTGCGATAAACGAAGCGAGAGTAGAGGGGTTGGCCGCGAGCGGCAAAAGAAACGCAGATCCGCCCGAAACTGGCTGCACGTCCAAGTCATTATGAAACGTCTATTACGAAATTCTAATGGCACGAAAAGTTACGGGCAGTTCTCAAAATAAACACTCTTGCTCCCTTTCTTTGCACTGCGATACATTTCGCTTCAGCTTCAGGGCGACCCATCATTTTCTTCTTTATCATTTCTCTAAAAGAAAATCAACGTCATTCGCGCTCCGCAAGTCAGGAAGGTACCTTGGTTTCAAATATTTAATATATGCACCTATAAAAGTCACGACTCACTGTGAAACGGTACGTCAGCACGCGATCAATGCTAACGTAGATCTAAGCTTTACCTCGTTGGTAATGGGTGCTATTAGAAACCCACTGTCTGTTCGTTTGACGAAATCGTTTCCTTAGCATGTGGACCATGGTGGATAGTATCACCACGTTCCGTTTGTCGTTTTTTCAAGATTGCACAATAGTGTAAGCGAATATCCGAGTCCTCCGGCGGGACCCATTGCTAGGTTCAGCATACGCAGTTCATTTACCTGCAGAATGCTAACATTTTTTTAAAATTTTCGTTCTGGCCTTTCAACCACTGGCAATGGCACAGTCCCTGAGGTGCAATGGTACGGAGTACTGGCTTTGCATTTATTGGCACCGAGTAATTTGTTATACCGAAAATTTACCCACTCTTGCAGTAAGCCTCAACTATGCGAATAATTCAGAAGATGGACAGTCAAATCTATCAACGGCGGTCCGAGAAGAGATGTCTCACGTTAAGATCAACGTTTGAACAAGGAGACTTGTCTCCATCTGGGCAACAGTATCTTTCTATACCGTTCTATATATAGCAATCTTTCAATATTTTTCTATACAGAACTTTACATAAAAGAAAAAGGGCGGGCTTATGTTAGGGATACGTCAGCCTGGCCTTGTTCTGCAGAGATACCTTCTTTTCTTTTTTTGAAGCCTACGCCTGTTGAGAATCTCCGAGAAAAACCCGTAGCTGCGTTACCACTGCCCATGTATTTTGCATGCAACGAAGAAATGTTTGTTCTTCTGAAAGCTTGCTTTCAATAAACAATTGCTGGTGACGCTTGCGTGTGTCTTGTTCTCAGCGTCGTGTCTTCTTTTCTCTCCGGTAAAAGGAATGCATAGTACCCATATCTTGCCAGCGTTTATGTGCTTCGTTCTTTCCCATTCCCACGGGGAAAGAGAATAGGTGCATTTGCGTCTAGTAACGGGAGCGAAGTGTAAAAATGTTCAAAGACAATACGCAGTTGGGGAAGGGGGGCGTTGGGAGGACAGGGGGAAGGGAAGACGTGTGGTGTCGCCGGTTCATCCCAGAAGTAGCGCGCAAAACTGTGCTCCCTCCCTCTCTGTCTCTCACTTCATCCCCGTACCCCTTCCCCCAGTGTAGGGTAGCAAACCAGACGTCCGTCTGGTTAACCTCCATGACTCTCCTGTCTTCTATTTCTCTCTCGCTCTCTCCCAGAAGTAAGAATGACAAAACGAAAGTAAAAAGAAACCGGCACGTGTGCGCTTGCGTATTCAATTATGTTTCTTTTTCTCTTCGTTTCTTTTTCACGCCTACTTATTGAAAGAACGAGTAGCACGAACGTTCTCGTCCTCGTCCCCTCTCTATCACAACTGATTCCAACATTCGACTTTTCAACCTATATATTTCGACTTTCCTCATCCTACTCTACGCATCCCTATTCGTAGTAGGTGGAAGGAGAGCTATAGGACATCCTGCCAAGGAAAGTAGGTGTTGCTCTGACGAAGAAAAGTATCCCTGTTATCCTGGAACATCGGTTGCTTGACTACTGTTGGTTCCGGGGTGAATATGTGCAATCAGCATTAAAAAAAATCATTTTATACTAAAACGATAAATGACATATACACCATGAAACGCACGCTGGTACACACCCCTGAGTTACTGAGAGATCCTGTCCTAGTGCAGCGATAGCCTTTAAGAATATATTGGCACGGGTGCCATTTAACTTTGCTAATTTTGTTTTGTGTGGGCCAACATATATAATCATTTTGCTAGAGCGCTTTTTTGCGAGTTTTCAAGGCGTGGCCGGTGAACCGCAGAGGCGTGCGCCCGTGCTGCTGATCGCTTCGAGCAAAGCTTTGTTATTGAAATATTGGTTGCGTGATCCTAATATATGTAGTTTCCCAATCAATGCGCAATATGCGAAGGGGGGTTCTAAAGCGGTGCCGAGAGAAACCCAAACAACAATAAATAAATAAATAAATAAATAAATAAATAAATAAATAAATAAATAAATAAATAAATAAATAAATAAATAAATAAATAAATAAATAAATAAATAAATAAATAAATAAATAAAACATTTTGTAACTAGTAGCGCAGTACCACTATCGAGAAAATTTGGGTAGCTTACGCGAATGCTCTGGACTGCGCAAATCACCGCGGCAATCTGCTGGTTTTCAAAGGCTTTTGCGAGCGTGGATTGGGAAATTGCACGTCAACATTCCCATCTGAACAAGGGCAATGTAAGATGGAAGGCACGAATTTGAGCTCAAAAGGAGATAGCGGCGAAAAATACTTGCCGTACACAAAAAGTTTTATTAGGAAAACATCTCCAGCGGTTAACTTACTGCATGGGCATTCACATACCACGTTTAATTGCCAGTTCTTATTTGTTCCTTCGCATCGAACTGCAGACAGCCTACCCAGCGTATTAAATAAGTTCAGATATACACTTGGACGTAGTCGCGTACTATCGAATAATTTTATTCTAAATATGGTATCTCTAACAACTTTTCGTATCTTCTGATGTAAACAAAATCGTGCGAAATCTAAAACTGGATAAGGCTATTTCTTTGAACTCTTCTGTACCACATGTTTTCGTTGTCGCCTTGGTAAAAAGGTGGTGGCGGGGCTGGCCGAGCTGTTAAAATTTAGCTTTTTTACCCCGCTGTGCTCACAATCTAAGCCCACTCTGTTCTGTACTGACGCACTGATGTGGTTAAACAAACCGAATCTCGAAACCCCAAGCCCTCGAAAAGTACGTGCTCAGCAAAGCTTGCCCGTCCCTGGCGTGTTCATCTCTGTCCGCTGTCAGGGCTGATAGATCGCGGCGCTCGCCGGCCAGACTCTGCCACGGTAATTACAACGCGGGTACACGAGTCGGTTGTTGCCATTATTCTTCTCACAGGAAAAAAGACAGCGAGGAGCATCTCCTTTCACCACAAGTCCAAGGAATGCACATTACTTGTAGGGACAGGATAGCAGCATGTCTCTATCTTTTCCCCTTGTAACATTTGCTCGTGGTCTTTGTTTACGATGGCCGGCAAACGCGTTTGTCTTCTTGACATGCACGCAGTTTCGCAAATACGTGCGCGGTCATTAGTACTAAAGATCATCGCGCCTTCAAGCCGCTCTTGAGAATATCAAACCAAGGCGGAAGCAAAACATATACACGCATGTAAGAAGTGCATATTTTTGTTTGTCTTGTTCTTTTTTGTTATCCTGACAACGCGCGGCCTTTACCTGGAGCCGGCCATCTCGGTCCGATGCTCGCAGCCGTGCGTAATTCCCGTCATCTTTCCATTGGATTCTTAGTGCATTTATTTGATCATGTACGTACACCGCGCAGACGGTGCCCGTCTAGTTCTCATCGCAGTGGCTGTCGTCGCTGATCGGACTGAATTCGGCAGCGCGGTCGCGGATGCAGTAGTGCATGAAGTCGTCCACCACGGCACTCATGGCCTTAGACATTCGCAATCAGTTTCGAAGACACCAGTTGCCAAGCACTTAGAATGCAAGAGGAGACAAGGTGCAGCGATGCTGTACTTTGTCGCACGATAAGCGTCCTCGATAATTTTTTTCAACCTTCCTTACCGTTTTTTTTATTTTTTCAACTTTTAGCTTGGCAAGTTGAGGATGCTGCTCTTGAACATGTGCGGCACCTATACCCGAGGGTATACGGCATGTTCCTTCGCAAAACGGGCTTGAGGTGGGTCTTTGACGCTTCCTTTGAATTTATTTCGAGGCGAAACTTTGACTCTTCTCGCGAGTTTGCACATAGTGGCAGTCTGGCCAAGTAAACTGTGCCGATCCCGGTGACGGTGTAATAATAGGCGGTGGCTTGGTGCACCGATGCTAACACACCAGTGCCCAGTATGTGTCTTCAGAAGGGTTTCATTGTGGTTTGTAACGTGTGTCACTTCTGGAGGCGGTGAACGGTTACGCCTCTTATAGCGCTGACCACTAGAGGTAGCCGATAAATTTTCAGCGTGTCCGCATGTTTACTGGTGAAGCTATCGTTTGACTTTAACTGCCATTCGGTGGTTTCTTCCCAACTTTTTTGCTCGTCGTTTCTTTGGCCCCCCTATCGGTTCACAGCGGCTTGCGTTTCAAATGGTGCCTGAGACATACACCGAAACAACGCTTCGCTATTGCACTACAAAAATAACAACAAAGGAAAAAATAAAGCCCGGCAATTACAATATGTAAGCACTACAGCGAAGCATAGAGGTACATGGAATTATATTAAGACATATCTATGCAATAGAGGTTATTGGTGACAGCAAGACAACAGAATATATATATATATATATATATATATATATATATCCTTACGCAGGGTAAACTTAGGATTATCGGGTAAGTCGGCTGCGTAGGTTTTGAAGTGTAGTCATGTATGATTCGGCAACTGTATGTGCAATGGTAGAATGTTCCTATAAATTGTGATTCGAGGTATAAAGGTGCGACGATTTTCGACTAGCTATTCGGTTGATTTTGCATGAATGATGGCAACGGAGGTGGCTAGTTGAGGATAATTTCAGAATGCAATCGGGCACAGATGCATAACGGTACAGTTTATGGACGAGTTAAATACGAGTGGTTCCACAGAAAACATGTCTGGTATGATGCTTAAAGCCAGTTTCACCTGACACAATGCACCTATTCACTACGCTTTGATGAGCGTTGCCGCGATACTGGAGTGATAGCTTCGCTTCTTATGTTATGACTGCAAGCACTCGACGCTATTTAGATTACGCCACTTTTTTTACTAGTGAGCCTACGTTTTGACAGACATGTCAACGTGTATGTAAGTCACGTCTTGGCGTTGCGCGGCCTTTGAACAGACGCAACGTTTCTGTTAAATTGGAACAGTGCTTCAACGCACTGCGAAGGGCCCTGCAACCACCACAGTTGCCACGCAGGACTGGTACCTGCCGCAGAGACACAAGAAATATTCGTGGTCCTTTTCGGTGGGATCAATGTGTCATGATTCTGCCCAGCTGCGCGCAGTGTAGCCCCATTGTTAGTTTTGGAGTTACGCCTGTAAAGCGTGCTTTGCCTTTTGTAACTCTGATAGTGGGTAAAGCCGAAGAATAAGTTAACGTCAAGGCCTGCATTCAAGAAAACCCCTGCAACCTGAATTTACCGTGAGAAAGAATTCCAGCCAATCTTGATGCTGAGTGTATTATTAAGGAAGGCGGCTGGGCCAATGGCGAAAAGTACATACGTACTGAAAGCTTTGTCAATTCGGCCCCATGTTTTTTAACAGCGTGACGCAAACACAGAAAGAATAGCACCGGACAGAGAGCGCTTCCTGGTGCACCAACCAGTCCAAGTGCACACAGCGAAGCGAAATATGACTGAACACAGGCAGGAAAAGCGAAGACTTGCACGACAGGCACTTGCTGCACTGCAGGAAGGAACCGGCAGTGCCATTTTTCACATTTACAACGCTGCAGTTTTCAGTCGTCTCCGTTTTGGCATCTGATCCGTTTCTTCGAGGTGCTTTTGCAACCGGCGAAGGACCATGCGCTCCATCACCTTCCCCACGCAGGATGTGAGGGAGATGGGCCGCATGTTGTCTATCGTGAGGGCTTTGCCGGGCTTTGGAATGAAGCGGACCTCGGCGTCCTTCCATTCCTTCGGCAACTGCGAGCTCTCCCAGGCTTCGTTAATGTGCTCTAGGAGGCCGCGGGCCGCTGTAACGCTCATGTTACCGAGTAATTTGTAAGTTATGGCGTCCCTGCCGGGTGCACTTCTCTTGTTACTGTCATCTATAGCTGTCCACAGCTCCATCATGGTAAACGGCCGGTCCAGTTCTTCGTTGTCGGGTCCTTCGTACCTCTCGGGCACCGGGTACTGGCCCTTCTCTGTCTTTAGGTACTTTAGGTACTTTAGGTACTCTCTAGGCTTCAGGCAACATCTCAGCACCCAAGACGTAATGATCCAACTTCACGAACTGGTCGTCAAGCCGGCAACGAGGCATGCGCCGCGCGGGATACTCGCCCTCGACCTGAAGGGAGCGTTTGACAACGTGTCCCACGCGAGCGTGTTGCAGAATCTAAACAAAACCCGGTGTGGCAGAAAGACATTCGGCTACATAAAAGATTTTCTGTCAAACCGAACGGCGACCATCAGGATAGGGGAGGAGAAGTCGGACCCTGTCGAGCTCGGCGATAGGGGCACCCCTCAGGGATCGGTCTTGTCGCCGCTGCTCTTCAATCTGGCCCTGCTGTCCCTGCCCGGTCTACTCAAGCAAATCGAAGGCGTGGACCACGCGTTCCACGCCGACGATATTACGCTGTGGACGGCCCGAGCCGGATCCGATGCCTGGATGGAGGAAGTCTTGCAGCGGGCGGCAACGACCGTGCACGAGTACGCAAAGTCGTGCGGACTGAGCTGCGCTCCCCAGAAATCAGAGCTGCTCATGATCCAACCGGGAAAAACCAAGAAGGAGCTGCCGCCGAACGTGATTATCACGATCGCCGGAACGACCATCAAGCCAACACAGCAGATTAGGATTCTCGGCCTACTACTTCAGAGCGACGGAAAGGCACAGGCCGCCATCACAAAGATCAAGACTACATCCGAACAGATACTTGGTATGATTCGGAGGGTATCAAACAGAAACCGAGGCCTTAAAGAGGACGATGCCATGCGCCTGGTACGCGCGTTCGTCGTGTCGCGGGTTACCTACTCCGCCCCGTATCTCCAGCTGACGAAGGCGAATAGGGACACCCTAAACACGATGCTTCGTAAGGCAACGAAACAAGCACTGGGCATACCCATATACTCATCCACGCAAAAACTGCTAGACATGGGGGCCCACAACACGGTGGAGGAGCTCATCGAAGCCCACCTCTCTAATCAGAGAATCCGGCTCAGTCACACGGAACACGGACGAGCCGTCCTACGCAAGATAGGATGGCAGATCGAGCCAGTATCCATCAAGACGGCCCTTCCAGAAGACTGGAAAATGATAATTCAGACAAAACCCCTTCCCCGGAACATGACGCCGGGCAAGGACGATGAGAGGCGCACCGCGCGAGCCAAAGCCCTAGCCCGTAAGCTAGAAGAGAACCCCAGGGTCCTCTACGCGGACGCCTCGCTCCGAAAACACAGTGACCGTGCAGCCGTGGTGGTTACTTCAAAGGAGTGGCTGATCGTCAGCGCGTCCCTGAAGACAACAGACCCCGCAGTTGCCGAAGAAGCGGCCGTAGCCCTCGCACTCGCACAGCCGAGCGTGGGCACCGTAGTCACCGACTCAAAGACAGCCTACAGAAGCTTCCGCAGGGGGGTAATCTCCTCCGCGACCCGAGCCATTCTAGCCAAGCACAAGCCTCCGGGAAGAGCCATAGAGCTCATGTGGGTCCCGGCTCACTCGCAGGTAGCAGGCAACATCATCGCCGACTACCATGCCCGAGAAATGTCAATCCGGGCCGAGCACGAGCCGGAAGAGCTACCGCACCCGGTTACCAGCTTTCGCGACATTACCCGGATGTACCGAGAAGAAAGGTGCAGGCTGCCAGAACCGCACCCCAAACTCACCAGGCAACAACAGACGATCCTGCGTCGAGCGCAGGCGGGATCGCTTGCGCATCCCGTACTGATGAACCGCATGTACCCTGCGGAATACGATATGCTCTGTCCTTTTTGCAGAAGAGAAAAGGGCACCCTGCCGCACGTCTTGGCAGAGTGCACAGAACTCAAGACCCCCCCTCCTCCCCTTCCCACCAACACCCCCCAATCCCCAACCCCTTGAGCGATGGGAGACCAGCCCCGCCCTACCGATTCAGCTCGCACTGACGGACAGGGGCCAGGAGCTGCTGGAAACATATGGGTCCCGTAACTAGGGAACCACCCCGTCTGGTGCCTGCGTGCACCACCGATTTATTTCGGGCCCAGTGAATGTTGCTTCATCATCATCATCATCCGTTTTGGCTTAGCCCACTAGCAGAGTTGCGACAGGCGGAGCACGCTTTACGGGAGTAACTGCAACACAAGCGGTGTTGCATTACGTGTCGCTAGGCGGGGCTAAGGGCAGCGCATTGCATCCGCCGAATACAAGAGGCCACTTTAAGAACTGCAAATTTCAAGCTTTAAGCTAAGACAGTTTGCCCAGCTAATGGCGGTGTAGTCATAACAGGCGGTGTAGTCAGGTAGTACAAGAGCGGATTGCTCACATGTGACACAATTGCTCACAACTGTGACATGGAAAACGGTAGACGTGGCCCTCATGATAAAATTTGGAGGACGCTCAAGCTTCGCCTTTAAGAGTGGAACGCCGGCAGATTTCAAAGATTCCTTACTGCTTGTCACGCTTCCCGGCAACCGCAGCTTTCTTGTGAATGCGTGGTGGCGAGCGGGATGGTGGGATTGCAAGGAAACGAGCGGGCCGCGCCGCTCGGAAAATAGGTTTGTGTTTGAGCTTCCGCGTAACAGAACTATGTTTTCTGGTGTATCCAAACAAAACTCCGACGCCATCATGTACGTAGGTTGTGTTTAGGTCGTACTTTATGATTTTTCTGAAGTACATTACTTCGAGGAATTCAATTGGTTCAGTAACGCCTCTGCACTACGCTGAGGGCCTGCGTGGTTGTGGTTCGGAAGGATTTTTTGCCAAGCCACGTCCGATGCTGGCATCCAATTTTTCGCGACACGGGCCCCTTAACGCTATCGCGTTAAAACCATGTCTAAGAGACAAGCTGTTGATGTTGAGTGGCTTTAGTTTCATCGATGTGCAGCTATCACTTCGTCTTCATTTGAATCAAAACCAGCATTAGCTGGGCAAATGCGTTATGAAAAGGGTTACTATACAACTTGCCATAGCGGGCGTGTTAGCCGGGATATGTGAAGGCATGTATACGTGTATGAAGGTATATGTACGCAGGGTGCGCTTGTCAAGAGGAAACCCGCCTTGCTATAGTTGAAGCGCAGCCCCCCTTTCTGGCAGTTTAGCGCTCCATGCGCTGCACTATAGGTAAACTAAGAAGGCTTCTCAGGACGCAAAACGAGATATGAAGTAGGTCATCTTGACGGGGCTGTGAAACGCATTTATAAATAATCATGCAGAACAGCCTCACTAGTGAAGGATCTCGCCTCACGAATCTCCTGCCTCAAGATAATGTTTCAAAAGCTTCGACTAAAAGTACAGTTAGGCGTAGTTATCGCATAGATGAACTCCTTTCTATCCCCTTTAATCTCCGCAGTGCACTGGGAGCTGCACAAAGACGGTGGCAAGAAACAAAGGCTCTGTCCAAATGTTGAGCCTCTTAATGGCTAGAGGGCTCGTCGCGGCACCTCGTGGTTGCCGCGAAATCTACTCTACGCAGTACGCCTCCGCTATATCAGAGGCCACGCATTTAAACTAAACTGCTTTGTGTAGACCGGTAGTTCATAGATGAAATGGTTTTTCTGTTTCTTTTTAGAGATCACATACTTATATACTTTCCATTCGTTTACCTTTAGGATCAGAAGTTAAAGTTGTACTCAAAATGTTCCCGGGTGATCCCGAAATCTGCCCAATGGCAATTCGTGGGCTACGCACTTTGAGATGACGATATTCCAAAGGGGAGAGCATGCGATTTTTCATCGTTTTATGACACGACATTGCAAACTCGCTGCTGCATGCGGTGCAATAATGTTTAGCTCACATGTTCACTAAAGCTTATTTCGCATATCGGTAACGTTTTCTTACTATGTTCAAAAAAGTGTTTCAGGTCGGCTGTGCTAGGGGACCTAGATCGGATCCCACCGTGGGCGCCGTAATTAACTCGTTTCTTTAAGTATGGCTATTCTGCAAGCCAGCGGTAGTATACATCAGCCACGGTCAGCAAAGTCCAGGAGTGTTCGCAAAGAAAAACCTTGCTTTAAAATTCTAATCTGGTCCTGTGTGGTCGACGAAATATAGGCGAATGGTGTTTTTTTGCGACTTGTTTCCACGGAGAGGCATTAAACCGCGAATTTCTTAACAATGAAGGCAATTGTTTTTTCGTCGCTCCGACTGCAACCCATTACCTGCAAGCGGAAATGGTAATTGTGACACCAGTTCGTTTCCTGCGCTACCTAAATTGTTCTGCCTTCGTTTCTCTCCCTTTGTTTTTCCAGTCTGCGGGAGCGGAAAACACAGTAATTTTAGCAGAGCGACACTAGGCGATTGAGTCCGGCCTACGTTAATTTGCCCGAGCACCGCTTAAGGATTCAGTCGTCACCAGCAGCTCTGTTACTCAAGGCTTGGAGCTCGTTTTCCTTACATCATGGTCTTCCCGGGGTAATCCTTTCCGTTGCGTAATGGGCTCGAACGGTGAGGAGTCTGTTATTGCATCAGGTCGGCCGTGGTGCCACTTTCTTCGTCTCTTTGTACTCCTTTCTTAGGATCGCATCACTTTGTCTCGAACGGAACAGAAACCAATTTACGGGAAACGATGGTCGTTTCCGTGGTACGTCCGGCGACCGCCAGCGCCGCTTTTCTGGTGGACTCTCACCGCTTCCAGTTTAGCGGTGGTAGATTAGGCTCTGTTCATCTTTTGTTTGCGGTCTGTGTTCTAATTGTGAGCAGTTTGTCTTGACGCACAATTACAAAACGAGGCAATGGGGCTGTAAATTGTTCTGTCGACATACGCTTATTACAGACCTGCCTGAACTGGAGAAAGCCGGAAAGCTGGTTTCATTTGAGCGCAGCGGGTACATGGGCGCTGACAAAGAACAGGACACACACGCTGTGGATGCCCTTAAGGGCACACTGAATCCTGTGTGTTCTATTCACTGGTGCGGCGTGTCCTGAACAGGATCCTGTTACAGACTGTTTCTCCTGACGGCCAAAGCCTGCAGAAGACCGGTAGGTGAAAAACACGAGGATAGTTCGTGGAGACTCAGAAGACGCCAAATTCGCAACATGGCGAGAGAGAGAGAGAGAAGAAGGGTAGGAAAGGCAGGGAGGTCAACCAGAACAGCATCCGGTTTGCTACCCTACACTGGGGGTGAGGAAAGGGGAATGAAAAAGAACAGTGCACTGAGCTAAGTTTGTTGGTGCGGGAGGACGCATGGGAAATAATTTGCCGCACGCAGAGCTATATCGAATCAGCTACCGCGCTCTCGCAAACTGTCACTCTCTCGTTCACGCACTTATGCGGCACTTTCACCGTATAAGGAGCAGCGTCACGATTGGAAACAAAGGCCGCCCACGCCAACGCGGCCTGTATTCTCTCTGCTTTAGTGCGGCGAGTACAGTACTGCTTCAGTATACTGCGCCAGCCCACTAAATGTACACTAATGAAACTAATTATTTTGATCCAGACCGGGTAGATCTCGCTTTCCGAAACTGTAAATACCTCAATGTACTGGACTTAACAAAATTGATAGGATCCTGTTAGAGCTTGAATTCGGGCTAGTTGTTTATTCGTGATCGTCAAATACCTGGGCGCAAAAAACAAGGGGCAAGCGCTGTGTATGTCTGCTTATGCTCGTCCCTTCTTTTTTGCGCTCTGGTATTTGACGATGATAAATATAGTCTGCATATCGGATCAGCTTCTCAGAAAACTCCACTTGTTTTGGCACTGACTAGTGGAGGTACAATAATTTCCCAGAAATTGAAAAAAGAACAACGATTACGTTTAATCAAAGCCTGAGCTTTCAACTTTTGTGCGCTGTTATAGTATAAACACTTTCTGAACTCAAAAGGAATTTCAAGACGTCATCATGACGTAATTGGTCCTGCGGTTTAGGTGTTCAGGTAACAGTAGAAGAATGTCTTTCGTACTGTCTGGTGGAAAGCTATTTTTTGTATTCCGTTTTTCTTTGCACTAGAAATGCAGCATGAATTTTGAGAGAGCAATGCGAATGTTAGGCCTGATTTAAATATTCTTTCAATGAACTTTAACATGGTAAGTAATCTATTAAGCACCACGCAATATTAAACTCGACGTGATGACCGGTTACATGATATCACGTGATGTATAGCTGGTGGTCCCACACGCTTCCTGTGTGCCTGCGAGAAGTGTTCGAGTGTGAATTAACAGTTCTCAACTGCAGCGGAAAATGGTTCGTCGTTGTGGCTTACTTAGTGCGCGTTCTGAGTGCTCGTTTTAAGCATACAGTGCGGTCCACTGTCAAAGGTAACACGTGAATGTACAGTAGGTTCTAATTAACCATCTGTCTAGCGTATACAATCAACAGGCTCCGGAGCACGACTCGTTATTAGTTGTGCTGGCCCCTTTCAACACACCTGTGCAGTGCGTTGACGTAGCTTCAGCCTGTAATTTAGAACGCCAGCAGACTGAGAGCCGAGCATTAGAGAGTTGACTTTAACAGCAGGCCGCACTCTAGATTCTGAGGTTTCGCGTCGCTAAATGGGTGATGCAATTGAGAAATGTTGGTGGCCTGGATCATTGCCCTGATAGGGTAGTTTTTGTTTTGTCTGTGTGGTCGCCTTACATACGTAGAAGAAATCCGTATGAAGATGAGCCCATGCTCAGAACCCAAAGATGTGGCTCACAAGAAGTGAAAGAAAGGATGACAGAGAGAGAGGGAGACAAAGAGAGAGACAGAGAGAGAGAGACAGAGAGAGAAGAGAAGAGAAAAAGCTAGAAGAAAGGAGCATATCACGGAGAAAATAAATATACAGTGAGCACTCCATGTCTATCTCGTTTAACTTATATTGCCCTGCATTTCCCGAGCCGGGTAACCGGAGAGCCCGCTTGAACGCTGAGCTCGAGCCTTTCAGCAGGTCATGCTTCTATCTTTTAGAGTAGGTAACAGCCTCCCGAATTCGGAGAAACGTGTGAAAGGATTGCGCAAACATCCTTTCTCGCACGCTGTCGCTTTCTCACTTTTTTGGACGGCATCTCTGTGCCTCACGCGTCTGTAGACTACGCTCGTAATCCATGGTAAAAGCTCCGGTTGGCTTCCCTTGTGCGCCGTCTTGTACCCGTCTTTAGTCTTTATTTTGATTTATTTTGTTTTGTACGCGTATTTATATTATTTTCGAGCTTTAGCACTCCCGACATTTGAGCAATCTTCAGGCGAACTTTGCGCTCAGGGACTTTTGCGCACTTCTCTCCTTTCTTGATCGACGGCTCCTTTCTTTCAGATTTCGCCGAGTTGTCGGCCTATTGAAACTACAGGGTCTTGTGCAGAATGCTTGAAGTTCATAGATCTTGTTTGTCTCAACGCGTCTGCGGTGTTGATCTCTTGCGTGTAGTTTTTGAAGAAGTTGTAGAGCTTCGCAGTTCACGCTGATCTATAGGGTGCTTATACAACACCCTGCCCTTAAGCTTGTCGATGGTACTTTCAAGCATTTACCCCAGGATCTGTTGCAAGCATCGCTTTAGTGTATGTCTTACGTAAGTACTTGGTGTTATGTGCGTTATATGAGTTAGGTGCGTGTAAAGCGTCGTATGTTTTGTCATCATGTCATTTATCATAGCACTCACCGAAGTAACATGCTAGGCGTGCCGCCAAGCAAACCTCTACAGTCATTATTCAAGATTCTCTATCTCTCTCTTTCCCTCATTCTCTCATTGTAGTCGTCATAGGAGTCTGCAATAATACACTGGTAAGTACGTGAAAGCATTCGCTATCTCGGTGGAAGCTGTACTTATGACATAACAATGAAGTGTAAACAGATGACGCAAGAGAACAGGTTATAACAGCCAGTTTTAAAATTGTGGCGTATTTCAGGGCTCAGGCCCTGAAGAGAAGGGCGTAATCAATAAGTAAATGGACAAATTTGAGGCCTATTTGTAGCACCTGCGGCGCGATGAAGTCGCCGTGGTGCTCGGTACGGTGCACCAACAAATAGACATAAATCAGTACGAAGGACAAGTAAGTTAATGGAATCACCAAGCTCCCACGTGAAGCAGTTGAAAACAATATGGGCAAGCTAAACGAGATTTCTCCAGAGGTGGAAATATCGAGGTTTCCTTTGTGCGCCCAATGGAGAAACAATGACCGAGAACAGAAAAAGAAGAGCTTACATTTTATGACGAGAGCAAGAGAGGGACATTTGATTCTAAAGAAAAGATGGATATGGTAGCCGGCTGATGGCCTGACTTGTTATACGGCAGCTGTTGGGTAAGTGAGATGTAAAAGATCTATAGAAAGGTTGGGTTCTTAGCCAGATGTTGTTGGGGTTGGCTATCCATTGCGGGGAGGAGGGGCATGGGGAGAAAAAATCAGAAATACGTCATGCAGAACCATTACACAAGCGGTGCATTGACCCATGGACAGGCACTAAGACAGTAAAGCCAATCATTAGGTCTTGTTGAGAAATGGTCATCTTAGTTGGTTCCGCACCACCGCGGAAAGTGGTGCAGTCACACGGGTAATCATTCAATGCTCAGAGATGGAGGCAATCAAGCAGGCAATCCTTTAATCTCATATACAGGTAAACACACACACACACACACACACACACACACACACACACACACACACACACACACACACACACACACACACACACACACACACACACACACACACACACACACACACACACACACACACACACACACACACACACACACACACACACACACACACACACACACACACACACACACACACACACACACACACACACACACACACACACACACACACACACACACACACACACACACACACACACACACACACACACACACACACACACACACACACACACACACACACACACACACACACACACACACACACACACACACACACACACACACACACACACACACACACACACACACACACACACACACACACACACACACACACACACACACACACACACACACACACACACACACACACACACACACACACACACACACACACACACACACACACACACACACACACACACACACACACACACACACACACACACACACACACACACACACACACACACACACACACACACACACACACACACACACACACACACACACACACACACACACACACACACACACACACACACACACACACACACACACACACACACACACACACACACACACACACACACACACACACACACACACACACACACACACACACATTCTAGACGAGTACGCGCAACGTTGATCGATGCGATCGCTGAGTCGTTCTTCTCTGTCGCACGTGCTCAAAGTTGTGGCGAATGCTCTCGCTTTCTTTTTTTGTGCTTTTCTCACACGGTGTTAACCTTGGATGATGCCGGCCTCGTCTCTTTAACAAGGCATCGGTCACAGCAAAAGTGATGTTTGGCTTGAAGATAGCATCACGTTGGCAGTGAGAAATTTGAAATGTGTATGCCTTACGTGGGCTTTCTTTTTTATTTCCTGCGACAGACTGTATTGATTGAGTGATTTTACTCTACTAGTACTTGTGCCTTTCGGTGTACACACCAACACCCTGTTTGCAAATAACGATAGGAACCGCCGGCATATTCTAGGCACTAAAGCGCCCTGCCGCAGGCTCTGCCACGTTCGCCCATGCGGCTTGCACGCTTCGAATGCGTATTTTTCTTTCTTTCCGGGAAGGGAGGAGGGGGGGGGGGGAGGGGTGAGTGGATTTACGGGCCATAACAACCATTTTATTACGAGGCACGTGGTAGTGGGGGACTCCGGATTAATTTTGACTCCCCGGGGTTCTTCAACGTGCACCCAATTCACGTTTTTTTTTTTTGCATTTTGGCCCTCTTCCAAAACACAGCCGAACGAGACTGTAGGCTTAGCTCGTAGACCATGCGCCGCAGTCATGGCCGACGGCGCTTACGATCAGGCCGCAGTTCCTCATAGTGTGCTCACCATTATTTTACAACGCGATGAACTTGGTCTTAAAGTAAATTGGTTTTCTCGTTGTCATCGGTGCGAGTAACAAACGAGACGTACTACTTGCAAGCCAGCCGAGGCGCCCCGCTGAGACGGTCGGTGTTTGCTTTTAGTCCGCGAGACGAAGTGCCGTCGGATCGTCGCTCGCGATCATGCCCGTGGTTTTAGCACGGGGTGTTGCTTTAGCTTTTTTTTTTACCGCTGGAAGTGTGCTCGCGTATATTGCGGCAAATAAGATTATAGACTTGCCACTAATGTTTCCAACGGTTGTATAACAATGAAAATTGCTCAGACAGTTGAGAATTCTTATGTTGAACTTCAAAGAAGCACATCAAGGAGCACGAATGAAAGTGAGTAATAATTTCTTATTTTTAGTAAAATTAGTGAGAGTAAAAAAAAAAAGAAAACTGAAATGTGCAAAACTTTTGTGAGTTGAGTCACGCACGTGTGTGTATATATATTTGTATATAGAATGAAGATTTGTTGGCGTCAATGCTAGCCATAGTGATGCCCATGCTATGCGGAAACGCAGTAACGTCGCAAATATGAAAACCGGTAAGGTCGTATTATATAGGGAGGATATTTGTTTTTTTACTATTCTCAGCAGGGACTTAGTTTGTTGTTTACTGCATTTTTCAGGCTCGCGAAGCAATCCTTGTCAGGTCAGGGAACATGCAGAGCCCTCATCATGTTAGATTATTGGGTTCGATCAGCTTTTCTGTGCAAGCAAGGTGGTCGAGTGCGCGTTCCATTGGCAGTGGAGCCTCCACGGGCGTTGTTCAGTTCCCGTACAATGCTGTATAGTACTGTGGATTGTTGCACAGTACTGTTGCACAGTACTGTTGCACAGTACTGTTGCACAGTACTGTGCTGTTGTGTTGTGCTGATGCTGTTGTACTGTGCTTTACTGTGCTGTACTGTGCCTGTACTGTTGCACAGTAATGAATAAGGACACTTGCTCAGGCATATTGAAAAGTGTAAAAGAATAAGGCAGTTAGACAAGCTTCGGTCTAAGGTCGGTCGCAGGTCAAGTGCCTGTTCTTGTGGGGGTGAAAAACGTCACACGACGGGAAGGATTGCGAGTAATAATTTGGGCACACGCTGTCGAAGCGCTGATGAATAAAAGCAACCCATGGTGGGGAAAATGAAGTTGCACTTGACATTAGCTGTAAACGACTATGACATTAACACGCACTCGTGAGGATGCGCCGTTGTTTGAGAGATCGTTAAAGCAGCCTTGATGTCGGGTAGGAAAATTAGAAAACCCTACAGAAGCGTCTGCGCCTTCAGTGGGGCTGTCATTCAGTGGTGCTGTAAAATTGTTAATTTGCAAATCCTTATTTTTGTCGAAATTATCGTACTGCTATTTAGTTTGGGGCCCGACAACACAAACAAACACTCAGAAACTACATAAACTTCAAAAGAAAGCCCTTCGCAACATCGTTAGTGCTGCATACGACACACACACACGGAAACAATCTTTAAGGCTCTAAATCTATTACCAGTAAATGAGTTTTACTTTATAATGTTAAATAAATGCTACAAATTGGAAGTGAAAAATAACAATTCATTTCTTACTGAATTGTCCGGACTATGCCGGCTTGAGCATGCCCGTACATTGAGAATGCGTGAGTTTTGGACGGGGCCTAGAATACGTACAAAGTACGGCACCCAGATGTTAAAATACCAGATACCTGCGCTGCTTAATAATCCAGAGTTTCAGATATAACACAATGATACACCTAATTGCCTTATTTGCCTTGCTGTGATGTTCTATTTTTCGGCGCTTTTTGCTTTCGCAACCGAATGTGTAATCGCATGCAGTATTCATGTACTCATGTGAACCTGTCGTGTGTTGAAGCGTTATTTCTTTTTTATATTACTTTTTCTTTTTGCACAATGATTTGTTTTTACTCTTCTTTTACTAGCATTTATGACAATAGCAGCTGATTGAAGACCATACAAAAATACACCTGACTTCTGTACACTGTTTGGTTTATTTATGTAGGCGTGCTGCATTTGTTACGCGCCTTGTCTGCAGACCTCGTCAAGCCTGATCAATATCTTTTTGTCTGTACCCAGCAAGTGTCTTTGATACAGGAAATAATTGATTGATTGATTGATTGATTGATTGATTGATTGATTGATTAAAAAACTATGTTGCCAAGTCGAACAAGGCGCAAATTCTGCGCATTCTTCATCGAAGAAATGCTAGGGGCACCGGAGGCTAGTTTCGACGATACCTCCAGTCGATGTTTAATTCTTTTTTCAGACTCCCGAATTTGCCAAAAATTGTCAAATCTGAGAAGCAGTTAAATGTAGTCATTTAAGATGGTGCGTGAGGTTGCCCGCCGATGAATTCCAACGGAAATCTTTAACAGCATCATGTAACCGCGCAAACAACAAAGGACAAAGAAGGAAACACACAGGACAGGCGCGGACTTCTGTGCCTTCCGCACCTGTCCTGTGTGTTTCCTTCTTTTATGCGAAGCATACTAGCCGCACAACCACGCTCTTCCTTGCTGCGCCGCGCGCGGCCGCGTAGCTACCATATGACGTCATAACAGCTGCAAAAGCGGAGGCTCAACTCGTGCGCTCGCTTGCGGCCGCGTAGCTACATAGCCGGGTCTCAGCTCGTGCGCTCGCCTGCTTGAGTTGTTTCTTCGTCTAGCCGAACCAAATATAGCCAAGCAACAGCCATTCGCCAGGCTAAACTAGTATGCTTCGCATCCTGGGCTCAACCTTAGCTAAGCCACAGCCATTTTTTCCTTTGTTGTTTGCGCGGTTACATGATGCATTCCAATATCGACTACTGACTAGCCCGCCTGTCTCTGGTAAATATCTTTAAGAGCGCTTAGAAAACAAAAACTCCCGATCAAACTGGTCGATTTCTGTAGGTGCAGTAATTAAAGACTTAACGAACAGGCGACCATTCAACATATTTTGTTTTATTGATTACCATTTCGCGTGAAAAACACACTGTATACAATTTATATGTCACCGTGAGCGGCGATAGACACGATCGCCTCGCCTGGGTTATGGAACCGCGGAAGTACCGACCCTACAGCGAAGCCTGCTGCGTGGGCAGGGCCGATCTGTATTGTCGACCGCACCGCCCGATCGCTCCGGTCATCGTGCCAAGATATCCGAGAAGAAATGGATCGCTGGGTCCAGATTCCGATCCGAGCCGCACTTTGTCTGAACGTTCTGTAGAAATCGTTTGGCTGGCTGCTGGGACAAGTCGGACGGCCGGATCGCACCACGTATCTCCGGCTCCCACGGATAAAGAACATCGGCGAATTGGTGCTTTCGCGTGCCGCGAGTGACCAACGCTGCAGATTCTCATTTCACGCGCGGAAATTCATTGACACGTTTAAGCGCGTTTATGACACCCGCACTCGAATATAACGCAGCCATGGCGCAGGATAAACTTTAGAGAAGTGTTCAAGTTTTCACTTACATTTAAGTACTGCTCACCTAACCAAAGGCAAGCTAAAAATTTTGATAACCTTGTCATTGTAGTCTAAAGGGAGTGTGCGCTCTGTGGAACAACTTTTTACTATTTTTAGTATTCCGTTATTTCTCACTGGGTTAAATATATATTTTGAAAACAATCGATGGTCAACGAAACCAGGTATAGTGGTTATATGAAATAGCTAGCTTGTCGTAGAGGCAATGTCCATAGCGCTGTTAACAGTACATTGCCCTGCCTCATGGTTGTAAATAGTATATATTCAACATGGATTTATATAATGTGACAATGAGTTCATGCTTAACTGTGCGTTTCCGGGGGTATTTGCGGTTTTATATGTTACTGAGGCCATGTGGACTCGGATATTTCTTCGGAAACGTGCCGTGTATACATTGCTCAGTACAACGTATATGTTATCGTCTTGGTATAACTGTGCCGTCATTGTGACTCAAAGCGTTCGTATCGTCTTTCGTTAAAATGAACTTTTTCTAAAGACAGACGTTTTTTTATTCATCTAAGTAGCAATGTTTAGTAAGACCTTGTGGACTCGGACGTTCGAGAGGAGCCTTTTTCTTCGATATGTTACCGCCAAGGCGGTATTGTGCCATCATCGTGGATCGCAATGTTTGGTATAGTCTTATTCTAAGCGCCTCAGCGAACGCCCTTGAGTGAGTGAAGCATGAATATTCTGTGTACGTGAGCCCGTTCTTCGCATTACGTCCGCTGCGTAGAAATAACATGCAGTAACTTGGGCAGATGACTGTTCTTATACAAGGTGGCGACAGTGGCGTCCGCAAGGGATGTTCGATCGCGCCGGTGCCATCACACGGCTTGCACTGTCGTCATCGTAGCCGCAATGGCGGACCGATGGGTCCCATGGAACCCATGAGTCCCGTGGGTCCCATGGAACCCATGAGTCCCATGGGTGCCATGGTCTCATCAGTCTCATAGGGACCCATGGGCCCACCATGGGTCCCATGGTCTCATGGGTGCCATGGGATCCATGAGGTCCGCCATGGTGGACCTCACGTGAATTTTACTCTTTCACCAGTTTCATTGCACTAGCAATTATACTGAGGCTTCGTTCGCGCCGTCGCCGTCGGCGCGTTAGTGCTGTCCCGCTATCGACAGCACATGCACCGATCGCGCGTGGATGGTTAGGGGGTCTGCAGAGACGCGGAGTGCGTTTGGCTGCAAGGACGACGCAGCGAAAAAATATGCACCGTTGACGATACGCTCAATTGGCTCTCTGGTGGAGTCCCGGCTCGCCTAAGGACCAGGCGAGCCTGGTCGACAGAGGGCAGCAGATGGTCATGGCCCACGGCGTCCTGGGGCGGCTTGCACGAACATCCAATAGCGAAAATAATAACGAATTTGAGAACGCCTTCTTGTGCGGACTAGGCGTTGTGTGTGGAACATTTAAGAACGAGTTTTTAAATTCGTTATTATTTTCTTTCTTAAATGTTCGTGCGAGCCGCCCCTGGGCTTACTACGCACTCCTTGGTGGAGCCAGGCCAGCGTTCTGCCTTGTGATGCTGGCACGATCTTTGCACGCTGCTCTGTGTGTGCACTGTACTGAGCAGAGTGGACACAATACGACCACCTAACGTTGCCTGAAATTTCCCTGCGCACTGACTGACGCCGACGATTTCCCGCCAGTGCGATTGGTGCATGTGCCAACTGCCAATTTTTTTCTTTGTGTTTTGTACTACGGGGAGAAAACCAGAAGTTGCAAAACGTTCATCGGTCCTTGAGGCTTGCGGTCCATTGTGAGGCGACGGACGCCGGTTTAATAAAAACGCTCTTTTCTTTTTTTGCTTGCGGCTTCGACATTCTCCTCATACTGGCTTCACAATGCAGGGTTTGTTGTCAATTTGTTCATCGTAACGACAGTGGCGGGATTCATTAATACTGACTTAAGTATAATCTACGGTATTGTGCTGTATAGTATTGTCTCATTAGAAAACCGAATAAACAGATAGTAATACACGTTTTATGTCTCGTGCTGACATGTTAGGCTGATAAGTGATTAGTCGTTGTCCTACTGAAGCTAAGTGTTAAAATTTGAAGTGCTTTGAAACAAAAAATTGCATAAGCCTCTGGCCAAACAGTAGCGAGCAGAATGTTTCATAAAACTGTACATTTGAACTAAATAAATAAAGCCTGCTTCGACATAGGGATTCTGACAGTGCTAATGTTCGTCCACGTAGAGTGTGCTCCACTGTTCAAGGGAACACTTCAGTATAAACCATGCGCGAAATGTTTCCCTCTGGCAAGCGTACGATTCCCTAGATTTGCAGCCGATGAGTTTCGGTTCGTGGCGCCGGCTCTTTTCTACACACCTGTACAGTGCATTGATGCCGCGTCAGCAGCCATTTGCAGCTCCAGCGCCAGCAGAGACAGAGCCGCGCATTAGAGTTTACCCTTTTAAAGTGGGACGCAGTGTAGGAATTTCTTAGTCAGGAAAATCAATCAATCAAGCAATCCTCATTTTCGCCCTATGCAGTCAACATACGGCGAACAAAGATGGCAGGAGAAAAAAAAAGCTGTACTATCACAGCTTGACCATGCTCTTGCCACCCGTACAGCAGCATTCATTCAGCCTCCATTACAATGAAGTACTCTGCCACACAGAAAGGAGGTATTATACATCACGAAGAAGGTAAAGTCGCAGAGTATTTATCTAAGGAACACTTTTTTTGTTGCGTAATATAACGCAGCTTGAGATTATCGCTTAAATACTATTTTGAACGTGTCATTTCTTCTCGCTCTTACTCTAGTACGGTATTTCATGACCGCACCTACCCTAACAAACATTCTTACAATAGCTAGCTTCTGGTGGTGGTGGTGGTGGTAGTGAAAACTTTATTTTCTCCATTTGAAGGAAAGGGGCAAGGTTGTCCATTCCCCCCTAGTAGGTGAGCTCTATTATTTGAAAAACACGCAACCAACACAATGTGATGGTCTTCATTGCAGAAGGCTGCTGAAGCAGTAAATGAGTTCCCCGCCGAAGAAACCAATGGCGCCTGCTGTCTTTCTTTTCTTCCGTCCTTTCTTTTCCTTTTTGGAATGGTGCATTCTTCAGTAGCTTAATGCCTCCCACTGGCGCTCTTAATAAACAACAAAACGAAGCGGTATAGCCAGCGTTTTCTAATATCACGCTTACCAATATGGAACGAACTGTATTTCTCGCAACGCACTTCCAACACAGTCGTCGTTCTATCTTCGTCACTGTCTCAAATATTACTCCAACCCTGTACCCTGCTAGGTGCGCATATAAATAAATAAGTAAATAAAATAAATGAGCTCGTCTGACCCATTCTAGGCTTTCTACTACAGATGCCTGCCTGACTTTTGTCGGACGCAGGTTGCCATTTTCTGCACGTTTGTGCAGTTCCGCTCCAAGGTTCTCGAGGACACCGTGGAACGCTGTCATTATACTCTCAAATGGGCTCTGTTGCCAATAAAGAAAGATAAGAAAAAACTTAAGGTAGAGCAGAAACAGGAAAAGAAATAGAATAGAGACAGGACAGTATTATCAAGTGATATGAAATCGGGATAAGAGGAGGGCCGATATAATCTGCTGCTTTCATCCATAACTTAGCTTCCACGTAGACTGCGCTAACCTTCGGCCTATCCATGGCGGGCCAAAGTGAATCAACATCATCGCATAGTTAGTGAAGTTTCGCCGCTCATCGAACACGGACAACAGGAACGGAGACTCACAGCTCTGAACTAACAAGTGTAACATTAGTTTACCGAGTTCAGGTATAAATACGGTTAACACCAAGAAAGAAAGATGTATTAAGATATGCGCTGCAAAACTTTAGGGCCAAACTATGATGAAAGCTCGCCAAGGGGCACCTTGTTTCTGTCACATGGTGAGAAACCCTGTTATTTCCGACGGCGGCGTCAGTCACAGTGAAAGACTGACAAGAAAGGGTAAAGTTGGCAATCCATCTTGGTAACTAGGGCAGAGACCAAGTCAAAGACGGGAAAATCAGAAAAAAATAAATAAAAATAGGGGCGTTTATTGTCTGTGTCTTCATCCTGGCTGAACTTTTTCTCACGTGAGTAGGCTCTCATCAACGCAATGCTGCAGCATGTTGAATCGCCAATCACAGCGTTTAGTTAATAATGGAAATGCTCGCGAGGTTGGATGTTCCTTTAAAGTTAATATTTTTACATATATATAGATAAATAAATAGAATATATATATATATATATATATATATATATATATATATATATATATATATATATATATATATATATATATATATATATATATATATATATATATATATTAGGGGTGTGCGAATATTGAAATTTTCGAATACGAATCGAATACGAATAAGGCAAAAAACTGTCTTCGAATATCGAATCGAATATCGATTATGTACGTACGTAGTATTAAAAAGTTGCAAAATGTGGTAACAATAGCTTTATAACGCTTGTTAAAAATATTGCATTTTACAACGCTGCTGCAGGTTAAAAAGACACTCATTACAGATAATGCGCACAGGTAATGACAGAAGCTAAACATTTCGACAGAATTGCCTGTCTGGTTGGGAAATTGATTAGAACTTGAGACTGACTCCAACCAAATAACTGAATTTTATTAGCCCGACGTTTCGGAGCCCATTCGGCTCCTTCTTCAGGGGGTTGTTCTTCGGGGGGTGGTGGTGTGCCTCTTTTAAAGCGTCTTTTTTGAAGAAAGGAGGGGGGGGGGGACACGGGAGGTGGGGAGACACTCCACAGACGGAAAGGTGGGGGGGAACAAAAGGAAAGGGGGGTTTGTGTTGTTGACCGCTTCCAAGGAGCTGCGATGACCGGTGCTGGGTGGAGTGCTCACGAGGGTGCCCTTGATGGGCCGCGGGGGGGGGGGGGAGGTTACAGGGTCGCGCCGACGTTCTGTGTTGGTGAAACGAGCGGGAGTCTATCTGGCTGTGCGTCCTTTTCTTCTTTTCGTCATGTCGCCAAGGCCATGGACATAGACCGAGGGTAGGTTGCCCTTCACACGGTTTATGTTATTCTCCGTATTCTGAATGTGCCATGACTCCAGTAGTAGTCTCTTTCGCCAGTTCGTTTCTGTTTGAAGGATTTCAGTTTCCTTGAAAGCAATTTTGTGGTCGGCGACTTCAGAGTGTTCCGCGACGGCGCTGCGAATACGGTTGAATGTCCTGACGTCGTTCTCGTGTTGTCTGATCCTTTCTTTTAGATTTTTGGTTTCCCCGATGTACGACGCCGGACAGTCAGCACAACTGATTTTGTAGACGACGCCTTGAGCTTTTTCTTTTGGTGGACGATCTTTTGGTTTAGGGAGGAGGATATTGAAAGTGTTTATTGGTTTGTGCGCCACTTTGAGGCCTTCTTTTTTTAATATTCGGCTGAGCGCTTCGCTGGTACCTCTGATGTACGGGATTCAGTTATTCAGTTATTTGGTTGGAGTCAGTCTCAAGTTCTAGGTAATGACAGGTAATGCTCTCAGTCAAGTAATGCACTCTTTAGTGATTATCATGAAGGAAAACTAACTGCTCATCATGTTCAGAAAGTAAACGCGCTGTATGCACTGTGACAACAATTCAAACGGTAGAAAAGACTTTCACTTGGAACTGAGGTGGCAGCGATGGCGAAGTACTTGTGGGCGAGTACGTGAAGCGGCCAATGGACTGCTACCACTCGCAAGGATCCTTGCCCCTTTCGAGAAGATGTTTTTCCGTATAGTCTGTAACTTCCCTCTGAGAGGCAGATACCAAATGTGCGTTCTCCTTGTTCACCACTAGACCGTCAAAAGCTTTCCATACAGTGGACACCAGGACACGACGCTGGCATGGCAGTGTCCTCACTGGGTTCTACGGGAGCTGCACGGAGCTCCCTTGTTGCAATGCCAGATAATCTAACCAGACGCCCGATGAACTTAAAGCTTGGATCAAGAAACAGGTTGACCACTTCGTCAAATTCTCACTCAGCGAAACGAGTCTTGACAGATTTTGCGAGATTGTTAGCAAACGCCGAGTTGCCTTTGCAATCTTCGAGGCAATGCAGCATTCCAAAAATAATTGGAATTTGACAAGACAATGAGGGGTACTTTCCAGCACTTAAGATCACAGTTGCGTCAAATAAGGTCTTCGATGCCTCCAAGAACTCCACTGCATCTCTTCACTTTGCAGAGTTAAAGGTATCTAAGCTCGTGTCCGAAAAGGTGAGTTCAAGTCTGATAGACTCTTAGAGTTCAAGGAGCCCTGAGAGGATGAGGTACTGACTGTTCCATCTTGTGTCAACATCCTACACAACATAGAGCACGTCTTTGTTCAGCTACGTCTGCAGATCGATCAGTCTTTTGTGTGCACTAGGGCTATGCTTGCAGTTCCCTACAATCGCTTTAGCCTTATTGCAGAGTGTGTTGATTGTCGGAGTACACGACATTTCATTGCTGATCACTAGGTGCAGAGTGTGCGCAAAGCAGGCTCGCTGGACCTAAGGCAGTCTCCTGGCAGCCGCTCAGATATTGCAGCCGCTCGGATATTGCGGCCGCTTGGATATTGCGGCCGCTGTTCGTCACGATGTACTTCACGCAGTCGATTGGTATCTCCCAGTCGGTGCATAGCTGCTCCAATGACGCAGCTATGTTCACAGCCGTGTGACTCTCCGGCATATGTCGCGTGTTCAAAGTCAACTTTTTCATGTCGAACTTTACCGCAGGAAAATGACACGTCAGGCTTACAAACCCCTCGTTGGCACGCGACGTCCAGATATCGCTCGTAATAGCGAGAGTGCTTGTTCCAAGTTCAAGTAATTTTAGCAGCTCGTGTCGTACCTTTGCTGTTATGTCGTTGTACATGCGCGGGACGAGCACACATGCGACAATTTCGTTCGAGGTGGCTGACTGTAGCACGACTCTACAGCTGCTTCGACCAGTGCTTTGAACTGATGTGGCAGAAATGGTGAAGAAATGAATGGCTGCCACATTCTGGTGAAGTGCGTTTTCTTTCTTCTGAGACAATGACTGCTGTCTCTGCTGAAGTATGTCATCCAGTGTCGGTTGATTCTTCAATGGAGGATTTGCAGTGGCCTCTTTTTGGTACTCTTCCATCACCAAAGGGTGCTGCTTCATCTGATTTTGAATAGTAGTGGTCATTCCCGCTGGTATTTCAAGAGTATGTTCGCACGACTTGCACCGAGCTGTCGACGGCGAGAGCTTTGTGTAGTGCCGCCAAAGGAGACTTCTTCCGGCTTTCTTTTCTTGCTTGCTCGGTGGCTCGTCACCTGCAGTTGATGCCATTCTTAGAGAACACGCCTGATCGAGGGCTGTATCAGCACTGAGATAGTTGCAAATAGCGCAGTGGTGAAGTTAGCGTGTTTTGCGTTTGTCTCGAGAAGAAGCAGCGCAGCAGGTAGCAGAGAGCCGCGATTACATGAGAAAAGCGGGAACTCAAGGCGGGAGTCGTCGATGGCGATGCAACGTTCTCCTCGGACATATTTATTTTTTAATTTCCAAACATCTAAAGATTGTCCAGGTAACGCTTTAGGGGTACATATTTCATCGCATATAGTTACAGAGCCCTGAAGGACATCATTAAAGGTTATGAAAGAGCCATAGAATAAAGGTTGGTAAAAATAAACTGAAGCTGATCGTGTCTCACAGGCGTCATGCAGATAGACTGAAACAGAGCATACAAATAATGAGCCGGTCATGCGAAGTTCTCAGTGAATAAACATGTTCTGAGGAGAACGCGGAGCAAGCATATAATTCGTTACTTGTTCAATTATTCCGCCTGTCAGAATATTCGCCGTTTCTACCATTATTGGGCCGTCTTCGAATATTCGGGAATTTCCGAATATGCATTTCTCGAATCGAATATGCTTCGAATAAGGAAAATATTCGATTCGTATTCGAAATTTAGAATATTCGCACACCCCTAATATATATATATTATAATTGAAAAGAAAGGTGTACAATCAGTACATTTGACCAGTGCTGACATGTGGGGCAGGGACTGGGAGACTGACAAAGAAACTTGAGAACAAGGACCGCGCAAAGAGCGATGGAACGAAGATTGCTAGGCATAGCGTTAAAAGACAGAAAGAGAGCGGTTTGGATGAGAGGCCAAACGGATATAGACGATATTCTAATTGAAATCAAGAGAAAAAAATGGAGCTGGGCAGGTCATGCAATGTGCCGGTTGGACAACCGTTGGACCATTAGGGTTACATAATGGGTACCAAGAGAAGGGAAACGCAGTCAAGGACGGCAGAAGACTAGGTGAACGTTGAAATTAGGAAATTCGCGGGCGCTAGTTGGAATCTGTTGGCGCAGGACAGCGGTAATTGGATATCGCAGGGAAAGGCCTTCGTCCTGCAGTGGACAGAAAATAGGCTGGTAATGATAGATAGATAGATAGATAGATAGATAGATAGATAGATAGATAGATAGATAGATAGATAGATAGATAGATAGATAGATAGATAGATAGATAGATAGATAGATAGATAGATAGATAGATAGATAGATAGATAGATAGATAGATAGATAGATAGATAGATGAACGAGAAGGCACTACCAAGGACACCAAGAGCAATATAGGAAAAATTACTTGTATATATTAATTGAATTAAACATAAGCGAAAATAATAGAAATGAGAGCGGATGAAAAAACGATTTGCCGCAGGTGGAAAACGATCCCACGTCTTCGCATTACGCGTGCGATGCTCTTACTAACTCAGCTACTGCGGTGCCGTTTTCCCATCCACGTTCCGGAGTATTTATGTTTTACTACTAGAACTATAGAACTAACTCTGGGAGTGTTAGCCAGCGCCACCACGCGCAAGCCTTGTCAGCGGATGTGAAACATCCTTTCTACCACAGGCGTCACCAACAGGTGATATTTTTGGATGAAGGCAATTGAAGGCATCAATGAAGGCATCAATGTTTTTGGATTCGGGAACCTCGTTATATAATGAACGAGAAGAAAGGAGGTCAACCGAGGGCCCAAATTTTATTAATCATATCATAAGCCCATATCATATCGTTTTATGTCATATATTATAAAGAGCACGAGGTAGTGGGATCGTATCTCGGCTACGACGCCCGCATTTCCGTTGGGGCAAAATGCGAAAACACCCGTGTACTTAGATTTAGGCGCACGTTAAAGGACCCCAGTTGTTCCAAATTTCCGGAGTCCCCCACTAAGGCGTGCCTCATAATCAGATCGTGGTGTTGGCCCGTAAAATGTCATAATTAAATTAATTTTTTTTATTGCTGAGGGGGATTGAACCTCTTGTTGATGTCGATCAGACGTTGCCGCTGCAGCGTGTCTCTCATAATAAATTATGCGGTTCACACGTAACACCAGATTGTCATCCCCAAGTCGCTCAGGAAGTCATTGTCTTTCGTCGACTTTCACTAGACAATAAATTACCTTACAACTTTGTTTATATGCGAGGCATTTCTTTGCCTAGTCGGAGCCAAGGTCAATGCGAGATCACGCGCAAGGACGCGCCAATTAAGTCTGCATAAATTGTTGGCTGATCCAGGAGATAGTGCAACCCGAAAAGCCACCGAAGATAGTGCAAACAAACACCGAATATAGTGTGAACTATTGCATGTAAGCACTGACAGGAGTGCCAACATAAACATGCCCTCATCGTCATCATTCCATAGCCGTCATATCCATTGTTGACCCCGCATCATGTCCATCATATGTCGTCATATGTCGTCATATGTCTGTCGTCACACTACCGTTGTCATTCCACCTTCGTCATATGTTTGTCGGCAAGCCATCGTCGACAAGCCGTCGTACTCGTCTTACCATTGTGACGTCATTCTCATCATGCAATTGTATCGTTGTAACATTGTCATGCCATCGAAATCCCTACAGCGTCGGCATCGTGTTGTTGCCACCCCATCATCGCCGTGTCACCGTCGTTATACCACCGCCATCATACCACCGTCGCCCTCTACTTGTACACGGTTGCGTCAGAAATGCTTCGTATCATACAATCATGAAGGATATAGTGGCTTCCTCAGTTGTTGCCACCCGTACTGGTAAAAAACTGTTCGCAGCACTGCTGCCTGTATAACTGAACGTTCTACCCACTTTTCTTTCATGTGCTGAAGAGTTTGTAATAAGATTCGACGCATTTTGTGAAATATAGGCATACGGCTCGTTATCGCAATGAAATATACTTAGTTTAATTGATAAGTTTTTAAAAATGTTCGAAAGAACCTTGCGCAACATTTGTTGCTGAAACGAAAAAGGCCTACGTTAGATTCCGTATCTGGCGCCTTTGTAAACCATACGTCGTTATGGAAGCTACTCTAGTGGTGTACGCGAAAATGTTGTTGCATCAATTTCATTGACAATGGAAGACAGGGTTATCGACAGGTGTTCCCTAATTGACACGGAACTGCAGGGTGCAAGACTCGCATCTTGGAGCCTGTGTACTGCTGCGACTTCTGGAGACGAAGGGCGTAGTCTTGAAGGTGGCGAAGGCGAAGAAAAAAGTGGGGCGCTCATGTGTTCTCGCGCACAAATGGTACGCAATGTGACAAATCTTACGTTGGCCTGTCCTTCTTCGTTTCTTCTTATTTATTCATATGTATCGGCCACTTCATGGCCGATCCTCCACTGTAGAATCGGTCAAGAAAACATCCCAGACATCCTCCAATGTGCCTTGGCGTGGATATTATCATCGTCAGAACCCACATCTGGACATGCTTCTTGGCCAATCCCCCATTGTCTGTATTGGTGTAGCATGAAAATCATTATCATCATCAACACGTAGCGATCATCTCAACGAGCCATAGAGTTTCCTGATACTATAACTAGACGAAAATCTGGCGCTGCGATCGTGCAACTATCACGGTAATGACGGGAAGTGTACTGGCTACGGATTGGTGTTCTGTTGATTGGCGAACTAGTCCAGAGGTAATTTTTTTTGGCAGTTTTGGTTTCGCTCCAAGCGCAATTGCCATGACCTGTATTAGGTGCAGTGCGGCGCAAAGCTAGCGGCTGGGCCGATGTTTGTGTCGCGGTGTTGTGGAGAACCCCTCACGAGAAAGCGACGGTACCGTATAACGGGGAGAGAACGTGTTTTGAACTTGGTTTGGTAAGTGTGTTAGTTTGGCGCCCTAGCGACACCAGCTTTTGAAGTTTGAAGTTTATTCTGGTAAAATACATGTGGCGAGGAAAGCATATGTCGCCTTGAAGAAGACAAGTCCACTAGTCGAAACGTTGGCTCCAGCATTCACCTTGTTCACGTTTTGCTCATCGTACAAAGGTGGGTACGATATTGTACAAGGGGAGGTTACACAGTGAAAACACTGTAAGGGGACCTCCTATAATATGTTACATGAAATTTAGGAGAACTAAACAGCAAAAAGGAGTAATAAAAACAGTTACCATAACATACGAGCAGTAACACAACTATTAAAAAAAAGTTTGCAAGCACGATCATTTCAGTGATTGAACAATTCTAGCCAATAAATAAATAGTCATTATTCAGCAAAAAAAAAAGAAACGATAAAATGCACGCTATTTCATACGTCAGATTGTTTTATTGGTCAATAAAATCACGAAGCAAACCTTTTATTAACACGAAAACAACAGTTTTATTATTACAAAGGCAATGACCTTTAGCTCTTGCTCCTCTTTTTTGTATAAGAAAGAAATCAACTAAATTGAATTGAATTCCACAATTTAATTAAAACAGAACCAACTCTTTGGAAACTGTATTTAGTGCGGAATTTTGGAAGTAAATAAATGCTGTTTATAGAGAAATGTGTATTATTTGTATTGGTTCTTCCATGAAAACACATTTTAGAAGGTAATGGTCGTTAATTGCTCTATATGCAAAAATGTAAACGCTGAATTTCACAAAATTAGTAATGCAGAATATGTTAAGACCGAAACTTCAGAAGAACAAACAGAATTCGCAGTTTCGCCCGAAAGGCGAAGCACCGATTCCGATAGCAAATTAGTAGATAGCTGTACGAAGTAAAGATAGTTGCTTTATGGGCCGTATAAACTTGTAAATATTCGCGTGCTAACTAAATTGACAATGATAGAATGTGCACGCACGACTTATGGAGGACGTAGAAAGAAACAGACACACAGAGACAGCGCTTTCTTTTTGTGTCTGCTTCTTTCTACGTCCATGTTCAGTCGCGCTTACATATTCTATTATGGATTAAAACCAACTAGCCCGCCAACGTGTTTTAACTAAATTAACCAGCACGGTGTCACGCGCCCACAGGTAAACATTCACACATTTAGCTCGATGAGCGCGGAAACTCACTGTCAATATGCTGGAATGGGAAATTGCGGCAGCAGCTAGCGAATTGACCTTCACGCATTTCTCACTTCATCGCGAACGAAACATCGAAAGCACAGCGCACGCGAAGCTACCGGCACTACACGCACTCTGCAAACATCGCAGCTCGCTTTGAAGATGAGGCCCGCGCGGGGGCGCACTTTGGCCACGTCGCAGATCGCTTTCAAGACGCACGAGCGCCGGCAACGCGTTCCCACGGCGTCTTCCAAAGGCGTCTACTACGGCGTCCGCCAAATGCCTATACCACGGCGTCCGCGATTCGCGTGGCGAACGCCGTAACAGACGCCGCGGTTGTCTCCACTCTGTGAGCAGCGGCGGGCGAGGAGGACATCGGGGCACCGTAGCAGCCATAGAGTTTCATATTAGTATACCTAGAGGCAAATCTGGCGCTGCGATCGTTCAACCATCATGGGAATGATGGGAAGTACAGGCTTCGGATTGGCATTCTATTGACTGGCGAACTAGTCTACAAGTATTTTTTTGGCAGTTTTGGTTTCGCTCCAAGCGAAATTGCTATAACCTGCAGTGGGACAGTGCAACGCAAAGCTCTCTGCCTTTGTTATGTTGGTTGGAGTGGCGATAGCGCGCTGGGCCAGCGACTGGGACGATGCTTGTGTCGCGGTGTGGCGTCGAAGCCGTGACGAGAAAGTGGCGGCATCATAAACGTTGAAAGAACATGTTTTGAGCGTTTGGACCTTGGTTGGTTAAGTGTGTTAGGTTGACACTGTAGCGTTACGTGCTTTATGAAACTTCAGAATAGGACAAAGAAGGCACTACTGATACAAGACATATACAGTTGTACTTCTAGTGGCTTGAAAACCAAATTTTATTGAGGGCTTCATTATGTGCTCGTTTATGTGCTCATTGACATGCGTGCTTTAGGACTTTGAGAACACAAACTTACTTGTGGTAGGAAAGATAGCTGCTTCCGAGCTGTAGTCTAGTGTCGCACAATGGGTACCCGCAAAGCCACGCTGTAACGCTTCGGAAGCGGTACGCCAATATAAAATATGATGAAGCATATTCGTAGGAGGCCACTAGCGTCCTAGCTAGCACTGCAGCAGATGTGCTTAAAAGTACTTGAAGACGTTCAGCCATCGTGACACCCGACGCAACCTTTCGAAAGAGCGAGAGAATTCGCAAGTGCCTGTCGTCTGCGAGAAAAGTCTCGCGTTTGCAGCGAGTAGGCGTCGTAGCAGACGACACTTTTAGCATTCCGCTCAAGGGCGCAACGCCTTGTCACAATACAACATTTTTATTTCCAGAAATACTTGGTGAGTATATTTATATAAGTACATGCATGGTTGTTTTGCTGTTACAAAAATTAATAAATAATTATTCTTCGGCGTTAAATTGAGAACAGAATCGCACAAGTATGCATACCCTGGTGTGTCCTGGTGACAAACCATAGTAAACCATACTTTCATCTCAAATTCATACAAAGTTCATGTAGCGTGTTGTACATTACATAACATACTGCAGAAATAGAATGAGATTTTACGCGATAATATTTGAGTATAGCTTTGTTTACTGCGCCAGAAGCAAACGCCACTAGTCTAAAGGCCGAAGTCAATCCGAAGCCTGTACTTCTCATCATTCCCATGTAGGTTGAGGCAACGCTCATGAGAACCCCCATAGACACTAGCGCCACATTTCCCTCTAGGGTATTTATTTAGAAACTCTATGGTAGCAGTCGCCGGAGAAGAATGCCCCTCCTCCCTCTCCCCCCTCCTCTTCCTCGCGCGTCACAGGAGAAGGCACGCATGCTCGCCGCGTTCCTCGCTCGCGCACGCTAGATTGAACCGCGTTCGCCGGCTCACCCTCACACTCTTTCACTCATACGGAACCTCACGGCGACGGCGACGTCGACGGCAGAAATGCGGCTGGGGTGTCCATATAATTGCTATCGCAATGAAAGAAGGTATTACTTGTACAGGCACGATACTAAGCACATGTTGTATGGTTAGGAACATTAAAGCACGTAGAAGACGTGGCGTGCGTACTCATAAGCTTAAGTGGGACTTACATTGAAATGCCTAGCGATTGTGCATCTACAGAAGCTTTCTTGTGGGATGACTGATGAGGTCGGCGTTTACCCGTCCACCGGTTTCATGTCCTGCGCATTACATGACCTGGCCCGCTCCATTATTTTCTCTTAATGACAAGTAGAATATCGGCTTTGCCCCTTTGCTCTCTTATACACCTGCTCTCAATTCCTGTCTCTTATCGTTGCAGGTAATATCTTTCCATCCGTCGCTCTTTGCGGGGTGAGTATGTTAATGCAACTTACCGCTTCAGCACAGCTCTTTGACTTCTTGTGCATACTTATAATTGCACTACGAGCCTTAAAGCTGCGCAGATGTGCTGGGTGTTTTAATAACCTGCCTGTAAGTTTTTTTACTAGTGTTGGAGAGTACAGTAAATAGACGGCTGACTGCTTGCATATCGCGTTTTGTTTACGACATGGACAGTTGTACTTTTAGTGGCGTGGCAATCAAATTTGGTTGAAGGCTTCATTACATATTTCTCGTTTATGTGCTCATTGAAATGTGGGTTTAAGGATATTTAAGAACACAAACTTACTTGTGGTAGGAAAGGTTGCTGCTTGCTGGCTGTAGTCTGCTGTCGCAAAACGCGTAAGCGTAAAGCCATGACATAACAGCTGCTGACGCGCGCTACAGAAGACGCGGTAGGTCAACATAAAACAATATGAAGCATGCTCGTTGGACGCCACAAGCATCCCTGCTAGCACTGCAACAGATGTGCTTAAACGTACTGGAAGACGTTCAGCAATCGTGACAGCCGACGCAGCCTTTCGAAAGAGCCAGAGAGTTCGCAAGTGCCTGCCGTCTGCGAGAGTTCATTTTTCTTACGTTAGCGGCGAGCAGGCGTCGTAGCAGACGAAACTTGTAGCATTTCTCTCAAAGGCGAACGTTCTTCCCACAAGACGATATTTTTATTTCCAAAAACATTTCATACAAGCGAGGTCGTAGCAGACGACACTTGTAGCATTTCTCTCAAAGGCGCAACGTTCTTCCCACAAGGCGATATTTTTATTTCTAGAAATATTTGATGATTATGTTATAGAATCACATGCACGGTTGCTATTGCTGTTGTAAAAATAAATAAATAATTATTCACTGGCACCAAATATGGGAGAAAATTGCAGAAAAATGCATACCCTGGTGAGCCCTGGTGGAAAACCATGCTTCGATCTCAAAGTCAAAGAAACATTATGCAATGTATTGTGCATTATATGAAATGCTGTAGAAAAGAAATGAGATATTACGCGAAAATATTTTAATATAGCTTCGTGTACTCCGTTGCAAGCAAACGCAACTAGTGTAAAGATCGAAGTCAATCTGAAGCCTGTACTTCCCGTCATTCCCACGTAGGTTGAGGCAACGCTCATAAGAGCTCCTGTTGACACTAGCGCCACATCTCCCTCTAGGGTATTTATTTAGAAACTGTACGCAATGAGCTTATTGGCGTTGACACAATATGTACCATCCCCTTCTCGGTCCATCGCTCTTGTGGTTATGCGCCAGTGCATGGATATCATCATCGTCACAAAAACCACCCAGACGCACTTCTTGAACGATCCCCCGTTGTGGGCACGTGATATAGTATGCAAATCATAATCATCTGTATCGGCAGCGCCATCGACATGACCGGCGACGCGAGATCGTCTGGTCCGAGGGGCCGAGCGTGAGGAGCGCTCGAGCTGTCGCACCGACACGAGCCCACCGCATGAATAATGAGGAGTTAATTAACTCTCAGAACCGAACTGACGTCTTGACGCGTCTCTGTCTCGCATGAGCTCTACACGTCATCCCACTCGGCAATCATTTCAAGGAGCTATAGTTGGCGTTGGCATGACATGAACCGCTACACAAAAAAAAGAAAGAAAGAAAGAAAGAAAGAAAGAAAGAAAGAAAGAAAGAAAGAAAGAAAGAAAGAAAGAAAGAAAGAGAGAGAGACAGTAGGAGAAAGAAAAGCTAGCGACCCTTCAGGCAAAAGACGCGAGCCAACTTTGGAGCTCTATGATGGCTTGAGTCTCGAAAGCACAAAATCCGGCTGCAGAACAAAATGATCAAAACTCGCTGTAAAACGAGTTCACGGAATCGCGTCGCACGACGGGAGAGCACGATATGCAGGTTGCGCGACGAGAACGCGCACTCAGACTGTGTAATGAAATTGTGGAATCCGCTTTGCCCAGTGAGACGCTCCTAAGCTAATTCGTACGTTGTTGCACAAAGAGACTTCCTAACTAAGGGGATGAGCGCACTTTCGAGACTGAATCGTACACGAATAGAATAGTGCCAGAAGCAAATCGAATCAAATATGAAATACTTGTCGGATAGGTTTTGAATAATAAACAATGATTTTCCCCATTAATGTTTACAAAGGCCTTCGCGCCCTAGTGTATTAATCAGGTTAACAAGTTTCTGTGGTAACGTTGCACGCCATGAAGCGTAGCTTATTAAAAGCGCAAATGTGTAATTAGGAGTAAATAAGCAGTTCATTCGCATGCTTAGGACTCGAGTGCGAGTGGCAGTGGTTTAGCTGGAACACAGTCTGGCTTCCACGAGCGACGTTGTGGGTTAAGTTATGGGGTTTTACGTGCCAAAACCACTTTCTGATTAAGAGGCACGCCGTAGTGGCGGACTCCGGAAATTTGGACCACCTGGGGATCTTTAACGTGCACCTAAATCTAAGTACACGGGTGTTTTTCGCACTTCGCCTCCATCGAAATGCGGCCGCTATGGCCGGGATTCGATCCCGCGACCTCGTGCTCAGCAGCCCAACACCATAGCCACTGAGCAACCACGGCGGGTGACGTTGTGGGTTCCCCTGCGTGTAACTTATCGTGTTTTGTGCAAACACTACACGGACACTGGAATGGAATTTATTGCACTTTTGCTGCAGCTTTTTGCTAGCTTGCGCACAGTTGGCTATTTGATATATCCTAAATATGTATGTACATAGAAACAGTGACTGTTACACTTGAAAACCGAATCGAATAGCGCAGTATTTTGTTGAACAATATACGACCAATACACTTTGCTTTTGCCACTACAGCATACGATGTTTCACGTCCCGTCGAACATAGTATGTAGAAAAAATATAGAAAATAATTTTTTTTTTGCTCGTAATGCATGCAGCCTGCAATGAAGTTGTGCATGTGCTTCAAATCTGTGATTAAATTTTTCAGTGCAAGAACGGAGTAATACTGGCTCGCTCTGCACACTAATTGGATAATTAGTTACTCTCTAACTGCGATGCCTCATCGGAAAATACTAGAAGCACTATCTTACCAGCATTTCTGTCTTGCAGCTGAGTGTCGAGCGCCTTGGAATGGAGTTACGTCAATCTGTCACATTTCAGACAGTCTTTCGTAATTCGCGCCTGACAAGGCTTTAATCTTGCCGGAAACTGCTAGGTCTCCAGCAAGAAGACGTTGACGCAGGATTCCTAATTTCGACGTCGTATCTCAATCACCGATGCCTTCCTATTACGCCGCGTACAACTATTCTCTCTTGCAATCTATCCTGGAATACGCGGGTGATTTGTCGCTTCAACAGAACCTCCGTTGTGCAGTGGTCAAAACATCTGTCTCGCAAACGGAAGTGTATCTTCCCCTGAGACTGCATTTGCGTCATTGCCGAAGTGAATCTGTTTAAAAAGAAAAGTGTGTGAATACGTAGGTGAGGTTGCCCAATCTGGTGAGTACAACGACTTCCAGTAATTTCGTTACGCTAGCCCAAAGTGTTGGAAACGCTTTACTTTGTTTTAACGGTGCCGAGTGACTGTTTTAAATGCTTTGAGGAACGCTTTGACGAGTTTGCCGAAAGATTTCTGTCCACAGAGCTCTCGAAATGACATGTGGTAAAACATGTGGTAAAACAGTGTCTAAGGGGCATATACAGATAGAAGGGAGGAAGGACAAACTGACAGGCTTGGACAGTGTGCTCCGTCCACGTCAAGCCTTTACTTCTGTCCGCGTACATCGTTCAAACGCCGTGCAAGCAACAAGCCCGAGAGTATGTCCACTCGTGTTCTACTTCATAACACAACTTTCTTTCCTTTATCTTCCGCAGTTTTATACCACGCGCCCAGCAAGCGAATGCCAGTGCAACGTTATGTTACCTATGGGCGCTTGGTGCACAATTGTAAATGCAAATGTAGAGCTTCAAAAGAAAAAAAAAGAAAAAAAAAGCACTGACGAAAGAGACGAAATAGTTGATGTTCTCAAATCTCATATTTCTGTAGAGAGTTCGTCCACGGAGTCCACATTCTGTAAGCCTGACAAAAGATACCGAAGAAAAGAAAATTCTGAACACGTTGTGGAGCTGTACACTTTTCATGTTTCTGTATATGTAAGATATACGGTGAAACTAAATTTTTCAAGAGCAGGACGAATTCGCGCCTGAACGGGGTAAACGGGGTACTTATCCTTTTTTTTATATTATACAGAATGAAAAAAAATATATCGCCTGTGGCAGATAGCGTAGTTACGTTGAGCTGGATTACTCGAAGCGGTGGAAATCACTCGCAAGAGAAGTCGAAATACGCAATCCACGAATTCAACGTTCTCTAATTTACTTTTCAATTAACTACTTTACGGCACACATTGCAATTTACGAATTTAACTGTTACGTTAACTAGGTCTATCCAGAATTCTAACCATAACACAAGTTCCGAGATATGTGCCGCGAAACTTGCGCTGAAAATGCACTCTTGTTTCACTTTATTTTTTAACAAAGCGCAGTTCTCTGCATTGAAGCGCAAAAGTAACAAGAATGCCAATGTATTTGGTTGAGAATGAATATGTCGAAACTGGTGTGATCAAGAAAATATTTGTTCCAAGCGGATACACCTTGCGAACTCGCCGGCTATAATTCGTAAATCGCAGTATGCGCCGTAAAGTAGTTATCAAAAGTTAATGAATATCTCAGTGAGCGTATCGGGCGTTTCGATTTCACGTGAAAGTAATGTGCACTCCTTTGAGTTGTCCAGATCAATGGCTAGACATATACTACTGGTCACAGGCGATTTTTCAAAAGCCTGTGTTGTAAAGAAGCACGCACGCACGAGCGCACGCACACACACACACACACACACACACACACACACGCACACACACACACATATATATACACACACACACAAACACACACACACACATACACACGCACACAAGCACATGCACACAACACAAATCAATGTGCCTGTTTGCCACACATCAGAAAGCCGGCAGTCATAAATTTAGTTTGAGCAGACAAGCTCTTCGAACCAATTAGCAGTTAAACACTGCAGAGGTTTTGCAGTTGGCAAAGGTCGAAATTTCGTAGCCACCAGTAATAAATATTCTGCGGAATGGGGAAGCACACGTACAGATGCCACTATTGGTCAGGCCTACAGAACAACTCTAATAAAACTGTAGCCTTGTGCTTACAAATTATAAATAAATAAATAAATAAATAAATAAATAAATAAATAAATAAATAAATAAATAAATAAATCCGAGGGTCACGTACGACGCACCACGGGGGCTTTCAATAGTGAGAGAAAGAGGGAGAGGGGGAGAGAGTTCTTTACTAAGGTTCCCGGTCTACAGCTAAGTCATTATGTACGGGGACAAAGGAAGCGGCGAAAAAAAAAAAAATTGAGGGATAGCCTTCGATCGTACGTAGCAAAGAGCACGATGGCACTCATATTCGAAAACGTGACCGAAGACACATATTGAAGTCGTCTCAGGAGCCGCTGTGCTTCACTTATATTCAAAATTATTTTGCCTTGACTTCGGCGCTCCTTCCGAGAGAGTGGATCGTGAGGACGTGCTTTCACCACGGCTTCCGTGTGGTGCGTGCCAAGTGGGCTCTGCTTTGTTTGTCCCGATAGTTTTATTCTTCACATGCTTGTTATCTGGCAACAGCTAAGCAGCACTTGCGAGAATGAGGTCACTTTTTAATAACCGAGTCTGAAGTCCATCTTTGGGCATTGCTGGTGCATCCTCCTCTGCCCCCCACCTCTTCATATTTATTATAATTTGCATAGACATAAGGACTCGGTTTGTTTCGAGAACACCTTTGTCATCGCGCTGTCGTTATAACCTCCGAGAAGGCGTTGTGTGTCCTGATTTCTTTCGGCTGGCGCTCGTCCTTCTGCCTATCTATGATATCTTGTAGTTCAATGACGTCATTAGAGCTGTATTTAATTTACATAATGGGTCCTTCCCATGCAATAGCTCTAACTTGGTTCGTAACTGGTCTTCTGAGTTGGCTCTATTTTGGCGTAGTATTCGGTTTCAACTCGGTCGATGCTGTCTTGTGTGTGCTATGCCATCTGCACTGGTATCTGTGCTTTTTAGTCACCTAATATTTTGTCTAACCTAGTTTTCGTTAAACATCGGGGTTAGCAGAATACTACTATGCTGGCCGAGTTAGTGCATAGCCAATAAAGGTAATGTGGCGCACTGTAAAACAAGACATGTAAGAAAAAGGAGACCACTGAAAGAACGCCAAAAGACTGCCAGGGTTAATCGCTCATTGTCGAGTCAACGCATAAGGCAAGCTTAAGACAAATATCTCCAAGTCTTTATTTTTCTGAGAAACGTTGCGACACCGTCGGTGGCGGCGTCCGAAAGGCGGGCGATATCAGCGAAACTGCACGACATTGAAAAAAAAAATTATTAATTAACGAAACCTCCCGAAAATTGTCAGGACCTGTGAGACTTCATAAGACGTCTGCCTGGCTTGATGTTGTGGTTGCTGTTTATTAACCATAGATAAATGACAAGGCAGGCTATTCAAAGACGCCAGTAAAGAAGTGTACGCTCCTCCTTTTTCATATAGCACGTACTTATATGAAGTTATGCGTGTTGTCATACCTCCAATATTGCAGGCACGTATATTCTGGAGATACTTGAAGCACAGAACCTTACTGTCTACAAAACAAAAAAAAGAAAAAATAAGGAACAAAGCGTCTAATTGGCATAGGGTGTAAGGAAAATACTTCTGGAGCCTGTATATCTATACGGATGTATCCAGACTACTTCAAATCAATAAAGATGCCCCCCTCTTCATCAATGTTCCCTCCGTCTCTTTTATTAGCTCTAGCTGCCATAAACAATGTACCTGGTAGCCTGCAGAACTCGTGACAGCCCAGCCGCTATCAATGTAATCATCCAATTTAACCGCAGTCTAAGAAAAATCGAAAAGCCCTAAGCACTTCTTATGAGTTGTGAATGCGAAAGAAATAATTTCAAACTGAACGCCTCTGAGCGGCCCTTCCAGTTACGAACAGCTCGCACAGCAAAGTACTTCTGGAGCCAGTATATTTATATGGATGTCTCCAGACTATTTCAAATCAATAAAGATGTCCCTCTCTTCATCATTGTTCCCTCCGTCTCTTTTATTAGCTCTAGCTGCCATAAACAATGTACCTGGTAGCCTGCAGAACTCGTGACAGCCCAGCAGCTATCAATGTAATTATCCAATTTGACCGCAGTCTTAGAAAAATTCGAGGTCACCTAAGCACTTCTTATGTGTTGTGAATGCGAAAGAAATAATTTCAAACTGAACGCCTCTGAGCGGCCCTCCGAGTTACGAACAGCTCGCGGGCAAGCGAGTACGTTGAGACGCTTGGGGGGTTTCGATTTGGCCTTATACCAAGGCGCAATTAGAACGCAGTGACCTATATTTCAGAGGCTCCAAGCAGTTCGTTATAAAGGTGTTCGACTTCATTGTCTTCTTGTGATTGACGAAAAGAGAAATCGAGGCAAATGTAATGCTTTAAGGTGAGGCTCCTCGCCAACTCGACGAAAATGACGCAAGTGCTACGGCGAGGTCACGGCCAACACTGCCCACTTGATGCGGGAGTGTTCGGCATTGGATAAACAAAGAGCTGCATGCATCGCAAAGCTTGCAACGACAGCCAGCCAGCATTGCAAAGCTTGCAACGACAGTCGTCGCGCGGGCGCATCTGAGCACAGGGAACCCGTCTTTCCCTAGCTTTACAACTATTCGCATAGAAACGGACCTGGCGGTATCAATGTTTTGCACTACCCAAGCAAAAAAAAAAAAATCAGAACAAATGACACTCACGGCATCCGAGCGACATTTGTGCAACATCTAACAGGCAACGCAATACTAACGTCTCAATTCCGGAAGCCTGCAGCGAGCGAGGCGGAAAACAGGAACGGCTGTCCGGACCTGTCCAGACTAGTGCAGGGTGCGGCTTTCTGACAAAGCCCCGATTCTGTACGGGCAATTTCTCTTACACTTCTTCAAGCACCCAACTGACACAAATACATTCGCACAAAAGTGAATTTGCATTCTTTTGATTGGTCGCGGTGTTTCTATCTTGCGACAGGCTTACACGTAATGCTGTCGTTCTCGCAACAACATAAGCGCGAACAAACATGCATGCGATCGAACCTGCCATCCTTCATTCCATACATTGTGACGAACTGTAAAACTGCGTAGTTCAAAACCACCCGTATTTTTTCGACCAGCTGCAAATTTAGCGCATCGCGACCCTATTGCTTTTCCGCGAGGCTTGTGGCCTTTGTGGGCAACAGATATGGAATGCCCGAGCCAAATTCGCCTAGGTTCCCTGATTTATTTCCCTACCCTTTGCTTCATGGCTGCGATGCTGGAAAACGTGTTCTGCATTGACATCACAGAGCGATAGAAGCGCCGAGGTCAGTTTTGGACTTTTTACACGTGTTTGAAAAGCAAGCTGTGTGTCGTTTCCAAAGAGATTGAAAAGTTCCAGCCATCAACATTCACAACTTTCACGCCTTTTATCCGCGCTTCAACTTAAAGTCAGCCGTGATGCTTGGAAGGATATTCGTACATTCAACTGCAGTAATGTGAGCTTCACCTCACAGCTTACTGCCTTACAATAACAGCAACAGAGACCGTCATCTCTTTAATTGAATTGCTAGAAAATACGCTGATAGCTGCATCAACATTGGAACACGTATAATCGAATTTTACTAACAGCTCCTAAGCTCGCATTATTGAACTTCAGCATAGGAACTAATTCTTGCTGCGGCAACTTTGTTTCAGATTACAAGCGACGCTGACGTCGAAACAGGTGAACGGCGGGGTAAACATAAATAAGTACTTTTTTTCCTAGGTTTGAAAGACGGATAACAACACAGGTTCAACAAACACGCTAGACTTCACGCAGCAAAACCACGATTTTTCCTGTCTACTCCTTCTTTCCTGTGAATTTGTGTTTCGGAGCTGTGCATTTGTGTTTCGGACTCCACTATGCTATAACCATTTGATTTCATTCGATACTGAATGGCTCCAATAAACTTTCAGCTCCATATTTGGCTATCACGCTTCAAGGCTCTTCACCGGCAGTCAAGTGAATGACACGCTTCTGTTGCAATTTACTCACCCCTCACAAGGCTATGTTCCTGCATCAGCCTCTCAATATTAGCCACTTCTGAGTGAAGAGCTCCTGATACAATACATACCCGTACAGTTACAAACTACGACACATATGACTCAACAGTGTTTCTCATGATTTGAACAGTGACGTACAGAGCGAGGATATAGCATATCAGTTGGAAGGTTCATGAGGAAAAAAAATTGGCAGCCGTATATGGCTGTGACATGAAGCTACAAAGGAAACCCACACAGGTTTCTCAGAAAGAAAGCTACGCAATCGAAAGAAAACAACATTATTCCATGTCTAGGAATTAAACCTTAGATCAACTCCTTTCTCTTGCTGTCGTTTTGCACTCTGAGCTCAGCAGGAGGCAGGCAGATCGCATAGAGAGGGCGGACTAATCGACAACTCGAAGCACAGGGACACTGAACATGGCAAATCGGTTTGGCGAAAGCGTTTTGCTACAGTTGGGTGCATGCCACTCTTTCTCTTTCAATGACAAGGACGGAGAGACGAAAGACGCACACTGCGTTATAGTCCACTGTGTGTCCGTATCATGTTTGTAACTTTTCAAATCCTATGATGTTCAACCCAGAAGCTTGATTTC